>NC_082344.1:50336935-51021792 GCF_027477595.1 Haemorhous mexicanus | reverse complement strand
TGATGTTTCAAATGTAACATTTATTAGCAATGTGAGTGTAATTTTCTAGTGTGGCTCACACACTTTCAATTCATGGTAAAACTTACAGGCTGATTATTCCCAGTGATCACCAAGTCTTCGTTCCGTCTCCCCCCCACAGTGCTTTTATATAGGGGATGTATAACACCCATGTCAGACACCTGCTTAAACCGCAGCAAGCCACTCTCATGGAATTCCATACTGTCACAACCATTGGGACCAATTCTTATCACTGCCCAGATAACCAGGGTAATCTGAAAGAGAAACACATGTTCAAGGATTATGTTGATTGTTCACATCTTCCTACCACATTTATTGTATTAATCAGATGTTTTATTTCAACAATTATTAATGCCAGTGTTTAAGTGAGCTTTTTAAGTGTGAGTTGACTTTAGTTTGTTCCAACTGAAAACATCATAGCACATTTAATTATGAAAAGCATTTTAAATTATTTTTAGATTTACCTGAAACAGTAACTGAAATGATTTATATATATATGAAATATTAAATCAAATCCATAGTTATATCTTTTTTCTGTTCAGGGGTAATAATTAATTAAACAAATTTCCTGAACAGTTCAGCTTGGTATATAGTATGTTGAAAGGCAAGAATGCATCCTCCCAGATGGATGTGCAATCATGAAAAATAATTTATTACTTCTCATCAACCAAGCAATAAAAATGTGATTATTAGAACAATGAATCTTTAAATTGTAGTGGCTTATTAATTCTGAATGTTCACAGCTCTGTAACATAAAATATAACCATGTTTTATATGCCATATATCATGAATGCATTTGTACTAACAACACTTCTCATGAGATGACCATTATTACCAAAATACTCATGCCTGAACTTACACCATTCTTTCATCTAACCTTGCTCAGACTACAAAATAACTAAAAAGAAAGAAGAAAAATGCGAATCTCCTTCAATACATTTTAAGTCCTCAGCTGTACTGGAAACATTTTTTTTTTTAACTGGACTGTCAAGATGAAATACGACCTAATGTTGCTTACACTATAGCTATTATACTCACAATCAGATTGATGACGGCCAAAATAAAAAGAACAACAATCACACATATGGCCAAGTTGCCTTTCCTGCCACGTAACCCTGTCTTATGGAGACGGTCTTCATCAATTGGAATGTATCCTGCTTTGAAGTTACTGTTGTGCTCCTTATTAACATTCCTGCGTTCCACAGCCTTCTCTCGCATAGACTTCTTCACCGGGCCGTTAGAGCTTTGCTGTAACACAAGGCATGGGTCAGCTTTAAAAGGCATGCAAATTAGCTACAATGGCACACACATATGTATGCAAAAAATGTAAATTGACTAGTGGGATATATTGGATATTATGTTCAGTATTAGTTTAAAGTCTGGCACCTGGCTGTCAGAATATACACTTAGAACCACAGCAACCTCTGCTAGCACAATGACTAAATTTAAAATCCAGATACTTTCAGACAATATATGGCTTTATATCTCATTTTTATCATGGCAGATAGGAATTCTTAATGTTACAGTTAAAAAAATAAAACCAGCTACCAAGAAATTAATTAAGTTTTTACCTCTCAGGGATGATACAGGACATAACTGGCAAGTCATCTGCCAATACACAGGATTTTAGTTCTCTCCATGCTCATATGTGATAGATTCCCAGTAACTATTCAAAAAGAGTGTGGTGGATACAGTTTTTGAATTAGTTTGACAGCACAGGGTTTGCATTCAACTCCTGTTGCTCGCGTGAAGCACTGAGAAAGATACTGTGAGGCTTCAAACTTGGCATGGGGAACTTGGACAGAGTAGCTTTCATGTAATAATCTGAAGTTATGAGATTGTAAGGGATAGCCTGTCAATGTAACGAAGTAATAGAGGAAACTCTTGCACATATTCATAGTAAAAATAAACCTATAATGTATTTTCATAGCTGACCAAAATTTTGTTCCACTTCCCTTGAATGGAACGGTTTGTTATTTAGGGATTCACATCTTCAAAGAAGGAGTTTGATCTTTTGGATGGAATTAAGTTTCTTCACCTGAAATGAACCCTAAAGCTACACCTTAAGTAACTGCACTTGCACATATCTACACTGATGTAACGAGTAACAACACCGTGTTTTCTTCTGCTGTTGAAGAACTATTAAGAGAAGGTGTTGAGAAAAGTGCTTGACCTGGACGAGTTGTGGAGGCTTCCCTGCCACGGAGATGTTCTGGACGCCCTGTGACCCTGCAGACCCCACACGTGCTGCGGAGCCCCGCAGGCACCCACGGCTGCCTCCCGCCCCCTCGGCAGCGCCAAGCGCCTCGACAGGCGCGGCGGCGGCGTCCCCGCACCGCTCAAATGCCAGGCGCCTCACGCCTAGGGCACTAAGTATTTCTGTCACACACCCACGCCTGCGGGCAGGACGGCGCCGCTCCGGGCCGCCCCGCCCGGACAGCAGGCTCGGGCCATCTCTCCCCGGCACGGCCGAGCCTCCCGTCCGAACAGTACTGGGCACAAGGCGGGAAGGGCCGCCCGAACGCCCTTTCTCCCCTCCCCAGCCACACCGCTCCGGCGCCACACCAACCTCGCCCACCGCGGCGAAAATGGCGCCCCCGCCCACGCACCCCCCTCCGCGAACAGCACCCCCGGCCGTACCGCCGGGTCCCCGCGGCCCCGCTCCCCCCTGGCCCCGGCGGGGACGGCGCCGCCGCCTCGCCGTGCCCGTGTCCCGCTGCGGACGGACCTGCTCGGGGGCGGCCGCCGCCATCTTTCCCCGCCGCCGCCGCCGCCGCCGCCGCCGCCGCCGCCGCCGCCGCTGCGCGGGGGCCGCGGGCGCCCCCTGGTGCCGCTCCGCGCGCCGGGTCCCTGCGCCTCGCGCCCACCGGCCTTACCCGGCAGCGTCACCTGGCGGCCGCGAACCGTCCGCGCGCCCCGCGAGGCGCCTCGCAGCCCCCCCAGCCCCCTTCCCCCCGCACCACCCCCCACCCCCCCCCCCCAGTACCGTGGCACCGCCATCGCCGCGCCAGCCGTTGAGACACCACCGCGGCTGTGGAAGCCCTCGGACGCGGCCAAGCCCAGGGAAGGGCGCCGGGCTGGCATTACCATCTCCATTACACCCGCGCCGCCCGAAGAATACTCCCGAAGGGACAGCAGAGCGAGCTGACATCTAGCCATGGCCAAAGACTTAAAGAGCCTGGTGGGCGCGGGAAGCGCCCGGGAGCTGCAGGAGAAGCTGGAGAGCTGGGAGCAGAACTACGAGGTGAGTCCTGCCACTCCTCGGGGTCAGAGGCAGCGGCCCTCGCTCGGCGTTCCACGGGCCGGTCTGGGACGCTGCCCTGCACGCGCGTCCAGTTAGCGCAGTTTTAACACCTGTTAAGCTCCCACAGCTTCGGTTATTTGGCTTTTTGTCCCTGACAAGGTTCCCTGAAAGGAAGGGTTGGAGGTTAAAAGTGAGATTTGGTCGGTACCGGTTATGCTTAGGAGAGAGGAGAGCGTTGAAAAACGGCAGGTGAAAGGACCACGGCTGGGTTCGTGCTCAGAAGGAATCGGTTGGGGCCCAGGAACGGTCAGGAAAGCGTGGGGGGAAAGGCTGCTGAAAGCGAGTAGGGGTTATCCAGCATCTCAGCTGTTTCGGGTAGGGAAACCCGTTAGGGTGCAAGGCTGCCGCGAGGCAGCGCGCGGCGCGGCCGCCAAACGGTTGCAGAAACGGCGGACGTTGAGGGAGGAGCGAGCGTCCGTTAGAGGAGACGGCTGCCGGCAAGTGAAGCAACAGGAGGCAAGGTGAGGAGCTGAAACAGGGGAAGCCGTAGAGAAGGTGTAAAATTAGGGAAAGATGAGACTTCACAGCTGTGACTTTGCTCAATGGAAAAAAAAAAAATCTTGATAGAATTTTCCGTCCTGCATCCCCAGGTTTCTGTACCTTCAGGACGCAGATAGTTGGTCACGAGTTTGTAACTACCTACTGTGTGTGCTGTGGTTGGTGAGAAAAGAAATGCAGTGTTTTCAGGAGAAGTCAGTTTTTTCCTTTTACTTCATGGTTGAATAGGAGTTACAGTTACGTAGCCAGTGTAACTCTCTGTAAGATTATTGGCAAAGGACAGTTTTAAGGAGTTTGGGAGTAGCTGTTAAAGCTACCACAGAGGAGGCCAGAGGAGGAACAGTGTCATGTATTTCAAAATCTTGCAAATGGTTGTTGGAGGTAGGCCTTAGGAGGGCTGAGCAGCAGTGGGAGCTGACCTCTCCGTCAAAAGTTGGTTAGGAATAGTCTTAACAGTCTTGGGAAATGAGGATGAACAGTTTCAGGCAGCTGTTGCAGAAAAAGAGGAGCTGCCAAATAGAAACAGCATGTTATATTGCTGTAATGAGCTGGAAAAATGCACTTTGCAGCCGTGTTCTTTTGGAGGTGAGCAGGTTTACTGCGCTCCCCAAGGCCGGAGGAAAGCATGTTGCAGCAATCAAAACACAAGTTGATGGGTGCATGGGTGGGAATTTCAGCTGTTTTGGAAGCTTGTAAAAACCAAATGGAGTCCTTAAAACCTGAAGAACTAGAGGGTGATCTATGTGGAAGGTGATACACAAGTTACAGGTAAAGATAAGGAAAGTAGGTACAAAGTGTGTATTCTTCTGGCAGGTGCAGTAGTACCCTGAAGAGGTTAACCCCATCAACTCCTTTTGAAAATTGCATTTAATGACAAGTGATGTGGTTTTGCTGTTTCCTAGGCATAATGCTGGGTTTTGCTCCTTCAGTAGTATATGTTTCAGTTTGTAACTCTTAAAAATCAGGTGAAATTGCATGGAGGCTTCATGTGACTGCTGACAAAGCAAGATAAGAGCCTTATATGTATTATTTCAGCTAATATGGAAAACCAGATTTTGGGCTATTTTTTAAAATCCAACAGTCTGCTAGATTATTATTTTAATAACTCTTGAAAGATTTTAGCTCCAACTTGTGGTTGCATCCTCTTTATGATGGGAAAGGAGTATGCTTTCTCAAGTAGTGAATGAACTGGGTCATAGAAGTCCTGATGTTTTGCTCGTATTAAAAATGAGTATTCAAATGGGTCCAGTAAGAAAAAGCTGGGAAGATGTAATTATGGGGGGTACCTGCCATGATTGTAACAGGAGTAACTTTAAGTAAGAAAGCTGACACAGATGTAATAACGAACATTAATTTATAGGGGAATTCTGCCGGTGAAAATCTAAGCCAAGGCTGCGAAATATTAGAACTGAACAACGCAATTCAAAAGCAGCTCTTCTCAATTCTCAACGAAACATCTCAAGGAGGTAAATTGATGCCTTGTCTAATTACTAACACTTTTCACGTGTGCCATTTTTTCCAACTCTGGCTTTTTCTGTAAATATTCTCACAATTTCTTACTGTATGTGTTTTCTTAGATGAAAGTGCAGCAAAAATAAAAAGCTGTCTCCTGCCAAGTATATGCTGTGCTGCTTCAGGAAGTGACAACCTTACTCAGGTGTGTAAGAAACTTATTTTAAGGGAATAGAACTATGTGAATTTATACCTGCAGAAGCGCTTTAATGACTTTCTGGTAATATTAGCCTCCTTCAGATTTTACTTAATGAAATATGTCCTTAGTTCTTGTGGAGACACCTATGGAGACATCTATGCTATTATGCAGGAATTTGCTTTGTATAAGAAGTCTGTGTTATTATACTGCTTTCCTTTTCTAGGTACAGATTTGCCATTTACATTTATATTTGCAGAGACATAATAGTATTTATGCCGTATCTCTTAGAAAAAATAGCACTGTGAAAATACATGTGTAAACTGAAGGTGTGCATAAACTCCATGCATTAATTTGTGAGCTCCTTTTACTTTTTTTTTTTTAGGAAAAAACTCTAAGGATATCTTAACATTATATTATTTCCTAGAGTGTTAAAAATAAAAAAGAAGTGTTCATGTGTGTCATGATACCACCATGCTCCTGCCATGATATTTGGAATTCATATGTATTTGGTATTTACTGGAGTGGTTGTAATACTAACAGTTTGATACTACCAGAAAAGACAGATCTGTTGTGGCTTTCTGATTTGAAAGAAAATAGGAGACTTGGCTAATTCAGGCTAGGGGAAGATCTTCAAGATCCTGAGATTTGACAGTGATGTTTCCATGTTCTTTGGTTTCTCATTTTTACACCTGCTCTGTCAAAATATTTTACAATTAAAATAGGACAAATAAAAAGTGATATCCCTTAAGAGTCAGTCTAGTATAAAGCAGGAGCGGTGGTGTGCCAAACCCCCCCCCCCCAGAATATAAAACAACAAAGTTATTAAATGACAGTACACCAGGAATGCCAGTTACAGGTTTGTAATTGCATGTGACATTTTAAATTTAAAGAAAAGCCTGTTGCACACTTACTAATTTAATTCCAGTACTAGCTGGCCATTCTGTGGGTTGTTAAAGGCAGCTGCATGTATAGTAGTATGCTTTCTGGAATGATACTTGCCTTCTGTGTTCTAATAACTTTTTCTGTTGTTTTGTATACATGAATTCCCAAAAAGTTTACTTGAGGTGGTGATTTAGTCAATCAGAATTTGACTAACTGAAAAAAACCAACTATGCACCACATCTGCAAAATGCTTTGTTCTGATGATTCGGGCAGTAAATCTGCAAATGCTGACCTTCCATAATTTCCACCAGGAGGTATAAAATAAGTGAATATTTTACTTTCTATAACTGAGTCTTTCTTTGGTGTGCCTGAAAGGTATTGCTTATGTCTCAGAGAGAATGCAATAGCTTTTGATCTCAGTTTCTTTAGGAATGGTCGTTGCTGAAATATTTAGAAATACATCTGCCCATTATGCTCTAGTACTTTACTGAGGGAATTTATAAGGTAGAATTTATAAGGTAGATTCAAGCAGTGTGACTTCATTTCCTGGTAGGATTCAGCTGAAGGAGAACTACAGCTGAGAGATTTGTCCTGCAAACCGAGATGCGAACTGCGAGACCTGGAAGACAAACTAAGTGAAACTCGTGTGCAAATCAACCAAATGGAGCGAGAGTAGGGAGATTAACTGCAGTTCTTTCTGTTTGCCTTTTGGTTTTTTCCCTTGATGTCTAAATATTGATGGAGATTTGTAAATTTTTTGTTTCCCGCCTAAAACTAGAGTTTCAAAATGCATCTGAGCTCTGTATTGTGTGTATATATCCAAAGTGGTGTACAAATGATACAGTCATACCCACATTCATAAATTGACTTGGTAGGTTTTGCTTTTGACAGAGGTGTTGAAAAACATGCCTGTATTCTATATAAAAAGGTTTTATATAGTCCATGACAATCCCTTGTGGAGTTAAAATCTGTGAAATGCTGCATGCTGAGCAAACCCTAAATAAAAAAAAAAATCAATTGAGTAGCTACAGTGTAACATTTATTGAAGGACCTACAACATGTCACAATTAATTATACAATATAATTGATACGTAAATATCCGAGAAGATAAAAGCCACTGCCTTCAGATGGAGGGAGTTGGATTTCCAGATGAGCGACTAGGCCTGAAGAGTTTTTTCCTAATTGCATAAAACATATATTATGGAGCATTATAATATAAAAATTACTAAATTGCTTCAGATACAAATTTGTGCAGTTATTACCAGTTCCACGGCCATATAAGAGGTAGCTCGAAGTGGCAGACACACTCTCATGCATCCTATTACCATGAAAATAATGAACGTTCTGCAAGTCTTGGGTCAGTACATTAAGTGATATAATTCATGCCCTTACTAAGTGATTCCAAGAATATCAGTTTGGATTTCCCCATGCCTATTTCTAGAGCTCATCTTCCCAAATCTGCTTTTCTTTCTCCGTTGTCCTTTGTAGTAGAATTCTTTAGCCCTCTTTTACTACTGTTCTGCTAGAAGTCCTTCCTGAAGGAGCTGACTTAGGATGGAGCTGGGCAGTGTTTCCTCTTAGCAGATGTTCCTGGCCTTACTACCTGTGGTCATCTCAGTCAGCTTGTTCCTTAAAAAGGTGGAACAAGAATCCTATCAATTGATAAGTGTTAGAGCTTTTGTTGATTCATATCCTCAAAAAAATCTCGCCAGGGTCCTCCAGTAAAGAAAAGGAAGGACAGAATGAATACCTTCAAAATAAATAGAATACATATTTTCTTTTTTCCTTCCACTTTTTGTAAGAGAAAAGCAACAGTAATACTGGTGCTTGGAGGGAAAGCAGAGTTGTTGGGATAGTTTTTAATATTAAGAGTAAAGAACAGAAGATAAAAACTTGCTTCAGTGGTTGTCTGCCAGTCTTTAAGAATCACTCCTTCTTTTGGGGACAGCAGGAGAGGAATTCTTAGCTTTTGGTATTACTTGAATATAACATCTGTGATATCTTTTGACTGACTAATATATTTATTTAAAGAAAAAGAGCCCAAGAACCTGATAGAAGACAATACATAGGTTCCTAATCTGTAGGAAAGAAAACTGAGATGGTTTAGTTAGCATCTTACATGTGAGAAAAAAATTAGTTTCTTTTTGACCTGATCATCTGAGCTAGCATAAGGATGCCAAATGTTAACCAGTGATTTTTCCTATAGCACACAGTGCTATATCCACTTTCCTGCCACAATACACTTATACAATTTAAAGTAAGATCAAGGGTCTGCTTTGTTTCATTTGTTTTTAAACTCTGCATTTTTCCTGTATTTCAGCATAAGGAAAGCATGCTGAAATTATTCAGCAAGCATAAGGAGCTTGGTCAATAATTTTCCTATTTTTCCTGCTCCTTTTGTTTGATGATGAAGACTAATTGATAGATAGTTTACATTGATAGAAGGACATCTTGTGACTGATTGTTCTGTGTGATTAAGTCTGAAGGCTTCCCGGTGCAACTTAAAGAGGTTACAGCAACTGGATGAGTACGAGCAGAAGATTGAGAACTTGCGCGATGAAATTGCTATGCTGGATTGCAAAAAGTCTGTTATCCAGAGCAGGTAGAGGTCTTACTCAGAGAAGACACTGAATCATAGAAATCGGTCATGTTAGGTAGCATGAATTTCTTCCTCATTTAAATTGAAATATAAACAAAAGCCAATCTTATTTACTTTGTTATGAAGGAACATAAACTCTTTAGGTTATTTGTTCTAGAGCCCAAATATTTTATTTTAAAGCAATTATGTTAGGTTTCAGACAAAACAGCAAATAATGCACCTTTACAAAATACATGGAGAGCATCTGTATGAAATAGTTCTTTTGTCGTTGAGTCATCTTTTATAGAGTTCTACTCTGTAGTTGTAGTGTTCAATTTTTACTTGTTTGACTTCAGCAGTACTCTTCAGTTCTACTGAAAGAGGAACAAATCTCCAAAATATTACTAGTAAGAAGTGTGTTTCCTAGGAACAAAGGGCTTGGCCTTACACGCTTCACAAGTTACTTTACTTTGACCGTTTATGCTTTAGGCCATAAAGCATATTATGAAAATGCCTTCATAGTAGACTAACCAGCTGCAGCTTCTTTAATTACTTCGGCTCAAAACTCACCTTACCCTTGTAAAAATTAAATTGATGAAGATATCTGCCATAGGGAAAAGCATCTGAGGATGGTAAAGTGACATGAAGCTTCTTTGCACATGTGTTGTAGGCTTTCGCGGACCTGCACTCCTCCACCATGCCGTCTGAGGCCCTGTATCTCTCCTCCACCATGCCCTATGAGGGCTTGCTCTCCTGCACCGTGCCCTATGAGGCCCTGTATTTCTCCTCCACCGTGTCCTATGAGGGCTTGTTCTCCATGCCGTCCGAGGGCTTGTTCTCCATGCCGTCCAAGGGCTTGCTCTCCATGCCTTCCGAGGGCTTGCTCTCCGTGCCCTGTGAGGGCCTGTTCTCCATGCCCTCCGAGGGCCTGTTCTCCATGCCCTCCGAGGGCCTGTTCTCCATGCCTTCCAAGGGCCTGTTCTCCATGCTTTCCGAGGGCCTGCTCTCCATGCATACCATGCCGTCCGAGGGCCTGCTCTCCATGCCTGCCATGCCGTCCGAGGGCCTGCTCTCCATGCCTGCCATGCCGTCCGAGGGCCTGCTCTCCATGCCTACCATGCCGTCCGAGGGCCTGCTCTCCATGCTTTCCATGCCGTCCGAGGGCCTGCTCTCCGTGCCTGCCATGCCGTCCGAGGGCCTGCTCTCCGTGCCTGCCATGCCGTCCGAGGGCCTGCTCTCCATGCCTGCCATGCCGTCCGAGGGCCTGCTCTCCGTGCCTGCCATGCCGTCCGAGGGCCTGCTCTCCGTGCCTGCCATGCCGTCCGAGGGCCTGCTCTCCATGCCTGCCATGCCGTCCGAGGCCCTGTGTCAGGCCCTGTGTCAGGCCCTGTGTCAGGCCCTGTGTCTCTCCTCTGCCATGCCGTTTGAGGCCCTGTGTGAGGCCCTGTGGGCCCTGCGTGCCCTGCGTGCCCTGCGTGAGGCCTTGTGTCCGTCCTCCCAAGTGCCGTGCCCTTTGCGCAAGGCCCTGTTCACCTCCGCGGGTCAGGCGGAGCAGCGCATCATACCGCGCCTGCCTCATAGCTCGCTATAACTTCATTTACGCTAAAGAGCGCTTGGAGGCAGAGTGCATTTTGAAGCGATACGTCTGTAACTTGGAGACGGTGCAGAGGATAATATACATTGCAGTTGTGGTGAGAAAAAAATATTATTTCTTATTTTACAGGCTGGAGGTGTGTTGTAAAATACTATGTCTGCAATGGTTTAAATTGTGGGTAAATTAGCATTTCTGTCAAGTGCAGAGAAGAAAATCTTCCCTTTTTGATTTTGATTTTTCTTTCTTCCCCTCACACTTCTACATTGAACTCCCAGTGTAGTGTCCTACATGACGTGTCCCAAAATTGGAACAGGGTCAACGATTTCTTGTATGGGTACTAAAAGAGTGAAATTTAGTCTGAAATTGGTCAAGTGATTTGGTCTGAAAAGTATATGGTATCTGCAGTGATCAACATTGCCTTAGTTAGAAAAATTCTTTTGGGAATGCTGCATTAAATACTACAACACTACAAAGCTAAAAATCTTTCCATATCATGCTTTCCTTATGCTTGTAGCTATGTGCTTTTTTAGTTTAATTGGGTCCCTTGAAACCATCTAGATACCACACATTTACCATGAACTCAGTTTGAAGAAAGTCTTCATTTTTTCTGTATTGAATCTTCTTTTCTATAAAAATGGTGTAACACATACCTGTATTAGATAGGCACCATCTCTTAATGTGCGTGATCCCAAGCACATTTACTTACTGAAGATTTTTTTCTTTCAACCGTCATTCTCTCCAGTTCAACCTCTTTTTCCCAGCAAATGAGGTGTTCCT
The DNA here is from genome assembly GCF_027477595.1 of Haemorhous mexicanus. Classification (NCBI taxonomy): domain Eukaryota; kingdom Metazoa; phylum Chordata; class Aves; order Passeriformes; family Fringillidae; genus Haemorhous; species Haemorhous mexicanus. The sequence continues at coordinate 51,010,490 of NC_082344.1, read as the reverse complement.
GTCTTATATGTTAAGACAGGCTGTGGCACATAAAATGCTGTTACTCATATCTTTGAATGTGATTGCATTGATCCTGGGTATGTGATAGAATCCTGTGCAAATATAGAAGATTAGGTGGGAAGCTTTTCTCTTCTGCAGATAAATTACACTCAATCAGAGAATTCCTTCCTCGTGAGTTAATTTTCTCCTTTACAGCAGTGTATTATATTCCTCCTTGTTTTGATGATAGTGGGTTAGATTCATTTTCTGAGATAACTGATAAAACATTAAACTGGGTCTCCTGTGTTTAACTAGATGTTCTTTACTTTTGCAGGAATCTTTCCGTGCGGCAAAGATGGCCTTCTGGAAGGTCAAAATAAATGTAAAAGACACTATGGGTATATGTTATAGAGGGGGACCTACGTCACTTGAAGTTGCTGTCCTGGATTATATAGCTTGCCACAAGGATCTGTATGACGTTTGTTGCAGTGTCCATGTAAGTCAAGGGCAGTTTTGATCTCTTTCAGGAGGTAGTAAATTCAGAATAAGTAAATTAGAAATGCACTGAAGTAGAAGAAGTAGCCTGAAGGAGAAGAGTTACTGTATGGACTTCGTCTTATAGCAGTTTATTTTCTAGAACAATATTGCTAGGATTAGTATATGTATGACTTGGTAATAGCTTGCTTGGTTTGTTCATAGCAGCACATTCTTTCTGAAGTTGTTGTTTTCTGGAATAGTCCACGGCAACATTACTTTGAGCTTTTTATACTGATTTTTAAATGTAGAAAGCTGAGAGGCATATTTAGGGGGGATTTCTATACTTGTGAAAAAAATTGTTAGTGAGTGCAAATTACTCATGTATGTTTATTTTCAGGAAGTAGTTTGCTCCATGAACAGGAACCCAAAGCTTCCATGTCCAGGAGAACTGGATTTCGTTGTGATCAGCGGTTTGATTCGAGAGTTGTGCTGTTTGGCTTATTCAATGCAGACACTCATTCCTCCTCTTGATATTGTCTATGGTGTGGATGGAGAATGCTTCAACAGGAACATGTAAGAAATCTTTATATTCAGTCAGACTTACCATTAAAGGCTTTGTAGTCTACTTGTTTCCTAATTAATATAGCAGTTCAAGATTGCTAAACAGTAATCTGGGGCAAAACCCCCTGACCTGTAGTGAATTTGGTACGTCTTTAAGGTTTAGGATAGTCTGTAAATACTAGCATGTACATAAACATCAACATTTTTTTTTTTTTGTGAACAGCAGAGCAATTTTCTGGATAAACTTAAGTCTCAAGAGCATATTTAATTTATCATTTAAGAAGAAAATGATCATCAGTTTTCCCTGCTTAGTCTCTATCTGCCTTTTTAAAAATGTTTGCATCTTTGTTCCTCCTTACTGGCCTGTTTTGTAAAAGTCATGTTTACTGAGATCTTGCAGTTGGTGTCATTACCAGGGTCATCAACATGTTTGCTGCAACCTCCAGGCTGTGGCTGCTGTACAACATATGAGTATTAATATGCTCCCATCTCTTCTGGTTTAGAGCTGGGCAAAACCAAAACTGCCTCTTAAAAATGGGAATTTTGTTAATAATTTTTCTTTTTTCTATAGGGCCAAGCTGTTTTTTTAGCAGACAGAGAGCTCTAGGGTGCTTCCATGTTGTCTAGAAAATAATTGGACTTGATAGGTTATAAAAATTGCTCTAAAAAGCAAAACATCTTACATCACTAAGGAGGTTTCTAGTAATAATTTAGAATAGAATGGAGCCCAAGTCGTGAGGAGCTTGAGAAGTCAAGGAGAGAAATAGAGAAGATGAAAGTAGACTCTCGACAGGAGAGTGCAAAATCATACAGGGCTACTCAATGATCCTATCCAAACACAGGACAGTTAGCTTTTGACACTCAAAGCTATTGGCTTAATTAGGAAGCACCAACACTATGATACAGTCTTGTGATGCTTTCTCCACCTACTTGGTGTGTATGGCCTTAAGAAACCACATGTAATATGTTCTTGTGTACTGCTGTGGGAGACACGTACGTCTGTCTATCTAGCTTTATAAATGTGGTATATGTATATGTTTACATGTATAGCATTTGTATGTGGTACACAGAGATGGAGCAAATTAAAGCTGTAGAAATTAAAATATATCTGTTTATTACATGTGATAGCATTCTACAAAGAGCAGTCAAACATTGTTGTACCCTACGCCTTGCTTTGTGCCTCTGGTTAGGACATTGTTTTATATAACTTACTATTGTACTGGATTACTAAAATATAGATGTGTTGCTTTTAATACAATTTCTGTTATTTGGTATTTGTTGCAAGTTTGAATCCATAAAGCCAGATGTGTTATTTTTCCTTATAGGGGGCTTGTTCTAGCAGGATATTCCAGGAGGAGGGGATGACTGTGTTTGCCAAATTGCTGCTCAGAAGGTTTAATCTGTCAGTGGACACAGGGGCCCTGGCTTGTGTCAGGCTTATGCAAAAATTAAGGTCTAGTGGCCTTCTGAAGTGTGAGATGGCTTTATTAGAATGTCTGTCAGGATAAGTAAACAGTATGTTCTGCTAAGTCTGTCTTCCAAGTCCATTTATTTTACAGGATCACATAAAGAATACATATTTTTGTGATGTGGAAAGATACTAGAGCTGTAGCTACTTTTTATCAACATTGATGATTTGGAACATATTTATCTTTTGGCACTTATATGCAGACATTTCTTGTACTGTTTGTTTCAACAGGTACTTTCGTAGCTTTGACTCAGATTTCGCAGCTCCCTTTGTGGCCTATCACGTCTGGCCTCCTCTGATAGAAGATGGTACTGTAATTGTGAAGGGAGAAGTAGTCACTAAAAAAATGGTTATGGTACGTATTTTGTTAAAGAAATATGTTAAGGGAAGTCAGTGGATTTCAACACTGTTTTTAAAATTTAAAAAGATAAGTTTTTAACTGTCCCCTATATGGATGGAGTAGTATATCAAATATCAATTAGGTTTTAGTGCCTCATCCTGTGTATAGATTGAACAGTTCCATTTTCCTTCATGGATTAATTATGCAGATGTATGGTTGTTGTCAGAACCTGTTCTAAAGAGAAAGCTTACGGTGTTTCCTTCCTCTCTGTCCTCAAACCTTGTCTCCGGCATGGCAAGTCTGTCGTGGCTTGCAAAGTGTGTCTTTGTTAAACCTTTTCTCTCAGAAGAGGTTTACTTACAAGAGACTATTCTCGTGTAGTGTCCTCGCAGATGCAGAATTAGAAGCAGAAGCTGCAGCTGTGGCCGTCCTCTGCTGTGTGGTCAAGTAAGCCTCAGCTAAATGTTTGTAGTGTTAACAGCGTCAAGTATTTTAACTAGGAATGTAGGCAACCTGTTAATAATGCTGATGTGCCACATACACATTTTAACACTGGGAATAAGTGCCTTTGCTTGATGGTCTCGAAAGAGGTGAAGCTGAACTGACAGATAGTTATTGTCTGGTATAATGATCAGTAGAGATTCTGTATGAGAAGTAGATCATAGTTAAATTCTCAGAAGTATCAACTGTGTATCTTGGAATGCCCTACTACCGTTGCTTTAGTGCCCTTCCAGATGAATTGCATCATCTGGAAGTGTTTCAGTCATTTTGGAGTGCATATACAACACATAGTTCCCGTGTCCTGGACTTAGTGACATAAATTTACTCCTAATTTATGAAATACATCAAAGGGGCCAAAAATAAATGTAGATTGAGCAGGAAGGGAAGGTGGTACAAATAAAATATGTAAAACTTTAGCAGAGTTCTGCGTATTGTGTGGTTACAAAAAGTTTTTAATTATTTCTGTTAAAAATGTGTCTATTTTTCTAGTTGTTAGCCCATCTTATTAAATGGACATAGGTGCCCTCAACTTAAAATGTGAATATTGAAAATGTGAGGGGCTTTGGGTAGGGCTCCCTTTTTTGTGTGTGTGAAGGCTGTGAAAAAAAACTAGAAAATTTTTGAACTTGACTTAGTAACAGTAGAGCTGCACTGATAGATGTGCAGATTTTCTGAATGTTGGTGGGTCCCCAGGTGGCTTTTTTGGTTACAGTTCTTTAGCACACCTGATTTTCCTTTTCTATTTGTCTTTCAGGTGCCTCGAAGCCGCAGTCTTTCAACAGTGAGGGTCAGAAGTAAGTGGGCATATTAGTTCCTAGTGACTCATGGTTTTCACATTAAGCCCTTGAACAACTGAACAAAAGAACAAAATTACATGTTGAACGTCTCTGATTCTAAAATACTTGACAAAGTCTTAAATTAGATTTTTTTTTTAATGTTTGGAAAAAGCCTGAGATTTTTTACTTGGAGGAAAGCTTGTTTTTTCACTCTATTTGGACCATTGTCATGGTTTCTCTCTGCTTGTTGCCTTCACTGTGGCCAGTGCTGTAGTAAGTAAAACTTGTTTCCTTCCTTACACACGAGACAGTTTGCTACTGCACATCTGCTGTCTTCCTGCCTTTCAAATTCCAAAGAGATAGCTAACTTGTGACAGTGAAGTGAGGGATTTTAGACTGTATGAGTGTGTGCCTATCTTGAAGCCAACCCAATTTAGAGATATAGTTGCACTGAAATGTACCTTTTTCTTCCATAGGGCGCTGCTAACTGGACATCTTCCTGCAATGCAACACAACTGGATTCAACAACTTTGCTGGTGCAGTTTCTCTTCGGAAATACCTCAAATCTCTCAATGAATGGTTGTCACTCCAAATGGAGTTTGTGTTCAGTGTGTTTTTTTAGAATTATGGAAGGCTTATTTGTAATTTTAGAAACGAAACTCTTTTGGTTTAAAAAAAAAAAAAAGTGCTTGCAGTACAGGATCATCTGGCAAAATTTGCAAAGCGGTCAGGAACCCATGATGTAATCTTGCAAGTGGAGATAGAATTATTGCATCTAGAATGTTTGCTTCCCCCAGATTCCAAATGATGCAGTTTATCTTATTAATTAAACATCTTATATTAAACATCTTTGTAGGATGTTTAATAAACATCTTTTTAGGATGTTTAATATAACTTAAATGATGAATGTTGCAGAATATTGAGGTTAGCTGTTACTTGAAAACAATGTAATTAATTGGTTCTTATTTACAATTTTAGAAAATAGCAATAATCATGTGATGTGGCAAATGGATGTGGCAGTCTCACACAGCAGCCTTTTAATATATCTCTGTGATAAACTGGATTTTCTAACTACAATGTAGAAATTGCACAGAGCAGTCATAAACTGCCAATACTCAGCAATCCCCAGGGCTTTATTGACATTGATGGTTGAATGCTCATGTGTCCTTTAGCAAGGCAGTAATAGCCTTTGTTTAAATACATTCTAACTTAGAAATTATTATAATAAAAATTTGTAGTTTGATACTAGAAGTATTTTGAAAGTGTGCCACTGAGTATTTGTAGGCTTGAAATATTTGAGGCCTCATCAGTGTCACACTTAATGGGCTTTCATACTGTATTGATAGGTCAGTAATTGTTGTGAATCCAGTGAAAAAATCCTGTCCAGTTATCTCTTACTATAGGCATTTATTGCACTTTAAATGTAAAAATTGGAGAGATCCGAAGAGATTTAACAGGGATAAGATGTGGGATGACGTGCCATCCCACTCATACCAGTTGGCTCTCTGAGCCAGAAAGAGATGACCAGAGCTTGGAGAGGATGTGCATGTCAGTGGAGAACACCTGAAGGAATAGCACCAAGGAATTCCAGCCACTGCAGGCAGAGATCTTCACCAGGGGCCCAGCTTAAGTCCTCTATTCTAAAAAAAGCGGGTTGGATGGGAGGTAAACAGGAGAAACTAGAGACGTGTGCAAGCCTGCAGGGCTATAGACCATATTGTCATCCTGGGAAGTGGTGGGATGGTTCCCATGTCTGGAGGGCTGGAATGGAAGGGCAGAGGCATTTTATGAAGGAAAGACATGGGAGATGAATGGTATTGCCCTCTCTGTCGACCAGCTGGAGTGCATGGAGCTTGGCCTGGGCATGGATGAGGAGCTGACTGGGTAAGGATTAAAGGGAGGGCAGGAATAGGTGTCATTATTAGTGGGGAACTGCTACAGGCCACCTGGCCAGAAAGACTGAGTCAATGAGGCCCGCTACAGACAGGAGTAGCCTCATGTTTGCAAGTCCTGGTCCTCATGAGGGACTTCAACCACCCTTATACTTATTGAAGGGGCAACACAGCAGGGCTCAGGCAGTTCAGGAGATTTCAGAAGTGCACTGATGGTAACTTCCTTCTCTAAGTGATGGAAGAACCAATGGGGGGAGGTGTATGCTGGACCTCATTCTTACCAACAAGGAGCAGCTGGCGGGGAATGTGAAGCTCAAGGGCAGCCTGAGGTGCAGTGACCACGAAGTGGTGTAGTTTGAGATCCTTGAGTCAATGAGGAGTGAGAAGCAAGCTTCAGGAAAGCAGACTTCGGTCTCTTCAAGGATCTCCTTGATAGAGTGCTGTGGGATAGAGCCCTGGAGGGTAGAGGAGCCCAAGAGAGCTACATGATATTCAAGGATTGTCTCTCCAGGGTGAAAAGCAATGTCCTTCTACAAAGATGAAATCAGGGAAGAACACCAGGGTACCTGCATGGATGAACAAGGAGCTCCTGGTCAAACTTAAAAAGGTAGCTTACAGAGGGTGGAAACAGGGAAAGGTAGCCTGGGATAAACCAAGAAATTGTCCCAAAAGCCAAGGATCTGTTTAGGAAAGCAAAAGCACCAGCAAAAGTAAATTTGCCAAGGGCATCATAGCTAAAAAAAAGTGCCTTCAGGTGTATCAGCAATAAAAGAAAGACTAGGGAAAAATGTGGATCCTCTCAGGAAGAATACAGGAGACCTAGTTACCCAGGTCATGGAGAAGACTGAGGTATTCAATGACTTTTTTGCCTCAATCTCCACCAGCAAGTGCTCCAGCCACATTGCCAAAGTTGTAGAAGGTGAAATCAAGGATTTGGAGAATGCGGATCTATGGGCTTAGAAGCCCACTGTGATCCCCCTACTTGGCTTAGCTGGGAGGAGCTGGCTAATAAAGAGGAATGGGAATGATGGAATAGCCCAGAAAACAAAACCTTTAATAACGAAAATAATGGTGGCAAGGGTACAGAGGTTAGATTCCAAAGCCCCCTTAAGTGGGACAAATGCAGCCAGGTATAGGGGCACAGGTTCAATCAGGAAGGTGAACTCCGAACATGACCTTAAAAGAAAAAAGTCCTGAACCAACAGAGAAGGAAAACTGGAGGCTTGATAAAATATAGGAAGGTTCTATTACATGCTACTCACAAGAACCCATGGTTCCCACTGGGACCTGACCAGGTGTTCCCCCTCAGTATACTGTTTGCCATGGTCTGAAGTCAAAATCCTCTGTAAAAGCATCTGAGCTAACGATCTTAGCAGGATGAGATTCCACAAAGAACTGTCTGCTGTAGGAGGAGAAGGAGTTTGAGAACATCTCAGGAACCTGAAGATGCTCAAGTCCCTGACATCTGCTGAGTAACATCCACAGGAACTAGCCAAGTAAGTGACTCAGCCACCATCCATTGTGTTTGAGAAGTCATGGCAGTCCCATGAAGTTCACATAGACTGGAAAAGGGCAAGCATAACCCCCATTATTAAAAAGGAAATAAAGAAGACCCACTGCTTGTGGAAAAAACAGATGCATCCTCATTGTTTACACTCTGCATTTTAAATGTAAAAAGGTGACTGGTGCTCTCTGGCTTGTGAGATGTTTTTGTTTGACTGTGCAGAAACTGAGGGAAAAAGCCATTAAAAGGAGAGGAGGCACAAAATCAGATAGAAGAGTCCAAAAATGTTGCCAGAAGAAGCAGGCTTAAGATGTGACTGGCTAGTGTGTGTGTGTGTGTGTGTGTAAGTGTAAGTGTGTGTGTAAGTGTAACACGTGCAGCAGAACCAAGGACTCACAGCATGAACTTGGTCAGTGAGGCTGTTCTTGCTGGACAATGCAGAGTAGCACTTCTTGCAGTTGGGGTGGGTGCTCTCCCTCCTGCCCATGGGACCCTCCTGGCAGGATGCAGGACTTGTGCTCCCTAGGCACATACCCAGACTGGGGCTGTGGATAGTAGAACACCTTGGAGCAGAGCAAAAACCTTATGAAACCTTACCAGAGTGACTAGGAAGGGCTAGTGGGCATTTTAGATGAAAGTTTATGTATTAACCTGAGGGAAGCAACTTAGGGAAAAAAACAAATTGCATCTCTTTTTCTTGAGGAATTGTTTGTCCAAGGCTCTGGGCTCCTTTGCCCAGCATAAGACACAAAGCTGAATATTTCCCACTAGATGGCACTACTGCCTTAAGAACAGAGAAACCAGGTTTTAATTTCAACTGCAGTTTTAAAAGCTATTGCCGTAATGAGGTTTGCCAGAAAATGCAGAATAGCCACAGATTGAAGCAGTATCAACAGATGTCAAATGGAGAATTATGTCAAATTAGCTTGCTGATTGAACTATTGAAGTTTGCTGCCTGATAAGAATATGAAAATCCTGACGTATGTGTTATAAGATAAACATCACTATCAATACATTGTTGGAGAAACTGTTTGAGTTTAGGTTTTTCCTGTTGAGGGGTCAATTTTTCAAAATTATATTAATGAGTCTTTTCAAAGTGAATGGTATTTATCTGGTTGTACTCTGACCAATCTTCTCAAAGAACATATATAAAAACAAATCCCAAACTGAAATTCAGATTGAAAATTAACTTCTCTTAACATCTGTTCTTTTAAAATTACTTCTAGTTCAAGAAAATTACTCTAGTTCTTTTAAAATTTCTATCTAGTTCAAGATAATGGCAGTTTGCAAAATTGTTATCTTGTGTGTGATTTTTCTGTTGCGATGGCTGACTGGCAAGTTGCTTCAGTATTCCCTTTGTCTATGACTGAAATAGATGTTTTTGAACATCTTTGCAGACTTTTTAATGAAGTCTGCAAAGTCTTTAAATCAGGAAGGTACTCCCTGCTTTTAGCTGCACCTCTGTTCGTTTTCTAATCAAAGACAGAGTCAATTGCACCTGCTGAACCCTCAGGATGCAGCTGGAGGGAACACTGCTGTCACAGCAAATGGTTTGGGTAATTATGTTCTTCAACTTTTTAATTACTTTTTAAAAGAAAGTTTGTTTAGCACCATGGTCTATCTTTAATTGCAATGTTGGTCCAGAATGTCATTTCTCTAATGCTTGGAAGTTTTCTTCTGTATCCAGCCCAAATGTATTCATTTCCTATAGCCAAAGAGGCTATACCACTTTGTTCTTCTGCCAGTGTGATTATCTTCAGAAGTCCTCATTCCCTGCCTTTGGTATTTGTCCTACTGTTGAGAGCAATCATCTTTTCTCTGAACTAAAACCACCAAATCTTTCCATCTCCTCTGAAGAGAGGTTTTTCATTGCCTTGATTATCCTTTTTGTGTGGCTCTGGGTTTTTTCTGTTTCAGTTTATCTTTCTTGAGTACAGATGACTAGAAAGTGTGCCCAGTATTCAGGATAAGGCCTGAAAACAGCTTTGTATCATACACTTATCATTTTCATTTTACCATTGTAGTGTATCTGTGGGAAGTGGCTCATTATCTGTGATCACTTAACAAGTTTTATTATCCTCAGTTGTTTCAAATTGATGAGTCTTTTTCCCCCTAAAACTTAATTCATCCACACATTTTTTTGTGGACTCTTGATGTCTAAATGCTTTTCATATGAATGGCACGGTTGTTTTAGAAATGCTGAGCTTTGGGCATCCATTTGCACACGTGCCATGACAATGTGAATGCCATAGTGCATCATGGTGTGTTCCTCTATTGCTAAAACTTACTGCAAGGTGATTCTATGCATTAAGCAGCCTGAACAGATTTTAGTAACCAGCCTTACAAAGTTTCAAAGTAGCCACCTGGAGCTTGATGATGCAAAGGAAAATATCTTACTTATCTCTATTTATGTCCATTTTGCCAAGAGAAGAAATAAATGTGAAGAGTATCACTATAAACTTGTTGAAATATTGGAGACCATTCAATGGACAGGTCTCTGTCAATATTAACAGAATGAAATACTAGAAATTCCTTATGAAAAGAATAGAAGTTATATACCTGATGGTTTGCAGCAAGAGCTTTAAATAACATTGAAATATTTTATAAGTCATCTAAACTTGCCTTTTGATTTATTGATGACAAGGCTCTCATTTCTTGAGACATGATTTTTTTCTTAGTTGTGTTTGCCCACCCCTTAGTTTTGATGAAGGCCTTCATAGGCATCTCCAAAATATATGTATAACACTTTTCAGAGAAAAAAATGACCCTTCTAAAAATATTTTCTGCCATAATTCTGGATTTGTGCTGTTTATCTGTGAGTCCTGGGTCATCCAGAGCTTTGAAGTATGTTCCCTTGGTTGAATGGCACTTTCCCTAGGCTATTTTGTGCCATCGCTTCTTGTCTGAATCATGCAACCAGTAATAGGCAAGCAGTCAACATGTACAGGATTGCTTCTGTCACTGAAATACCCTGTACATGTATCTAAATCTCTGTGCACCCACAGGATGTGGTTATTGTTCCCATGGTTCTTCCTTCACAGTTCATCTACTGTGCAGCTTTCAGACTAAAATCTTTGGGTCAGGAACAGTTTCTTACCTTTTGTGCAGCAGGTCTGGATTTCACAGGTGATGTGTCTGCAAAGCAGATGCAGCCTTACCATATCACTGCTAGGTGCAACGTGCTCCCCCTAGTCCCATGAGTCAGCTGTGGACCCATCCACACTCCTGTTGCACAGCATGAATCACTCTCTGTGCCCAAGTACTGTGCAGTTAGAACAGCTCCATCGTCTCATATAAATAAAAACAACCCAAGCATCTGGATGACTGTTTACCTGCACAAATTTCTATGTGTAATAAAGACAGGGAGGAAGGATTAGAGGGAATATGATCAAAAAGGCTCTTACATTAAGAGCCTTCCGAAGTCACCCCTAAAATATGTGGGCCTTTAAATGTTCTTGAAGGCAATTGAACAGTTTTCCCTTATTTTTGAATAGGCTTAAAAGTAGCTTTCTACTTATCTCCCTAAAGCATGGAGTGCACACAGGGAGCAAAGCTGCTTGGGGGATTTGGCTGGGCCAAGGACAGGAGATTTTTTGTATGGTCACCTATTCCTCCTTAGCTGTTGTCTAGGAGACTTCTCAGAATTTGAATAGATGGGCTGTTCTTGTAGGGTGGTTTTTGTTGCTGTTGTTGTTTGAGTTTGGCTTTTTTTTTTTTTTTTTTTTTTTAACCCGGCCTTGGAATAATATCAGATAAATGAATACTTCAACAAATGGTGAAAGTTGCCTCAGAGAAATTGCTTTTGGCAACTGTTCCTCCTAATTAAAATGAAAGTCTGAGAAGCCTCAGTCTTTGGGAACAATTAATCAAATGTTGACCCTAGATAAGGTACAGATAATGCTTTGTTGCTTTCTACAATTAGCATGTGTGTGTTCAGCCAAATGCAGCCTGACCCTGATGTGGTGGGAAGGAGAGGTTTGGGGTGAATGGAGGGCAGCACCTCTCACTTGCCCTACTGAGCCAACCAGCCTTCTCACCTTCCTGCTAACAACAATAAGAACAATTACTAGAAAATTTCAGTACTGAGAGACTCCCAAACTGTCCCCAGGACCCTGCAGTGGGCAGCAAGTGACCTTGTTCTGGTAGCTTAGATGCAGCAGCTACAACACCTCTGTAAGCATTTGAGTGGATGGCCAGACAGAAAAAAACAAAGGAAAGAGGAATTCTCTCCTGCTGGGGTCCAACATACTAATTTCCCTGCTGGGGACTTCAGTGCTGATGTAGAGTGGTCAAAGACAGGTGTGCAGGATCTCCAAGTTCTGTTTAGATTTGCTTGTTTCTCAAACTGTTACATAATTAGCAGTCATCAAAATCCTGAGGAAATCTGTGCTCTCTGCCCCCCAGAGTGGCAGCCTCAAGTCCAGGACACTTGTACAGGGACAGGGCTCATTTAACCCCTGAAGAGGTCAGAACTAGCAGCTGGTGGAGGCCCTGGGGGAGGCTCTGCACCCTCAGAGACCTCAGAGGTTGTTCCTGTCCTCTGTCCCAGCTTGGGAGGTCAAAAACACGTTGGGAAAGTGCCAAACAGGATCTGTAGACAAAACCAGTGTGTGCACGTGCATGCAGTGGTCAGGTAAATCCCCCAGAAAAAAAAACATGCAACCAGGGGCTTTGGGAGGCAATGCTGGATTTATGGCAGCCCAGCAGTAGGAGATGTGACCCCAAAACCTGAGGGATGGTGCTGGGCGGGAAAATGCGCAGGCAGGCGCCTGGAGGAAGGCTCTGGAGGACAGCCATGGATCTGCACATGGGGAAGGGACGTGCCGGAGGCTGTGGGACCCAGATGAGACAGAGCAAAGAAATGAAGTTTTGAGCCTATTATCTTCATATGGAAAATGTATGAGTCAGGGGTGTGGGAGAGCTGAGGATCCACATGTGCATGCATGAAAGGGAGAAGGGCAGGGAGCAGCCATCCTGCTTGGCTCAGAAGCAGCAGAGACAGGCTCTCAAGTGATGCCTCCAAAGTAATCCCAACTGTAAGGAGAGTTTCAGACAGCACAGAATGAGAGTTGAAGATGACAGAGCAATGTCATCATCTTAGCTGGCGCTGCAGCCCTCACCCCTGGCAGCTAAAGCATGGAAATAGAAACCAGTGAGCACTTAAGAAAATAAAAGTACACTACAAGGTAAAGGGGCTGGTTGACCTATCCATTCTAAGCAATGTTACTGTGCGTAGGGGCATTTAAGTGTAGGACAGGCACCACATTCTGGGAGCAGCAGTCCCATGGCAGCCTGAGCTAGGTGTGGAGGGAAATCTTGCCTTGCCATCTGGGTTGTGGTCCAGGCAGATTTGCTTAACTAAGGCTCAGAGATGTGTAGAAAAATTGTGATTAAGCAAGCCATGTACAGGAAAGTATTCTCAGAACTTGCTTTAACCACTGCCAGAACCTAGTGGTTTCAGAAATGTCTGCAAAGTGGTCGTGCTGGTCCTCCACTGCTGGGCTTAAATTCATGGGAGGGATTTATGCTACAGCTCGGGGTGCCTGCATAAGCCTGATTTTCCTTTGCTTTGTGTGCAGGAATGAGGGTCTGGGCCCATGGCTGCTCTCTGACTAGGCTTATTCCCACAATAACTCCTCTCCCAACCTCCTCTGCCCCACAAGAAAAAAAAAATCTTAAACAAATGTATAAACACTGGCAGCCTTCAGGTTTGTGTTTCTTTCTGAGCCTAATTTAAATGAACAGCAGACATTTTATGGGCTTTTCCAAGAGAACCTACAGGGGCTTATTTGCTCGAGTCTGACTTTCTGACAGCTCTCTACAAGCCTAATCAAAACCAGACTTAGTCTCTTGTGAAGCAAAATAATATATATTATGCAGCTACAAAGAACCAGGCTAAATGTAGTAAGTCATAAACCACTGCTATGGCAGCAAGCCTTCAATCATGTGCATGTACCACACTTGGATTTCGGAACAAGGGGTGTATTTGTTTTGTTCCCATTGTACAGAAAGTTGAAGCGGTGAGGAGCCAAGAAAACATGCCTTGCATCTAGAAAATGCCCCACTTGTGTAACTTGGAGTTTGTAGCTCCAACTCAAAGGGTGTTTCTTGACTTTTGTCCCCACAGTGGGGAATGCTGAGTTGAAGTCTCATGGTGGGGTGCGCCCAGTTCACTTAGGGAAGCGGTGGGTGTGGAAGGCCCTCCCTTGGAGCTGGATAGGACAAATCCTAGGACCAAGCTGGATTTAAGGGAGCTTTGTCTTTATCATCTTTTTAGGTTTTTTTCTTCAATACATAGACCATATTTCTGAAATGTTCCCAAGTCTTTGTTTGGATGAATTCTGGACAGCATAGTTAGAGTGGGGAATTCTGCGGAGACATTAAATACTTAAAATGTTTTGACAGACAGCTCACCACTGACCTCTAAAAGAAGACTTTTTTCTATTTCTAATCATCCCACAGTGTTCTCATCACATAATATCACTTCTCTCTGTATAAGTTCATGTTCAGTTCCTGACATCTGGAAGAAATTTCTCCTTATCTGGCATGTGTATTTTCAAATGAAATTGTGAAAAGAGGTGCTGAACTGATAAAGCAGGGATGTACCTTTCGGCTAGACCAGATGGTGAGGTGCTGCAAGCAGAAGGCATTCTGCCCAAAACAAGGAAGAAGGGGAAGGAAATCTCTAGGACTGGGCCAAGATGGAGGAATGGTAAAATCCTCATTCAGGAGGTGTCAGTCTGTTTAACCTTCCCCTTCTAATAGACACCTTAAGTTTGTCTGAAGCTGGAGAGACATCAGGCAGCTTTAGATTGCAAGCTTTCCTGTCTAATTTAGATTTCAGTGTTTCCAGTTTCTCTGAACTATTGCGTGACTGAAAATCTTATCTGGTAGCAGACAGCCTGCACTGGCCACAGTGTGTGTAGTATGGTCCACCTGGTTTCCTTAAACCTTTCGCTTTTCAAGATAGATCAACTATTCTATGCTGAAGCCACAGTTTAGCTCTTGCTGTATTGCCTTAGTGATCTTAGGGTGATGACAATTGCTTTTGCCTAAAAGTCCCAAATTACCTTTTGCAATATGCCTAGAGGAGAGATTCCAGCCCATGGGCTGAGATTCCTTCAAGCACAGTTCCTGTCCAAAGGGACTATTGACATGGGGTTTTTGACATCCTCTCTTTGTTGTCACCCAGTGATTTGGAAGGAAATGATTCTTTCAAAACAAGCCTGAGCTCCAGCAGACTAATAGATTTTTATTTCTAGTCACATAAACATAATTGTGTTCTTTACCATTGTGCAGAGCACATCAAGTTGAGCTGTTGGGATTTAGTGTTATTTGAGGTCCATCTGCCACACGATGTAGGAAAGCATCTCCCACAGAAAGTTGTAACAAGACCAAGACATAGAGTTACACCAAATCCTACATGGTCATGTTTGATTCCCATAGAGCGATTTGGGTGGATGTAAAACTGATACAAAATTCATTTTAGTTTGTTGTTTCTTCTAGTGACTTTCACTAAATAAACAGTGAAATTTTACTTCATCTGCATTGATTAGACTGTTTGGATTTTTCATGAACACTCAGTGTGTTCAGATCTGCAATTTTGATTCAGGGTCTGTTTAACTGAGATTTTTTGGTGGGTTTTGTTTTTGTTGTTTGCTTTATTCTTTTTGTTCTCTTCTCTTTACTTTCAACAAAGCCAGCACACAGACAAATGTATTAACTGCATGGGCCATGTATTTTGTTTGGTGTAATTGTTTTTCACTGCTCTCTGCAGAGACTATCGCTGATTATTTTTTTAAAATATGTTGTAGCCATTTGATAGGTTTTCCAAGTTTAATGTCTCTCAGTATAACTCTCTCAAGTTATACTGCAATGCATTGCAGTATAACTTGCTTTTGGAAGGGTGGATGACTATAGACAAAACATTATCTTGCTTTAAAATTATGTAGGATTTTTTTTTTTTTTTGTGAGTGCTATCCAGTTTTGGCATGATAACAGCCATGCAGTCAGTATAAATCAAATTCGTTTAGATACTTACCTTTTCATTTTCTAAAAATATGGATACGTTGACATTTTATAAAACCACCTTTAAAGTATTTTTGTATCAGAATTTGGTAGAGTATTTTCAACCTCTTTATGTAGAAGGTGAAACCATTAGAAACCTCTGGATGGCTTTTTAGCAAGACTGCTTTTCACTCTGGACAAAAAAGATGACTCAGACAGAAGCAATAATGTTACTCTATTAATACAAAGGCTTTTAAAGGGTTTAATAATGCCTGTTGCACTAGATTGGAATAAAATGTGGACAGTTTTCTAGGAAATTATTATTAAAACTGTAATCTTGGATTATGCATAAATTTGGTCAACATTTGAAGGGTGTCACCAGGGACTGATTTGCAGCCTGATTTATGGTGTCTTCTTGTTGCTCTAGGGGCCAGGGCAGTTCAGACAGCAGAAGATAATTTTACATCTGAACACCAAATTTTGTATCGTGCAGACTCATGTAGTGGAAAAAGCCTGTAGATGAAAAGCCTATATGAAGAGAAAAGCCATTCTCCAGGGATGCTGAAAAAGTGACACTTGGTAGGGTATCCATAAAAATGGGTGCAGAGGAGAATGTTTCACTTGTGAATGCACCTGGCATCGGAGAGGACCTCACTGACTTGTGCCCTTTCTTTCTGTAAAGGGGAAACAAAAAGGTATCTGCATTCCAGGTACTTTCATACAGAAAATAATTGAGTCAATCTTTAGATTGCCTTTCAATGATAAATAAATTTTGCTTGTGCACTTGTATTAATGGTGAGTATTCAAGTTCTGTGTACAGTTGAGGAAGTGGCTTTTTTTTCTAAAATTGAATTCCTTGTCTTGTGGCAACATAGTGGAAACCAGAATAATAATATTAAATCAGGTTACATTGAAAAAAGCAGACCTATGTCATTTTGTGAAGGTCAGAGGCATAGTAATTCACAAGATGAAGTTTGTTGGGTTTTGGTTTTTTTTTCTGTTAAGGTTAGGATTAAAAGCACTAGGGATGGTGTTTCGTGTTCAGACTCAGGTGTTTATTTTTTCTTATCTATATCACAGTCTTACAAGTCATGAGTTCACAGTATTCTACTAATAAATTACAAAATGGCTATTTTTCTCTACATGGTCTTTTAAGGCTCAACTATCTAATTAAGAAATGACACCTAAATTGTTTTCACTTTTAACTCAATAACTAAGCTCTTGTATCTTGCAGTGTGGACTTTTCTGTTTAATTACAAAACACCACTTAAACTCATGAAGAAGGTGAAAAAGAAGGACTGGCTGCTGCCTTAAAACTTCTGTCTTGTTTCACATATAATATTATGTTCTAAAACTTTAAACTCCAGGTTTTCCACTATGTGATATTACACACTTCTAATCAAACCACACGCTCATAATCCTTGTTGTATCATTCAATTTTAGAAGCCTTCTCTACAGCCTTAGGTCAAATACAGTATTCTCTTGTGGGTCTGTGCCTTTCAGAACAGAAAGTTTAAAATTCTCAGCATCCAGTGTTCCAACACAAACTGGTAAAACCAGAACCTCCTGAGTTGCATTTAGCTGTTCCCTTACTCAGTTATTTCTCATGGGAAACCCAGATCCTGCAG
Organism: Haemorhous mexicanus; assembly: GCF_027477595.1. NCBI lineage: Eukaryota > Metazoa > Chordata > Aves > Passeriformes > Fringillidae > Haemorhous > Haemorhous mexicanus. Next base: position 50,993,357 of record NC_082344.1, on the reverse strand, counting down.
AAGAGAGTGCAGCCACATGAATGAAGTGTGAGTCAGTTTGCCCCTTGCCAGCAACAGCAATCATTTCTTTGTCTCATTTGTAGGTGATTTTGAGATCCTGTCAGGGTAGTTTTTTCCCTGCTTGTGTAAGTAGTCTTCTACATTCCCGTTGTACCAAATCTGAGTCACAATATCAAACTCCAAACCCAGTTTTCTTGCACGTGGCCCCTGATTACTTGTGGTGATGTAAATACCACTGGGGTGCTAGATGTCATCCACAAATCACAGCCTGGTGAGGACCTCATGTGTGAACCCTCTGAGGACTGTGCCCTTCATAAAAGGTTGGGTAATGAGCAGTTACAGAGAAGGTTTTCTTCTGAACACAGAGCATCAAGACATGTGGTTTTTGGACCCTTTGTGTAGACATACTCCAGATGTGTTCCTTACTGCTTGGTAATCACTGCATTCCCCAGATAACTCTGTGATAATGATAGTATTAGCAAAATTCTAGTAATAGATGTGCACTGGGGCTTTCAAGTATATAAGAATTTCCTGCTTGCAAAGAAGGAGGTTCAGGTGTATTTTTTCTTCATTATCTTGCTAGGAGGATTGTCTTACATGTCTTTAAAAGGAAGAAAACACTGATACATACACAGACTGTGTTTTTGCTGCCTCTCTGATTGCCAGCAGATAACAGCAAAATTATTTCACTACTGCTATGCCATTATTTTTACACCTGGATATTATACCAAAAGTTTCCTTTTCCGTCTTTTTTTTTTTTTTTTTAATTTTTTTTAAAGGTAGGGGAAAATTGAAGTTTACTGCTGAGTTATTTCTTGCCAAGCTTTTTCAGCTGCAGGATATAATGGAAGCCAAATTTTTTGGAACTTATTAAAGCTGTCAGTATAATCAAGGGGAATTGCATGGTGATAAAATTACAGATCTGTGCCACAGTACTCATGTGTAATGGATGGCTGTAGACATATATGTGCTCATTATGCCAGGGCGCTGTGGTGTAGCTCCATATTTTTCTTCAAGTGCAATTTCTCTGGATTGTTGTATATGGGTGTACATACATATACACAGGAGAGAGAAAAAAGAAATATCTCCTCCCCTTGTGTTGTCTGAATCTTTGAAGACAGCATCTGCTCATTATGATACAGTCATTGACAAGCAGATGTTCCAAAGCTGAGTTTAAGAGTTGCATAAATCGAGATTTCAACAATCCCTTTAAATTTTGATATGTTGCTTTCAAAACATTATGTATGTATTTTGAATTTATGAAAGACAGAAGTGTAAACGCTTTCATTTTGTCTCATACCTAAGCCCTAGAGGTGTTTTGGGTTGTTTTTCAAATGGTGAATTTCTTAGTCAGGAGCCATGTTTTACGGCACACCCACAGTTCCTTGTGGAAAATTTGAAAGAACTCATTTGTTCAGAGCTGGGCTTGTTTTGTTGAGGCTCTCTCTGCCTTGGCTGGTATGTACAATGCACCAGCTTCCTTAGAGTAGTTCCCATTAGGATATTTAAGGGGGTTTTTGTTTACTAAAGGAAGACATGGCTTTTATTCAAATATAACATATAAGGACTCTCACAGCCAGGTCAGCTTTTATGAAAATAAACGCCCTTCTTACAACAAAACATGGCAAGAAATGCGTGTTTGAGTCAACCTATGTTCTTATGCCTGTTGGTGCAGGAGAGGAAAGAGAGGACCAAGGCAAAATGTAAAGGGGTTGCAGGAGGATATTACCTGTGTTATGCCATCTTCCCTTTCCCAGTGGGAATCTTCCTCCGAGGATGGTACAAGCAGTAGGTTTGAGGCTGTGAAAAGTGAGAGATCCCCGACCATTGCTCTTTTGCCACTGAGCCCTGCCCTGCATCAGCCAGCTGAGTCCTGGCTCCCTGTCTTCTTTGGCTTGCCTGTTGGGTGCTTTGAGGGGAAGCTCCTGTCCACAGCTCACCTGGGGCTGGGGTCACAGGTGGGATGGACACACAGACAGACAGAAAACATCTAAGGGACAAATAATGTCCAACACTCCCAGAAGCCTGTGCTTTAGCCCAGGAGCTCTCTGGAAAGCTCCACAAAGCTGAGTTAACTCAGCTCATTACGCTGATGTTTGGGACACTTCTGGGTTTTGACATCTGACTCAGAAAGTAACCTCTAACAAGGCAGGAAGTTTAATTGTAAGGCTGCAGGAGTTTTCCAGAGTTCCAAAGATAAATAGGACACTGTGATTCTGTACTCTATAGCTACACAGAACACATGGCAGAATTCATCTGAGCTCCATTGAGCTCCAAAGCAATGGTCTGTCTCTTATTGATAAGTATTTGTCATAGACAGATGAAGGAAGCCCTCAACAAATCTTGGTTAGCTTTTCAAGCTGGGAGTTCATTTGTCCATAGTTAAACAGAAGATATTTATAGAGGCATTAGCTGGTTGAACAAAACACTTCAGAAGTTTGTTTAGAAGTGATTGAAATCAGCTGTTGCTGATTTGAGACACCAGCCACACAAGCTAAGTCTACAGCCCTTTGTCTGTTGTCTGTTAGTGTAGCATTTTCTTCTTCCAGCAACATCACTGACTCAGAGAAATAACATCAACCTCCTGCCTTTCATTGGTGGGTATTAATAATTCAAGGATTAAAAAAGTAATTGAAGAGGGCAATTTAAGTGGCTTTTAATGAGAAACTGCTCCAGTTCTTATATTAAAGTATATTTTAAATATTTCGTGTTTGAGAAGTCAAGCACTTTGAGAACCAGCAGGAAAACCAGTGCAGCCCCCAGCCAAAGCCCCCTTGGCCAGCAGTTGTAAACCTAGTCAAAAGTGAGTGATGTGGAAGATAACAGAGGGCACTTCCCTTTCAGAGTCCTGCAGGTCAAAATCCACCACTACAGTAAGCTACAATTAAGAAAATGCTGATGTCAGTGTGAACCAGTCTGCTCTGTCCTCATCCAGCCCTTCTTCTATCCCCCAGCAAGTTCTGGATCCAGCTACAGTGGTGTATTTTGTACAAGCTGAGTAGAACAAAAAATGTCATTAGGGTAATGAACTGAACCTGTCTCACGTGAAAAGGAGCTTTCCAGATGATGCACTTCTCATGGCATCTCTGCTCCACTGGTGCCCTTCCTCTAGGCCATTTCTGCAGTATTCCACTAAATATGAACATTGCTTTGGTTCCTATAGGATTCTCAAACAGATCACTGATTCCAGAGTATTAATTACTCTGTTAATAAGCAGCAAGTTTCTGATATTTTTTTTCTATTTGTTTTTCTTCCTATATGTAAGTAAGTATACTAGTACAATTAGTTAAATAGCATGCTTAACTTGATTCTATTTAAATACCCTAGGACAACCCCTCTTATAACATCCTCATTTATGTGACAGCAGTGACACCTCCACAGCTCAACCAAAACTTGGCATTCCTGTCTAACACCTGCACTGCTCTTCCTTTGCATGCTCCCTGGTGGGAACATCACAGCCTTGACACTATGACTGGTTGTCCCTATGACTTTATGTCTCCCAGTTGTGGATGGTTTTCAGCAGACATACTTCCTTGATTAATAGCATGAAAAATGCTTTCATAACAAAAAATGCCAGAGATGCCTTTAAAATATTTCAATGCAAGGGGCCTGAATGTGAGGTAAAAGAAAAACTCTCCATATTTAATCTCTAAATTAGAAGTTTATTGCTGATGTTTACACAGATGCCATAGAGCTGGAGCCACTGCACATCTGGGGAGTAGTTGGCTAAATCTCCCTTTCAGTTTTTTTACTGAAAACACAGTCAGAGGAGGCTGGCTGACAGCATGAATAAATCAACATGCTGTCCACAGGAAATAAGGAGATAGCTGGAATGAGGCATAAATAATGTAATACTAACATGGAGAGATTATTTAATACATCTTTTTCAGAGGACTATAGTGGATGGGTTGCTGGAAAATTTCTGAGTGCTGCTCTAAGTGCACAGTTATGAATGATCTCTTCACCTCCATGCAAAAGGCTGGATTAGCAGGATACCACCAGGCCACAGACACAGAGGCAGGGAAGGAGGTGGGAGACAGAATCTTTTGATATATTCTATCCTATCTTTGATGGGGAATAAAAGAACAAAGACCTTTTGGTTTTAACAACATGAAAAAAGTGATTTTGCCTTTTCCATAAAATTATTCAGATTAAATGAATGAAGAGGCATGCAGTTTTTAATCGTCTGCTTTTCCCCATAAAAAAGTTCCCATGTCTTATTTTGAGAAGAATAGAGTTGCTTGCTTAGTCAGAAAATGTAATCACCTATTCCTTCCCAGTATTATCCTTCTCTGAGCAAAAGTTCTGTTCCCTCTCTACCTGCTTGTACTTGGCATGAAAGGAGGGTACCAGCCCAAGGGCAGTGTTTGAAAGAAATCTGGGTTGACACTGAAAAACTTGGCTAATGTCAGCAGAACATGTGGTCTGGTGTAGCTAGAAGTGCTACTCAGGGGGTGTCTCAGCAATCCTGCCAGTCATGGCTGGGTGCAGTTCTGCCTTGTGGTACCCACTCCATGCTGGGGTTATGCTGCCTTGAAGTCTGCAGAACATCTGGAAGCACTCACTTATCAGGTACTTCAGGAAGACTCATAGAAGCCCAGGAAGATGGTGACTGGAGAGCATGAGCTCCTACAAAGACTGTTATTTCCTATCATACTCTATCAGGTTCCAGGAAATAAAATCATTTGGGTGATCAGATCTTGGTCCTTGCTGAGCCAGAAGAGGTCCTGGTGTTACCACTTTCCAAATCCATTGCAAGCCAGCTGTACAGGGATGCTGGCTGGAGCTAAATCCCTGAGAAACACTATTACAGGAAGTTAAAACTCCGATTTGAATTCCAGTGACTTCCCATTGGATTATGGGCACATTAGTCGGCTTCTGAGGCAAAATTATTAGAGGAAAAATAAAAAGTGAGATTTTCTAAATCACTATGGTCGTATCTAATGCAAAGCATATGCACAGTCCAAGGGAGAATGCATGGAAGACCCTGGGATAGGCACAGCATCTCTTAATGAGAATTTTGGCTGCTGACAGGGTCTCAATTTCCCAATTTGTGTGTTTGAAGCTTTGTTTCTGAAGTAGCTGTGATTGCTAGAAAACACCAGAGCTGTGCAAAGGATAATTTATATTATTGGATGAAGTAATTGTTTATCTATGAGGTCCTAAGTCAAAATGTACCAGACCAGCATTATTTCATGGGATATTTTTGTCTGCTTGTGTCATAATGCTACCCCCAAATCACGTGCAGTAGCATCTCTGTCCAGCATTAGGAATTTTGAGATACAAGAAAACCAAGAAAAAAGGGGTCAGGAGGGATTCTTAAAATCCCAGAAAATTTTCATTGCATTCAGGTGATCAGAGAAATATTCTCCTGTTTCCGCTAGGTATGAGGAGTTTTTCCAGGGTCCTGTAGAAGCTCCAAATGTACTTTCTGTCATGGCAGAGTCCTACAGAACTCTGCACATCTGTAAAGCTGGAAATTTGGCTGTTTTTTCATCTCTTACTTTGCTTTTGTTGATGGAAATTCCATCCTTGCTGATTTTGCTTCTCTGTTGGTTTGGGGTTTTTTTTAGCATGCAACATGTTGGAATTTAGATTTAGCCAAGATGGTTAGAGAGGTCTGCCAGCTATTCCAGGATCATCTGTGTTCTACAAGCTGTTGCAACCACAGTCTTTTCTGTTGACTCAGGCTCTGTGCTGTAGACTTCCCCCCCCTCTTCTGAGTCCATTTGTCATTGCTTGCTTAAAATCCAGCACAGAAAAATAATTGGGACCACTCTTGCGTACAAGGGTAACATCAGTGTGTGTGTGTGTGTGTGGAATATGACATTCCTTCACGGTGACTTTGGTAACTCCTCTGTGGCCAGATCTAGATGGTCTCTGATGCCTCTTTCTTTTGCTAAATGATGGCCAAAGTCTCTGAACAATTTTTAATGGCTTGTAAGATGACTTTATACTTTGCAATTACCAAATGATGAGGTGGTTGTTTCTAGAGCCTCTTCCCTGTGCATCAGTCTTTTTTGGGCTGATGCTCTATCATTGATAATTTCTGAGATAAGGACAGTTGCAAAACAAAAGGTATCTTCAAGCTGTGTTGAAGCCATTAATTTAAGATCCACCCCATGCTATACTGAAGCACACTGAATCCAAATAAATGCAGGGAGCTTCTAGCCTAGAATATTCTTCATTGTTTTAATGTCTTTCAGAATTGGCATCTTCAAGATAGAGACGCCTTTTTGTTCATCTTCCCAATGATCCATGTGGCTGGATAACTGAGAGAAATAGGCTTCTTACCAAATGGTCTTCCTTGAGAGCAGTTGTTTTCCTTATTTGAACTGAAGCAATCTGAACTGCACTTCCTGAACCTTTATAGGCCACAAAAAGGTTGTGAAATTCCTGTTGTATCAAAGTTGTCTGGGGGGCCAATTCACTACCCAGGTGGTGAATTTTGACTGAAGTCTTAACATTAGGGTTTTTTGTGGATCTAACCCATCTTACATCCATCATTTTATTGGCAGGTCTTTGCTGGCATATGTGACATTCACATTTCCTGGAAAAATCCCTTCGCCCAGGATTTTTCTCCTGGGTATCTGAGAAGCCTCAGAGAAAAAAAACCCCAATAATTATCTGATTTGCTTCTCCTGTGTTTGTTCCTTCGGAATGCGTTTGGAGATTGTTTACCAACCTGTGGTTGTTTCATTGGTTTCTGCTGTGAGTTGTTTTGACTCAATGGCCAACTGGGGCCAAGGTGTGTTGAGACTCTGGAAAGAGTCACGAGTTTTCATTATTATCTTTTTAGCCTTCTGTAAGTATCCTTTCTGTATTCTTTAGTATAGTTTAGTATTCTTTAATATAATATAGTATCATAAAATAATGAATTAACCTTCTGAGGACATGGAGTCAGATTCGTCATTCCTTCCTGCCACGAGGGACCCTGCAAGTACAATAGGCATATAGGCAGAGAAGCCCAGCAGACTGGCAATCTGAGGTGAAATTTGTAGTGAAGAGAGAAGCAGGGAGATCAGCAGAGATTCAGGGGCAGTGCAGTTGCTTCAGCTCAATGTTGCCCAGTGAGCCTGAAGGGTCTTAGACCTTGCAGTAAAGGCTAAACAAAGCCTCAGTCAGTGGAGCCGGGGAACTCTGATGCACAAAGGCATTTGGGCTGAAGCAAAAAGATGGAAGATTGGAGGGAAGACAATTTCTGGGTGGACACAGAGATTATTATAAGAAGATTCATTTGGCCGATGCTGGATGTGGGCTATTATTTTGTGGAAGACTTCTCCTTGTGTTGACAGTAGAGAAGTGGCTGCCTATCAGTCCCTCCAGCAAGACTCATCTTAGCAACTTCCAGATCAGTTTAAAAGCTCCTGGCCCCTTTTGTTTCTTAAAAAGTCTGTTCCTCAAAGGTAGGTCATTCCAGTGGTTTGAATTTCTCCTCAAATCTGAGAGAAATGCCTACTTGCCTTACTGCTTTCTCTAGTGAAATCCCCTTATTTTTAAAGGGCCAAAGAGGCTTATTTTAACATGAAAGTAGTCAAAAAACAGATGACTGTTTCTTTTCATACAGTCACAAGGCAGATTATCTAATACCTATGCCAGAAAACACTCTGGTGGCTTTCTCCCAGTGTCACTCTGTGACTCTGGCTGAGTTATCTTGGACAGGCTCATGAAGTGGGTGTGTAGAAATCTCATGAGATTTAGGAAGCCCAAGGGCGAGGTGCTGCACCTGGGTTCAGGATGTGAGCCTCCTCAGCTGCCTGCCTGGGGAAGAGTGGAAGACTGCAATGGCTTGATGAAACCAAGACCTGTCTGGTCTCCCTGTAACCACGCTTCCAGAAGCTGCTTAAGGAAAGGAAGCATGGCAGAGGAGTGATTCTTCTCCTGTACACCCTTGCAGCCTTTGGGATCTGCTGTCCCAGAAGAGACGAAGCTTTGGGAAATCAGATCCTTCAGAAAGAAAGCTAAAATTCACAGAATTACCAGCCCTGATATTTCCATATTACTGATTTCTTAACCATGGTATGAGCCAACATCCTACAGACTGTTTGGTGACCCTCAATTCACGTTGTTTCTGAGCTAAAGTCAGACTCTGACTTGTGTTCTGGGTTGTGGTTTGGTATAGTTTCTATGAGTTAGTGACCATAATCCTGATGATGAATTGTTTTCCAGTGGTTTCTATGCTTGTGTTGACAGTACTGCTCTTGCCCCAGAAACGAACAATAACTATACTTTATGTTAATTTGCTTTGAGGTATTAGCCACAGCTAATAATTCTGCCCTCCCTAGGTTTTTGTTTTCTTTAGAATACAGTTTAAAGATTGTGTGGTGCTCTTGTTCTGTTTTTGGCCAGACTCCAGCAAAACAAAGTCTAGAAATTACACTCTAATTAAAACAGTCCTTACTGAGAGCTATCAAGCCATGAGGCATATCTATGTTTTCAACTCTGAACTTCCTTCCTGAGGACATTATAGGTTTTAATGAAAATGAACAAGATTTCTTCTGGATTTTTTTCCTCTTCATGAACCACAGAGATATGGTCTGTCACATACGCTGTGTATCAGAGAAGCACTCAAACAGTTAAGAGAAAACCAAAGTATTTCAGTCAGCCTGTTTCATTGTGATGATTTTTTTATTTATTTAGCAAAGGGAGAAAAAAACTGACATTAGCTGCAGGCCTTGCCAAAAAAGACATTTGTTTTCCATTAGCTGCACATATGCTTTCCTAAGGGCTTACTACGAAATGAGATGCAGCTCTGGGCATAGATCTGGTTTATGTAAGGCATTTTTTATAAAGATAAGTAAACTTCACACTCAGAAGTTTCCTGCCTCTTCTTCTAATTCTACATTGACTTTGTCTCTGCTTAACACCTGAAGGCTGTGAGCCTATCTCACCTGGGGACAGGTGTCCCAGAATAAGAGGGAGTGATGTAGTTAGGTGGCCTTCAAAGGTCCTAAGACAAATTAAAGAATAATAAGCTATTTTAAGCTTTGGTGTCATTCTCAAGGCTTAAAATATACTTCACCTGATCTCAGGTGAGTCTTGGAGAGAAAGGCATAATACTTCAGCACATCTACTTCGCAATCTACAGCAAGTGGAGGAAAATTTTCTTCCAGACATTTTTTATTTTTAGCTGAAAGGTGGGCTGGAAGCAATCCACTGGCTAGTCTGTTACCAGCAACCTAGTCCATACATGAGCAGTAACTTCTTTTGAAATCAGCTTTTTACATATTCCAGGTGCAAGAAGCAGTTCATGGATGGCCACATGGATGCCAGAGGACTCGGGAAGTAGTTACTACTTATACTTTTAGATTGAGAAATGTTTGAAAATAAAACTCACCACAGACTTCAATGGCAACATTTTCTATGGTGATAGGCAACACAAGTGCCATGAGAGGTCACTGCCTCTCAAGAATCAGATCACTAATTTTTTGGATAATAAATATCAAGAAGAGAAAGCAAAATACGGCATTCTTTACTACCCCAACTGCTGACTGAAAGTGAATTGCTGGAAAGCTGAAACCCAGAAATACCTTGCTGGCTCCCAGGCTGTACTCTGTTCTCCATCATGAAGATCTGGAGGAAACAATAGGGTTTTCAGCCTCATGTAGCTGAGAGATCTGTGTGAACTGTGCCTTACCAGCAAATCCCTCCTGAGAAAGCCCCTGGGAGGCTTCTGCTGCTGTCTGGAAAGAGGGCAGAGGAAAGTGGACAGGAAGCAGGTTAGTGCAGTTCAAGGTAGACAGCGTGCTTGGCAGGGCATCTGGCTTTAATCACATCCCCAGCTGGAGGTTAGAAGCCAAATTTGGGTCTACCAGCTCTGCCTGGCCTGGTAAGTGAAGGAAATTCTGCTGTTTCTGTCTGTGTGGTCTTTCCACAGAGGGTTTGGTCTTGGATTGGAAAGGTGAACATCTGAAAGTGAGACTCTGTCTGAAGGGAGACAGGACATCATTATGGAAGTATTCTGTGCAGAAGATGAGCATGGCCAGAAATGCCCTGCTCACTTCAGGAGAGCCTCCACTGTGGGCAGACACATCAGCTTATGGACAGCCCTTAGGAATCTCCATTCATAGAGTGTGAAGAAAATGCAGTGATTGGAATAGGAGTTTGATTATTTTCCAGACTTGCAGAGGAGACACCAGGAAGACATAAATGACTTCTGTGATGAAAGAAGATATTAAATAGGAAAATCTTTACCCAGAAAAGTTTAGCAATCTGTAGCTTAGGTTTCATTTTGGACAGTACAGTAAGATGTAGGCAATGCTGGGGTTCTTTGCTGTTTAAAATTTTGATAAGGCTGATATTTGTCATGCTCATGTTACAAGCAGCATAGAGAATGAGGTAAGTAAATGACATCCTGAGATATCACAGTGGCTCCCCAAGCAAGAGAGATTCCCCCTCAATGGTATTTTGATTCCTCGTTGTTTGCTGGATTGATTATTTTAAATGATCATCACAGTATGGAAACAAAAATTCCTTCACCAATCTTAAAACCTGAAATTAAATGAGAATATAGTATTTTCCTAACTGGAATTTAAAATTTTATCTTTTTCTTTTTTTTGTTTTGGTCTTTATCATAAGGCCTGTTATAGTAATCAGAAATTATTCAGGCTGTGAGATAAATCAAGAGTCATGTGTGACTGAAACAAAACAGCTGAAGTCTGACAAGGTTTTTTTTCTGTAGAATGTCTCAGATTGAGAGGAGATACTCCTATTTATATTTGGTTTTGGTTAAATCACTTTGGAAAAAATAAGATATTGGTTCCATTTCATGAGTGGTCTTGGCCATCTGAACAGGCCCCACTTAGACTCTGATGTCCATCAAGGAGCTGTGTTGCTCCCTGATTTGGCTGTCTGGCAATGGACTTAACCTCCTCTTCCCAAGGACTGGAGCCTGCAGGGCTTTTCTCTGTGTGTGCTGGGGCAACCTCCACTGTGTCAGAGCAGGGAATAGATTATGGGAGCTTACAACCAAACTAACCTCTGCTAGTTCCAGGAGGACATGTAGAGCAAATTGCAGTTCTCATGATGAGACTTTTGGAGGGGGGAGATATTTTAGAGTCAAACTTGGACAAGCATAATGTGACAGGCTCCCCAGGGAAGTGGTCACAGCACCAAGCCTGAGTTCAAGGAGTGTTTGTTCTCAGACACATGGTGTGATTCTTGAGGGTGTCCTGAGCAGGACCAGGAGTTGGACTTGATGCACCTTGAGGGTACCTTCCAACTCAGCTTATCCTGTGATTGTGTGATTCTGGGATAAATGCCTTGGATATGCCTAGCTGTTCAAAAGGAGCTGAATAAGTGTTTGCTAAACAATGGCAAATGCTTTATTTGGGGATCCAAATTGGAACAGATCCTCTTATTTTCATGAAAGGGAGTATTATAAAGATGTACAGTCTTTTCTTTGGTGTTTATTTAAAAGCTTTAGTCAGCTATCTAATTTTTTGCCAAAATAAGTAATAGATACAAATTCTCTAGCATCTGAGTTCTTTTAGCTTAAGGAATTTTATTTCATCTTTCAATAGGATTTATTGGCAAATTATGTTTTCCACCTACATTCAGTAGCAAAGACTTTCTGCTTTCCAGGGCAGTAACTCACATAAGATGGTCCAAATGAGATCATGAAGTTTTTATCTATGCCTTTTTATTTTCATATGTTCCCTTCCCTTTCCTAAAACAGGTTCCTTCTCAGTAACTTATGCCAGCTCATCTTCTGGTCAAAATGAATATAGAAAAAACTATTTAAAGGCTTGAAAAAATAAATTAAAACTTGCCTTTAGGTTGCAGAAAAAGGTATATTTTATAATTTAAAAAATGCATGTGGAGACTTCATTTATACAAACTTGGGCTTAAATCAAGTATTATTTTAGCTCAGCCCTCAGTTGTGCCTGTTTTCCCATGAGGTGCAGTTTTGCCAGTGTCCCAGTGCTGGTAAGAGCAAAGGGGCAGGAATCCTAGAGGCCATGTCTGGTGTTTGCTCTTTAGCTCACCTTCCTGAGTATGTCCCAGGCTGCCACTGCTGCCTGTGGGGATGATGCTGTGGCCAGCTTGTCAGCCCTGTCATGTCCCCTTGCTGGTGTGGCAGTCATGACACAATGGCAAGAGTTTTGTGGGTGATGTGCTCCTAGAGACTGACGTTGTCAGGGGGAGACCTGGCACAATGAATGGTTTATCTGAGCCAATACTGGGATCTCCTAAACCTGAAGGAAAGAGGTGCAACATTTTTAGAGGGACCACTGGAGTCCTGCCCTTCAGCTATCCAAGAAGGATAGAGGCAAACCCAGGTCACAGTGCTAGGTCCAGCTTTTGTTCTCAAGCCTGTACTAACATCCTTTCCCAGAATGAACCCTTTTGCCTGAACACACAGCACTTGTAGTCTGTGCATGGGTCTCAGGCTGCACACAGAAACCGCCTGTGTCTGCCTGTAAGCCCACCTGGGTGCTATCAGGTCAGAATGGATGGAGGGGAGCAACAAGCTGGCCATTCCTTCTTACACTGCCTGAGGAGCAGGGCAGAGGAGCAGATGGAATATCTGCAATACCCAGGATGGCCCTCCTGCTGCACAAGGGAGTCAGGATGGCAGCTGCCTGGAAGGAAAATGGGAATGGGAGCCTCAGGTGTGTCTGCAGAGCAGCGTGCCTGGCATGGGGTCAGCACACTCAGCAGCTTGTGGGTGCAGTGGGATTGCCAGCTACTGAGCTGACAATTCCCATGTCTTTGCCAAGCAGCCATCTGGGCAAGCTGATGGCAAGCTCCTGGGTGTCTTGCTGCCTGAGTTGACTGGCTCCAACAGATGGATTTACCTTTAGCAGATAGATGAGGGAACATCTGCAATGTTGTCTGCCTTTCTGGAGGGTTATCTCCCAAGGATATCCCTTGGCAATGATGGATCTGGATAATGAAGAAGCTGCTGGATGTGGAAGCTGAGAGGCGATCCTGGGAGTGGTTTTTTTTTCTTTGCTTTTGCCTTTGTGGGTTGGGCTGTCACAGCCACAAATGTACCTGTTGTGGTGACAGAGACTTGATGAATCCTGTGGTGAGCTCCAGGGGACTGGTGCTAATTGCATTATGCTGTGAATTCTGCAGAACACCTCAGGGCTGGGTCACTGTGCCACCACCTTTTGGTCCTCATTGCCTCTAAAGGCCAGATCACAACATAGGCTGTCCTTCTCAGGGTTATCTGCCTCAGACACTTCTCATATGGATGTCCTTGAAGGCTGACAGACTGAGAGGTGTTCCAGGAGGCCCCACCAGTGTGGGAGAAGTCTGTCTAAAAGGGTGTACCCCTGGGACAGGCTGTACCTTGTTTCTCTTGGCCAGCAGAGATAAGTGAGCTTGCTGTGAGCATATGTGCCCAGCTGTATAGACATCACCTCAGTGTTTAAATTTGCATCTAATCTAGCTTTGGTGAATAAGTGTGACTCCAGCCAAAGACTCCATGCCTTGAGCTCTGGCTCCAGGATACAGGACAAACATTTTACCAGTAGTCCTGGTGCAGGGGCTGACACCCGACACTCATTTGCTTCCCAGTCTCTGAGGCAGGTGCTCCCCATAGTGTTGGGAAGTGTGGAATTACTGCCTGGACTCATGCCTTGCCAGCAGCCTCTATGCAAGGCCCCTGTGGCTGCTTTCATTTAGCAACATAAAGAGGTGTTTTCAGCAGCCAGCATCAGGTGTTTTTGTGGTTTAAAACATGTATCTGTTCTCTGGGTGAGTTCCCTCCGTGTGTTAGATGTGTTATGCCCTTATTACCTATGGACTGCAGGTGTTCAGCTCATCTGTGCTCAGCCTCTGCATGGGCAGCACACTCATCTCCAAGGGCAAATGGGTAGCTTGTGTGGGAAGCAGGCAGCCTCTGAGAGACTGGGGAATGACCTGGGAGGTTTGGGATTCAGAATAGCTGAGGGCTGGCCCCTAACCCTTTGGCTACAGAGCTCTTTTGTTCTTCCCTCACTTGGTTACACCTGCAGAAATGTTAGGCAGAATGTTCAGATGTGTGCATGTCCTTCCTGGCACAGCCCTGTTGATGGGAAGCCTCACTCCAAGAGGTGTTTTTGTCTCCTTGAAAGGGTGCATGAACACAGGTGTCCTGGGGATGGTAGCAAAAGAATGGACAGGCCCAGGTGTGATGCAGAATCTCCCATCTTTTTGGCCAGGAGGTGGGAAGCACTGTAGGCTTGCTGTGATTGACAGGACATTGCTGTGTCTGAAGATGGTTTTCACAAAATCACAGAATATTCTGAGATGGAAGGGGACCCACAGGGATCCTCAAGTCCAGCTCTTAAGTGAATGGCCCATTTGGGGATCAATCCCATAACCTGGGTGATATTAGCACCATGCTCTGACCAACTGAGCTAAAGCAGCAGCCCAGAACACCTGCCCCATGGGACAGTGAGCAAGGGAACAAGGAGAAAGGGGCAGCTAAATAAACTGGTGGAGGAAGAGGAGACATTTGCAAAAGAAACTGAACTAGGATATTTCTGGGATATTCCTGTTCAGATGAGGTGGGACAAAAATTGGGAGTGCTTGCAGCAAGCAATGAAGATCTAAGGGATGGAAATAGCATGTGAATTATTTGAAACTTTGCAAAAGTAGTTAAGGCTAGTACTGAAGAGTAAACCTTCATGAGACTGAAGGAGCTTTGGGTTTTGGAGGTTCCCCAGAAAGACCAGATAAAATACTTCCAGACACAATAAAACCATTTATTTGTGAAGGAGCAGTTGGCTAGATGAGAAGTGCAGTTGTGACACCTCTGGCTTACCAACATGAACTGATGAAGTGATCAGAATCCTGGCTGCCACAGACAGGAAGCTTTTTAAGCAAAATATGATCAAGTTTGCTCTGGCCAATTTGGAGCTTGTCAGCCAATGTGAACGAAGAGTACAAGAGCCAAAATGTCAGCTACACACTGAAAGAGTCAAGGACTAAAGAAGAAACATGGTCTGTGGACATGGAATTTAGCCAGCTAAAGGACTTGGGTAAGACATGAAACTCTTCTATATTTCCTATTCTATTTATAACCTCGCGTGCTGCAGAGAGAAGAATTCATATAGTTACAGCTCATAACTCCTTAACAGGTTTTCCTAAATACAGTGCTAGAGCTCAAATAAATGTGTAGGAGGATGTTGATTCTTTGGGCAATTAATGTGACTCGTAGGAGAGTATGGCTCTGCAGATGTGACCTCAGCTCTCCAAAGAGAGGCAGAAGTTTCCAGAACAAAAATGAGTTTTTGAGCTCACCACACCAGGAGAGGCAGCCTGGGGGGGACCTCCCAGGGGACTGAGAAAAGTCCTGGGGACTCAAGGTGAATCCTGGATCACTGTGATTTCAAAAAGGTCAGCAAGAATTTTTTTTATACATTCTGAAACAGCACTTCCTTTTGCTTTATGCAAGAAATTAACAAATTCAGGGTCTTCATTCCAGTTATGGAGGAAAACTTAAAATATGTTTTTAATTTCCAACAAACCAGAAATCTCATTCCTTTTGCTACAAGACTCTTCATAAAGTACAAAACAACCACTTGTTTTGTCTTTTAAAGGTAATGGCCACCACAGAACTGGGATTTTTCCTATTTTGTGTTCCAGACATGGATGGTTTTACTTGTTGTGCCATATTTACCATGACAGTCCTTAACCCTCAGCATGAGCATCACAGGTGTCCATCATTCACCTGTCACTGCTGAGGTAAACTAAGGAACTACTGCTCCTACACAAGCATAGTCACCCTTGCATTGACAATTTTTGAAAACATTTGTTTTCTGAAATTATGGAAAAGAAATATAATAATGAGAGCTGTGATAGTTCTGGTTTTCAGCTTGAGAGAACTGATGAATGAAGGAGACATCCCACATCCAAATGTCTGTTATCAACTAGCCACCTTCACTTGAATTTTTCCAGCAGTTAGCAGCATTGCAAGGATGGGGATTTTGATTCAGCAAGCAGCTGAGCTTCTTGAGGACTCCCTTAGTCCACCACAGTCATGCACCAGAATGATCTAATTAACATCAAAAGGGGGCTACAGAAGGCAGCTGCTAGGAAGGGTACAAGGGAAAGGATACTTTGCAGCATAAGGTTGTTATGTGTGTGTGTTTGGGGCTTCCACTTCCTGGAGGAAAAGAGTGTTCTGGATTGAGAAACTGTGGGATAGGTATGCAGGTGAGCATGGATAATGTGAGAAGAGGGTTGTTTTATTATGAGTAAATATGGTACTTGAACTAATTTTTAAGAGTAAATATGAGTGATTAGCCTGAGGTGAAGAGCAGCTGAGTAGCCTAAAAGGTGAAGACTTGGTGGTTTCCTGTTGTGGAACAGAAGGGCAATCCCAGATTTGATCATGAATATAAGTATCTGAGTAGTGATGAGAGTTCAGCTATTGTTGTCCTGTCCTGTAGGAAGTGCTTGCAGAAAAGCTGAAGAGATTAATTACTAAGGGTGTTGCTGGTGAGTAGAGAATAAAGAAGTGCAAGGGATAACATGCTGTGAAGCTCTATTCTTCTCTCCAGTGCTTTTAGAGGTGGTAGAATCAAAAGGCAAAAGGGTGTGGTCATCCTGTCCTGCTCAGATATGGAAGAATTGATACTGGCTTTCTCTCTTGTGCTGCAGGTGAAATAGCACTTTGAGAGGGGAAGAAGTGAATGGACACCGCAATTGTTAATAAGGAAACTTGGAAGGGACCTTAAATGTCACCTAGTTCCAGCCCCCATTCCAAGGGCAGGGACACCTTCCACTAGACCAGGTTACTCAGAGCCCTGTTCAACCCGCTCATAAACATTTCCAGGAAGGGGGCATCCACAGCTTCTCTGGGAAACCTGTGCCCATGCCTCAACACTCCCACAGTAAAGAAATTCTTCTTAATATCCCACCTAGACATATTTGCTTTTAGTTTAAAGCCACCCCCTGTTGTTCTATCAGCACAACTCGTAAAGTGTGCTGGCTTCCTTATAGGTCCCCTTAAGGCACTGGAAGGTTTGTAGGGTCTCCTTGTAGTCTCTTTTTCAGGCTGAACAGCCCCAGCTCTCTCATCCTGTCTTCATAGGAGCAGTGCTCCGGTCCTCTGATAATTTTGTGGTCTTCCCCTGGACACACTCCAGCAGGTTTATATCCTTCTTATGCTGGGAGCCCCAAAGATGGGTGCCCTCTTCAAGATGGGGTCTCACCACAGCAGAGGGAGAACCTCTCTTGACCTGCTGGCCATGCTGCTTTGGATGCAGCCCAGGCTTTGTGGGCTTCAAGTGCACATTGCTGGGTCGTGTCAAGCTTCTTGTCCATGAACATCCACAAATCTTTCTCCTCTGGAGTGATCTCAATCCATTCTACTCACAGTCTGTATTTGTCCCAGCCCAGTTGTAGGACTTTGTTCTTGGTGTTGTTCATGAGGTTTGCACCAGCTCACCTCTTAAGCCTGTCAAGGTTCCTCTGCATGGTCCCTTTCCCTCCAGCATGGTGACCACACAACACAGCTTGGTGTCATCAGCAAACTTGCTGGGGGTGCACTCAGTCCCACTGCCCATGTCTCCAACAGGGGAAGGGGAGACCTCTCTGCCTTTTTGTGTTCTCACAGAAGGCAAGGTGGCCTGAGAGTTTGCCTGATTGTTTGCTTAGGGTTTGTGAGCCCTTAGACTATGAACTGGATGGTGTGACTTGCTCATGGGATCTGGGGGTACTTCTGCACTGTATACAGTGTCACTTACAAGTCAAAATGGAAATATGGATCCAGCTGACAAAATCTGACACAGGTTCTTTGACCCTCGTGATGGTGTCCTGGAAGCTTACGTGTCCTGTGTAGCTGTCTGGCTTGGACCCTTGCCAAACTTTAGCCCTTGAAGAAAATTTTAAATCAATGAAAAGTAACTAATTATTATTATGAAACTGAGTGTGCATACCTATTTTTTTTTTAAATCACCAAAGAGAAGAAATTTCCAGGATACTATTGAAACTCCTGTTATAATAATAATAATAATAATAATAATAATAATAATAATTATTATTATTATTATTATTATTATTATTACTACTACTCTTCCATTCCTTTCCTATTTTTTGGCACAGATCATTTGGATTTCCATAGCATCTGGCATGCTGTTTTCAGTGAAATAAGAACTATAAAGGGCCTTATTTCCCTTAGGAACTCACATACAAATTAAACCTGTACTAAGACACCTGATCTGAGCCAGATGAAATCAAAGCTTTGAGTTCATACACCTTAACTTTGAATGGTTTTAATTCTAGGGGAGTGGATCAATTTGAAGGCTTCAGAAGCCAGCTGTGCCTCTTTAGAAGTTGTAAAAGGTGAAGAAAAAAAAAGATTTATGATTGCTGAACCACAAACCAACTTGGAGTTTGCCAGGTGTCATCCATTTTTAAAGGTGTTTTCAAAGCATTGGTACATCTACCACTGTCCTAACTACTTTTTGAGAGTTTTTGTGTTTTTCCTTACTATTGTCAATAACAATAGTATGTTGTGATCATCATGTTCTTTAGGATGTATTGCTCCTTTAAGTTCTCAGTCATAGTGTTGCTGACAATTGGCAGCAGGAATATTTCTAGATGCTTCTAGGCAAGAAATTATGGTTTATCTAGTAGCACTCAGCATTATTCTTTAAGTAGGGTTCATCATTTCTCACAAACCTGAGGTTTTGAACTTTGAACTGTAACTCTAGTGGATAAAGTCTGCATAACTCTTTGGAGAAATAAACCTCACAGATTTATTTTGGCTGGCAGCTGTTCCACAGTCACCTGTAACCATGCCTGGACACCATTTGATCCTGATTAGCAGATGTGCCCATCACAGTGTGCCACAGATATAATCCATTGCTTGTGTAGAGTGACCTGCTGATCTGAGATCCAGATTCATCTCATCAGAGAGACAAGAATCAAATACTTTGGATGAGTTGCTTAGGGCAGGGTTGACCTAATAAACTGTGTTTTGCTGAGCTGAAAAAACCTGAACACTACTCTGTCAAGCTGTCACAAAGTTTTGCAGCTGCTCTTCCAGTGTGAAGGTAGGGAAGATTCACATGATGGCTTGCAGGTAACTTTGGAAAGCCTTAAGAGGAGTGGCACTTGAAACACATTCACAGTGCATTTTCTGAATATTGTCCTCTTTGAAAGGACAAGACAGGCAGAAATGTTGTCATAACATGGAACAATTAATAATGGAGCTGTATTTTAACTTGATATTAGAAGGTAACAGGAAGAAAAAGTAGTGAGAGGGCTTAAGAAATGAGATGGATAGTTTATTCTGTGGGTAGCAAAGCACATTGAAATGTAGTCCTGTTTAGGGAAAGCTGCAGCAGTCTGACTTCAGCACACACTGAGCATAAACCACACTGAAAATATGTCCTTCTCGTGTCAGCCAATTTCTGTATGAAAGTGCATCACAGCACTGTGGTTTGGATTGCTTTTAGGAAATGGTTGGAGTTGAGGTTTGATAACAAAATCTTTCATGCTCTGTCCTGCTTCTTATTTGCATGAAGCTGTAAGTTCTTTCACTTTGGTAGATTATTTGTGTATATGTAAAAATGTGATAATGAATACCTCTACCTTCCACATTGTTAATATGCTTTGACGTACAGAAAATCATAGCAATACCTGAAGTCTGAGCTAATGACACCAAAAGTCCATAATATTCAATATTTCATCCCTGGATCAAGCCAATACAAATGATTTACTGAAAGCTGTTTGAACTGCTGATGTGCATTGTTTAATCCCATTTTGGATTTAATGTTTAGCTTAAAAGCTTGACATGAAGAATGTAATAGTGTAAAATATTTAATGTCACTAACTAAATAAGCAACTAAAGGAAGTTCTGGCTTTTCATATAAGTATTCAGCTTCTTGAATCTTGCTGATTGCTTGGCCACAAATTCTGAAGCTGAATTGTGCAATATATGAACCAGGCTTGTTTGTTTCTTTTTAAATTTCCATCATTTAACTTGACTAAAATGCCATTGGGTTCTTTTATTCACACGTGTTCTTTAGTGACCCTTAGATAAGTAACCTAAAAGTGTACACGAGCACTTTTGATGCTCTCTCCCAAGCAGTGTGTTGCACTGCACATTGCAGACCTGCAGAGGTATTATGCTTAGAGTTGTTAATTTTGGGGATGTGGGGGAGAGAGGATGTGATAAAGATGGAAGAAAGAGGAGAGGAGGGTTTGAAGCATACCTAGCATGAAAGATTGGAGTGGAGACATCCAGCTGGGCTATATACTGGACCTGCTTTAATGCTTGTCTGTAACTACTGGGCTGCTTCTGCTTCTTCAGGGCCATACTTTGAGATGACAGGAAATGTCTCATGGGGCTTCGCAGGCAAGCCAGAATTTATCTTGTGTTTTGTCTCTTTAATGTTAGCAGACACTGGCAGAAAGAAGGGGTGGTCATAATCTGTCAGGGTCTTGAAAGGCTGGCTCTGACTGTTCAGCCAATGACATTCAGATGGGCTGTCAAACTGCATGCAGATCCAAGGGAGATTTTGTGACTAATGAAGTTAATAAGCATGACATGCAAATTTAATCTGAAACAGTCTTCCCAGCTACTTGTTACTGCTTGATAATACTGAAGTGATTATATTCTATGAAATAGTTGATTTCCTGGCAGCGTGGCTTTTGTTACATCTTCCTTTGTTAGATTCTGGGATTATTATTGGCTTTGCAAAAGACAAGGTAATATTTCTTAAGCTGCAAGCATCTGTAAGTGAGCTCTGCTTCCCTGGGGACTGGTTCTCTTCAAGCTGTCTGCCTGGCTTTTCCTCCTTTGGAAAAGGGAAGTTTCTGCTTAGTCCCATTCCATTCCCTCCTGCCCTGTGGCTTCTGGCTAGAGCATGGCTCTGGTATCTGTGAAGAGCTGCTGGTTCTCATCAAAGGATGCAGCCTTTGTAAACAAATGAGGGGCACTTTCATTTTGAGCATTTGGAATGATAAACTGAAACATGACTAACTTAATAGAAAAGTTAAGTCTGATACAGTTCTCTAGGAGATTCCTGCAAACATCTTGTACAAATCTCATCAAAAGCTGGAATTACAGGTCTCGGTTACTTTCCTGGGGCAAAGCAGAATCGTAATATTAATTTGCTCAGTCACAGGAGTCAAAACAAAGCACTGAAATGGGCTATGGTAAGAAGAAAACAAAGTTATTAGCCTGACAGAGTCTTGGCTGATCAATTGCTACAAACAGGAGAAATGAAACTGTGAAGCCATGCAGAAAAATTATGCAATGTTATTAAACAGATGTGGAAGAACTGATTAAATGCACATATCCTTTGTACTTGAAAATTATTTCTGGAAGCTTACAACCCTAGTCGTGGCCCTATGTAACCAGTCCAATTCTATGTAAATATAGTGAGCCAGAATCTCATGCTGCTGGATTAGTATCTAGAGATCAAAAGTGAAAAAGGACCTGCTGAGCATTAGGATACTGCTTTCTGCCTGCTCCTTCTATCCAGTGCCTTGTGTATTACTTCTTGATATTTAATAATTGATTAAGGTTATTTGAAAGCCTGCTTATATTGATGATATGTAGCCAACCTGCAAACGGATCTGGGTTTCAGATGTAGCTTGTAAGTCTTACCATGTGCTTGCCCTGCCTGAGGAATCACTAACACTCTTGTCTGGGGAATGGTACCATTGATCAAGGACCATACTCTTCTGTTCTGTAGGAGGAAGAGTTCCCTGGAGTGGGCTGGCTGTTTTCCAACACAGTCCTCACTGCCATTAAAATGCAGAGGCCCAGATCCTGCTGGAAACTGCACTGGTTCAGATGCCCTTTCATGACAGACCTCAGCATCCTATGAGACACTCTAGGAGCAAGAGGTTGTAATGCTACAAAATTATTTCAGCTATCTAGGGTCTTCTGTGACATACCTATCACCCCTAAGTAAGGATAGGATGGGGAGAAGCTACTCAGCTGTGAGTTATACGTAACAGCACGGAGGGGTCATAACAGCGCCAGGTCACAGGCTTCTTCCCACTAGAAGGGTGACAAATAGGGGACCTTAGTACCCCTTTTTAATACAAAGTATAGAGAAGGAATTGTAGGTGAGATTTTTCTCTGGAGTGACATATTTGTGGCTGTACAAAAAGCAAGGTATATCAGTGTGTAAGGGAGGGACCACCAAGGCTTCCCCTCGGCTTAGGGTTATGGAGGAACTGTCCCCACTACTGAAGTGATACCAGCTGGTAGCTGTCTAAGACAAGGTGTTGAGAGGTACTTGTGGCTGTATACAATGCGGTACATTTCATGTGGAAAAAAGGCAAAATAAAAAGTACTATGCCACTGTGAATGTGTGGCCTCTTGGGGTATTAAATCAAGGAGGTACTGGGCTCTTGCTAATCAGTTCTCAAGGCAATGAATATTGGATCAGCTTTGGTTTCCCTTAGGCTGAAGGTGCAGAAGCACTTTGTACTAAAACACTTCATACTAGAAGCAGCTGGATGTCTGCCTGAAGCAGGAGAATTTCCACTGAAGTCCATCCTCGGTTTGAATCTCCAGTCATTGGAATTTTTACATAAATTGTTATTTTTTCAGAAAAAAAGGTTACATGTAAAACTTATTCTTATGCAAACAGCACTACTGAGTGACCTAATGGGATAATTAATAGGAGGTTTTGCTGTTTGGGGTTTTTTGTTTGTTTGGATTTTGTTGTTGATTTGTTTTTGCTTTTTAAGATGTTTAGATATTCAAGTCAAGCAAAGGCTGAGGCATAATAAATTGAATGGCAAAACCGCCCCCAAAACCCTGGGAAGGACTACTTCATTAGCTGTAGCTGTTAGGACTGAAGAGGGGACAGACACCACACAGCCCCCTCCTCTTCGCTGTGGGGAAGCCGTCACACAGACACATCACATCTCCTGTGCAGATCTGCAGAGATGCCTGCCTTCTGCTCCCCTGGCAACACTTGGGTTTGAGACTCCTCCTGAGGGTGCCCTGGCTCTTCTGAAGAAGAGATCTAGCTCTCAATTTACAGTGTAGGGAGCTGTAAAATATGGCACACGTCTGTCCTGATGGGAGCCAGTCCATGTGGTGGTGAGGCTGTTGTTGTCTCTAGTGTATTATTCCACTGGTGACAGCACAGGTTTCTCCCTTCAGGTAACCCCAGAGTGAATTAAGTCTGTCTCCCATGCCAGCTGCCCTGATCACCAGGCCACAGTGAAGTGTTGCTCAGGGGTCTGTCTGCCTTGGACTGGTTTGTAAGTAGTTTCAGGCAAGAGGCAAATGTCTCCAAGTAAGACAGCTAATGGATTTAGTCACCTCCACAATTGTGCAGGGACTTTTAGAGAGACCAGACTGTCACTTAGGATGCTGACAAAAGTAACTAAAATCTGTCCTGTCATAATTGTGATTTAGATGTCCTGAATCCTTCCCCGTAAGCTTAAATTGGTGGGTACTACTGTTATGTTCAACTGCAATTCACCCAGCATTTAATTTTGTCAGCTATATTTGAGTTTGATGTAGTTGTTCAGTTGTTACTGCTTCTTTTAGATTGATGAATTTAATTTACAGACAGCCTTAACAGCTTCACTGCACAGACAAGGAATGAATCCTGTGTTTAAATGAAGAGGAAATAGTAAATATTAACCAACTGCTTTCAGTCTTGAAGTCCTGATCAAATGTCATGTATATGAACAGAGCTGTAGCCTGTCTAATTAACCTTAATTTGAAACTTAACCAGCCTCATCATTAGCAGAGAACATTAAATACAAATTCTTAGAGCTATTCTTGACAGTGAAAAATGAGGTCATCCTGCCAGACAGCTACATCAAATGATAAACTACTTAACTCTCCCTCCTCCCATCTCTTTGCTGTGACTAAACCATTAATGATAACCACCTAATTCTACCAAAGGGGATTTACTTGTCAGCAAACAATTCTGGTCAAGGCCAAAAACCTAAAAAAAATGTAAATCTAATTTATCTCATCTTCTTTCTCTCTGTCCAACAAACCTCTAACTCCAGGCAAAAGAAGTTTGCCTGAATAGAAAGTAAGTAGGAACACAGCCTTTCTTCCTGCCACAATAAATATCTAACTTACACTTTGATGCTTCTTCTAGTCTGTCACAATTGTTTTTCCTATCCTTTCTTTTGTGGCAAGGGGGGACTACAAATGTTTAGAACTGAAGACTATAAATCTGCAGGTAATAGTATATCAGTAATAATGTACTAATCCTTTAAGATTTCAAGTGGCTTTACATTACAGAATTAGCTGGCTTGAAGTTTTCTGTCGTCATGGTCTTCCATCTCCTTGCTCAGCACAACCGAGAGTCTGGCCCTGTTTACTCTGCTTCTCCCTGTTTCCATGATGTTCTGAGCATGCAAAGGAGCTCTTCAAGGGGGGTCTGTTTTTATTTGGTTTTTTTTTTTTTTCCTTTTCTATTTACAGTTGAATTGACCTCCATTTGTACGTGTCCGAGCTGCCAGCATGCCAGCACTCACATCATCCTGGATATGTCAGTGGCAGCTGCTGACTCTTGCCCTATCTTATTAGTTGTTATCAGGTGCTGAGTTCCTTCAGCAAACATAGTAAAAGGTATCAGTCACTCCCTCAGCTTGCTAGGGTTGCTTCAGCAGTGGCCCAGTGGGAAGGAAACTATTTGTTTCCAAAGTGGGCTGCTGGTTGGTCTTTGACTGGTGTGCACCAGGGACAGAGAGAGCCTGAGAGAAGGATAAAGAGAAGCTGAGCCTTTTCTGGGTCTGAACTCAGTAAGGATCAGGAGCTCCTGGGGGCAAGTTGCTGCCCATGAGACCATACATGTAAGAATCCATATACACTTCTGTCCCCATTTTGGACCTAAAGCTGATTTTTCAGGCTCACACATACTTAATTCAGACTGTGGTGTGGGCCATTGTACAGCCTTAAGGCTTCTCTCAGCAACAGGTATTCAGGTATATATTTGGTCACAAACTTCTCTGTGAGATCTTACCTGAAACTTACTGATTCTCTTCTGAACAAGAATTCTCTGAAATTTAAAGAATTATCTGAAATTAGAAACCAGAAATACTTCCAACAATAATGTCTCCCTATTGTTAGAAAATCTGAATGTCTGAGCTGTTTTTTCATGATTAAAAGCATTTATATGAATTCTACTAGTCACAATTACTGGTTGAACTGAAGAGAAATGTTTGCTCAGCAGTTTGCTAAGTAAGATACAACCTTCACATAGCATGAGATTTTTTCACTTTGTTAAATTTCTTATGACTTCTTATCTGTGCCCAGTAGGAGCTTTTGTCTGGGTTGCTGTGGGAGCCTGTGACAATCTGCAGAACAAAAATATTAAGGCATTGTTTCCAATATAAACTGTAAATTGTGGTAACATTTCTGGATTAGCAAGTAAGATATGTGATGGCAATCTTCCTTTTTATTGATGTGAACAGTCCAGACCTTAGGCTTAGTTCTAGGTAATTTGCAGCAAATTAATTGATTATTAAAATGAACCTCATCAAATGAAAGAAGGCTGTGTAACAAAACCTCAGAATCTGTACTCTTTTCAAACTGCCACCAGATAGCAGATTTTAAATCTGTGACTTTACTCTTAGTTGCCACTGAGAGGGTGTTCTGCTGCATTGTGTTCCACACTATGCTGTCAATAATTTTGTAACAGACATCTTAGTTAAGAATCCATTAAAATTTACACTGCAGTCCCCTTCGATCACACCTTGGTTTATTTTAAAAGAATGATCAAGAGTATTTTCAAGAATTATCTCAGAATATTTTAAGAGTAAGCTTGAACAAAACTGATTGCCTTTAAATGCTGCAGATCTGGGAAAAACCCCTTTTTTCTGCTGTATAAAAACTCAGGTTCTGAAGGCTAGGACTCCATGGCAATCAGGATGTGTCCCATGTAAAATGTTTCTCAAGTTTAGAATCTTCTAAAGCCTGAGATGTATAACCTAGATTATTACATTAAGTATGTGTTTTTTGTGTTGCTGTTTTATCCAGAGATTCAATATAATCAATAAAAGTAATAACTGTTCAGATACTTACAGCTCTACCAGTGCTATTGGTATCAGCCTTGAGAGCAGGCTGTCTTGAAGATGACTGTCACAGGAAGAAGGAATGGTGCCTCTGGGTGCTGTTTGAAGTTATTGCAAAATCTAGCAGGAGGTACCCAGATAAGTTGTAGATGTAAGTGCTATCTTGCCCTATAGAAAGAGAGATTTTAGCCTCCTGAATGGTTTAGCAAGAATATTTGTACACAAACACTAATGTTACTTGAAATCATCAATTTACAAACAGGATATTTGCACCAACTTGGGAAAGGGTGTACATGCTGTTGGTTTTGTCTTTTTGCAGGAGCATGGATTAGACTAGAGTTATGGTGTGTCATTCATGGGCTTGTGGTCATTGAAGTATCAAAGGTGGTTCATGAAATCATTGCCACGAATTGAATGCTTCAGTCATAATCAGCCACTACAGAGATGCAGATTTGAGAGCACTCTTGAAATATTTGCATTAATTGCATTTGTAATATTATTTATAGGAATGAAAACATGACTGTAAGATAGCTCGTTAGTCTAAACTATGCAATGATCTTTCCTGACAAATGTTAAACAATAAGGTATGTCAATCAAGTTGATGAAATCTGTCAACTATTTGATTGATCATGCTCTCCCCAATCCAAAATGTCAGTCAATTCCCTTAAAAAATATATCAATGTATTAGATGACCTCTAGAATCTTCTTTCATCTTTATTTTATTTGCCACTATGACACTGTTCATTAGAAAAAAGTAGGAAATAAAACATTAGCAACAAGAATTAGTGGAAAACCAAGAGACTAGAAATTAAAGTTAACTACAAATTTAAGAATATTTGTACTAACTTAATGATAACCATCATTGCTATTATTTTTGCTCTCAGTAGAGCATGCATGCCCTTATTTTTTCTGAGCACCAGTCTAAAATAACACACTGAAAACCTTCAGTAAGCCCGTTTTGAAATGGGTAAAAATCCTGAAGCATAAATTGTAGCTCAATCTTCAGCACTGTTAAGTGCTGCTTACCTTTCCTTTCTAAATGGATAGATTACTAGCTTTAATATTTTAATGCCCCCTTCATACTAGACTATCAGCTGATGTCTACTGTTATTTACTGAGACAGGCTTGATATGGCTGGGTAGCTATAGAATGACATACTCAATTCCCCTGGTTTTTTCCTTCCTTCTTAGAGACCAAATTTACAGAAGATTCCTGTTTCAGCTGAAAAGGCAATGGATATTTTTGGATGTTTTCCAGAGATTTGCCCAGCTTAAGGTCAGTCATAACTGAGTCAAAAAAGACTAACAAAAAGGCTGTGTATAAAGCATACTTTTATTAACAGAGCCCTCTCACCCCTCGGAGTACAAACCATGTAATGATGCCTGCAATATCAATTCCCAGTGTCAGGGAAAAGTGGTTGGAATAGCACTCAGGCATACATTTATTTATAATCCTATCTTTAACAACCACCCAAACTAAAAATAATATAGTCCAGTAAATGACTCCTGAGCATTAGAGGAAATGGATGACTTTTCCAGTGCAAGTAAGCTGTCCAGTGAGGGCATTTCTACTTTTCTCCAAGCATTTTCCTCCTTTATTTTACCTACAGCAAATTCTCCAATGACAAACTTACTTACAGATGGTTGAAACTCTCCAGGGGTAAACCAGCCTGAAACACTAAAGACAAGCTCTCTGAGAATAGATGGCTGAAAAATATCAGAAGGTCTATGAGGAGCACTTTGTCTCAGCTGACCAGAGCTGTCTAGCTACAGCTCAGCTTTCTGTGCACATGGTGACAACGGACATGGTTTCTTGTTACCCTTTTCCTTGGCATTAGACCACTGCCAGAAAAAGACTCAGCAGGCATATCAGCAGCCATCTGCAGCCTTCCCTCCCAGACTTCCTCCTTCTAGGCTTTCATAAGCTGTAAGAAGTTGTCACTATGCAATTGTTATATTTGTTTGACTGTTTTAGTTCCCTACACCTGTCTTTGCTGCTGCTTGTAGGTACTACATTTTCCTCTAAACTAATCCTGCAGTCTTTTTTATCCTCTTTAACCCCTTTAAGCCCTCCAAAACCTGACATTAAGTTGGTTTTCATCATTACAAACAAGTTTATTTTGGTACAGGGAAAGACTGATCCACAGCATCTGTATCTGTCTCCAGAAACGTCACTAACAAAAGCTGAGGAACAGTTTTGGACTTAAACCATTACATTTATTTAAATTGAATGATAAAAGTAAAAAAACCCAAAGCTTATTCTTGTGTGAGAAAGGCAAAGGAAATACAAATTTCTGTTGTCATAAGAAATCACCTGCCTTTCTCTGCTTTGAGCCACCCCCACCATTTGCTGAGATGGAAAGGGTGGGCAGCTTTCTCTGACTCTCCCAGAGACTTACCAGCTTGATGAGAGTTGACCTCTGGCAGCAGGAGAGCTTACAGTTAAAGGGCTGCAATATTTTATATTGGAATTGCCAAAATGAACTCTCCAGGGAGACAAAAGACAGTCAACAGCTCTAATGCATGTCTGAGTGTGAATAAATACAACATCTTCCTTGCTTTCCTGTCTGCTTTGCTTCATGGTCAGCATTCATGCCATCCCTTAGATAATGGATCTTAAATATCCTTTGCCATGCTTGAAATAATTTGTGTATGTGTGTGTTCCTCTAGGCATAAAGATTTCTTGAGTTTCCTGTTTGTCTAAAGTTCTCACTGTTTAGAAATCAGGATGGAAATCAAACCTTTATAGGATGATCAGTGACTGCTATCCTGCTGCTGCATGAAGTCAGTCCCCTGGAACAGAGCCAGCCAATATTCTTGGCAGTGTTCCTGAAACAGCAAGAGGACTTGCTGACCCTGACATCTGGTGCACCTTATGAAATCCAAGCAATTTATCGTGATCCGAGGTAGAATCTCTCCAGACTGGCTAAGAACGTCTGTTTAGCAGAAACCTTGTGGTATTCATTAAGACCCTTCCAGATAATTTCCAACAGGTAATTCTCCTAGTCTTGAACAGCATTAGGTAATGTGTTATCCAGAGCCCGTTCTAACATTCATCTCTGGTTTTTTGGAAGGTAAACCTAGTGATTATTTACCAGGGGATATGACTGACTGAAAGCAAGACTGAGAATAGAAAACAATCTTTGTGCTATTGTCTAAGATGCCTTCAAGGTTCAAAGTGTTGTGCAACAATGTGGATCTTAGTAGCACTTTTCTGCTGGAAAATGGTTCTTACCCTCTACTCTGAGTCACACTGGCTGTATGGTCACTGTAACACTCTCCAGTTTCCTGGGAATGGGCCATAGGCATCTTTTCAGCATAACTATTTCTTAAACTTTGGTGGTAGCAGGTTTTGTTCTTGCTACAGATGAGCAAAAAGGAGCAAATGAAAATTATATGTCCTTGAGTGTGAATCTGCTTCCCTACTCTAATGGCGGAAGGGGAACAAGCTGCTTAGGTAGATGTACAATTCTCCATTGAATGCACATGGCATGTACATACATTTCCTAGAAATAAACAGGAACCCACAGGGGAAATGTAGCCCCAGTATAGGCAGATAACAACCTAGGTGAGGTTAAACGAGTTAATCTTATTTACACAAAAATTTGGTATACTGTCCCAGACCCACTGCAAATGGTGTCATGTTGGAAGATATTGTCAAAAATTATAAATTCATAAATCAATTTGTAATATTATTTAAAATACCTTACATTGGCACTGAAGTCTATTTGTTGTTGGTTTTTTTTTGCAAGTGTTTTCAGGAATTTCTTCAAAGGCATAATTGGTTGAGTTTATACCTGTTCACATAAGATTTTTGACTCCTAACTTCAAGATGGCATTTACACCATTCAGAGATAGTGTAAATATGAACTTTGAAATAATATCTGGCTCCTTAAAAGTAGGATCAGAACTAAGTGGAATTGATTATTGCACAGTTTGTGCTTCAAATAATTGTCAATACCCAAAAATTAAACAAAATTTGGAGATTTTGCAGTGCAGGCGCTTTCTTAATCCTATTGCTACACTGGGAATCATGAAACCTCAGTTAAAGAGTGCAAAACCAACTCATCATGCAAAGAAAATTCCCAGTTTGTAATAATGCATGGATTTTCCAGCATCTGAGGTTAAATTGTTCTCAGAAGGATACTAAGGAAAAAAAGTTCTTGGAAAAAGTGTTTAAATTTCCTGTCCATTTCAAATAGGTGTCATTTCACAGACCCGAAGTTAATGGAAGGCATATTTCTTGGCACTGTGGTTTTAGCAGTAAGGTGGGCTTTAAACTTCCTTTCTCTTGCAGAGAGTGAGCAGATTCTTTAGGGAAGGGCCATGCATAAAACCTAAAACATTCAGATCCCTTTCAGCCAAATGAGCTAAGGGTACCCAACACTTGAAGAAATAATACCCTGTAGCCTTGAATACATAGTTTAGTACAAAACAGTGTCCTTTTTCATCCATGTTCTCTTTGTATGGATAAAAATGCTTAAAGTTTCTCTCCTATTACCACCTCCAGGCTGTGCCGTTCATTTGTTAGTCCATTTACAAGTGACTTGGTTGGATATATTACTAGTACAGACACAGAAGACCACAGCAGTAGCCAATAGAGTTTTGAAAATGGGGAGAAGGTAGCTCCTGTTTTCCTCTTTGTATGTGAGAGTAATAGCTTGGGGCATAAATTAATTTATCATAGCTAAGAACAGGAACAGCCACACTGACTGGAGAAGGGTCCACGAAGAAGTTCACTCCCAAGTGATAACTGTGATTTTCATTGAAAGGAAGTTGAACTGCAGGAGATGCAGGTTTGGCAGTTAACATTTTTTTATTTTGAAGAAAAGTGTTGCAGCTCTGATTTTGAAAATGTCACTTTAACACCAAGGGCTTCAATTGAGTCACTCCTGCCCTGTGCTGCTCAAGCAGAATCAGGCCTTGTATGAAAAATAAAACAGGATGTTCCCTTCAGTTTAACTGCAGGATTCATTACATGCTCTATATTTAAGTGGTGTTGCAGACGTTCATGCAGTACAGGCAATATATCTTTGTCATGGTGACAGGTCAGTTTTGGAAGGGAGATTTCTTCTCCTTCCCACTATGAAGTACTGTATGTTCTGTATTTAATGTCCACAACAATGTCTGAATTCTTAAGTTTTAATTCCCTGTGCACCCCCCGTATGTTTTGTTGGAGGATGGGATGTTGATGAAAACTCTGCTGTGCTTTGCATCTGCCAAAATGGTTATTTTAAATCATCACCTCTTTAGAAAGAAGGTGATCCTTGGTGCTCTGTCCTGTTGCAACCCTCACATCAGCATTGCTCCTCTGAAAAATATTTCTGGTACTGTAGTTGGTCTGTCACACACTCCACAGTTGCATATGGGTGGAAGGTTCTTCCAGATGATAAAATAATTATGATGCAAATGGAATATTTTTTTAGGGGAAAAAGAACCCTAATATTTGTCATGTATTTGTGTGTTGAGACAAAGAAAATATTAAACAATGTTGATTATGTGCAAAACTAGCAGCCAGCATTAGAAATGGGAGAAATTAGGGAGATTATTTAAAAGATAAGACTGTATTTCTACATCACATCTTGCAAATATTTGGCAGTAACAATTCTGTTGACTACAGGGGGACTGCTTAAGAGACCCAGAATCTATTTTTAATTCTGCCGAAAACCACTTAGTTTTGACAAATAACTGCTGAGAAACAGAGGAGCGGATTGCTTTTCTGTTTTGCTTTGTAAAGGAAGCTCAAAGTGAAGCTGTTAGAAAAGGGCAGGGAGCAAGGAATGGCAGCTGGAAAGGCAGAGGTTTGTCCCTGCCAAGGTCCTTGAGGAGTATAGGACAGAGGCACAGCGAGACACAAGTTTATGTAAAGCTGGGCTACAGTTTTGCTCAGGGAATTCAAAGTCACCATTTATCTTGCTGCTTGGCAGTCATGTGCATAATGAGGGCCATCTTTCTGGGAATGCTCAGTCTCACAGTCACTTCTGCCTTTCAATCTTTCTTTATCAACAGTGGGTATTTTTTCTGATGGAAGAAATATTTCTGTTGTTTCTGTTGAAGGGCTATGGCTTCAGTCTAATTTTTTTTTAATCCATAGAATTTAAGGCATTTTCCAGAGCAGGCCAATACAGAGGCAGAAGAGCAAGCAGCTGCTAGTGCTGTGTGTGACCAGAGACAGGAAATGCACAGGAGGAACACAGGTGGCTCACCCTCCTGGTGTGCTACAAGCAGATGAGTGATATGCAGGAAAGAGAAGTACTCGTGCATGAAGAAGGTAGAGTAAAATATATCTGCATTACCATTTTAGCCTCAGAGTATGCAAACTGCATCCTATGGGGAGGAGGAGTGGAAAGTGTGCATGAGGGGAGCACTTGTGCTGCAGCCACTGGTGGCAGTCGTGTCCGTGCAGCTGGACTGCTAGACCTTCTCTGAGGTGGTCCCTGATGAACTGGGGATTGTGTGGATGTCATACCCTTGGGACTGGCTATTTTGCTTCACAGGGCTGTTTCTGTAGTGCAGCTTTACTTACTCATGTATGCAAAGTCCCAGTGAAGTCACTGGGCTCAAACCATAGGAAATGTGTGGAACACAGAAAGTTAGATCTAAAATATGAAGAACTTTGTGGTCATTTTCACATTCCCCATGCAACTCCTCTTGATACAGTGAATTAATCCAAGAACTTCTAGTGGGCTTAATTTCAATAGTTAATTTTAAAAAATGTCTGGGCAATTACTGAGCTTCAGGAACCCGAGGAATAATTACTATACTATTTTAAAATTATTCGGTACTGCCTTAAGATGTGTTTCCAGGAGAAAGGAAAATCCACTCAGCTTCTTTGCAACAGATGCACATTATTTGAAAGACTTATAACTCACATGCAGCCAGTTCTGTGAAAGATTTATGTCTTTCTCTAATCATCCAGCAACAGCTGAGGAGCAGTTCTCCAGATCAAGAGCACAGTTTTTAAGTGAGGTGCTTGCAGAGACTAGCTGCAGAATCTTTTAAAGACGGGGGGAGGGGAGAAGCCCACAAGCCATGTTAGAGCTTGCATCTTGAAAGAAAGCATTCATAAGGCCTGCAGAACGAGCTCTAATATCTTCTGGAGATGATGCTTTGTCTCATGGGTCTTCAGTGCACATTGTAGCAAATGTGTTCTTCAGAGGAGGACATGGGGGCTGGCTAGGGCTCTCCTATATAATTTGTTCTTTGAAGGGTTCGTCCTGCCAAAAATTCCTGAGAGGAAGTAAATTAATTCTAAACTTTCTGTTAAGAAGAAGAAAACTCTGCAGTTACTTGCCACTAGATGTCAGAAAAACTACATGCTTCAGCTGGAGTAGCAGCTCAAGCTGAGAGGTTTTGTTGACTCTTTAAGCACTTGCATAACACTTTGGACTGGTCCCAAGGAAAACAATTAGACATTTGAGTTTATTTTTACTTGCATGAAATAGTAAATATGCTGTTGGGTCAGACTCTCCTCTCATTGCCCCCAGAGAAAGCTGGAAATAAACTTTTTGTCAAGAGTTATACCACCCTGGAAAATAGAACTGCTTTTAGTCTCGTCAGCAAAACCTTCTCATCTAGAGTGCTGTGGCTTTCTATTCTTTGTATAATGCTGGTCTCTGAGATTTAGGAAACTCTAGCAGAAATGTGGTGGAGGGTGAGTGGGTTGGTCCTGATTCAGCAGAAATAAAAGCTGTTGAGGTTGGGATGCTTGTGCATGTGGAATAAACATCCACATAGAATATAGGAATATACTTAATTCTTATTTCCATAGGATAAAATTGATGAAAATTGAAAGTATTTATTATGAAGAATAATGTCTGAAGCCTTTTACTGAATTGTGATGAAGTATATGCAGATTCACCTTAAATTGTGTCCCTAACTCCACAACACAGTTCAGTCTTAACAGGACATTTTGCTTTATGGTTACAGTTCTGCTGCTTTACTGATGCAGCTGCAAAATTTGGTTTGTAGATCTGGCTGCAATTCAATACATAAAGGAGTGGTCAAAATTATATTTGTGAGTTGTCTATAATGTGAATACACAGGTCATTGTTTTGTACGTAAATGCATATGTATCTTAATGCTTTACAGGCTTTGGAAAGAGCAGGGAAGTTCACATTCAGTGTATTGATTTTATATTCTAATGTGTGCATTTCTCTTTGGGAGAAAAAGCATGTTCCAAATGAAAAAACAATATGGCTTGTCAAACATGAAGATTTGTGAAGCAGTTCCATATTTCTAAGCTCTTGATATTTTCTAGACACACACAGCGTTCAGTATTTAAGTAATCTTTGAAGGAACATTTCCAGGAAAACTAGAAGGATATTAGGCCAAAAAGAAAGAGTCTGAGATATCCAATTTACTCAGTGTTGATCTTCTATCTAAATGAAAAAATAGAGTAGGCAGTGGTGAGGAGAAGTGTCAAGGCAGAGGATGCTGTCTTGCACCTTCTCCACTTCAGCTGCTGACCAGCAGGAGGGATATGCATCTCAGACACCTCTTCAGGGACCCTTCTTTTTCCCAGGAGCCTGAAAACAGCAAGTGACAGGTTTTAGTTTATGTCACTCGTGCCCCGGGGTCGGGGCAGGAGCAGGCGAGAGGCAGGATCGCAGCAAAGGCAAAGAAGGCTTTATTCAAAAGAACCGCGCGGTTTTTATAGAGCGGTACCATAGATTCTATTCCATTGGCTGACTAACAGAAACATCTTTCTCATGCACTGTCCTTGAGAGGAACAGAAAATTAAAGTAGAAAAATAGCACCTGCAAATTGTTTATAGTCAACAGGTTAACACATCTTTCCAGCTCTCTAAAATTTCTCACAAGCTGCTGTAAGAAACGCTTGCTGTTTCTCTCTCTCTGTCCCATGGCATCTACAAGTTTAGCATAGGAGAATAAATATCACCTCAAAAGCATAACCTGGGACCAAGAATTCTCACTGGGTCTGAAATTCAGGAAGCCACACACAAAATATAAACTGCATTGAAACCTACTTGGAGTTATTTCCCAGGAGACTTCTCCTTGGGCTTTCTTTTCATCACGGCAGAGCTGAGGTCAAGACCAGCCAACCTTAGGACAGTCTGACATTTATTCCTCCCTGAAAACCCTGTGTGTGAGGCACTGTGTGGTATTTACACTCAGCTATTGTCTCATGCACTGACATTTGTAGTTGCATTTTAGGGCAGAAGAATTGTGTTTAAGCTTCTGCCTCTCACTTTGAGGTGTTTTTTGTTTGTTTGTTTGTTTGTTTTCCCTCATGTGCTCTGCTACCCTCTGTTGCACAGAAAGCAGGGAAATGCGTTTTCCTGTTCCACATGTATTTGCAGTGCACAGCTTTTGCATCACTAGAAGCAGTAGCCAGATAATTGCCTTGTCTGCTGCATAGCAGGGAAAGACATTATCAGCTTGGGCATCACACCCAAGAGGAATTGGAGTTGTCCATGCCACTGTTGGTTGAAGGAAAGGAATTTGTTGAGGTGTGGATGGGTACATTGCCTGGGGCTGTTACACAAAGCTCTCAGGTTGTAAGCAAATTTTGGATGCAGTGGGTTTTTCAGTCCAGAATGTATAGTGTGATTTGAAATTATATGTGATGATATTTTAATGCAGAAACTGCAGTCTTCTGACTCTTGTGATCTCCAGACAGGAACAGTCTTTTCTGCCTGATATTGCTGTATGAAAATTAAAAAAAAACCCTCTCTGATGATTTAAAGTGACTGCTTGATTCATTTTTTTTTTGTTATGTCTTGCCTATATTATTACTTTCTTAATATAATTTTGATAAAACTGTCATTTTGGCTCCATTGTAACATTTGCTAGAAGGCTTTTTCTCACTGCTGTATAGATTTTTTCAGTGAGAAACCTGCAGTAGCTTTGCAACAATATATTTAGAAATGCAGTTTTACACAGAGGCACTTGGGGATGGAGCATACAATCAAATTTTAGCATCTAAGCATCTAATTGGAGCGCTCAGAAATATATCTCACTATTTGCACATTCAGACTTTCTACATTTTGAGTTTTGCCCAAAACCTGCCACATGAGAGCCTTCTTTTGAGAACCACAAATGCATTATATGGTGAATACACAGGGAGATGTTCTACATGGTTTAAATGAGAAAGCTTCAAAACCTGTGTAGCTGTAGCTTCCACGACAGAGTGGAATTGCTGCTATTCCAAAGAGCTCTGATTTTCATTTGAAGATTTGTAATATTCCATGATGCTGGGGGAAACAAAGATTTTCTTCTTTTGTGCCTCTATACCCATTAAATCCTAACCAGAGCAGTGTTCTGGGTAGGAAATAAACTGTTGCATTTGGAGCTCCTTTGCACTAAAACAGATGTTTCTTCTTGGGAGTTTTTTATTTGTAAGGACAGTGTTCTGAACCTATTATTAGGATCTAGATCCAATTGACAGATGGTTATATGAGGTCTCATTTTGAAAACAATCTTGTAGAAGTTAAGTGTCACATTTCTGGAGTATGTGTGCACACATACTTGTATATAGACACACACATGGATGTGCACGCTTTTTGTTTGTACATAAAACCTGTTGTTTCTCCTGGTTAGCTCTTAATTGTGCAAAAGTGACCTGGCTAAAGTAGAAATGAACTGTTCCCTTGTATTAATATAGGAAAATATAAATATTAATATAGGAAAAAGGAAGAAAGTTAGTGGAAAATTTTGTATGATACTTTTATTCATTAAGAAAGTCTGTTGAGGATATCTAGGAGAAACATACTCCAGCTCTTGAGTTACAAATTGAATTCTTATCATGATTTTTTGTCTAAGGACAGAATGGATGAAGAAAAGTGTAGTTTCAATCCTTGAGTCACCCAAATTGAGTTTGAATGCATTGAGTAAGCACTTCTTGCTAAAAGATGTCAGTAAAAAGGTGATCTCTTTCAAGACAAGAGGCACACAACATACTGTGCATATTTTTCCAAACCAACCCAAAGAAGCCAAACTCACATAGATGGAAGATAAACACATCAATCTGTAGCAATTTTCAGGAAGAGGTTTTGGGAATAACAGGCATACCTAAATCTAAAGCCAGCAATGGTTGTTGATCTCCACCATCATAAGACTCTAAGGTTTGGTACTTGCAAGACTACTCCTGAATTCTTTTATGGAGCTGGCTTCTAGAGGATTCTCCCCTAAAATTTTACTCTCTGGGAATAAATAAATGCTTAGCTGTACTCATAGTAAATGACATGCAACATGATGTGCTGCCCAGAGACCATGCACATGTCTTGTTTAGCACTAAACTTACTCTCTTCTGTATCTTCTGATGTTGTAGATGCACAATAGCCAGTGATTGAATACAGATTCCTTTCTACTGTTAATCTTGTAAATGAAATTATGAAAAATGGAAAAATAATGCAAAATGGTGAGATCCATGCCCCAACTTCCTCTGAAGATGCTAATTAAAGGGATGGCAGAATTACAAAACCATACAAAATCAGTCCAGGAAAATAACACTGCCAGTAGCTGTTCCTGTGTTAAAACTCTAGACAGTCCCTGGAGACTGTAGAGAAAAAAAATTCTGCTATGATTGCAAAAAGAACAATAACTGAATAAAGTGAAAGCTACTTTCTTTCTTCAGCTTTTTTTGTACCCAAGTCAAAATTCTAAATTTCACCTTTATGTCTCTGTGTATAGAAGAGCACCTCACATAAATTTATTTTGGCAGATACATAAAATTTATTCACAAGCTTTGTTCAACATATAAAATTTAATTAGACCTTGTAATATTTGTACTTATTATAAATTCCATTAGGCAGAACATTCACTGAACTGTGTACCTATAGGATTTAATTATGTCAGCTATTATTAAATTGTGAAATGGGAAAGGAACACATAAAAATTTCCTGCATGTTATCAAGGAGACCAGTGGTGAGGAAGTCACAAATTTTACCCCTGCAATGTCTTTCCATTATGTTGGCATGTAATGGAGTCAATAATTCCTGCCAGTGTTCAAAATACTATTTCCTCAGACCTTACAATTCTATAGCTGCAGGAATTTTGTGAATGAAGAAAACCTAAGAGGATTGAAGACATCTAATGCACTCATGCACCCTGCACATGCTAAGAGGACTTGGTGTAACCATCCCTTTTGTAACCTGAATCCCTATCTAGACAGCAAATCATTCACTCCTTTAATGAGGAAAAAAGAAAAAAAAGTAATTGTGGCTGAAGATGAAAGAGAGAAGACAAACATGTAGGCTGGGGCATAGGAACAAATCAAAGAAGTGACCATGTCTATCAGGTTCCCTGAAGTGGCTGCCCTGCCCATTTTCTTGGATACCTCTGTGTGACTGTGACTTCATGGGTGCTCTCAGACCCCATGGCTGGAAGCAGCTCTCTTAGTCAGCTCTTCCAGCCTGCCAGGAAAATCAATGAACAGTTTCCTTCCAGCAGAGGTGAATAAGGTTTGCTGCCTTCCTGTCGTACTTTTATAGATGCTGTGCATGTCTTTTTGTCAGCTTTGACATATGTTTCTTCTTGCAGCTGCCTCCATTGGTTGCCAGTGCATTCAGGCTTAGTTCATGGGGCTGTTCCATAAATTGAAATTAGGAGTGGAACCACCATTTGCATTTTGCACAGAAATGCAAATGCAACTCCTCCAGCAGGTTCAGAAAACACCCCTTGCTAACAGGCTAGAACACTTGCTGGTGTGTTCAATAACACTCATTTGCTACTACCAGCTTAAAAAAATAGGTGCAGGAGACCTACTTAAAAAACGAAGGAAAAAAAAGGGAAAACCAGAAGGTATGTGTAAAGAATGTACCAGAATCCATGAAATTAACACCAATGGAAAAGATGGTACAAAAGAAGGTGGTTATGTGCTGGAATTCAGCAAATTGCTAACAAGTAAAATACATGATAATTATCTGGGATGCAAAGCAAAACACTATAATGAAGAACAAATTACTATAAATAATTTGCTTCTTCCTCTCTTTGCCAGGATAAGTAAACATGAACCAATATGCCAACTTGTTCCTGCCATATGTTTTCACAAGTGCATTTCTGTTTGGTATGGAAGAGAACCTTTTCCATAGTGCGATCTGATTTTTATACTAATTCATGTGACTTTAACCTAAGATCTGATTACTTCTTGGAAAAGGAAAATTAAGTTACTGAACTGTGTCCTTTGTGGAAACAAAGGAGAGGACTCTGTTCTTGGATTCTTCAACTGTTCCTGTAGAGGGATTTGCAAACCCTTTGAGGTCTGCACCTTCCCTCTGCCACCCCTAGGAACTGTCCTGATCTTTGTTCGTCCTTTTAAGTGGAGGAAGTCACCTTTTGGCTCACATGAAAGACTGATCTATGTAGATCAAATGTTTCTGCTAGGCCTGTTTAGCTCATTGTAATAATAAACCAGAAACCGGGTCCAAAAAAAAGTGCCTTGCATTTCAATTTGTTTTCTTTTATCATAACTTAAGAGATCAGAATGTAAGATGAAACACAAATCTGCTTTTGTTGGCCTGTATCCTGGGTGTATTATGACAAGTGAATTATTGCAGGTTTGGTGGGAATACATTATGAGGTATGTTATGGCCCTGAGAGTCTGCAGAGGTCTGGGGGAAGAAGGAGGTGCAGCTATTTATTCTGTGAGCCGTGTCGGGACGCGCTGCTTGTGGCACACGGCGTCTCCTGAGGGGAAGTGCAAGGACCTCAGGGACACATGAGCTCCTTCCTGGCCTCATGCTGCTGGCTTGAAATATTAGATTGCTGGAAAGGAAAGCTGTCAGACAAGCCCTGGTGTCACCAGCATGTGCTGCTCTGCAGTGGGTGACAGTCACCTCCCAAGCCAATGCCTGCTGAGTGCACATGTCCCAGTCTCTGGTGGGGGCTGGAAGAGCAAAGCTGTGTGCACGAGTCCCAGCTTCCATGGTCAGGGAAACCTGTGGGCTTGGGGGCAGGAGCAGCAGGAGCCCAGGCCAGGGAGGGGTACAGGTACCCTGCCACTGTAACACTGGTTATTTCACTGTGATTTTAGGTGGGATGGCTGCCCTGTTACCCAAGCTGCTTATTATTTCCCACAGTAAAACTCTGGCTGTTGCGTACCACAGCATGTAGGAGATTTTTCCATGCCTTGGGCAGGTTTTTGTTTCTGAAAACATCAGTCAAAGCAGTTCTGCTGTTTATGAGAACAAAGGCAAAGGATAAACAATGCACTGGTTTCCAAAGCTAAAAAAGGTTGAGTAACCTTTTCCTTAGGAAGTTCAAGTGCCTTGGAGCTTTGCAGTAGAGGCTCTTGGTATGGCACTAGAGCTGCCTTTCTGTCAGGGATGTGTTTTTCAATCCTTCGGGGAAAACCCAGTCATGCTTTGCCAAGTCATAAACAGTTGACAAATTACAATTTATTCATACTCAGAAGAATTTAGCAACGAAGATCTTTGTGGTGTGTTGGAATGTCTACAGCTTCCTGTGCTGGACAGACCTGGCATTGCATGCTTCAGGCTCAGGCTTCAGGGATGCTGCCAGAAGGGTTCTGTGATGCCCATTTCTCACTGCTTGATCCCTACATGGTCAAGAGGGGTGGGCACACCTGTCTTTCTTGTGAGCCCTCTGTCCTTTGCACCCAGGCAGGCTGGAAGAAGAACAATGATACAGACAGAGAGACTGAAATCAGGTGGGGAGGCTGACTTGCTGGGATGTAGGGTGAGAAAGGGACTAGCTGGACATGGTGATGAGGATGAAATGCTGGAGAAGGAAGAATGCTGAGGAGGTACTGGATCTTGAAGTCAGGTGAAAGTCTGTGGGAGATGTCTACTTGTACATGCAGATACATTTTTTTTCAGGAGAGCAAATTTATGTTCCTTCCAGAAGTTCATGTCCCTGTTTGATGTCAGCTTGAAAAGCAATATCTAGATTATTCTGTATTGTTGGTTTTGTTATTTATTATTTTTTATTCTTCTACTGCTGGTACTCCATAAGTATTTCTGAACGTACAGTGGCTAAATTTTTTTATTACTGTTTCCATCATTGACACGTATGTGACTTATATGACAGGCAGAACAACTTTCTTGTTTTGGCCCCTTTTGGAAGTGTGAGATTATGTTCATGCATTACTTACTTGGCTTATAATTAACCTCTGATAACAGCCATATCCACTGCTGCAGGAGCATCCCCAAAGAGCAAGGTTAGCAAGTAGAGTGTGTGGGATCTGTAGTGGGGTATGTGTGTGTGTGTGTGTGTGTGTGTGTGTGTGTGTGTGTATTGTTTACACAGGCACATGCTGCAAGAGGCAGAATGGACAGGACACTGCACATGCTTTGCAAATGCTTTTGTGAATTTATAGCAACATGGATTCTCCTCCCACCTCCACATTTACTCAGGACACCTGCATGCTGCTGTGTTTATGTTGTGTAGGCGCTAAAAGCTCAAACTCCTTGTTCAGTGTTGTGTTTCACAGGGCTGTTCCAGCAATCCCTAGACCTTGGGAAGACTTTGGGAAGACACCTCCAGGCTTTTCTGTTCTGCTTTGCTATCCTGCACATCTTACAGCCCTGAATGTCTGTTTGTCAGCCTTCTCTTGGCTGCTAGAACCCCACCCTGCCAGCTCAGGGCGATGCTCTGCTGGCTTGGCAAGGCTCCCTGGGGGCTGCTGGGGCCCTGTGGGAGCAGCAGTGGCTGGCAGCAGCAGTGGCTGGCTGCTGGGAGCAGGAGCACAGCCGGGCGGGAAGTGCTGACACCAGTGGCACCGAGGGAAGCTGGCTGTGGGCAGACTGAGCTGGCACGTTGCTTACAAGTCTGTGGGGCCATGTTCAGACAAAACAGAGCCTCTGCCAAACTGCTAATTGTAGCTCTATTTTCTTGCCTCCTGCCTTCACAGGTTAGGAATGGAAATTAATCCCTCTGCAGAGTGTCCTGCCTTCCTGTAGCTCTGGGGGGATTCTAATCTGCTACCACTTCCCGTGGTGCATGGCTAGCTGTCTGACAGTTTTCAGCATCACTTTTAAAGACATTTTTCTTTTTTCAAATGCTTGCCTTACCTTGGCCTGACATATGTTTTTGCTTTAAGAGCAAACTGGTTTCCATAGGCAGCTGGTGAGGTCCCTGAACACATGTTCCTCCAAAACACAGAGCCCTAGAAAACATCAATTCCCAGTAGAAAGGTTACTTACATACAGCTGCAGAGAACTGCTTAAAAGTTTTTTGGAAAATAATATCGCAGTCAGCTGACATCATTTAGTCACTTTGATTAGTTTCTTGTGCCTGATTACCAAATGACCTGAATAAAGACAAATGAGGCTCCTTCGAAGATCACGTCTATATGCACTTAAGTAACAACCAGAAAATAAATCATCATTTGTTTCAGAATTATAACCAGGGAAAATGTCCCCGGGATATAACCAGATTAGCTGGGCAGTATTTAAAACAAATGTAATTACAAAATACATGTATTGTAGCCAAAAGTATTGTTTGAAATGAAGACTCTTCTATGCTTTCCAGTCTTAAGCAACACAGGGAAAAATGTTCTTTCTGAAAAGGAAATAAGGGAATTAAAGAGACAAAGGCCCGCTTGGAAAAAAAACCACATCCATTCACCCACAAGTTTTCTCCTTTTTTGAGTGCATGTGGAAGAACGGGCAGGTTGTAAAATCAAAAGAAAAGAAAGTGTTTCTTCCTGAGAACAGGCACTGGATTTGGGTAGACTGATCCAATTTCTGGGTCTACAGAATGTACTCTTTTCTTTATGAGCACTGTGGCTCCCTCTTGCACCTTGCCTGGCTGTAGAGTCCATTAGCCCCACAGCACACGTTGTGCTCTGCCAGACACTGAGCTTGAGCAGCAGAAGGTGGAGGGGCAACACCAGCCCTGCTCTGGCACTTGGCATGGGACATCTTGGGAGCATGCTGTGGGATTCTTTCTGTAAGGGAATATCTGACCTGGCTATTTTAAAA
The DNA here is from genome assembly GCF_027477595.1 of Haemorhous mexicanus. NCBI lineage: Eukaryota > Metazoa > Chordata > Aves > Passeriformes > Fringillidae > Haemorhous > Haemorhous mexicanus. Next base: position 50,950,490 of record NC_082344.1, on the reverse strand, counting down.
ACCTCTATTTGTCACTCTTTCCCTGCACTAAATAGAGCCATTTGTGAGATTCTACTCACATGCTGTGTCTTTCCTGTCCCCATTGTATTTTTAAGCCACTGCTTGGGCCAGCCTGCACTGCTCCTTTTTGAGTGTAGGACTTTTGGTTTTCCAGTTCAGTTTCTTGTGGTCTTTCATATTTGCACTCATGGTATAGACCTGAGTCTGTAACTAGAGTAATAAAAAAAGGGAAAGAAGAAAAGAGAAGTGTTCCCTGGATTGCAGTCCTATCTTAGAGAACACCCCAAAGGACATGAGGTCACCCTATGGGTGTGTACTCTTCCTGCCTTCAGGTTGAATGTAACTTGTAAAAACCTAAATTTCCACATTGGCAAAGCACGTCAGATCAACAAATTACAGCCAGAGTGCTTGTGAGAAGGAGAAGGCTTCATGGCAGCATGATTTGCTCCTTTCTTTTCTCCTGCACTCCCTGGTGCTGGAGAGTGAGGGTGGCTGTGCTTTCACAGTGGGTCGCAGTCAGTGCTGCAGCCATTGCTTTGGGCCATCAGAAAATGGAGAACAGCCATGCTTGGCTTCCTCACTTCTTTTCCTCTTTTCTGTGTTACCCTGTATGGAATCAGAAGTCACTAGTAAGTTAGTGTGTTTGAATTTCTGTCCCACTCTTTCCAGGGTCTTCTCAGCCTGACAAGCAACAGCAAAGCTGTGCCTATTTTTTTTAACCATGGGGTTTTACATCTACTTTTTTTTCTTTCCGGTTGCTGCTGGTGGGAAGACTGAGAGCAGCTCCAGCTCAGATCAGAACTACACTGGAACGATATTTTCAGTCTGTGACAGAAACTATGACCTAGAGATCCACACTCTCAGACATGAGAGCTCATAAATGCTGGTTCAGACCATTGGGATAATACCTTGTGCTTGAAGTTAGAGGCTTTGTTCAAGAGGCTGCGCCCATTGATAGAAACAACTGGTTAGGAGTGTCTATAAAGGTGTCATCACAATTTTTTTTTATTATGACATGGATGATTTTGATTTAAAAAGAAGCTGTTAGAAGGCAGGGTAGTATTTTTCTTAGCCTTCCACTACAGAGCCTCATTTTTTTAAAAGCATTCATTTGAAATCAACAGAATGTGGGTTTGCTTTATCTAAAGATAATTTAGGAGTATTAGTAAAGATTTGCTTGTTATTTTGATATTAGCAATTTGGTATTAAATTGCATGAGGTCATTTTACTTTTAATGCCAAAGTTTCATGTATTTATCTTTAACATGTCTACCAGCTAGATAGTAATTTGGGCACAGGCAACATGTCAACAGCTCAATGATCCATTTCAAAAAAACCAGATTTTCTGTCCTTATTTTAGAAAGAATATGGATCTGCTCAACTCTTTCTATTAAACAGGAGCCAAAGCTTTGGAGGAAATATCAAGCAGTTTAGTATTTTAAAAGATTAGATTATGCTAATCCAGTGTCAGTTTATCTTAAAATAGGAATACATCACAACGTATCTTTTTGACAAAATGGCAGATCCTAATTAATTCTGGAGTAATGTTTCCCCTCAGTGGTATCAAACCTGGTTTCCTTCAGTCTCTTGTTGAAAGCACTGCGATATGTATAGAAAAATAACAGGTAAAATGCACCACAGTTTCTCAAAATGAAAATCTCCAAAGGATGGCTCAATGGCTTTTCAAACCTCTGTAAGGAAAAACTTCCAGCTACTCTGAATACTTGTGTTTTAAACTTATAAATGGGATTGCAAGGTGATAAAATCTGCAGGATGATTTTCAGACAGGAAGCTGAAATTCTTGCATCTGAACTGCTAAAATTTGACAACAGTTGCATGTATTTTTAAAACAGGTGTGAAAAATCACAGCTCTCTGCTTTCAATAAAGAAAGAGCAGGAAATCCACAATAAAGCAATAAAACCATAAACCTTAAACTATGCATGTGCAGCAGGTGCTGATATGCACAACAATGTTTGAATGCAATAAAATGTCTCACTATTGTTCAAAAAGAACTGCTGCCAAGATATAGCATTTGGCTATATTCTTGGCTATATATGGCCCTTGACTAGAATTTGTTCAGATATCCAAAGCTAGCATATGTTAGATAAAGAGAGGAAATTTCTAGAGGAAAGACAATGGGAAGTGTGTTCTGGTTCAAGTTACTTGGTTTACTCTGTTGAGAGGTCTCTTTTGTTTTGGGAGTTTTTAGCTGTTTTTTTCCTGATGGATGATTCATCTGGAATGTGAATTTTTCACTCTTTCATTCCCAAAATTTTCGTGACACTGATTAGCTCCCAGAGCTGCTAGTGAGGGGAGGATTTTATGCATCTCACCCACCACCAAGCAATGGAAGCAAACAGGATTTGGTTTCCTTGTCTGTGTGAGCTCTTTCTGCCCTGCTCCTTTTTAGAGCTTCTCTGCTTTCCTGGCATCAGCAGCAGTTGAGAACAGAGCTTGGCACATCTTCTGGTCTCCTTCTTTGGGACACAGAATGAGTGGTGTGAGAGCACAGAGGAGATCCACCCAGTGAGCATCCAGCTGCTGAGAGCTGGACTTGGAGGGGTGAAGATCTGAACCCTCCTTGTATTCCTCTCTGAATTTATATTAACATGTAAATCAAGGGAATATTATGGACACTGAATAACAGCCAAAGGAAACGTATTAGATCTGGACACTGAGTGACACCCAAAGGAAGACTGGAAAAGGAGTCTCAGTAATAATAAATAATCTGCAGTCTTGCTATCCTGGCTGATTAATCACCACATAAATACTGTTAAATGTGTGACTGCAATCTTCAAATTGTCCTTGATGCTTTTTCTTCATGGCACTGCTCACTGAAAAACAAGTTCTTTGCCCACACCCAAATTTTCTGGTCTGTCTGTGAAAATCTGTGAAAACAGTTTTGGTTTTAGAAATAATGCTGGCGTCAACCAGATGTTCTCTAGCAGATGTCTAATCTAGACTGCTCAACTTCTCAGATTTATCAACTGATGCTATGTTCAGGTGAAGAGCAACCCAGGATCAGATCAAATGTTGGCGCAACATGCAGCTCTGCACACGGGGTAGGAGCAGTTGCAAAGCTTTTGTTTGTAGATTTATATGGATTCACAGTATATATACCTTTAAAAACCCTCAGTTATGTTTTAGGCTGTGAAGCATCTAACTCACCTAGGCATAGCTGTGTGTCCAATCTCTCTCTCTCTATAACTCATTCTGCATTCCTGGGCTTGCCTTCTGGGCTGTAACATGGTATCTGGCTAGCATGGTAGCATGGTATCTGGGGGAGTTACCATCACCTCAAGTATAACCAGACACATTAAAACAATCAGATTTTATAGCACCTTGGTCTTGGGTGAAGCAGCAACCTACTTGTGATCACCTGTGTAACTCCAGATGGGGGCAGTGCCAAAACGCTCACACAAGTACTTCAGTACGTGTCTCACCTGCACATGAGACTCCACCCATTTGTCTTCCTGTACCTGCATCCTTCGTTTCCCTTGGCCCTGAGTAAAACAAGGCTTTCAGGATCCTTTACATGGCATTGTTCCAGTGGCACGTGGATAAGGCAGTTTACATGGGCGCAGCTACAACAGCTCTTATGCCTTCTCACAGTTTTTGGTGGGATGCTTGTCTGAGCACTAGTACTGTGATAAAACAGCATCTACACAGGAATTTTTGCCAGTGTAATTATGCAAGGCAGCAGGACCTCTCTGGTGCATGCTATAAATAAGACCCTTATTATAAACAGATTGAGAACCACCACAGACTTTCCCCCTCCCATGGATTTATTCATTGTTTCTCCACTACAATTGCCAAACCACTAACTGTAAAACTTCCTTCAGGCCCTGCTTTATTTTCATGGTGGGCCCCATAGCCTTATCAACATGTGTGATATGCATAATGGCAGTCACTACTGCTTTTTTTGCCATTCCCTACTCTTCTGCTACTGAAATCCAGCAGTGTTCCCCTCTGTACAGGAGCAGATCTGTAGTTTTTTTCCAATCAACAAAAAGCAAGGATTTTTAACAAGAAAAATGTGTGTGAGAAGGGAAGGGAAGTGGCACCTTATTAAGAAAAGAGCTTGAGCTGAGGACTAAAGTCTCAAATTTCTATTTTTCCTTAAATGCACCCCAAATGGCTGGCACTAGCTTTGTCAGCAGTGAAACATCACTCATGACATTGGACTTCTCTCCAAAGGCTGCAGCAAATTTGTTTTCTTTTTCCTTTAAAATGTTAACCTAACTGATTCTCATTTTACAGGAGTTAGAATGGCATTGCTGTTTTGGGCAACAAGCTGGGAAGTGCAGTGGTGTGAAGCAACAGTCAATGCCTCTGGTGTGGGGTGGGTTTTGGATAGGGGGCATGATGCACATCTGGTCTGCAGCTCCTCTCTGAGAACAATTCTAGTCACACTTTTTACACTTGGCCTGTGTTGACTTTGAAGCTCATTTGACATGCACATTTGAAAGACAACACTGCTGAAGAGGGCAGGGCACACTTTAAATTAAAAAAAAAAAACAACAACAAAAAACCAACAACCAAAAAACAGAAGGGAGTTTTTTTGCCTGGCTTTTTCAACATGTTGTGAAAGAGCATGTATGTTGGCCAACCAATTTGAAATACAAGCATTAGGAAAGCTGATGCAGTACAAATCAGTGAAAGTAATATCAGTCGACCATGTTCATAGCTTTCCAAAATCAGCAAGGACAGGTGATACATTTTCAGAAAACAGGTCTATGATGTTCACATCTCATTTTCCACATATTTTCTTTCTTTATCTTCTATCATTCCTGGCATTCTAGTTTTGACACGTCTTTAATTTCTTCCCACAAACATCTGCTGCTTTCTATGGTATTTTTCTAGCAAATTTTCTTCGTGTATAGTTCTCATAAAATGAAGGTTTGCTCTATGGCATAAAGGAGCAGGCTTCCTTTGATTACAAACTGGAATGTCCCCACTTCAATGGTGTCTTGGTTTGGAAAGACAGGAGTCTGCTAAGGAAGGCAGGAACCGCCCCTGAAATGGAGAATGCAAACCCTCCCCACCCCTCCAAATTGCTATAAACTTTAAATTGCTATAAACTTTAAGGGGCTCTCAGGCAAAAAATATGGGAGCAGGAAATACCAGTTCTTTAAAAGGGAAGGAAAAAAAAAAGGGTAAAATAAAACAATGCAATACACTAGAACAACACTGACAGAGTCAGAACTCAACCTGACACCTGGACTGACACAGCAGTCCAATTGGAAAAGTGGCTGCATCCTCCTGAAGTGTCAGGTGTGGTTCTGTTGGAGCAGGGGGGTCCCGTCGAAAGGGATGTATTCTTCCTCTGAAGATCCAGTGGAAGAAAAGGCTGTTCTTCTGGGGAACCCAGTGGGAAGCCATGCTGGTGCGTCAGAACTTCCAGATTCTATCTGGGTAGCAATGCTTGGCTCCTCCCTCTGGGCGGAGCATCTCACAATGGGATGTTATAGTTCTTATCAGCCATGCAGTGACATTCAATAGCTTGTTATCAGCAGATGTCCCCTCCTGAGGGAGGAGTGATTGTGATCACTCAGAGAGGGATAAGGAGAAATTGCCCACTTGACACTAGACAACTGCCACACAGATGGTAATAGAATACCTCTTGCCTTGCAGTCTGGAACAAATGGATACTGGGAAAGTGTTTAAAGTTCCAGGTTTGTAATGTTAGAGACTAGCAGACCTATGCTCATCTAAATTACACCAGTAAGAGTGCAAGACTCTAATTTTGCATATAAGCTTTACTTTATTATCTTTTTTGGTTTGTTTTTTTGGCTGGAGAAGAGAGATTTTTTAAAAAAGAAGTTGTAGATTGGATGAGTAAGTTTGGAGAAAAGGAATTGCACAAAGTGCTGCTCTATTGCTCTCTCTCAAAAAAAGGGAAACCTATTCCTTTCTCTCAAAGAAGAGGCATGCAGACAAAATTCTAGGTGTTACAGTATGCATGGTTGTTGAGAAGCTGAATTTCAAAGAAAATACTGGGTTTTCACTATGAGCTTCACTGCAGTAAGTCCTAAGTCCTATTCACCAAATAATCTTTCTGGCCTTGCTGACTGCTCACTCTGGGGAGAGGCTATTTACTATAGAGCCACTGAATTACTAGCTTTTGTTTTGCAAAACATATCAGAAATGCTGAGTTCACACATGGTATTATTTTAGAGGACACCACCTTTTGATGCAACTAATTTTGCCCATACGTGTGGTGGGGCATTGAAAGGACTGCAGAATGGAGCTCTGAGGATTTATTTCCTGTACTGTTCTTAGTATTTCCAGTGGTCTCTTTGGCATATTTCCCCATGAGCACTTGTGATGACTACTGAGAGGATGAAAATAAGTTCTGAGTTTTGTCTGCTGGTTTAATTTTTGACAAAATTAATCTCTCCAACCCATTTGGCTTGTTCAGCTTCCCGTGTCAAGTCCAGTTCTTTCTCCTCTTCTCCTCTCCTACACAGGGGATCTATTGTTGCAGCTTTTTATTCTTTGCCTGGGGTGTGTGTGTGTGGGTGGGTGTGTGTGTCTATGTGGTATGTTTCCTTTCTAGCCCACCTTCACTCTTTAAAAGGTAGATGTTTGGTCTCCTCCCTCTTGCCAGCAGCCATCCTTCCAAAACTCCATTCTCCCCATTTTAGCACAGGAATGGTGAATCAGGCTTTGCAGACAGAAAGCCATTTGAATCCCGCTTCACATGCCTCTGCTTGGCCTTTGTCTTTGAGTGTTGGGTGCTGGCAACCAATGCCCTTTGCTTGCTGTGGCACTCTCCTGGCCACCCCTTGCTCCTTTGTGACTCTGCATCTGTAAAGTTCACTTCTGTCTCCTTCTCATGTTGTCCATTTGATTGGATTTGCATGGCAAAGTCTTGATAGTGGAGAGGAGTTACAGGCTTCTCTAAAAAACTACCAGAAACTTCTTCCTGTGTCCAAGAGATGCAATGCCTGGGGGCTCCAAGACAGACTTTCCTAGGCCAAAGCTGACCCCATCACTGATGGTGGTAGCACCTCTGGGATAATGCATTTAAAGAGGGGGAAAATGTTATTGTGCTGGAGGAATTGCACAGTGTCAACTGTGCAGACACCAAGGTCGGTATAGAAGGAGGGGCAGGAGGTGCTTATGGATCATTATTTCAGTGGGATTATGCTAAATCTGTAGCAGGAATATGCATCAGCACAATCCTATGGGTCAAGACTTGAGGAACACTGCAACATGAAAAAATTCCAGTCTGACTGAGCAGGGAGATTGGGAAACCCATAAGGGTGAGAAATTGAAAGAGTTGGTTTGTCTGCTGATTTGTAAAAATGATTCTCTAGTTATAATGTTATAAAGTTCTCATGTTATAAAATATAAAACCTGACCAAAGATGTTAGAGGTTAGACTGGTTGTAACAATCTTCTTGTCTTGGGATGCTCCAGGTTGTGTTGGGGGTCATCCTTACAGCATTCATTTTTCTCTCTGTGAGAGGTCAGAGAGGGATTTCATCCCATGGTTGGCTTCCACCTCTCAACAGCTACCAACACCACCATTCTTGTACTGGCTAACAAGGTCAAATCTATTGATATAAGACAAGGTGGAAGGGTTATCTCACAGAAACAGACAGACAACCTAACAGAATAGGATTTATTGTGAAACTAAGCTGAAAAAATAAGAATTACCTGGAATGAAAATAAAGGGATCTATCTCCAGCCCTTCAACTTGTGTACAATTATTTTGTGTGACGCCTTCTTAATATAAACTTCTTGGAACAGAAATGTCCATGTAAAGTACCAGAGAGCATAGCAGAATCTTTGCAGTCATCAAACAAAAGGAAATATAACAAAGTTAAATACCGGTAATTTTCAAGTGTGAGTATTTCCATTTAAATGAGGAACATCAAAGATTTTAAGGTCAAAGCCAATATAAAATCCTTTATTTCTTTAAAATTTGAAACTTCTTAAAATAATTATTGATAGTTTAGAATTACATTTGTGTTGCATATTCGTTTTTAATTCTGTGCTCCAGATCTTGGGCTTGGAGCAACTCCCTTTGATTAGTGACCAATGTTATTTTGAAACATATTTTTTCCACTTTCTCCTCTGTCAATGTTATAAAGTCTTTACATCTCTTAAATGATGGGCTTGATATCTTCAAATCAAAAAGGTTTAAATGCCAGGTATAGTAGCAAGAAACGCAGCCATTCACCAGGTATGGTGAATATTAAATATTCAAAAAGTCTGACTTTCAATCTTTAATAACCTAAAATTATCTGCTTAGTTGAAATGATTGATGGTCCTTGTCTGAAAGAGTATATCATGTCTCACACCCACTGAGCTCAAAATATTGCAGCCAGCTACCTCCCAGCTGGACAAGGCCTTGAACAATAGTGAAATAAATCATGGGGAAAGCCTAGCTTTTCTGGAGGATGTTTTTTAGGTATTTTTTTTCCCTTGTGCAGAATTAAGAAGCAGGTCATGGGGCCAGGATGTACTTGACTGGGTGGCAAGATTGCATCCTGCAAACCAATCGGATTTCCCACTGCAAAGGATCATTATCTTTATTCAAACTTGGTCCTGTGTGGGTTTCAAATATACATTGTAGCTGATGACAGAGGTTTCTTCTGTAAGATATTTCTTTCTAAGGTACTTTGGGAAAGAGGAGAAACTAGTTCCTAACTGCATTAAGAAAACCTGTGAAGAGCATGTGTCCTGGTGGAATGAAATCACAACTTAGGCATCAAATCTAATAGTCATTTTTAGGAATCTACTGAATAGTCTTAAAAAATTATGTCATAAGGGTCATAATGTATAGTAACATTTCAGATGCTATTTTATGTGATGGATAGAAACCTAGTCAAATTTTTCTTGCTGTGTAAACAGTTTATACCACTGGGATATAAACTAAGATGAATATAGGGGGAAAACTGCCTTGAACCATAATTCATGTTTTAAGATTGTCTTTGGAGGACTTTGCTTTTGACAGAAAGGAACAAAATTATTTATTTTCACTTAAGAGGCATTCTTTATATAAATTACAAAGAAACAGAATTTCAGTAGGTTTCTGCTTCCAAATTCTGATATAATGAGCGAGTAGCTGAACTTTTTTCAGGAGTGCACCAAGGTAAATGAGAGCAGCATAATATCACTCTTCTGTTTGGCCATTGTTAGACATACAGCCATCTTATTGTATTGCTTTGTAATACATCCTTGTATGCAACACTACTACTGGCCTGAATCCAAGAGTCTGGATTCTTATTTCAGGCATAAGGTATTCTTGCATTAATCTAAGTTTACTACATTTATTTTCCTGGGTTTTAAGCCTAAGGTTACTACAACCTTTTGATGATCATTTAATTTTGAGAAAATCAATTGATAAAGAAATAGCTAGTGATTAGACAAATGAAAATGATGAAATGAAAAGTCATAATTTCAACTTGAATCCTGTATGATTTGCACAGGCAAATTGTCCTCATTTTTTCATGCATTATCCTACCAAAACTACAGATGGAAATAGATACAACTTAAACAATAAAACTTGAGCTTTAAACAACCAAGTCTATTTAGCATTATAACAATACATCAAATTGTCTAAGTAAAACTACCAATAAAAATCTGTCCCACTATAAACTACTGCTGTGTACTCATGCAAGCCTCTTGTTCATAACAATCCAGGGGAAAAGGTATATGAGGGCTCAGACAGATACACAAATGAGCATGAGTCTGAATTAAGTGATTAGTACTTTTATCACTAACTTTGCCTGCCTCAAAAAGTCTGCCTGTCAGATCTTGTCTTTGAATTCTGATCTGCAGCCACAAATGGATGCTTCCTCTCCAGATAAATCCTTTTACACTCAAACAAAGTGGAGCCTGAATGAGGCGGTACAGTCAGGGCCCTTTCAACAATAAAACCATTGGCCCTGCTGTATTTCTGCTGGCTCAACAAACAGCTGAGGCTGATTTATTTGCTGGCAGATGGAGGTGACTAATGATATAAGCAGAACTTTTCTGCATGGTCAGGTTCAGCTGAATGATACCTAGCAGGAAAGGCAAGAAGCATCAGAGCCACATGTTAAAAAAGTACCATTCTTTCTAATTTAGTGCTTGGCTCAGTGGTTTGTTGGTTATTTTTTTTTTAATTTTTATTTTGTTCTAGTCTTTTTTCTTTATTTTTTTTTCTGTGGGTTTTTGGGGTTTATTTTTGTGGTTTTTTTTGTTTTGTTTTGTTTTGCTTTGTTTTGTTTGTTTTGGGTTTTTTTGGTTTTTTTGGGTTTGGTTTTTGGGGGTGGGGTTGACTTCTACCTAGACACATCCCTTTAGGAAAAATGTATACTTAATACAAATTCAGCCTTATATGTCCATCCCTAGCAAAGCTGTATGCAGTTACTCTGTTTGAGAACAAAAGGGAGAGTGTTCTGACGAAATAGCTCTTACTTGGTTTGGCTGAAAGGTCCAGAATACATTACAGAGACCACCAAGTTTTATTGACTGTACTAATCCTGCTTAATTCAACCCCTTGCTTGAGACTGGCATCACAAAATTTGTGAGTGTGTCAATCAAAACAGAACAAAATGAGGTTTTGTGTGGTGATCAGACATGTCTGCACAGAACTTGAGACCTCTAAAATGAGTCAATCTCCATGAATTGTGCTGTTTGAACCCATTTTGAAGCCCCCACAGCTTTCTTATCTGGTATTTGATTCTGAGGGTTGAGCTGACTCTGCTTTATAATTTTATTTTGGAGATTCTAGAAGCTTTTAGTCTTTTATCCAGAACGTTTATTCTTTCTGTCAGCAGATGTCAAGCACTTTCCTCAGGGATGTCCTATTTTCTCACATGATCAAACCACCCTTTGAAAGGTCTCCTGGAGAAACCCATTCTCCTGAGATACTGCCCAGATCTCTGGAATGGCATGTTGCTGTTCTTCAAAGATGCAGTTGACTTGTCACTCTCCAAAGACTTCGTCACTGAAATCATTCCTGGGACATGCAGGGCTCCTCCATGCTGGGGAGGCCCCCCCATCCCTGTCTGTGGGAACCTGCAGCACCTGGGACAATGGGAATGAGAGCAGGAATACAGTCCTGTGCCAGGGTTGTGGCTCATCATTTTCTGGTAGTGAGCAGCCACCCTGCTCTGTACACTGACCAGTGTAACAACCCATAAATCTATATGGATTTTGGAAACAGAAAAATTGTTTCAAATCTGAGGTGTTACTGTGTATTGTGTACTTGCTTACTGTGGTGATCATAAGAACTGCAAATCATTTCATTAGGACTGAGATTAATGGTGCACATGTGCTTTATTTCTGCCCTTACTTACTGAATGTGACCATAATGTCTGTTGCTTGTGCTTCACAGACAGCTCAAACCATTGGTTTTCTTGGTTCTGACCTTCTTTAGTTTCCTAATTCTTGAGCTTTCCTTTTATGTGGTTTAAGATAACTGTAATCAGTTTGATTAACATGTTGAAAGCTCTTACATTGCAGTGAGTTTCGCTTCATGGCTCAACTCCTGTGTGTCCTGAACTCACTTTTGTGAGCATTGCTGATGTAGCAGCTGCTCTGTGGGATGATCCCTGTATTTTCAGCACCTATGTGTGCAGCTGAAACTGTGCTTTGATATTCTTGAATATTGTGCTGTCAGTGTTTTCTTGATTAGGAGATTAGGGAACATAAATCTGCAGGCGTATCTGTATTTTTGTCACGTCTTTATGAGGGAAATAAATCCTCCCTGCACAGATTGATGATAGATTTTAAAAATATCCCTCTGTTCTCCCTCCTCATACAATTCATCAGGATGCCTGTCATCATAAAGTTTCTGTCATCATTAAACATTTTTTTCTATCAATGTTAGTTTATGTTTTGGATCTTCTTTGAAGAATAATTTGGCAAAGTATTTTAACCGTTTCTTGTTCATTTTGAACTGGTATTCATATCAGTCTAACTTTTTGTGTGCAAATAGCACTTAAATTTACCCAAGTACCTTCCCTTCCTCAATTCGCCTTGGCAAACTATTTGTAGTGTCCCTTAATCACTGACCAAAGAGTCTTAGTTGAGGAGAAACAGCATCAGTTGTTTTGTTTGAGGTTTTTTTGCTATATATTTTTCTGTCCTCAAGCTGTCTCAAGTTCTGCAGAAATTCTGTCCTGAAATAATGGAAGAACTCTGATTATACAAATTTGCATTCCTATCTAGAAAAAATATACAGGTATTTGAAGCATATTGAATTTGATAAGTATCTTTCCATTTCCATTGCATTTTTGATCCAGCTGTGAGACACAGATGGGAATATTTGAAGTCAGTTTCAATAATTTCCCCATGTATCTGCATTTTCTCTTTAGGCTTATAAACCTGTATCCTTCCTGAGGAAAATAAGGTCATATCTGGTGTATTTTTTTATTTGAGGAAATAGTTGAAAACCTTTGACTTTTTTATAGCTCTTCCTCATAAACTGACCCTGTCATGTGTCATCTGAAAGTGAATCCTTCCTGAAACAAATGTCCCAAGTGATGGCTTTGGAGAAATAAGCATGTAGCAACACAATGAGAATTCTGCAAATTTTATTCACCTTGGAAAGCAGGTTCTTAATGAGTCAGAATCTTCCTTTCCAATTTATTTCTGTAGACATTTGTGGTATTCCTAGAATAAAACTGCCTTATACACCCTTTAACTTTTTCCTCAAAGTCAGACCAGTGGACTTAAATTAGAACAATATCCAGGCTATTTGAAGTGAGCACAGCCCAGCCAGCAGATATGACACACATCAGCCTTTTAGTGTAGCCCTGGGCAGTCGCCTCTCTAGTTCTGGCTGTGATGAGAGGAGAGCCCCTCAGTCTCCCACATGATGCTCTCTCAGCGAAGATTTCTTGTTGACAAGGCAGAGGATGGCACCATGGCCTCTTCCAGGGAACACTGCAGATGGAGCTGTGCTCAGTGTCACTGGTTTGGCAGTCAGGGCACTGCACAAGGACATTAAATACCCCATGCAATTTGTTGGAAGCAACATTTTGCTGCTCTGCTAGACTTGTTTAGCTTTGTATCTGATGTGAGGGCAGTGTTTTCTTCTTTTGTTTCAAGGAAAATGGAAAAGCACCACTGGGCAAGTGCATGGTACTCTAGTAATAGTCTAATTTAATTTTTGGGTGAAATCTTCAGCTGATTCCAATAATATTATTGGCCCCAACCCTAAATTTCTTGTAAAAATTAAATGCAGAGAGAACAATTCAAGCAGCCTCTCTTCCAACAGAGCTTCAAGTATCCTGAGAGTCCTGAGAGCAGCAGGAATAACTCAGTGAGTAAGGCTGGAAGAACACTGGCAGAGCAGTGTCTGGGGAAGAACTCCATAGCTCTAGAACTTCCAGAAAACATAAAAATGCACATTTTGCTCTGTGTAGTGTTTTAGGGTAGCGAGATCACCTAAATCCCTGCTGTGCCCCATGATCTGGTTGATCTGCTTTGTCTCAGAAATACTTTAGGGCAATTGTAATCTGTGTCTGCTGCTTGTTTGCAAATGCACAAAGGAAGGGCTGGGGTGCAACGAGGCAGGCCAGAGCAGGAAGGGCAGGGGCTCTTTACAGCCCTGAAACTGTTTTGTTTAGAGAGAGGAGTGACTCAGAGCCAAGTCCTCAGCTGCAGAAAGACCGTGAGATCCACGTTGTTGCAGGGAAGTGGAATGGCCATTGATGCCAACAAGACTGCCTGGCCCACATGGCATCTGTCCAGCTCTGCCTGTGTCTCCAGCCACAAGCACAGCTTTGATGGATGCCACGGGCCCCAAAATAATTAGGTTTGGTTCCATATCACTTGGAATTGGTGATATCACATACTCATTTGATTCTACAGGAAGGAGGTAAAAGCAGTGAGTCAGATATATGGCTGAGAAAAATAAGGATAAAATTTGCCTGACTTTGGGCCTTAGGTAAACATTTTAAGACCCAAGGGCCCAAATAACAAACAGAGTTGCAGACACAGGTTTCCATGAGGATTTAAAATCTTTGGAGTTAAAGTAGAGGACATCCATGGCAATGGAAAAGAAAATCAACACTTGTTCAGTGGACACTGTCAAAATACAAGGAATGTTTCCCCAGCTTGTATGGATTTTACCTCTTTCCCATTGCAGATTGCAGATACAGGTCTACATGCCTTTGCTGTATCAGATATGCTCAGTGTTCAGACGTGCTGGGTTTTTGTGGTTGCTGCTCCAGCCACTGTATTTTCAAGGAGTTTCTAGATTTATTTTGCATGTTTTGCAGTTTGAGGAGCTTATACATACATGTAGGATTTAAGCACTTTGCTTAAAACCTTCAATGCAATTTAAACAAAGGTCCTGTACACTAAAGAGTATAAATAGCATACTTTTTGAGCTCCAGGTGTTTCCAGAGGGAGGTAGTGAGAACCTAACAATGTGAGATTGCACACACCCACAAAACCCAGTGTTGCACCTGGGAGTGGTCTCTACATGATGGCAAGTATACTTTAATTCTGTTTTAAAATCCATCCTTCACAGAGGCTTCTTTCTTGGAACATATGCCTGGCCTTAGAATGGAAAAGTAGTGCTGGGGTAATGCACAATAGGCACACTAATGTTGAAGTGAGTGTTCAATAACAAGATTACAGAAATAGAGGTAGAGCTGATACAGATATTATAAGAAAAGAACCCCAACAGTTCTCACCACAGAGTGTGTTAGAAGACCTGAACCCTCTTCATTTGGAACATTCATGCTGTCAATAGAAATTAATAAAACTAACCCATTAAAAATAAAATTACTAAATACACTGGTTAAACCATATGAACTATGTTATTGTAGTGGGTCTGCCTCATAATATTGTTACAGATTCCTGCATAGGAGCTAGCTATTTGAAATCTTTCAACTTACAGAGGTGGTTGTCATTGTTTTCCTGCTGACTGTAGGCCCTTGCTATGCTCATGACTTAAAACTTAAGGGCAGAAATCTCAAAGTCTCACACCACAAATCAGTATTTTCCCTTCTCAGCTGTGGGAAGTAGGTCTGTGGAGGAGTTAGGTCACTTGGCCGAAATCTCAGAGGTTTCAATAGCATTGCTAGGAATAGAAATGAAATCTTCTGGTTCTACTAATTTTTATAGGTTTCTGTGTGGCTGTTTTAGAAGAGGTTGAGCGATGTCTCCACTGTTTTTATAGCAGTGGAATGTGCTGAGAGAACAGCCAAGGCAAGTTTATCCCACAGCAGCTCTTAGCTTTGGTGCACCTGTGTTAAGCCCATATAAAACTGAAAAGAATAAAACCTAAATTTTAAGCACTTGATCTGAGACATGTCAGTACTTTATTATCTTTATGAGCCTCAAAGTGTCCCAACTTGTGCACCCGAAGGGATAACTGAAAAGAGTTGGGGAAATGGTGCAGAATGAAGTCCTATCACCTGCAGCTAGAGCATTTACAAGCCAAATTTCATGACTGCTTTTTCACATTCAATGAACTGTAGCATTGGTGAATAGGATAACAAAATCTAACTTCAAGATGCTAAGCTAGGAAAACTTTAGTGAGGCATGGAGTAGAAAGCAATGGTACATATCAGAGTTAAAGATTAAGGTTTATTAAAACAGATTTTTTATGCTAATCAGAATTAAGTAGTAGATCTGCTATGTTTACAATGCAGATCTACTGCATTGTATGTGTGTATGTACTGCATTTTATGTGTGACAAGCTGTAGCTAAGCTAAAGACCCTTGAACTCTGTACAAAAGAATAATAATATTTTTGTTTAAAGAAAAATAGTCCAGACCTGAACTCTCTGGGAGTCTAACCCCTGTTTTGGAAAGGGGTTGAAAAGGTTGCCCCCAACCTTGTTCCGTGCAGGTTGGGACAGGTGAGGAAAACAGGAAGTTTTATTAATCTTAGTTTCTCAGTTTTCCAAGTTATAGTCTCCAGCTGTTTCCATCGACCTTGTTTTCTTAAAAAAAAAACCCCAAACAAACCCCACCAAAAAGACAGAGAGAGAGAGAGAGAGAGAGAGAAAAGACTTCTATATAATTTCTTTACCTATCTTTAAGAGACTCTTTGTTGAAACCTGCATTGCATTTTTCAATAATTCCAGAGTAGTTTTCTTTCTTCTTTGCCCAAAACAAACATCTCTTACCCAGCTTCTCCTTAGCCTGAGAAGAAAAAGAGATAAAAGCAAAATAAAAGCAGCAGGCTAGGGGTGAAGGGAGAGGAATGGTGTCTGCAGCAAGAAACATGGCCACACAAATTCAGCCATCCAGTCTGTCACAGTGACAAGTGAAAGTCTACCTGTGGGCACACAGCAAGGGTGCCTTCCCCTTTGCCAAAAGACAACAACATTTTACATAACAATTCCAGATGAAGGCTGACCACAGCACTCAGCAGGTAGGGACTGATGGGCTGGTGTTTTAAGCAGCACTCATCACATAATCCTCATCCCACTGCAGGGCAAGTTCTCCCAAGTATCTCTGTTCCCAGAAGTGCACTGACCTGCATGGGCTGTAACATGCAGAAACTGGCTGCTCTCAATCTTTGACCCCTTTTGCATGGGAGCAGGGGAGACACCCCTGTAAATGCTGGGGATCAATTAGCCGTCCTTGATGAGGTGGTTGAAATAAGTGACTGCTGTTCCTTTCTCTCTTTCTTTGCAGTTCAGGGAAGTGAAACTATTGGGTGTTTTTCAGAGAGTATCTGGAAGTAGCTGTCTGAACTGGAGGGAGATACTCTGCAGAGGTGCCTTTTAGTTTTGCAAGTCCAGCACAGGTATTGAGGCCCTGTGGCAGGAGGTAAAGGAGCAAATTATATTTATAGACAAGTGTTATTCCAGTATTAAGATCAAATTATGAATAGCCTTGGATAAAAACTTTAATACAGTATTTAATGCTTTAATACAGTATTTTAATGCTTGTATAGTTTTATTATTTTCTGTTTGTTTTTTAATGTATCATATTATCGTGACTATCATCCATGTAGGGTTTACACATTTGGAGATATAATGCCAGGTTTCATACAACCAACTTTTATGCATTTTGGAGATGGACCTATTCTTCTCACCTGAAACATTTCCTGGTTTTCAGTCACTTAAAATTTGGTGAAACACTTACCATTTCAATAATAAGCATCTGCTTTAGTCTGATTTCTCCTGGAAAATTTCTGTAAAATTTTCAGATGTTGCTAAGAATGAAACAATGGGAAAAGAATCTTTGTTCACTAAAGATTTTCTAAAAGAAAAGTGATGAGTTTCAAATAAAAAATCCAGAACAGGAGCCTGGTGGGAGAAACTATGTATGACTGAGTGAAGATCTGTAGGTCTGAAAAGGGTACTGTATGTATATGAGAAGAAATGGGACTGGCCAAAGGGAAAGATAAGTACTTAACAGGGCTGAAAGAATAGGAAGAGTCTGGTGGAGAAATGATCCAGGCACCAATATGTGTGTTCCCTGGTAGTGGTATCTGACACCTATCACCGTTTTCTGCCCTGCCATTAGCCAAACTGCAGAGGTCTGTGCAGTGCCTTTTAAAGACTCCATCTACCTCCTGGTAGCCATTGTGAGTGGCAGGACATTGTTACATTCAGGGATTTGTTCCTGTTTTTGAGAAACGAGCAAAATACATGCCAATTGATCAAAGTATTATCAAGGATGAAAACTTTGGTACTTCTTGTGTTTATGCAAGTTGTCTTTCATGAGAAGGTTGATTCTATAATCAGGACAGAGAGTTCCAGGAACTGAACATGGTTAAATACACCATGAGACCTGTTCCCATTTTATCGGTTCCAGAAATGGGGAAGAGTATAGAGAATGAGATAGAATTTAGCAAGAGAACATATGGCAGGGGGGTGATGTTCTAGCCTGGAAAATTGGATACTCTCCCTTTTTCTGTCAAACAGCTCCCATGTGGTGATAGCTGAGTCACTTGAGCCAATCTTTTCAGAAGTTGTCAATAACTTTACATTGCTTTTATTCTTAGCGCAGGACTTGTAGGCGTGCTGAGCTTTCTCAGCTGCAGCTGAAGTCAGGGAAGTCATGCTCCAAACACAATGTAGTACATAAAAAAATCTGGTTTTGGGAATTTAAAATCTTGTCCAACATGGTAATGTTTGGCCTTACTCCTCCTGGAACTCGCTGGTTTTCAAAAAGAAGGGAAGCCAAGCCCTCTCACTTTGAAGTGATGCTGTGCAGGAAGTTCACTGTGAAGCTCCATAATGGCAGTGAGGGATGCTGTTTTCAGAGCAGGCTGTGAACATTGTGGGGGAAACAGGGCAAGCATGAGTTATGTTGAGCTGCAGGAAGAAAACACCCTGCTCATCTCACTGGCGTGCCATCGTTTCTGCACAGTGCAGGTACTGCAAAGACATGTCTCTATATAGGATTTGCTGAGTCCTGCACATGGGTCATAACATCCCCTGCTGCACTACAATCTTGGAGGTGTGGTTGCAAATCTGCCCAGCAGAAAAGGACCTGGTGGTGCTGGTCAGCAGCAGCTGAACATGAGCCAGGTGTGCTCACGTGGCCAAGAAGGCCAACAGCACCCTGGCCTGTATCAGCAATAGTGTGGCCAGCAGGACCAGAGCAGTGATTGTCCCCCTGTGCTCAGCACTGCTGAGGCCACACCTTGAGTGCTGTGCTCATTTCTGGGCCCCTCACAGCAGGAAAGACATTGAGGTGCTGGAGTGAGTCCAGAGAAGGGCAATGAAGATGTGAGGGGCTGTTTAGCCTGGAGAAAAGAAGGCTCAGGGAAGATCTTACCACTTTCTACAACTGCCTGAAAAGTGGTTCCAGCCAGGTGGGACTTGGTCTCTTCTCCTTGTTAACAAGTGACAGGATGGGAGGAAAGCTTGTGCCAGATTTGCATTGGATATCAGGAGAAACTTCTCCATTGAAAGGATTGTCAAGCATTGGAACAGGCTGTGCAGGGAAGTGGTGGAGTCATCACCCCTGGAGGTGTTTAAATGATGGGTAGATATGGCACTTGAGGACATGGTTTAATGGTAAACACAATGGTGGTGCTGGGCTGATGGCTGGAATTAATGGTCTTAAAGGTCTTTTCCAATCTTAAAAATTTGGTTATTCTATGATTGTATGTCTTGCCATCTGCTCCAAACTCTCATGTCACTAACAGTATTCCATGAACATTTAGTAGATTAGAAGGAATATAAATGAGGAAATAGACAGTTTCCCCAGTTCAGTCAATTTCCTGAGCAGGAAGACATCTTTCTCGCTTGCATTTCAAAAAATTGGACTGTCAGTATCAGGGCAAGTGATCTCAGTCCTTTGTCAGGTCTGACAGTGACAGCATTTTCTCAGGACCCATTTTGACAAAAGACAAGGCAAGTACAAGATGAGAGAGAAGCCACTGAAAAACATACCCACCAGCACTCTGCCCTGCACTATTGACTCCTGTCCCATTACATGGCCACTTCATGAGCTTGTCTGAACCCTCCTGGACTGCAGCTCTTTCAGTGTAACAGCAGTGGGCAAGATAGAAACATGACTGACTGACTGCTGAGCTGGGTGTGCTGTTTTAGGGGTAAAAAGAGCAATAGTATTGCTTTCCAAGGTGACTGTGTGTAAACTTACATGAGCTGAGTAAAAATCTAGATAAAACCCCTGGGTCATAGGAGGTTCCAGCCAGGAGAAATTTATGTTTTCTGAAATGAGGTTTCTCTGATGCAATCCCATTTAATTTCAAAGAAAGTACAAAGCCCTCTTTTTCTTCCCACAGCAAGAATTGCAGGCATGGCCTGTGTTTACAGCTCAAGTCTATTTTCCATTAAATTCTCTTAAAGCTCTTTTTTCCTTTTTGTTTTAGCTTTTCTCAGAGGCATATTCCTTGCCCTTGTTATGTCTGTGTTGTTGGCTTTTTCCTTGCCACCATCTGTCTCTTCCTTTGATCTTTTTGTCTCTCTCTCATAGACACCCAGCTGATCTCAAAACAATGTCCAGTAAAAACCTTCCACCCATGTGTCTTGCAGGTGCTTTTTTTTTGGACAAGGATGTGTGCTGGTGGTTGGAAGGAAAGCTTTGGTACTTCCACTCTGTGCTCCCATAATGAACTTAACTGCTTCTTACAACCCATGGTTCTTATGACCATTATGTAGGTAGCATGGACCCTGATTTTGAGAGATTTTACCCCAAGGGTTTATGAAACTGTTGATGAAAAATCAGACTGTTTCTCAGCAGCATTGAGAAACATTGAAAGCTCAGCACTTAGGGCTGTACCAGAGAGAACAAAGGTTCTTTCATCTTCTTCTGTTTACAATCTCTGTGCTTCATTTAGTTATAAACTTGATGCTTTTTCTCAAAGCTGTTCTGACTTAGAAGTTTGAAGAAATACACTTCATGCATTTAAGCATTACCACACTTCATTGTCATTCATTGCAAACTTAAATCTCACTTGTCTTTATTTGCCTAACTGTGAGTTGTCTGAGAAAATACTATATTGGTGTAATATACTGTTTCTCATCAGCACTACTTCTCCTAGGTGACTCCTGAAGTTTATCCAGTGAATTATGCAATCACAGAATTACTGGGTAGAGCTCCTTTTGGAGCTCTCTGGTTCAGCCTCATACTCACAGCAGGTGAGTGGCAGCAGGTCAGCCACCACTTTATCTGCTGAGCTTCAAAGACTGCCAAGTATAGAGACTCCTTTTCTTCCCTGGGCACCTTTTCCAGGGCTGCTCTGCCCTCCTCCTAGTGGAGCTTCTCCTGAGCTCCTGCCCAGTGCAGCAGGCCCAATGTCCTCAGGTGCCCTTGCACAGAAGGTGTAAGGCTCTGCAAGTGGGACTGAGCAATGGCAAGGATGATGGTTTGTACAGCACAGAGGTGCTGCTGAGCTTAAGGAGGTGCATGCCCTTCATCAAAACCACTTCCATACAGAAAAAGAAGGTCATAGTCAGAGGAGACTCTGTTAAAGGAAACAGAAGGCTTGATATGCAGATCTGATTCACTTAACCAAGTTTGTTGTCCCCCTGGGGCCCAGCTTGAGGATGTGAAGAGAAATTTCCTACCCTGGTATGGCCCTCAGATTACCTAGGTATGGCCCTCAGAAATTATTGATTTCTCAGGTAGGCAGTGATGAAGCAGCAACAAGAAATCTGAGGGCAAAGGAGACTTGAGAGCCTTGGGATGTTTATAAGTAATGGGATTGTGGATAGGTGGATAGGTAATTGTGGATAGGTAATGATTGCAAGGTTTCTTGCTGTGGCACTGTTTTGTTGACTTTTACAATACAGATAGGAAATGGTCAGCTCATTCTTGTACTGGTCGTGAGTGAGGGCAAGTACAGAATGAAGAGAAGTCTTGTATAAAACTCACTACAGTGAGTTGTTGAATCATTCTAGAGCTTTAAAAATTTTCTAAAGTGAAAAAGGCCTAAGGTTAGATCATTTCAAAGGCAAGACAGATAAAACATTCTGTTGCAGCACCAGGACAAATAACTGACCTGAAAAAATTCTGTATTCTCTGTTCAAAGAGCATACAGCAATAACCAAAATTAAGACTTCTTCGGCTCCTCAAAATAGAAAAAACAGACTGTTAATAATTGGATTTTTCTTTCTTTCTAGCCTAGCATCCAGTACTTTCATCCCAGAAGATTTAGAAGATTCTTTCTTTCCATTGAAGTCTGAAAGTTTCCACAGGCTCAGTTTCTTGTTTGAGACCAAAGCACTCCTGGCGTTCATTTGCTTATATAAGAATCTCATCTTTGATTGGAAAGAGCAAAACAAAACATAGATGTGATGAAGACTTCAAGACATCTCTTTCAAATAAGGGCTTTAATCCCACCAAGAGCCAGTTCTTCATGTACAAATAGAGTGAGAGTTCTCCAGTGCCCTTCTGCAAGCTCAGGGCTCAGGGCTCTGCTGGGTGTTGGGCTTTTAGGTCAAATTCAGGGTGTTTTAGGACACGATTGGTTTTACGACTTTTTTGGTTTAGTAAATTTGACTACTTCTGGAGTCTGCACTTTTCAAAATGGACATTGTCAAATTGAAAGTTTCTTGGAAGAAATGTGCAAGAATGATTCAGTCTGTGAAGTTTTCCTTATACTGAGGGATTGAAGAAAAAGTTAACAGATTTCTATCTTGGTCTTAAAATACTTATGTAAGGAAATTATTTTTTTTCTGGGAATAGATGACAGGTTATACAACAGCAGAAGGAGATTTCAGCTCTGGAATCCAATCCTAGAGAAGATTATGATGTGAAAATGGTGTATGTTTTTAATAGCAACATTCATATGATGAATCCCTATTACTGATGTCTTAGACATCAAGAATTAATGTCTTTTCGACCATTGTACATTAGCAGCCATGGGCAGGGCCATGTGTAAGAATGACTGCATCCAAACAGTGTTCAGAGAAAACCTCTGATCTGGTTCTGAGTTAGACATGAACAGTTTATGGGCATATGTGGATCTCATGGATAGATAGCAACAGTATCTGGGGCTGAAGATCAATGGAGGTGGTTTAAGGTTTTGGCTGTATTTTCCAGCTGTTCATGACCATTTAGAAAATGCCACAAAATTACCCTTCAGAAATCTGTTTATGGAAAATAAACCCCGCACTGAAACATAGTATGTTCTGCCTTATCTAGTGCAAAGTAAGGCTTTCTACCACTTTTATTTTAAGCAGTGAAACACTGAAAACAAATGGATATAGGAGAAGAAACAGTACCTTCTGTGAGGTTTCAGCTTTGATAACCCACATTACAGAATCCAGGTCTTTCACCATATAGTAAGACCTGATACAACTTCAACTGCTTTTTCACTGGATTTTTAGATCCCCCCCCAAAAAAAAGATCAAGAAGTAAGGCCTTGACAATACAAATATGTGACTGAAAATATGTGTGTTATTAGCATGAGAGTGCTTTTGGTGAGCCTGCTTTTAGTAGGCCTGCTCTGGTGTTTTACTGGCTCTCTGCTGCTGTAAACAAATTTGAAAGTGGAAGAAGATTTAGAAGCTAACTAATGAGTGTGAATGCTACAGAGAGGAAAAGAAGATGAATGGCTATTGACCCTGCTCTCCCTTATTAGACAGCAATTGATTTTTCAGTTGATAAAACTGCTTCATCCTATCTGATCCCTGCGGTGGAATTAGGCAGTCAATTCTTGGGGCCCATGTTTCCAAATAACACCCACAGGGCAAGTGTTTTCCAGCCATCCTTGAGCCTTGTCTGGTTTTCTCCATCTTGGATTCCTCTGCTGTGGTCTCAGGATCAGCCTTCCTCTTAAATTGCTCATCTGGGTGACATTGAAGGATGTTGGCATTTTTGTAGGCTCTGTGCAATTTTGAGATAAAGTGGAAGGCTGTGTCTTGGAGCCAAAACTGTATGAAGTGGATTTTCACCTCCAGAACAGCATTGCAACTGATTTCCACTATATAATGTGGTGCAATCACAACGTTATGCTTTGTCTGGAGCTGATTCTCCAGCTGTGGAAACAGTATCTTTTTCATTAAATTAAACCAAACTGTAGCCAGCATCAACATCAAGCTCCAAAATTGTAATGCTTAAGTATTTCAGGCCAGGTGCTGATCTCTGAAACACTGGTGTGAGCCTAGAGGAATTACAGTTTTACACTGATGTGTGTGAGATCAACAAACTTATTTTGGGCCAGTGATCTGCTTTCACAGGTGTGCCTTATTTTAAGATGCCATCAAAGTAATTTCTCCCCATCATTCCAAAGCTGTTGAAGATTAAAGATAAGCTTTTCTGGTAAACAGTGAAACAAAGAAAAAGATGTGGAACAAAGGTTTGCTTTCTGTCTCACTTAAATGCTAGTTTAGGGGAAAAGCAGTCCTGGAATGCTTCCTTTTTAGCAATCATAGCAAAATCAAAATAAGCTGGCCAAGTACAATGAAAAATGCTGTTTGTTAAACAGAAAAACATTCACACAAGTTTAATGATAAAAACGTTAAAGAACTGTGTTATGTTCACTTTTTTTGTGT
Organism: Haemorhous mexicanus; assembly: GCF_027477595.1. Classification (NCBI taxonomy): domain Eukaryota; kingdom Metazoa; phylum Chordata; class Aves; order Passeriformes; family Fringillidae; genus Haemorhous; species Haemorhous mexicanus. Next base: position 50,926,595 of record NC_082344.1, on the reverse strand, counting down.
GTGTGTGTGTGTGGATAAATCTTCAGGTTTTATTAAAGACGAGATGTAAGATTCATTCCATTGCAATCCCTGTTAGCTTATCTTGGCTTTGGTATGAGAAGTCCTTGGGAGAGTTGGTGAGAAACTAAGGAACTGTTGTTCTGGTGTTTCGTTTTTTTCTTTTTTTTTTTTTTTTGGTCACAGACACTCAGCAACTGAGGGGAGAGAAATGGAATTAAATTGAAAAAATGAGCATGGAGGATTGGAGGGCTCTGTTTTACGCTGTATACCTCAAAAATAGCTGAAGGGAGTTTTCCAATAATTTCCACACACCATGCACAGCTCACCCCTGAACTGGGACCAAACATACAAAGGATTACACCCCAAAGGAGAACTTGAGGGGGGGAGGGGGGTATTTAAATAAAAAGGAGGGTGATAATGGAAATCTGCCCATAAACAGAACTTTTGCATCCTATGCTGAAGGACATACTGCCTTAAGAAGTATTTTTTCAGTGTGCAATGGCATTTAAAGTGAAGTAGCCAGACAGCACTGTGCCTGCCTTGTGTCCTTTGTGCTTGCAGCAAGCCCAAAGTTCCCACAGGCGTGGGCTTGGCACATCTGGAGCTGCACCAACGCAGTTGTGATTCCCAGGCTTGTGCTGGCTGCTGGAAGCATCCTGGGGAGGCATGTCTGAAGCATGATACAGCACCATGAAAAAAACCTGTTTTACAGCCTTGGCTTGCATTCACCACTCAAGCTGTAGATTACTTGCCAAGAATTTGACCCCTCCTTGCTGTCCCAGACCATGCTCAGGCACTGCATGTGGCAACACTGATGCTCCCAGTGATCATCACCTTCTACAACAGGCATTTCAAGCTTTATTGCCAGTTTACCAAATCTTGAAGAAAAGAGCAGAAGTCCCAAGCACAAATTTTCTTAGCTGAGTGCTGGGCTAAGAAAAGTGTGTTTATATATCCACAGTCTGAAAATAAATTGATCCACTCCAGTTGGGGAGGCTTGGGAAAAAATAAAAATACCTTTCTATGTTCCTTAAAGGGAAAAAAAAAAAATCCCCCATTTTTCCTACTAGATTTTCCTCAGTACAGTGACATAACATGGTTATGTATTTATGCATCAGCTTTTCCATTTTCTGTCATTTCAATAAAAACAAGCAGACAATGGAATCACTGAAGCCATTAGTATTTGTAATTTAGTAACTCTTCCAGACAAGTCCCAGTGAGTTCCAAGACAGCTTCATGGTTTTCTTGATGATTTCTTTTACTTCTTAAATGATGTGAATTTTATCTGTTTCATAACAAGAAAAAAAGAGGAACTCATGTCCCTCCTCATTTCTTTCCACCCCCAAATATTTTCTTAACTTTTAATTTAGCAACATGATATGAAATCCATTAGTCTTGAATTCCAAAGCACAGGCTCCTGGCTTTTGGCATGAATTATACATTGCAGGTTGATATGTATAAATAGCAATATTAAAACCAAATTGCTTTCTGAGCCAAAATCCTTTAAGCAAGAGAATGAATATGGTGGTCATAAAACAGTCCAGAATAATATGATATTAGAAATTCAGGCTGAAATGCCCTTCCACGTAGGTTGAAAAATTTGCTTGTTAAAATAAATTACTCCCTATATCATCCTTATTTTGTTTTATTACCTTTCTAGTAATGCTGTAAACAGATACCTTGGCTAACCTCATTCTTGTTTCATAGAGATGCACATGCCAAGAAGACCTGGCTGACAGAAAATTCTGCACAGCATCTTACCCTCATTGATGGGAAGAGCTGGCTGGCTAGTGATCTCAATGATTCATAAATGTCAATGCAAATGTCAGTGCCTCTGCCTAGGCCCAGTTTGCAATATTCTTTTGTGGTATGTTTTCATATATAGTCCCTCCTGCCTGGGCTAAACAAACACAACAGCACGCTCCAGAAGCAATAGGAAACCCAGACTGAACATAAAACAAACTCTAATGGAAAGTAACATGCCAAGGTAGTAATTTTAAATCAAATATTTATTTTGTATTTGTATTGTAGCATAGTTTAAAGGCCAGGGCTTCTTGGTGCTAACCATTATTCAGACTTTAAAAAGTGCCTAAGCTCCAAAGGTGGGTCTGTCTGTATCTACATTTACATTTATAGGTTTTATTTTGCTCATTCTACTTCAGAATATCAAAGCTTTAGAGGAAATCTCATCCACCTTCTTTCCTTTCAGACCTGAAATGCCAAGAGCTCCAATTCAAATCTTCTCTTGTGTATTTATTGCTTACTAAATGAGATACAGGAAAGGATTATAACTCAGGCTGCAAAATTCTACCTTCAAAAGTGAGGAAATGCCAGATTAAATATGTAATAGCAATTCAATTCTCTTAGGTATTATAAACATTATGACAGAAGGTGTAGTTTTTTCTTTCCCTGACAACCTTGTCTCATTCACTGCTGGCAAATGAATCAATAAGCCATGGCTCAATATTGCCTTTGATTAAGGTGGCTGACTGTATGTCAAATGCCTCCTTTATTGTGTGCTAGCCAATGTCCTGGGTGAAAACTGGACATTTTTCTCAGTTTTCTGAGGTGCCTCTTGAACATTTCAAAGTTGTTTTTGTTTTGTTTTGTTTTGTTTCCAGAAAATCCCTTTTTACATTACAGGGAAGAGATGATAGATGGACTGGAGCACTGCTCTTGCCAGATAGGTAAGAAGTCATTACTTTCATCATAGGAATAGAGATACTGGGGAAACTGAGGTAGCTTTCCAGCATTTGAAGGCAAGAATATCCTCAGAGCACATGCTTTTTTTTCTCTTCCATAAAGCTTCTTCACCAGTCTTCTTGAATTTCAGTTTTAACCCACCTTCCTCCCTTTGTTTCCCCCATCTTCCTTCATCAGGCATTTCATGATGGTACAAGCAATACAATTTTTAAGTTTTGTTCTTTGAGCTCACAGTGACCTGGACAAATCATACTCCTCTCCCCTCAATCTCTCTCTCTCCCATTGTCATGGCTGTAATTGACATCTGCAGGAAAAAAATGAGAGTGGAATTTTGACAGGAGGTCTCCAGTGCCTTGAGGGCTGCACCCAATTTCCTGCAGTGCCTTTAAAATCAAAGTCTGGACCTGAAAGAGTAGTTTGTTGGCTTCCAACTAACACTCTAGGACAGGAGTGGCCTTCTTGCAGGTATTTGCTCCTCCTTGTAAAACTCCCACCTTTTCTGAGGAATGCCTGAGAACAAACTGTCAAAGAACAAGCTGTCAACACTTTTCAGTGTTGTAAAATAAATGTTTCCTCACCCTAAACCACTTTAAAGAATTATATCAGGGCCTAGTCCAAGTTTTGAGAAGAAAAAAAAGACAGTTTTCTAGATTGTTGCATAAGAGTTAAAGACTGATCATCTGTGTTTGAGAGTGTTTAAGTGTGTGCTGATCTGCAAGTGCTGCTGTAAGATACTTATTTGCCAATGCAATTTCACAATTAGAAATGCCAATGAGGCAGGATACATAACAGAGGAACAGCAGTGGGAAGTCTGACAGGAAGACTGTCCACCTGGGCATGCTGTAGCTCTAGTTGCAGTTCACCACTAACATGTTTTTAACTAGAAAAACCTTGACACAATCAAGTTACAGATGAAAATAATGCATTTCAAGCTGCAATTGCACCAAGATTTTCAGTGCTGCCTGTATATCTTCTGCAGGACAGGCTGGCTCAAGGGTGCTTTGTAATCTATGTAGCAGAGCTGGATCAAAATGAGCATTTAAAGAAACACAAATCTTGTTGTGGAGCTGCTCAGATCTTCATGCAGGTCCTTGTTAAAGGAGTGTGAGGAGCCAGTGGCACCTGAGGCAAACGTGGGGGAATGAACCAGCCGTGTGCTGTGGTTGCCCTGAGGTGTCTCTTCTGCATCTCAGGGTCCCCTGGGTGCCCCTTGGTGACGTGACTCTAACCAGCATCATGGGCTGGCCAGAGGAGCAAGAGAGCTCACACTGGGTCCACAGGTGCTCAAACAGATTCCTTCACATTCTCTCAGTACATTCACACATTTGGAAAGGAGTTTGAGAAATATCACTGAAGTGTCCACTCTGCTCTGGCTAGAGGTTTGTTACTGCAGAAACAGTGCATTTATAGAAAGAGGTGGCTGACCCAAGAGACCCAGAACACTGAAATATTGTAATAGTCAGATTGTATTTGACTACTATTGCTAAAGATGAAAGAATCGTGAACTGAACTTCTTGGATTCACTTACAGGCTATGCTAAAAACATTTGAAACCATTGCACCTGCGATGTAGGTGTTTATATGAAAAGCCAAGACCCTACAGGTCCCTTGGCTGCAGCGTGCTCTCCCTTTCCAGACCACTGCACAGAACAAACATCATCCTGCTGTCCCGCACCAACAAGGCATGAGTAAACTCCCACACAGGAGAACCTCCGGAGCTGCTGCACAGCGCTCCGGTTCAGGAGCCCTGGGGTTGCTTTGCCCTGCCTGCCCTCCGCCGTGCGGCTTTCCCCGGCCGCTTCGGGCGCTCCGCAGTGACCGGCCCTGCCCGGCTCTCCGAGCCCGCTCCAAGCCACCTCGGCGTGCGACAGCAGAGGGCAGCAAGAGGCAGAGAAGACCGCTCCATAAACTGGGTCAAATTCCATTCTCAGACATTTGCTCTCCGAACACAGCCCTGCACAGGCTGCCTGCGGTTCCCGGGCTGCATCCCCGGCTGGCGGGCGGCGGGCTGGGCTCGGCTGCCGGGCCGTCCCGGGAGGGGAATGCGCTCAGCGGGGCCAGGGCCAGCAGGGACCTGGCCCTGCACGTGTGCCCCTCACCAAGTGGGTTAGAAAGGGAATCGTGCCGCTTTCGGAGACTTTGCCAGGTTACAAGAGAACCATATGGCATTATATCATGCTTGTGTTGAAATCTATAAAAATCTGAAATTAGCTATGCTTAGCTTTCACCACGCAGCAAAATGTAGCACTTACTTTAACTGTGAATAAATAATTTCTTATATAATGATGAGAGCTGCTGGGCTGCGTTCCTCTTCCCCTGTACTCTGCAAATCTCTAAAGAGAGGTGTATAATCTCTAAAGAGAGGTATATATTGGAAAACGCTTTATCATGAAGGACAAAGCAAAAGGGTCATTGCTGCTATCTGATTTTTAACAAATGCTATCTTTTCCACTGCAGGTTCATAAAAATACATCTTTTTTCCTTTCTTAGATAGCATTTAGGTAAAAAAAAAAACCCTCCATGGTAATGCAAGCTTCCCCTCACTCTTCTGCAAGTATGTACTCAAAGCAGGTGTTTTTGGTACAGAGTGCAAACCCAGCAGCAGGTGTCTTCTCAAGCGACAGCAGGAAGAAAGGTGGCAGCCAGGTTGCCTGGAGGTGAGAGTAGCTGCCCACAAATGTGGGAACTGAAACTGCTGCCACGGTTGGTTCTCATGCCTACCTGTAAATCCCATGCTGGTTGCATGTAAGCATAGTGCCTATGACTTTAGGCAGGTACAAATGAGCTCTGTGATCTGGAATGAGCAAGTGGAGTGGGCTGGTTCCTCTGCTTGCTTGCCCCTGGCACAACAGTAAGAAAATCCAGCTTTGCAGAATCCCAGAATAAGGCAGGGTTGGAAGGGACCCTCAGAGATCACCAAGCCCAACTCCTGGCCCTGCACAGCACCATCACCAGCCTGTACTCTGTCTTCAGCAATGGTCTCATTAACTGAGAAGCGAGTGGCCTGGAGCTCTTCACATCCTTAACCTTCTCTGAACAGATGATTTATTTCCATGATGAGCAAACATTTGCAAAATTCAGCACAATCTGCATGTTAGTTAAACCTCTTATGTCAACAGAATAATGGTGGACATTTTCTCCTGCACAGAGAAAAGTGCAGTTGAGCTCACAGCCTTCAAAAATCTCTGTTTCTCCAGTGTAGGGACAGAGAAGCTACAAAAACATGGCAAGTGGTTTGGATGGATTTGACAACTGTGCTTCTGGGTAATAAGAGACAGGATATGAAGAACAATCTGAAGGCACCTTCTATTTTAATAAAGTTACCTTTCAGAAGGGGATAGCATTTAGATGTGATTGTGGTTTTTTTCAATATTGCAAACTGAGACAGAGTGCTGTCATGCAAGCATGTGTCAGAGTGAAGCTGTCTGGTTTAGTTTCACTGAAACTTCAAGAAGTTCATCCTAGTTTAGATTCTCATTAATCTACTTAACATCATTCCCACTGAGTTATCATAAGTGTGCTGTAGTATCTGTTTTACTTTTTACATCTGCTGTCAGGAAGTATGCACCTCTGCCAAGCACGGGGCCAAACCCTGGCATTTCTTCCTTGCTGTCACTGGCTGGCAAAGTGATGAGAGTACTCACCATGGCAGACCCACATTTTGTTGTTATACAGCAAATGAGACAGACCACCAGATTCATGCAGTTAAATTATTCTGATGTTCTTATGTACTGTACTCCTAGTGCTTTTTTTTTTTTGTTTGTTTGTTTTGTTTAAACATCTTCCATTTGGACCATTTTCCACATTAATTCCATATTCCAAAGTTAAATTAAATTGTCTGATAGAATTAATTGTATTCAGTGCTGCTATAATCTGAGAGCAATATAAAAGAGGGTTGGTTTCTGCCTAAACGAATTCTATTTTATTTTTTAATTCAAAAGGAGCCTAAAATTCAGGGCAGTCTGTATGTTGAAGTCAAAGCAATGATCATCTTTTCATAAACAGGCTGTGGTTGCTTATATTCCACAGTAATGAACACCATACAAAAATCACAGATGGACACAAGTTCAGGAGGCAAAAAAAATGAAACTGTATGACAAACACTGCTCTGCTGTGCAGAGCAGCCCACTATTCCTCTCCAGAGGCTCTTCTTCACAAATTTTTACATAATGATCTAGGAAATGCCCTATATGCTGATTCTTTTTAGTTCAATGATGCTGTCACTGAGATCTTTTCAAGTGGATTTTAGAAGCACTCCATTATCTAAGAAAAAAACCCAATGTAGTGTTTGTTGACCAAAGCCCCTCATCCTGGAAGCACATTCCACTTTACATTATTCAATTTAGTTGTGATTTTCTAAAGACTTTAAAGATGTAAAATATAGAGTTGAAATTAAATGCAGTTTTAAATGAGAAGGCTTCTAACACTTTTTCTAACATAGGTAATTACTAACATAGGTAATTTCTTACTCTTTGAGGTTCAAACAGGTAATACTGAAATTTCTATTCCCTTACTTTTGGCAGTAGAAAATGAATGCTCCTCATAAATTTGGAATTAAAATTTGTGGGTTAAATTACATATCTGGTGAACAAAACACATGTATAGAGCCTAAAGATGAAAATTTCATTCTTTGTCCCTGTCCCACTACAGATTAGAAATCTGTCCTTAGATGAATTTTCAAAGAATTTAACCCACTCTAATAGTTTGTAGAAGTCTATGAAAACTACTGCAGGATATATTTTTCCAAAGTGACATATTTCTCTGTTGATATGTTCCTTGATTTTTTTAATCTCTGTTTCCTCCCTGGAGTACTGCTGCATAGTGAAAGCACCTACATTGAGCTTGCAAGTGAGCTGGAAGAAGGGCGGTGTACCCTTGCCTTTAGGGATAACACTCACTGTACCATCATCCCAGGCAATTAACTGCTTACAGAACACTTCTTTCTCTCACTGTTCATGGCACATATTATGGATTGCTTGCTGAAATTTGTCTTCTCACCCCGGGCAAGAATATGCTGCATGGCAAATTTCCAGAACACATCATCCCGGCATCCAGATTGACTTACACTCCTTAGCATGAAAAATCCTTCTCCTCACCTGGAATTCCACAGTGATTGATTTCCTGTGAAACACCTCACTGCAAAGTGAATTCAGGATTGGACTCACCTCCTTCCTGCTTCAGGAACCAGGAGCATTTTAATAGCCAAATTCTTGTGCTAAGCTAAGTTTCTCTCAGAAATCTCAGGCTGAGTCCATGGACATGATGGCACTGGGGAGGTGTGGCCATGAGTTCTAGTTTTAATCCTTTGCTCACTCACACACTCTGTGGGCTTGATCAAATCATTTGGGGCAATGTTTTTAAACTTTTGTTCATTTTGACATTTCCCACAACTGACATTTACTTAGTAAACCTTTTTTTTCTTTGCTCCTGCTACTCTGTGCAGGGCTGTTTTCAGAAGTGCTCGGGGAATCTTGTAGTTGTTTGTTGATACAACTCTGTAAATCAGGTTGGAATTCACTGCTAATCCCCCATTCTAAGCAAGCCTGAAAGTCTCTTCCAATTTTCTAGCCTCACCAGCCCAATCAGTGGGTTTTTTCCAAAGCTATAATCTGTCTCCTAGCAAGTTAAGTTGATTTCTACAATAAAACTGCCCAAATACTGTGTTTTCTGTAATTTGTTACCACCATGAGAAGAAACATTTCCAAATATTTGTTAGAGATACAAATTCTTCTTATAACTGTTTAGCTAAGAAAAATGAATCACCTCTCCTAGATTTATTTTGTTAATGATGCCTAGTTACAGTGCTATTGGGTACATTGGAAATTAACCTCAGTAGAACTGGCCTGGAGAATTCATTTGGAAAAAACCTGAAACCTACTAAATGTTTTAGAGATGCAGGGGCCATCACAAACTTTTCTTATTTCAAGTACAGAGCATTTTACATCTGGCTTAATACCTTTATGCTTTATTTCAGCCTGGTTTTGTTAAAAAGCAAACAGAAAATGCTTGAAGAAAACTTTACAGAGGAAATAATTTAATGCGTTTATTTATTTTAGCAGGTAAAGGGGATTTGAAGCCTAAGAACACACATGTAAATGGCATAGGAGGGGCAATTAGTACGACAGTCTGGCTCGTGGGATAAGAATACAGAGTTTGAAAAGCTTTCCCAGAACCTTGGTATTATAAAATTCTTTTCTGGCCCAAGTGCCTAACCAATAATACAAGTCCCATAAGATGTTCCTCTTGGCAGGGAGAAGACAATGTGGGATCTAGACACTTTCTCTATGCAGAATTTACAAACTGAGCGTGGGACAGATCAAATAGGGAAATAATTCTTTACATAGGAAGGTTCCTGGTCAAAGAGTTCAAAGAGTGATAGAAATAACTCTGTCAGCTCTGTCTGGGGGCTGAACTGTGGGCCTGGCCTTTGCTATGCCAGTTTTCTTTGTCCCAGCAGACACCAATATGGGCTTCTTGTACCTTTCCAGCATTCTCCTGGGTCTTTCCTGTGTGCCCACTTTTGTCTACACAGCTGTTTATGATTTATTGCTTTTGCTACACAAATGTTTCCAAATCTGGTTTTTATCTTAACAGCCTGAGGACAGTACAGATCTAGACAAAATGTTTACCTGCAGGTCCAGCCCCATTTTTCTCACAATATGAGATTAAAGCTGTGGAAATCAGCTTTAGTAAAGATCTTGCATGGGTGATCTGACAGCAGGTCACCATCTTACCAGGGCACAAGTTTTTCTTTCTGTCCTCCCTCTTTATTTCTTCTATGGGAACAGGAAATTGTCAGAGTTTCTGTGTGTCTACAGTACTGATTCAGAAGCAGGTTGTGTAATTTTTCTTCACATTTTTTTGGTGCTACAGAACAGCCTGAAGCTATTTCACAATCAGCATCATCTAAAAAACCTGACTGTAAAAATACATTGACATTCACAAATCAATCACAGCTAGCTCTTAATCCTAAAGACTTCTGTCAGCATTTATACCAGAACCAGATAACACATTACATCTGTTGGTATCTGGTATGTCATTACTGCCTTCCTTCTCTGCTATTTCTGACTCTTATCATGCACACCTGAAACTGTTTAGAAGTAGAGCCATGAGTTTTCCTTGGGAGACCCCTGCCTTCTCCGTGCTTTTTGGGGAATGTTGATACGTGCCTGGTTTTGGCAAACGCCTATTGTTACAGCTGCCGCTTTTGAAATGGAGTTTCATGACACTTAAAAATTCTTGTATTCGTTATTGTTGTTACAGCACTAGTGCCTCCTCTAATGAGATCTCTTTCCCTCTTCCCATATCCCATCTCCTCTTACATGAGCAGATTTGAATTGAGTGCTCAGTGCTGGGGTTACCATCCTTGCTGTGCCTGTTTTGCAGTCCACAGGGCACAGTTCAGTGTTGAAGCTGCCGTTTTTGGATATCCCCCCAACTCTGTTGTTTCATCACTGCAGTGTGCCCTAAATTCCACTAACACCAAATGGAAGGCAAGGTTTGCCATCTGTTGTTCTGTTAGTATCTCAATGAAGCCAGAAACTAGGAAGAGAAAGGTACTAGGACAACATATTTTCATGCATTAAAGCATAGGCAATTTCCATTGCATGTTGCATTGAAGAGAATTTTTTGATAAATATTTTGAAAAATCTAAATATTATGTTTTAAATATTGAATTTTCTCTTTTTCCCCTACCTCTGGGAATATGTATTGCATTCTACATCATTCTACCAAAAAGTCCACAGAGCTGAGGAGCAGTGTGCTCTTTAGGATGCAAGACTGTGTTTTGGGGAAATAAAATACTAGGGCAATTCACAAAGCATTTAAACAAAGCTCTTTGGCTCCTACATGGCATTCCAGTGCAGCAGTGAGCTGTGGGGAACATACCAGGTAATTCAGACACAAAAGAATTCAAAAAGGAGGCATAAAAATCTATTTTTTTCTGAAGAGCAGAAGTTCTAATCCCAAAAAAAAAGGAAGGAAATTATGCAAACAGGATTTGGCTGTAAGAAAATCACATGCCTTGGGTGTGCCGAGGGATTTGTCCCGTGGCCCATGTGTGTTACAAGGCTGTGTAATGCCCAGATTGTGGCATGCATTCACAGTCCTTTTCAAATCAAATGTGCTTGATGCTGTAACAATGAGACAATTGCACAGATATACCTCTCACTGTTCCATGCCATTTAGGTGAAGTTAATCCCTTTACAGTCAAGATTGTAAATAGCTTCCAACCAAAAGCCTAATTTAGGTATCAACATTTCCTTCTGTGTTTGTATAGAGCCTGGTGTAATGAGATTCTAATTCATGACTGGGCTTCTTTAGCAATAGTTCAGTAAGATTAACAGGCCTTTCCTTTTGTGCCAAGAGTGCTATGGGGCCAAAGGAAAATGTCAGAACACAAGAAACAAAGTGCCTACAAGGAAAAAAGAGGAATCCAGAGTATGCCTACTCTTTGTGGTCGAGTGATTGTATTTCTACTGATATCAGTGGGATTGAATTAAGCAGTTGGTGGTCGGTCGTCGACATAAAAAACCACAGAGAGATGGAAATAATTGTGTTAAGATCCCAGCTGGTCGTGCTGCAAGATGTTTTCTCCATGTTTATGAATTTCTGAATGCATGAAGGAAAGTTCTCCTTCCAGATATGAACTTCAAAACTTGGTACTTGAGCTGATGAAGTCTTGACTTCCCATCTGTGGGTAGCCCTACTGAGCAGAGGCAAATTGCACTGGACTGTGTGAAATATCTATTCTTGGTAAGTAGTGCTTCAGATTAACAGTTGTTAATCTGTCCTTTTCACATCCAGTGTCCTCTCTGCTGAAAATTCTGAAGTGTTTATTCATTCACTTTGAATCCTTGGTGCACAAATAGCTGATATTATTCTCTTTGTTGTTTTAGACTTTGAATTGCATTTTGCCTCTCCTGCTTTTCTTCAATCTCAATTTTCTTATGCTCCATGAATTTACTGATTCCACAGAGATTAAAGTGAAGAAGGAAGAGTAGTTTAACTGTTTATTTATAATCCCTTTATAGAAGGAACTTCAAAAATTTCACCTATTTGTTTTTATTTTTGTCCGACAACTTTAGACTGAAGCTTTTAAGACGTTATAGATGAAATCATATGCCCCAAGATGAAAGCAGATGAGATCTCTGATCCTAGTTTGTATAAGCTGAAAAAATTCATTTTTGATCCCAAATCTAACACGACTGCGCTCTAAGCAGATAACTGAGACATACAGCAGGTTTTATCAGCTTTATCACAGCCTTTGGAGTGAAGGGAGAATGTCTGACACACTGAGCCATGTTCGTGGCATTTTCAGTCCATGCTGTACCATGGTGGGATCCTGGTTCACATCTGGGTCTCTTTATCAAGCAGCTCTATCACTGTGCACCACAAAATCACCTTCCTGAGCCCCCCAGGAGGTGAGCGAGGCCCTGAACTTTGAGGTGTGATTTTGACCACTGTTAAAAGTATAGCACTGGGTGTGACAGGAACTGGGTATGACAGGAATACTCTGGCTATGTCCAAGCTGGGTACAGGGAGGGGATCTGTAACAGAGGGAGTCCCTGGCCACATAGGACAGAGGCTGGGTGAGTGCACTGACCATCCAGCATTCACCTCTGTCCACTGGGCTTTTCTCCTCAGAGCAGATAATCCTGCTCCTCCAGAGCAATGTCTGATCTCACATTGAACCCTGTTAAGGGGAGGTCCCGTAGGAGGTGTCCTTGGGAATCTGGGGCAGGCAGAATCCTGGCTGATCTCTGGTTGCTGTGGCTGCAGGACATCAGAGTCCTCCATGCCATCTGGAGACCTGGCTGAATGCCCTGGGGCATCTCAAAATTCTACTTGCCACCTGTGTTTGTGATCTGCATTTGGTAAGAAGTTCCTTCTTCCCATTACAGGCTGTTTCCAAGTATAAATAGTCACATATATCTAACCTTAACTCTCAAACCATGTCTTTTCCAGCATGAATAAACTTGTACTCTGTTTCTCCCCAGATGACCATAAATCTTTTTTATGGTGTGTCATGTCTCTTTGGGAAGCTGGATAAGTTAAAAGCATTTTCTGTGCTCCCTCTTGTATTCCCACATCCTCCTCAATGTATAAGCTCAGCAAAAGAATGAATTTTAGCAATTCATTCAATTTTAGGCTGTGCAGAGGGCCAGGTTCCCTTTGCTACCTCTCTTCACTATTTCTCTTCCTTTTATTGAAGGCTTATGGCAGTCTTTTGTGGCAGTATTTACAGTTATATTACAGTTACAGTACATTACAGTTTCAACAATGTGTGAGTTGTGGCTGTTACCATAAGTCTGTGGCCATCACCTGTGTCCCTGACTCCCAGGTGCAGGTTGGATGGTGACTGACTTACCTTGCAATTCAGATAACTCAGCCTCTGCAGTCTGCTATTCCATTGTTTTTATTTTGACCTACAGTGAATGGCACTATCAAATACTTCACGTTCCTAAATGATTGATAAACTGTCAGTGTTGGCTCAGGGTCTGGTCTCTACAGACAGGGCTGGAATGACCTTGGTAACAGATACATCTCCATTAAGACATGACAAAATTCACCAATGAGGCAGTTTTTAGTTATTTTAATACGTACTTTGTTATTCTCCTTACAATATTTTTAAAACAAAATATCACCTGCTCCTCAATCAAATGCCCTGCAGAAATCAATATAGACCATATCAATACACATGACCTTGTCAACTATGCCTGAGATTCCCTTGAAAGAAGGTCTATTTAATGCCTTGATTTTCTGTTACACGGGGCAGCATGAGTGCCATTTCATCAGGCATATGAAGCACAGCCTGAGGCACTCAGTTAAGGGTGTGTGAAGATAATGCACTACTCTTAAAACTTTCCTCTAACCCTGACTAAAGAGTAATATTAGTGCTTTGATGAATGACATGAGGTAACTGAATTTCTGAAATTATTTTTCATGCCATGATTTTCATTTTGGAAGGCTGATATATGAAAAGAGGCCATTCATTTACAAATAATTTGGATTTAAAATCAAAAAAGGCTAAGCTTGTCACAAGTCTGATGTGTTTGTTCCGGCCAGTTTTGCTCAGACAATCATTTTGTGTTAGGACTAGTTGACATTTTTTTTCCATTTTAAGTGATGGTGATCCCACAGCCAGAGAACATAGAATTACTTTTTATTGTAATTTGTTTCTTCTACCTGATTTCTACTTTTATTGCTGTTACCTAAGAAAGTATCAGTTTGGGGGCAACTGGGCTAGTGTTGCAGTTCTTTGGGTATAAATGCCCATATACTTCAATAAAGTGTACAGAAGGTTTCAGTATAGATCAGTGAGCCAAATTCCACTCATACAACATTGTCTCCAGGAGACTTGCAGTCTGGACCATTACTCAATTGGCAATTAAAATTCCAGCGAGGCAGTGGACTCCTATTCTTAGGACTTTGCCTGTAATATATTGTGTGTCTTTTTGAAGATGACCTTTGAAATTAAAAGAAGCTTTATTCTAAGTAGATCTGAAGATTTTAGCCCAGAAGATATAAAACAGATGATGATATGTCTTGGTTTTTCTAATTCAATTACCATCTATTTTTATCTCAGACAGAATTTGCATAGAAACAATGAAAATGAAGGAAAATGGTATCAAAGAATCACATGGAAGATAATTTGATAAGACCTCAAACCTATTTATCAACAATTTCACATTAAGCAATTCTCTCAAATGCTTTTTGTTTCTTTCTTATACCTATTTCTGTAGGGTAGCATTTAATCAAGCACAGCAAAACGTTGTGGTAGGCTTGATCCCATTTCTCTTCATCTCAGAGCTGGAGAAGCTCAGCCAAAAGAGCTATTGCTAAAAATTGATACATCTCTCTCTTTTCAGAGTCACTCTTCACAATTTGTAATTCACAGAGAATTCTCCTTTCTGCTCTTATTTCAGGGTCTTAAAAACATGGATGTGTTGTAAGGGGGGGCTGCAGGTGTGTCCCCTGCAAAGACAGGCTCTTGCCATGGGGCATAGCAGCTGCCCAGGCCAGGGAGCATGGTGTCAGGGGAGCTGCCGGGGACATCAGGGGCACAGCTGCCTCGTGGTGCCTCTGCAGAGGTGGGGAGAGCTTGGTCTGACCCACCCGTGCAGCACCATGGTGGTTCTTGCTGTGGGGTATCAAGGAAGAGCGCCGCTACCTAAGTGAACTTCCCTGGTCAGAGAGACCTGGGAGCCTGGATTACAGCTGGCAGAAAAACAGCCTGCCCACCCCATGTGCAGGGGTAAACCACTCCAACCTTCAAGACACTGAGGAACTACTGTAAAGTTACAGGAGACTGTGATAGGGAAAAGAGAGTAGGTGGAAGTTAGAAACTGAAATACAAGACCGAGGGGGATTTTTGTCCTTGTTTACACAATGCTATTAAAATAAATTGAGAGGTTAAGTCATTCTTGCAAAGAATAGTTAACGAAGATTTCAGACTCTGCAGAAAGCATTTATCAACACCTTTACTAAGTGGTTGTTTGTCCAATCTTTTGCTACATTTTGTTGCTGCATTCCTTGCAGTCACTCGGTAGTTTCATAGCAATAAGCCACTGAATTGCTGCCTGTGAAGGCTAAGGCGGCACAAAGAATTCAGTGATAACTCTGTGCCTACAGCCTGCACAGGGAATTTGGTTTCCTAAAGCTCCTATGAGGTCTGAGGTATGCCAGCTTTGAAGTTTTGTGCCCTGATAGCTCTAAAGAGATTCCTCTGCTTCCTCACCCATGGGGCTTTTCATAATGCCAGCAGTGGTGTCCCGGAGACATTTACTTGCCTAACTGGTAGTGGAATCATATGGGACTTAGAAACCAGAACAGCTATGCTGCTTCCCCAGCTGGAACAAAAAGGATTAACCAGAGAAATGTAGCTGACAGCATATTTTAGCAGTGTGAGCAAATGCAAAGGGCTCCCCTTGGCATTCTGGCTTGACCAGCTCCAGTCTTGGCTAGCGGAAACAGTGTGTCAGATGACAAATGTGGCAAAACACAGAGCTGTTTGCTCTGGGCTCTGTGTTTCCTGGATGTGATTACATGTCTGTGGGAAGCAGCTTCCTTCGGCCTTCCTGGCCAATTATGGGAGAACATGGGATGTTGAATGTTATTTGTACCATGAGGTTGCTCCTTCAAATATCGTCCCAAACGGCTTATGACTAAATATCATTGCAATTTGATTAGAGCTCTGTCTTTAATATCAATTAGCCAGTGAGAAAGGAACTTGTGGTTTTACCTTGATTCTTAGTAGGCAGATTCCCATATCATATCAACAGAACCCAGTGCAGCTCACCTGGAGGGGACAAGGGAGGCATTTGGGAAAGCAGCTGACCATAATCCTGGGGAAAGCCTTAAATCGTTAAGGAGCCGTGCTGTACCATTCGCAGCAGAATATTTTACTTTCCAGTTCTTTTTGCTTTCACGTCTCCTAATCAAGTGATTAGGATCACTTCTCTCTAATGACTTGCTTCTAATTAAGAGTGGAAAGAGAACACAGTTGTAGTAAGAGACTCATCCATCATACAGTTAAGGACAAATCCTTCTCCAGGATAAATTGACATCACCCTAATGACTTAAAGGGATCTTCAGTCAACTGAAAGTCTTCCCCATTAATTTGGACAAGTTAAGCCCATAAGCCTGTTGTGGTCCTCAATAAAGATTAGCATGCAAAAAATACTGGCATTGGCCGCTTGGCAATGGTGTTTGATTTAATTATTTGAAGACAAGGTTCAGGGAATGGAGGTCAGTCACAAATGAGAACAAGTGCAAATTCTGTTCTCTGAGTATTTTCTTACAGCTGTACCACAGCCTCCTACTGAGAAAAAATCATACCTGAATTTGGGTTATGAGATAATAATGTGAAGAATAATTCCTGAGAAGACTTTATCTTCTTTGCCTTGCCCCATATATCCTCAGCTGCATAGCAGGAATGCTGTGATCAACAACGTACTGCCTTGAACCAAATGCTGTATAAATTGAGTTTAAAAGGAATACAAGGAAGATGGGGGCCTTCCCCCATAATGTTAATCCTTCATTTCCCCTTGTAAGTGGAGGGTGTTTCTTACCCTCACCTTGGGTAGGAGACCACCTCCAAGATGCTGAGTTGAAAAGCTGAACACTCTCCTGAGCTGCAAACATCAAAGAACACAGTGGAAGTTTTGGAGTATTTACTCATATGTTTCAGATTCATGTCGTAGACTAGAAGCTGACAGGAGGAAAACAAAGCCACAGAACCCAAACCACTTAGTAGCTGGTTGCAGCAAAACCCACCAAGGTTTATTTTTATCCAGTCCCAAACTTCTTTAGTTAGAGTCCCTAAAGTCACTTTATATGCTGGAGAGAAATACGATTGTACAAACATGGGAAGAAGTCTTTCTCTTCATAAGTAGAAAAATATGGCCTTTTATAAATGTTGACTTTTCTTTAGGTAGTCTATAATATTTTAGTGTTGATAACAAAAATAACTGAAATCCAGTACAAAGAGCAAGTGGGTGGTCTGGAAAGAAAAGCAATATGGATTGATCTACTTTTTTTGTGGAGTCTGTGATGGAGTGAGACTCTGTGAGACATTTTAGCCACATGACAGTTTGACTTTTTTACCTCTCTGATTATTCAGTATGAGATAGTAATAATGGTTACAAGATCTTTGAAAGCTTTTCTGCCTAGAAAGGTCTGAGACATTCCATTTAACTCAGTTTTCCAGTGTTTATAAGGACACCAAACATATTTATGGAACTGGGCCAATTATAACACAGGAAAAGAGTACAGGAGATTTTTGAACACATGCTGAAGATTTTGCAGATAGAGAAAAGTTTGCATATTTAGTAGCTGATGAAAACTCACAAAAGTACCGTACTAATAGAAAAAGTGACCTATGAATCAAACAAGATACAAGTTAAAATTAATTGCTTTGGAGTGTTGATCTTGGTTAACAAAACTGAAGGAAGAAGGAAGGGGAAAATAGCTTATCTGTGACTAGGTAATTCTGAGGGGTTCATCTTGCTAGAGGTGATAATGCTGCAGGTGGGAAAATGACACTGGAGATTTTCACAGGGCCATCTGAAGGGACTTGAGCAGCTTCTGCATCGCTGTCCCCTCCCAGTGGGCCTGGGAGATGTTGATCATTAAAGAAAAAAGCAGCACTTGTTTGATTTTTCTTTTTTTACCCCAGAGAAGTTCTCAGAAAAATGTAGTGTATTCATAAGAGAAATAGAAAGGCAACTCTTCCCCAACCTAGGAATATTAGAATAACAAAGGTTGCATAACCTATGTATTCTTTTTTACAGCTCATCGAGGAACTGCCTGAACTTTTGGCTGCTGAACTTTAGAGTGTAGGGAGTGGGAAGGAACAAAAAATAATGATATCCAGCTTCTGCCTGTCTTATAAAAAAAACATGTGCCAAAACACTCTCTGGTAAAAAAATCTGTTGTTTGATTAATAAATATTAGACTGTCCAATAAAATGCTTGATATATAATTTAATAAAAGGTGTAAAAAAAACAAACATCCTTTCCCTCTTCATTATTTATGCCCACTGTGTTATTCAAACATGATAAAGCAATTTGTTGAGTGATAGTTTTAGTGTTGACATTTCTTTGTTGGAGCTGCATCCATAAAGATAAACTCAGCTAAGCATTAGTCAGAGTTTGCTGACGGTAGTGAACAGGGATGATCTATATATGAATAAAGTCATGGACACCTGCCTGATTAGTCACATGAGCCAAATTCACACAGAATCAATCTCTATTCTGAAAGGAACCTTGAATCAGATGATGCATATTCTTGGTCTACTGTGTGTTAGAGCCATAGACTGAGCCACACTAAATCTGAAGACTTCTGAGAAAAATATTTTACTGTTTGAACACAGGCTTTCATGTAAATATCATACTTGGCCATGACACCTTGGTTACAGCTGGGACCAAAATCTTAATCTGCCAGATGTCTGCAGAGGTGAAGAGGAAATTAAAATCCAGCTCTGCTTGTAAAGGTCAGGTTCATCTGAAAAATAAACACCAAGTATAACTTTAAAATGACAGCAGATCATGAAATCACTGAGCAAACAAACTAGCACATCTAGTGTTTAAAAGCCACAATTTACTGACTGGTGTTTAAGACCAGTGCAAAGCCAGGATTATACCTGCAGGGGAGCACCTGAAAACCCCATTAATCACCTTCCCCCTATATTCAGATGCCAAAAGAGTTAACACATTCTACAGATACAAGAATGGCAGGAGATTACTCCATCTCTGATGGTTTTTTTTCTCTGTGCCAGCTCTTGCTTAATGACTCACATTTCCATACATTTGCAAAGCAGTGATCAGAACATTCCTGGTGGTACAGCTGCTCTTGATAAAATCTCCCATGACTAGAAAATGTGTGCATGGAGGCATAAGAGGCAGCACCTTTATGCAAGTGGATGAGGGGGAACAATTGACCTGGTAAGTGAGGAATGGTGCCAAGTCCCCTCAAAACATTTGGGCACTGTGTGTCTCAGGAGCAGCTTTTGTTGGCAGGGTGAGGTTCAGCCTTGCCACTGCCTCTTGCAACTCAGTCATCAGGGTTGGTGCACTGAATGTCCTTTGCACCACTCTCATATTTTGCAAAAGTGAACCAAGTTTTTGATATTTACTGTGGTTTAACACCACCATTTATTGAGGAGAAGAAGAGGCTCATCTATTCAACCAAAAATCATCAGTTAAGGAAAAAAGGTGGGGGTTCTCCCAGAGCCCTTAGTAGTGTCCACAGTATAAAAAAAACTCTAGTAGAACCATGTGCATCAAAATTTATTGCTCATTTTCACTTAATTCTATAGGGACGCTGGGAGCTGAGTTATCCAGACAAAAATGTAGACCTTGGAAAAAAGCAGGACGATTAAATAAATCCCCTGAATTTCGGCAATAAAATTAGGTTAGAGTGTTAGGCAGCTGCCATCAGCTGCCTTTTAAGGGAGCTTAACAAACCACAAAGGTTTTTTTAACCCCTTTATGTATTATCTGAATACTGAGTGAACATCTGAGCTCTACAATGCATGTAGGCTGTGTGAAAGATTAGCGTGCAAAAAATAAGCCTCATTTACGTGCACCTGGAAATAATTATTGCACACTTAACCACAGGTATAAATATTGTCATAATTCCAACCAGGAAGGCAGAGGAAGCATGGGAGCTCATTAGCTTTTCCCCTTTAGGTTCAAAACTTGTTTTCCAGTAAGAACACAAAGAGGTTTGTTATTCTTGTTTATTTACCGTGTGCTTGGGTAATCTTGTAACCATGGGACCTGAGAGCATCTTATTCTGATATTTTGGGAGATACATCCCACCTCCTTTCTTGCTGTTTTCCTGCTCACTCTGGCAGCCCTTCCATCCATCCCTCATGCCAGCGTGCTGGCACCCTGCAGTATGCAAGGGCAGAGTGCACAGGCTGGCTGGCTGGCTGCCTTCAGCTCAAAGCCGCTGCAGGAGGCTTCTCTTAGAACTGGGGCTCTGTTCAGTGGCTGAAACAGGGACCTGAGTGCTGTAATTCAGACATTCTGAGCAAAGCCTGCATCCACTGCCCTGCTGCCATCTGCCCCAGGGGAGCTGGTGGAACAATGGTGGGAGGGAGGTGGCACAGCTGGGGGAGAGCCCTGGGCTGACACTGAGCTCAAGGTTTGAATGGCAGCGTGTGGAGAAGAGATCTGCACAAGATCTGGGTTATCACAGAATCACAGAACGGTTACATTGGAAGGGACCTTGAATCACCTAGTTCCAACCTGCCTGCCATAGGCAGGGACACCTTTCACTAAACCAGATTGCTCAAAGCCCCTTGAATATTTCCAGAGATGAGGCACCCACAACTTCTCTGTGCAACCTGTCCCAGTGCCTCACAATAAAGATCTTCCTAATCTTGTTTTAGCCTATTCTCTTTCATCATGCAAATGACAGGGGTAAAAAGAATGGCTGCATTTTGAACAAGAGAGATTGACCACTCAATGGTATGCTCTTTTTGCATCCCACTAGTGATGAGGTAAGTGGACATGGGAACATCTGTAACATTTCCAGTATTTTAGGACACTGAAAGATGGGGCTGGCAGCAGATTTCAAAGATGGGTAAGAAAAGCACTATTGACATAGTCAGAGCAGCATATGGTCTCCTTGTTATCCAGTCATTCCATCCTGAGTACACCCTTGTGCACAAACAGTGCTGTAAATGAACACTTTGTAGTGATTATGGAGTAGGTGGCTTAGAACAAGTTGTTTTAAAGGCTATGTTCTGTATTTAAGCTGCACTTGACATGACAAATCTCCCTCTTGTTTTTAAATGCAACACCAGCAAGGACATGCTTTGGCCTCATTTATTTCCTTCAAGAAGCAAAAGCAAAATGTGGAAATTTCTTGATCCCGCTGCAATCCATCAAAAACAACAATTATGCCCATGGTCTTTCAGGAGGAGACATGAATATTTTCCCCTCGAGGCATCTAAAATTTGGATCAAATTTAAAATGAGAAGGATGTTATCTCATGGAATAAAATAAAACACCAGGAAAGACACATGAAGGGGTTAAGTGGCAGGGTCAGAAGTAAAATGAGAGCCAATGTATTGATTTCATGACTACAAAATGATGGGTTTCACAGCAAGGATTTATTACTCTGCACTTCACAGTCTTGAACAATAAAGGCTTGGCTTTAATCTTAGTTACAAAATTAAGATATTAATTCATCATTTCCTTCCCTCTCCCCCAGAGTTGTTTCCTTTAGCCTGGATTTTGATTTATCCTGTAACAGAAATAGAATCAGGTATCAAAATTTGGGTCTTGACCCAAATGTACTACACAAGTGGGGCATATTGAAAAAAGATGAGATTGTGATACTCTGGCCTCATATTCTGGGGTCAGGTTTTTCGTTACATGTAAAAACTGGGAACAGATCTTTCTGTATGCTGGTTTGCAATATGTCACAAGAAAAGAGAGTGGTCATTTGATCATGAACAGACAATCTCAAATGTCTGAGCTGCAAAATCCCCGCTCTGACCTCACAGCCCACTGTCCTTGCTTACATTAGAGTTCACCTGGCCATACACACAGAAGATGTGTTTGTTCATAGACACTGTGTGTATGCACAAAGATGGTGTTTATTTGCCTCCTTCAGCTATTCCAGCTATGGAATATGGTGGACAAATATCTCCTGAATCTTTCTTTGCTGAAATCACTATTTTCCCCCTTTAAGTTTTAGATTAAGAAGAGCTGGTAACTGTGCCCTTGTCAATAAAAATAACTCCTGGTAACAACATGTATGAGGTGAATTATTTGTTAATCTTCTGAAAGAGCAAGGAGCACAAAGAGGATGAGATGGAGCTGCAGAAAAAAAAGTGACATGAGGCACAGGATTTCACCACTAGAGAGTGTAATTTTACTGCATAATTTGACCTTTTCTGCTCCTAGAGAGAAACTGATTCAAGGCAATTAACTTAGAAATATGTGATATGTTGACTAAGATTGCCTGAAGTACTTTCTTTAGGTCTTTTATCAAAATGAAAATCAAATGCTTGGAAGATAAATGCATTACTTCCTCTCTGCACTACTTAGCATGAGTTTCAGGTGGCATTTTGCAAAGTAAGATGTATGTAAATTGGAATAAGAGCGTATATCAAACTTATCCTTGAGGCAGATGGTTATGCATTCAAATTTAAATTTCAAGCATTTTAATAAATTTAGTCAACCAAAATGCATTTATATGTATTTTTTAATTTTGTTTTCAGCTCTGTGTTCTATCACTATGCATTCCCCTGGGGCCGATGGTGCAATTTTTGCTTCAAAGACAGTTTTTTTAAAATTCTGCCTTTGCTTCTCCTGGTATGACTCCCAAACAGCACTGTGAAAGTCACTGCTGCCCCATGGCTTAATGAGAAGCAAACCAGGCATGTAATGGTTAAAGAAACAGGGGAAATGAACCTCTCACTTACATGTGCTCTGCTTATGGATGCTTGACTTTGTCATGAGGCTCACATGGGGATTCTTCACTGACAGCTGCAGTCTGCCTGTGGTGGCAGCTTTAGGTCTCTTGCAGTGGTCACACAGTCAGGCCTCAGGTCATACCTCACTTGTTCATGCCTGGGATTTCTCTGCCTTGCTGCAGCCTCACTCCTTCTCACTGGACTGAGAGATGAAGCCACAGCTGGCAGCCAGAAGCAAGAATTGGCACCTGCAGGATCTGCTGGAGGGCATGAGCTCTGAGGGGGCTCTGGAAGCCTGGGGCATGGGTAAAGAAAATGAGGGTTTTTAGGTCATCTTCTTTGGCCACTGTTAGATGATGGGAGTAGCCTGTGAAATGCAGAGGCACAGCTGTTGGGCTGGGGATGAGGAAAAGGTGCAGCTTGGCATCAGACCCATGGACAGCCTCAGTAGCCCTTGTTCCAACCAACCTCTAGCTCAGTTAGAATGACCAGAAGGGTCACTGAACCTGAGCAGGAATAAGGCTACTGAGTATACCCCAGTAATCCACGGTTAAGGGATCATTAATGGCTCCTCTGTGTGTGCACAAGTGTGTGTACAAAAAAATACAGCACTTGGACCTGCAATCTGGCAGGTTTAAGAACAAGCTGACTGAACTGGTTATGCATAGAGTCTGTCCCTTGCCACTCATGTCCCACAGAGTATATTGGGAAAGAGTTTATATGACAGGTTCCTGTAAGCACTTAAATGCTTTGCTCAGGAACCTGGGAAGGGGTCATCATATATGCTGAGATCTGTGAATGTGGCTGCACCTCTAACAATATCCTTGAGTGTATGTCTTAGCCCTGGAGCTAGTGAAACAATTGGTTTTGAGTGTAACTGCATTTATTTTAGCTGAGTTTGCTGTCAAGGTGAATCTGACTAGTTTTTCCACACTGGAATTTTCAAACTTTGCAGTGAATTGAGGTATATGTAACCCAGAACATCTTTTAGTGCTTTAAAAGTTTTGCTCCATTCTCTTTCCAAAGCAAAGCTGGTATAAACTTACATTTCACACACACTAAATGCAGCAATTAACTCAGTTATAGCATGTTCCAAAGAACATGTTGTTCTGTGACTGACCATTGAAATACCAAACTAATTATGCTCAGTTCATGTATTCATTTAGGCAACACAAAGCATTTAAGAAAGAATGGATACTTTAAATGAGTTTTATATAGTTTCCATGGTGATGGTACTAAAAGAAATAACAATAGCCTTAAATATGTTTTCATTTAGAATATCTTGAAAAGAACTTGTTTGGTTCTGACATGCTGTGTTTATGCTATAATTTGTTCCAAATCACCGATTAGTATAAAATGTAGAAAAATTGGTGTGGCAGTATTGTTCAAACACTTTAACAGAGCACCAAAATAGTTCAAAGCTTGTTGCTCAATATTTTTATCCAGCTGACATGCACATTAAAGCTGGAAAAAGTTCCAAAAGGCAGTAACATTATGATTTAAATATGGTGCCACGGTTTTGCATTAGGCCATCTTCCAGAGTACATTTTGCTCTTGCTGTTTTATTATAGAATTCAGGAGCTTATCAAGAGACAGCTAAACTTTGTTGGCAGCTTCTCAGGAACACACAGCAGCTCAAAACTGGGAGTATTTGCATAGCAGTGAGGGGTAGGGGGAACAGATTGCACTGATAGCTCTTTCTTTGGCCTTCCTCTAAAAAAATACAGAAACCACTTCATCCTTGAGCCCACCTGCAACAAACAGCATAAAGGAATGGTGGGATACTGCTACGAGTAAGAAGTAAGGCACAAGGATCTGGGGGGGATCTTTGCAAAAGAGATTTTCAGCTTGAACATCACAGTGTCCTGGTTTCAGGCAACAATTTCAGTTACTACTAACTAACCACAGGATGGAAGCCTCCTGAAAGTCGCTACTGCCCCTTGAAGCAAGGAAAGTGAGACAGGACTTGCTATGCCTGCTGGGTTCAGCCAGCAGAGATGTATGGTCAAAGCTATTCTTTCATTTAAATTTAGTGATATTTTGCCTTAGTGTTTGTTTTCTGAATTAGGAGCAGCGTACTGGTGAAAGTTGTACTTTGCACTAGAATTGTCCTTCTCTGACTTTCAGGTGACCAAAACTACCAAAGTCTCTCTGAGATGATCTGCTGCCTCCACTGAGCTTGGAAACAGCAAGTGCAAACGATTTAGAAAAGAATGGTAATTCCCTAAAGCCTCAAATCATTCTCTGTTTCTGAATTGTTCTCTGGCAGTGCTAATGCCTTCCCTGGCAGGGGGGATTGCAGCCTAAGCAAGCACATCTTTCTGAGCTCCCTCTTCAGTAAAGGGACGGGAGCAAGCTCCCCCAGAAGGCAGCCAGGAGCACCCCAAGCTTGGTTTCTGTACTGGATGGCCCTGCAGAGGTGCCCTGTATCTGACTCCAGCCACGAGAGGTGCTGGGAAGGCCAGGCTTACCATGCTAAAGATAGAGTTTATAACCACCACCCCTCCACCCACACATGCTTCAAACTCTATCCAGAGCTAACTCTCTGGGCTTTAGATGAAGAGGGGAGCAAGGTGCCTCTGAAAAATGAAGTGGGGTGAGTATTAAACAACCTAGTCTTGGACTCTCAACTGAAGAATGAGGTTGGTTTAGGCTTTTTGAAGCTTTGCCTTTCACTGCCTTGTGTAAGGTGGCAGCATGCATGTAAAATCCTTGTGTACTTTTTAAAAGTGAGTCAAGATTAAGATATGCTGTTCTTCTGTGGAGTATAAATGCTGCAGCCACAGTCATCTTTCAAGTCACAGATCAAGCTGAATAACATCTGGACTCTGAGGAAACCTTAGATGAAAATGCTCCTCCTGTGTTCAACTCACTCTTCTTGGAAGCTGCTCCTCCATAAATGTTTAATAATGCACAGTAACTGTAGACACTGGTCAGCTGGGATATGGATGCTTTTGTTTATATGCTACTACTTTGAAAAACTGAGATAATGCTAGGAGGACAACTGCTTGAACTGAGAAATAGTTGTGGTTATTTCTCCTCGGCTTCCCTTCCATATTTCAATTTTGGCTGTCTTTCCTCTAGTCTGCATGGAAATCTGCACTTTCCAAAAAGGCTGAGTACAGCTGTGTATAACCATGTGCAAACGCACAAGGGTGGTGGTTCCGGAAAATGTGTGCCTGATGTGTTCTGAGACAGCATGAGAGGAAGCTGAAGCAACCATTACTCCTGCAGTACCAGCTTCTTTCTGGAAGGAAGTTTATGCTTAGGGAAGGTAAGGATACAAATACTGCTTTTCCAAAGCACATTTTTTTAAAGCACATTTACTCAGGGTCTTCCAGAGAGAAACCTAACTTTACTTTTACATGAGATGTTGGATTTTAGCTGATGTGCTTCAGCTGATCATGATGGTGTTTTGTAAGCAGAGACTTCAGCTCATAAAGGAGGCTTGCAACTTGCTGCAGAGAATGTGCTGCTGTTACTGGGTGAAATTCTCCATCCAGCCTTGTAAAGGTCAAACAGCCAAATCAGATGATTTTTGCCATAATTTCTTTTCTCTTTTTTTTTTTTTTTGTTTTAAACTTGGAAAAAGGAAGAAGTGATCACAGTGATTTCAAGACATTTCTAGTTTTCTGTGGCTCCCTGGCCTTGGCCACAGGCTCTGTGTAAAATAGTGACATCTTGGCTCAGGTTTTCCAGGCAGTATGTTCTCTTTAGACAGAGTCCACCACTCTTTCTGCACCTAGGTCAAAGTAAGAGCTGAAGCAAAATTACTGGAAGGAGCCATTGAGCAAAAAGAACCAGACTAGATTTTGTGTGTCTTGAGAAGCATCTCGTGTTTCCCTTTATCAGCCTGTGCATCAGGGAAAATGGCCTCAGTTTGGGATAGATTTGAGTCAGATCAACATGTAGCAGCTCTAGGAGCTGCACCTATGAGCAAAACACAAAAATCATCAAGGAAATGGTCTAATAAGTGTCAGAGGGTTTCAGTGACCCGAATGAGAGGCTGTGCTACTAATATGTGGCTTAGCTGAGAAGTGTCAGAGGACTTACAAACAACCTTTTCTTTCTTTTATAGCAGGAGAAAAAAGGAAAGCTGTTATACTTCAAGGGCTGCTCTGTGTGTGTGGTCTTTTCTTCACAAAAGCTTACCTGAAAAGTGTTATATTCATAAGCATCCTGCAGCTATTTTAACTTATTTTTCTTGGCTGTAGTTCTAATACAACTTCTGCCCAAGGATCAAAATGTGCCACACACAAGTAACTACTCAGGCAGCAAAGTGGGTTATCTCAGACCACATAGCCAGCAACACACACAGAGTTTTCCACTCCTGTCTCTAATGTAGACAACCTCTGGCTGGCATAATGCACTAATGCTGTAGAGAAAACTGACACACCTTCAATAGCTGATGGTGATTTGCAATTAACTGTAAAATGCAAAGCAGCTGTCCTAATTACAGCACAGGAAAAAAGGGCTTTTAGATCTTCCCATAGCTTCATACCTACCCTGAAAGTCCTTGAATCAAATATTCCTTTGGAATTACTTGCTGTCTAGTTACAATCAGCAGAACTTCCTATAATGATACACCATTGTTTTCTTATCATATCTAAAATTACACAGTAAATGGTCTTTCTGTTTTTGTTCTAACAGCTTCATACACAGGTGTCCACAAGCTTTATTTTTTCTCTTCTTTCACAGAATCCCAGAATGAGCAATGTTTAAAAGACTTACATTGGATCACCTCCCTGCTCAAGGAGAGTCATCCTAGAACACATAGCACAGGATTGTGTCCTGATGGTTCTTGAATATTTTTTACCGGATAACATCACAGTGTTGTGCTTTGGTTTAATGCTGAAAGTAAACAGCAGGTAGATGAAAGTAATAAGCCAAGATATGAAATTGCATTTTTGTCCCTTTCACTGTCTTTCAAAACTGTTTTAAGTTTTACTCTATTAAATACTGTCACTGCTGTTTTCTGTTTTACTTACCATTGTGATGGGGTGAGAGGGCAGATCAGCCTCTGGATCAAACCTTTGAAGTCTTTGCGTTTGCCAAGAAGCCATGGTAATGCTTCTCAAACAATTCCAGAAAAGCCACCAGCCTGATGTACTAAAAGCACCATCAGTGAATTTGTGGGTGCACCCACCACAGTGCAGATGTGCTTTGGGCTGTGTGTGTGTCCTGGGCTCTGTGCTTTGGGCTGTGTAGGTATTGGTTTAACCTGCCACATGCAAGAAAAGAGCCTGTGATCAGAGACATCCAGAAGCTTGTACAAGAGGTGTGAACCACTGCCAGGCCTGTTTCTCTTAAAACTGCTTGCAAGATAAATAAGCAAAAGTATTATGGTACAGATAAGACAGTGACACAGAAGGAAAGGAAATGGACTGGGGGAGTCCAAGCCTGCCTGCACTTTAATTTGGCCACTTACCTTATTTTTCACTTTGCCAGCTCAGAAGAGGCAATACTGTGATAAACAGAAAATAAGCTTACATTTCATAAGGGAGCCTGAGTTCTCTCATTGATTCAGCCCAGCAGAGAATTTTACATCTCTCTTCTCACTGATGCCGTTAGCAGTCCTCCAGAGCAGTGCATTGTTACCCTTTTGCAATATAGAGCACTGATTGTTTTTGAAATGTTGGTGCAGTTTGTCAAAGCAATGAGGTTGTTCTCATTTATGAGAAGACTTCTTTCTACAACTAGATGAGTGCAGAAGTGCAGAGGAAGCTTTCAGAAAGCAATAATTGAAGCTCAGTGCCTTTAATGTGCCTGTATTTTTTAAGATTAGTACACATTACTGTCAGCAACTTTTATACCTGAGGAATCAGACAAAACATTGCAGGAAAACACTCTAAAGCATTTAAGGAGAAAGGAATAAGTGGAACGGTAATGGTTATTGATTTTTTTATTGCCTACCTTTAGGAAAACTCCTCTTTGTGACATCCCTATCCCTACCAATATTCTCCAGCAGGCAAACTATTTTTGTCTAATAATCATAAATGTGCTATCAATATTGACTCCTTTGATTACAAAGCAAAAATCAATGAAGCTGAAGTAAGGGATAGTTTGATTTCTATTAGAGTTTCAGCATGATGTAAGATGAGTTTTCTTTTACTGATTAACACCTGAGTCTGAAATTCTGGTGATTTTTGCAAGGGAAGAATTTATTGCTTCAATAATCATACTAGGTTTTCCTATTAAAAAAGAATCATTTAGTCTTCCTATGTCTTTGTGTAAATTCGGGGGGGAAAATGGTGAGGTAGGAGAGATGTGGCTGCCTAGTGCTGCAGGCAGAGGTGATTAGTTTTATACTTATTTTTCAAGTGGTACATCATGATCTCAAACTTGCTAAACACTCTTGAGAGCAGGAGACAGGGCAAAAAAGGCTTGTAAACCCACTCACACAATTGAAATGGTATTGTCAAAATTTCCAGCCTTTGGAGTCCCTGAAAATGATAGAATATTATTGGGAAATAATCTTAACTATTCTACAGACCTTCAGATACTACAAACTGCCATCTTCCTACAGTAGTAGCAGTTTATATTTCTTTAGGATTTGTTCTCTGTGTTGTAAACCAAACCACCAGACTTCTCAGTTCAAGCTACTTGCAATTTAAAGGTTGGGTCTGAAGCAGTGGTCACAACGTGAACAGTCCCTGTTAAATTCAAGCTCTGTGTGTGTGTTCACTTATCAGAAAACCTGAAATCACTTCAGGCTTCTCTTCCTTCTGACCAGTAACACCACCAGCTAATTATTCCTGAAGAGAATCCCTCAAGAGAAGGCTGACATCTGTGCCAAGTTTTGACTGCTCCATCAGGAGCCTACTGCTATATGCAGTCCATGCCTGATCAGATTTCATGTGCCTTGAAATCCAGGCAACCTGGAATGGGACACTCTTAGGCAGTTAAATTACATCAAATATTTAAACATAGAGTTTGACAGCATCCATTAGGTCTCTGAAAGAATCTCTCTTCTTGCTATCAGAACTAACCACACAGCTTAAAAATTGTATGACTTTTACAATGAGTAACACTTTCTGCTTCCTATGTCCTCCAAGAATAATTTTTCATGGTAGTTTCCAATGTTTCCACTATACAGCCAGCAATTTCCATGAAAGTTTCTAATCTTATTCCCACTGAAGGCAATGTCACCAAAATTAGTTTTGTACTAATTTAAAGAGAGGAAAGAAAGGAGAAGGGAACTAATAATTTATAGTATAGAGATTTATGAACAAACCTGGATGAAGCAAATAAAAGATTATATCAATTTTTCAGTAGAATTTGAGTGCATCAAGCAAAATACTTTATTGCAGGACCTCTTTGGTAGTACCAAGTTACCAAGAACCGTGGAAGAGGGGCCAGCGGTGCACTGACAGCTAGTGGAAAGAATTCCAGCACAAAGGATTTATGAACAACTTTCTTGTGGCCATGACTGATTTCAATGGCAAAACTGAGGGCTGCAGCAGGTTTTGTGACTGTCAGTGCTGTCCTTAAATTGGTAACATTGTCTTCTATTTCTGGAAAATACCACTGTATCAGCGTTGCTCCAGTTTGGCTCCAGCTGAAGTCAGTTAATATTAAGTCCATGTTCCATATACAAAGGAATGATACCATATTCAAAAGGCATTTTACCTTCCTAGAAAGATTTGCACCACTCTAACAATGATGAAAACTCTCTGCATTGTGTTTTGTCTGATTTCTGATTTTTTTCTTATGTAAATATTCATTGAGAAAGATTTATTCAAGAAAAAAAGATTCCTTTATGCACATTCCAGTGTTTTGGAAAGCTGTTCCCTCATAAGATTTTGCAAGGCTCTGAAAAAACCCAACATTCATAGTGTTTGCTACATATTGTTCCCACATTTAGCTCTATATTAATGTCCTGATCAATTATTCTACTTCTGAAATTGTTCATCTTTATTTTTTCTGTTATTATTTAGGCCATTTTCACTTTGTGATTGCAATAGGATTGTATTTCAAATAAGAAAGCAGAGCTAAATTGTGTGGTATTATACTTTTTGCTGGATCTTCAGTAGTCTGTTGATGTGACATTGTGATAACTTAGAAGTAACTTTCATGCCAAAATTAAAAAATGCTGCTTTCAGGGGATGTTGACATAGAACATTTGTACACAAAATGTTGCTATACCAGAAAGTGTGCTGTTATACCATGATAGCAAAAAAAGGATTACAAATTATACTAGAAACAGAAACAATGAGATGGGAGGTTTTTTATGTGAGAAAAATTGGTGTGTTGCATTTTTTAAAGAAACATTTGTCTGAAAAAATGTAGTTTTATGATTTATTTTAAATAAAAAAATACTAGGGGCAGTATTGCTCATATATGAATGACTGTCATGGTTCTAACTTCACTGTAACTTCTAACCTAAAGGTAACTTCAAGTGGCAATGCAATTTTAAGAGGCAGCGTTGGAGGAGAAATGTTACAGAAGGGTATGAAGGTGACGACCCTGATGACAGAGGGTATAATACTTGGCCAGTAAAAATAACCTGCTTCTTTATCTACATGGTCTGACTGTAGGAGTCACTTTGGAGAGAGCTCTGTGACTGTGCCAGCACATCTGTGAGGAAGCAGAATGTATCCACTGCTTAGCATACTGCCCTTACCTGTGGTGAGGTGCACCTTGCTGAAATTTCTCTTGAGTTTTCTTTAAAGGGCTGTAACATCCATCCTCATGGAGCTTTGACACTGGATGTGTGAGGCTGAGCAGCCTCAGAGGAAAAAGAGGACATAGCAGGGGTGACAGCTGCCAGCTCCAGCAAACAACCTGGAATTCAGTGTGATGAAGGACCAGCTCTTGGGGCTGCTTTAGAAGACACCATGGGTCCGTGAGACAACCATGGCACACTCATGGTCCATGAGCCTTCATGATGAGCTGCTCTGTTTGTGGTTTCTCATATATACAAAGCTGTGGATGATAAACAGAAAGATATTTAGCACCAATGCATTTATTGAAGGGGAAAAACCTCTGCAATTATACAAAATTTACCACTGGAAACAGATACCTTAAGAAAGGGCCACACTTAATACCTTCTGAAACTGGCATTTTCAAAGGTACGACGACCTTCTGAAGGCAGGTGAGGGATAAGTTACAAAGGTCATGTGGGGACAGAGAAATATCTTTTATCGGTATAGCCACTCCTAGGAAATCAAGAGAACCAGGTTCCTTTCTTATTCAGAATTTCATCTCTGCCCTCTTCATCTTGATCTTCGCAGCTTTCTCACCTTTCCCCCATATCCACAGCTACGCTCACATGTCTGCAAACCTCCCACCTTCCCCATCTGCACTCTCCTCTTCAGCCTGCCTCAGTGTTTGCCACATGCCTAAGGAGTCAGCACAAGGCATGGTCTGCTCCTTTCCCCTCTCTCTGACGCTGCTGTGGAGATGCTGTCTCCTCCTCACCTGTTATCTTTTATGTGTTCTTGACTTGCCCAGTACACCTCCAGGAAACAAATCTCCTTCTCTTGACATCTTGATACTGGAACTGGAATGTTGCTTTCTTGTCAACATACAAGTCTTATTAAACCTTCTAACATGATTCAAAGTTCTATGAAGTGGAAGAAATCTCAAGATGACTGATCCCACTTTTACCACTCTAACTGGGAACAGTGTAGTGTATATTGTGTCATCCTGTCTTCCCCCAGCTACAAGCCATTATTCACAAAAGTATTTTTGTCTTCGTTGCATTGCAGGACATCATAAGACTTTTTCCCTTTTTTTTGTTTATATCTGGTTTTGTCTAAAGTTTTCCAGACCCCAGGTTTTGCTTTGCTTTTGCTTCTCTGAGAAATTTGACTTTAGCTTCTCTTTACTTTTGAAGCTCTTCTGCAGTGCCCTGCTTCATGATTTGAACAACAATGACCTTTGTGAAAGCAAACAATTTTTCAGTCTTTGGTAAAGAAAACATTGAAAAGCAGTATTCCATTTCCTCTGAAAATGTCTGGCTTTTTTCACCTGCTAAACTTTCATTGACAGAAATGGAACACCTCTTTCATTTCTAGTTTCTCAATGTGTCTTAGTTTTTTGCCACTGCCATATGCAGCCTGAATTACCCTGCGCCTCTGAGAGATTTCATATCATGCACTAAAGAGAACCAGCAAATACAGTGACAGCTTCAAATACGTTGAAACATTGGAAAAGCACAGAAGAAAGTAATTACCATTTTATTTGTGTCATTAGGCTAGACTGACACAGCTCCTTTCAGCATACCATCTGTCTTAGATTGAAAAGGAAAAGTTTCTTATTAAGTGATGCATTTGCAAGGGGTTCACAGCTGCAGAACCAACAAAATCTTTTAGCATCTGTTCAGTCCAAAGAGATCTGGACCTAAGGCGCCTTTGAAAGAATATTCTTGAAATAGTGCTTTACTTCTATGCCAGAATGGGCTGTAAATTACTGTTCTGCATTTGCAATTCTACATTATGCATGCATTACATAGTAATGTTGTTATCAAATGGGACTATGGAAAGAACACCCACTGGACAGAGAAAGCTGGAATGACCAGAGAAGGCCTGCAAGTATCTCCAGGCTTTTTAACTTCCCAAGTTCACTCCAGGTTTTCAAACCTATATGATGTGAGAGCTTGAAATTTTGACAGCTGTAAGGAGGCTGTGACTGTGAAAAGAGAAGGGCTCTATGAGATCACCAACACTGCTTAGTCATGGATCTTCCTTTGCCACCAGGCAGTGATAAATGGTAGCAACAATTGCAGCATATGTTCAGTCAGTAATGAATGCAATGCAGACTACAACAGTTTTTGCTCTTGTCAGGTTTCCACTGTGTTTGTTCACTGAAGAGAATGATGAGTTTACTCTTACTTGAGCATTCACCTCAAATGTGTTTGTGTTTAATAATCTCTTTGTTTGAAGCATAGGAAATGACTGTGTGCCAAAAAAAGGACTAAATATTTGGATTGCAGTCCAGAAAGGTCATGCTATTATGCACAAGGATAAAGATAATCCATCTGTGATCAGCTGTCTTATTTAAAAAGCAAATAAAAAGGCCACCTCCAGATATGATTAATATGTCTGGTAACCAGACCATGCATGCATGGCTGCTCCAGAACTAGGACACAGCAAAGCTGCTGCTGTGCCACACAGACACAGTTAATCCAGTAGGTCCAGCTCATGTCCAAATTGACAGGGGTGCACAGATTGATAATATGGACAAGTGTAATAGCACTGACACATCTGGATCTTTGTGTTCTGCTGGCCAAAAAGGCCTGGCTGCCCTGTACTGCAGGTTTTGGGTCAGTGAGACCCACTTTGCTATGAAGACATTGGAAGTGTGGGCAGACAGCTGTCTTTGGCATTAGGAGGGTGGGAACTGCAGCAAAACCACCTCAGCCTCAGGGGACTGAGCTCAGACTGCACTGGAAAGTGGATCAAGATGTGGGGCAGCATTGGAGTAGGAAAATCCTATTGCCCAGTAGGAGAAGGGGTTCTCCTACCCAGCCAAAGCCTCAGCAGCAGCAGAAATGGCCAAACTGTGTCTCCCAAGCTCTTTGTAAGCTGGCTGGGCCTTCATTCTTTCCCTTTCTTCTTCTTTCCAGGGATCTATCAAGGAAAGCTTGGCATTGGACCATCATGCTTGGGGAAGTACAACAATTTGTGCTATGATGGTAAGAAGCTGTAATGGCTGGTTTGTCACATTCTTCTGCTACAGAGGTCTGGTCTTTGGTCTGATGCAGAGAAGTGGGGATAGGGCTCATTCTTGCAATGCAAGACCAACTTGATGTATGTGAGGGGTCCTATTCAAACCAGCAGACCCACTTTGAGAGCAAAAGTGCATGCTAAGCACATGCAGGGTTTACCTAATCTGAGATTGTCTTTTAAGCAGCTATTTAGTTTAAGGATTGCATACCCAGTTTCTCTGGCTCCTCACATGTGAAAATGTGGTGATAACTTTGGCACTGGCTATCACTCATTCTGATGACAGTTGGTGGACTGCTTAACTTGACTTACATGGGCATTAAAATTTAATTGTTCTTAATCAAATTATCCTATCACAAATAAACCAACCTTCCTGAACTAATTTTCTTAGTGTGTTTTTATGGTGAATGCTTCTATATTTATTTTTACTTGTTCATTGTCAGAGAAAGGAGAATAAATGAGATTTTCTAACAGTTTCTGACATCTTCCCCAGTTCACCAGCACCCTGCCAATTAGTAGTCAAATAAACATAAATAGCTAAAATCCAGCCTTTCTCTGTGTGGGATGTTGTGTTACCTGGGTTATTCTTGATTTCAATATGTGTATAATACAACTAAAGGGAAAATCATCGTGTATCTTGTGTTTCCATTTCCTGGTAGTACATGTTTCCTAAAGAAAAACATATACTAATATTAGCTATCCTTCTCCATCTAAATAATGAAAATATGTTCTAGAACTCTGAAAATAATGTCAGACTACTTTAATAGAGAAATGGTATCTGTTTCTTGTGTATTACTATCCATTATAGAGGCACTGTGATTACTCCTCCACTTCAATTTGTGATAGTAAAGTTTTATTTTGTTACATAGATTTTTCTTTTTAATTTGAAATTTGATTATTTCTTTTTATTTGAGTATTTCTTTTATCCAGCTGTTTTTGAAAATCAAGCATTATTTTCCTGATTCCATGACAGAGAAAGAGTTCAACTTCAAAAAAGATTTCAGTAAAAATGTATAAATGTTGTCAAGGTTCTTGTGTGGAAAAGCAACAGTAAGCTCAGGAGATATGATAAATTCATTAAACTGGGTGAAAGCAAAACACAGAACAGATTGTCAAGAATCAGGCACAGCCATGAAATCGTTACTCTGAGTAGCAAAGGGAAGATGAGAAATAGCTAAAAGTGGATTTGAAGGTGATACCAAACCATGACATCCCTGTTGCAACATTTTCATTCTTCAGGCTGTGTTTTATGGCTTGCTACAAATGTGGTATAAGGATCTGGGTAAGACTGAATAAACAGAGGATGTGTCTCACTTCAGCACATGTCAGCACATATAGCCCAAAAAATAGCTTGACAGGGTGGGTGTTTTAGTTCAAAATCAAACACATGGTACAGTAAGAACAAAGATGTATATAAAGTTATTTGTGAATTTGTAATGTGGTGTGGTAGATGCACTTTTCACATGGAGACAGATGAGTGTTTAAAAATGAACCTAGTATTTGACATCTTTGCCTGTAAGAGAAGTAACTAAGTAGTGTAGAGCATGTCATATCATGGATATGATATACAACACCTTTTGGCTGTGCTCCTCGTGACCCTACCATTTGGGTCTCCTGACTATGAAACTCTTCAGATAGCCCTGCCTGACCAGGCATCTGAAGATTTTCAAGAGAGCTCAGCTGTGGACTGCAGTTCCTGGCGCACAAATTAGAATGGTTTCTCTATTCTACAAGGAAAACAAAGTTGAAAGAAAAAAGGAGTTCTTATTCCAGCTATGCTAGGTATGGTATGTTTGTTCACCAAAGCCTGGAGTATATTTTTATGCAGTCAAGAGGAGTAGGATCCAAAGGTATGAGCTGGATACAACTATACTCTTGTGATTTTTTTGTTTGATCTTTTGTTTGGTTTTGCCCCCTCATGGACAAAGTTTAGGACTCTAACATCAAAGCACTGGGACAAAATGGACAATCATGATGACACTGAAAGCTGTAAAACATCTCTAATGACTGTCTGAAGGAACCAAAAGCATGCTATGCAACACTGAAAAAACAGATAGTTCATGATAAGACTAAGAGTACTGCTTGAGGCCACTTGCATCAGAAAGTGCATCCTTGCAAATAAAAAAAGCTCGATACACTCTGTTTGGCCTTATCCTGCCATCAGTCACAAGCACCAACAAGCTGTTGGTGACAGCTGAAAAACTAAGGAGTGTTTGAAAGTCCAAATTTAAGCTTCTGGAAATAAAAATGTCACAGCACAGGAACTGTGGCTTAGCACTGAAATTATGCCAGGCGTCCTGCAACATGCTGTATGTGGCATGCACTAATCTACACTTCCAATTAACTATCACTTGACTGCCCTGGTGGTACAGAAGCTCAACTAAAATCACAGACTCTGGTTTGGACTCTACTCCATGAACACCTCCCACCCCAGCTGCATTGCCATTTCAGTTGCATTTTCTTGGTCAGTGCAGAGGAAACCACCACTGCCAAGCTGTTAACAGCCCCCATTGCTCTCTGCCTGCTTCCTGAACTTCACTGTTTGCTCATTGACTCAAGCTAAAATTTTCATTATTCACTATGTTCTTATTTAATTTTCATATTTGCAGAAACCTAGGTTTTCTTTTCCTGGCTACCACCTCTCCAGTGGAGCCCAGGCTGGGAAGGAAGATGACTCCAGCAGTAAATGAGAGGACAGAAGGCAAAGCTGATGGCCACGTGAAGACTGCCAGCCCAACTGCCAGCCATGGCAGAACACAGCCCTTGTCCCTTGTCAAGAGAAAGGTTTCCAAAGCAGAGCACTGCCTATGGGGACAGGATGGAAGACAGTGACATCCCAGCCTCAGGGATTCTTTGCTGTGGTTAGAAAGTGCAGCAGTTTATCTAGGTTTCACTAAGCAGGAGAGAGGATATTGTGGCACTTTTTTGTGAATATGGAATGGCTACTTAGGCTTGAGCAAAATTTAAGGCTGAAGAATGAAGCAGCCAAAAGTGAAGTTCCTTAGTAAAACTGCCATTGACTTAATTACTCAAGTGTTTGAATCTGGTCTGTTCTTACAGGCTAGAGAATGACTAATATAAGATGGTTTATTTAAATTGCATCATTCCACAGTTTATAATACTCTTAAATTATAACAATCAAGAAAAATGCTAATGAATATCTTTAGATTAAATCATAGCAATAACTTACAAGAAAAAAAAAAAACGAAACCAAACCAAACACTTTTTTAAAATCACAGTGCATTACAAAGCTTTTAAAGTCCTCAAAATTATTTAGTGTCTAAAATAGTGATCTGGATACATTGTGATAAAGTAGTGGTGACTGGGAGCAAAAGGAAAAGTGGTCTGTCTTTTCTTTGAGGAACTTCCAGACACAAACCAGAATGATCAGGTTTTGTAACTAAGTTAATCCTTGTGCAGCACTTACCATCCAGCATGACTCAAACCTGTTATTTGACAGTGCACAGGGAAGAGTGAAGAGCTCTATTTACAAAAATTTGGTGACCAGTACTACATTTGAGACTTCCCATGATGGCCACTTCTTTTAAAGAAAGAACTGCTGGTCTTGCTCAACTTGGTCTCTTTTCTCTTTCAGAAAAGTCAATGGACACAACCATGAAAAAACCCAGGCAAGAACTGCCTGCCAAATGAGAGAAAAAAACAACAACAACAACAACAACAACAACAACAACAACAAAAAAAAAACCACAACAAAAAAACAAACCTTAGAAAAAGCTGAATCTAGAACTGGAGCAGAAGTTCAGAATCTTGAAATCCTTCTCAGACCAGCACTCTTTCTGTAAAAGCCTTTTCTAATAATGTCCCTGGTTCAAAATCATGTTTCAAGGGGACCTACTCACAGGAACACATCAGCATCACTCTTTCTGAAGTGGAACAAAAAATTTGTGCCACTACATTTGGCAATCAGAAAAGGCTGCTTCATAATTAGACTTTTTTTGTGGGTTTGGGTTTTTTTGTTTATTTGGTTTTTTAATGCCTGTTATATGAAATATCACTTTAAAATAAGTCAGTGAGATATTCTAATAATGGTGGACTTTCTTTTCTCAGTTTCCCAAAAGTAACTTTTGTATTTACCATTTAGAAATTACACTCTTTCTAAAAGTTTAAATTTTCTAAATATTTAAAAGTTTTAATATTTTAAAAATATAAAGCTATCATTCAGATAAATAATGAGATAAATATAATTAATATTAAAAAATTTACACAGTCCAAAAGAAAATCCTCAAAATACTTTCAATATATGACAAACATACTTTGTTTCAAACTTTAATTGACAGCAAGAATTACCTTGTAATATCAGAACCTCCATATAATAAAGAAATTCTGAATTTCAATCAGCTTTATTCATTCCAAAATCCTGGGCTGATGTCTCATTAGGTGTGCTGTTATACACTGGAGTGCACATGAGGAGGAACTGAAGAGGAGAAGGTCACAAGGAAGGATGCTGGGCTCCTGAACTGCCCATGACAGAAGTAGCAACAGCCCCGGTAATTTGGGGAGGGAATTATGCTGAGATGTAAGACAGCTGGCTCATCTGTCTGTGGCTGCACTGGTGAATTTCCAGTGCAGAAGTAAGTCTGAATGATGAACATCTCCCCTCAGTTTGCACTGGGTCATTGCTGGGACTTGCCTGCCTCAGCTCCTCCATCTGCACAGACCTGGACCAGGATTTTGTGACTAAGTACGCTGTGCCCCTGGATAGAACAATTATATGCCTCAAGAAACCTTTCTTCATTTTATTCCCAAATCCTTTTCATGTTTTTTACCTAGCAGGGTTGACCTGCAGTCATTCCATTTACAGCAGAAGTTATTGATGTTTCAGTGCCCAGTCAGGCAGCAAGTCTTGGTCATACATTGTCTGTTTGGGGCTTAGAAGATTGTTTTTCCTTATCCTAGCCCTCAGGTGGCATCACCACTGTAAAGTTTCCTTTTATGAGGCTAATAAATTAAAACTTTCTTTCCATGTTCTGTAAAAAGACAAGAAGTTGTTATTTTTCTTGCAAAACCACATTAAAGAGAAAGCAACAGCAACCAGAGTATTGCTGTCATTGCTTAATGAAAACCAGAGCATTGCAGTGGAAAACATGCTGGGAAGGACAGCTTCAATTAGAGGAAAGGGGAGATTAAAGACCTCTCTTTTATACAACCTAGGGAAGGAATGTGAAAGAATGGGTTTGAAGGAGGCTCTAATTGAAGGATAAAATGGAAACAGTAAATGGCTTGTGATAAGATCAGTAAGCAGAGACAGTTGAAGTCAGTATTGCTAGGAATATGTGTAGAAGTTCATAAAACCCCCAAAACCCAATTCAGTCTGGAACAGGCAGATATAGAGGAAATATCCAAGGAATTGTGAGTATGTAGAAATCCTATTGGACAGGGACAAAAGGTTTGAAAGGGAAGAATGTAAATAGTTTGAAAAACAATCAAGTGTTGTTTGCATTTAAAAATTATTCACTGAAATAAGAGGAGAGTCAGGAAGATCAAGGTCTTTTCCTGAAGGAGGAATGAAAGAAATTTGATGACAATTTTGCACTGAAGTTATCCCTGTAATCACAGAAAATTGGTCTTCTCAACAGGGAAAATCTGCGTAGCCATAGAGGTAAAATCTCTTTAACTTGAAATTAGTATAACGACGTGTAGCATTTCTTCTTAATGCATTGTATAAAAGAGCTTTGACTCAGACAAGTATGTTTTTAATTAATTTAAATTCTTAATTCTGCCAGGCCAAGAACAAGGTCGGGGAGAGAGGAAAGCTGGATGGAGGAAATTATTTCAAATTCAAAGAATGTTCAACTGCATTAACATGAGCAAGAGAAATGGGATACCAAGAAGAGAAGATTTTTTGCAAAGGAGCCCTCATTCTCCCTAGCTTGTCTGTAACAGCTAAAAATTTTAGTTTGTTTGCTGCTTCTCTGATTTTGAGGTAAGGCTAGCCAACCTTGTTTTCCCTCCCCTACTGATCCTTTGGAGAGCAGCTCCACCTGAGCAATCCACCACTTTTATGTACTGTCTTTTTTTCAGCAATCCTCAGCTGGCATCACAGGTTAAGTGCTGTTACACTTTGTAGTTAGTATTGCCATCTGATACCACTGACCATTTAATTTATTCCATCAAGTGTCTGAATGTGTCAGTCCTCTTGGGAGGCCACAGATGTCCCATTTCTTGCTGCTCTTAGCTGCCATTTGCCCTGGTTTTACATCACACACTTGGTTTTGGCACTTGGTCCTTTCCACTGGCTGTGCCTGTTCCACCAAATTTCTTTCTCTCTCAGCTATTAAAAGCCCTGAGGCTAGCCCAGTATGTGTGCATAGGCAGGTGCATACATGCACGTGTGTATAGATTTCATTTATCCAGGCCTTGCCACATCCCTGATCCTTTTGGACTGCCGGTGTTTTGGGACTGGTGTTCTGGGAGCAGTTGCTGGCACGTACAGACATCTGCTATGGTGAAAGGAAATGAACCAGTCCTTGAGAAAAATGGCTGCAGCAGGTCAGGCCTTGGAGACATAAGTATGTGAAGGAACTTGGCTGTTCCCTGCCTGTACCATATCTAGCTCTTTCCAATGCCCTGGGTCCATTTATTTCATCACTACTTAAAACCTCTTTGAAGTATTTATAATTTTTTATTGGGTGTTTCTAAGAGACACACATAATATAGTTGGTTCAACAGTAAATCTGCTATGATGTGTTTATAATGCAGGCTTTAGAGTCTCTGGAAAGATTAGCATGGAATGATGCAAGCTTAGACTGAGCTGGAAATGTGAACCAGAAAATCTAGGTAATTGTGGGAGAGTTTCTATTTTTACCTGGAATAGATGAACATCCTCTGACACCCTTATGAAAAGGTAACATTGTTTTATTATTGATTTATCTTTGCTGTGTTTTCCTTTGAGTTTAAATTCTGCCCTGGTGAAGACCAGGAGATGTTCCTGATTCAGCACAGGGCTATGTACAGATGTCTCAGTTTGTCCTGTTATTGAACAAGGTGTATCATCCCAGGCTGAACAGTACTCTGATGGAACTTCCAACTCAGCTGCTTTGCCTCCTAGGCACAGCTCTGTGCCATGTAGACAGGCTTGCATTGACAAACATGATATGCTTGGTGACTGGTACACTTTATCCCCAGTTAAAAGTGACCATCAGATGTTCACAGCTGGAACTTGTGAGCCTGTGATCCTGGCCATGAAGCAGAACAGGACCTGGAGCAGCTCTTAATCAACCCTAACAGCCTAACAGGGCATGCAATCCCTTACACCCACTTCAGGCAGGTGAATTTTATCTCTTTTTATTGTTCAGCACATACAGCTTTATTAATGTTCAGAAAGAAGAAGTATTGCACTGGATAAAGATGACCTAAATTTAATATTGCCACAGTTGCTGCAGTCAGTCTCCATTCAGATAGACAGATCTGTCCACCACCAAGAAACAAGAATGGGCAAAGTTTGGACCCTTTGTCCACTGCTGTGGCTGAGCCAGCCCAGGGAGGTGAGCAGCATGTCTGTATGGACAATAGTGGTAAGATAGATTCTTGGTCTTCCCAAAAACACATTGTGACTGCATTACAAGCTTGAAAATCTTCTAAAAATATTTGTCAAGGAACAGGACAATGCCTCCAATTTAAATTTTCATGTCCTGGAGAAAGCCATTTTGTAGGCAGCTCTAATCAGGTGGATGCCACTGTGGCCTTTCCATCATCTCCATCCTGCCACACCAGGCTGCACATCCTAGAGAAGAATGGGTCCACAAAGCAAGATCCTGGGTGGGCAAGCATTGTTACTCGTGTAACCTGTTTTTATTGGAACTGGTTCTAGGGTCACAGAGTAGTTGCTTAGTGGTGTTACAATGCCAGGTGCCTGAACAACTGTGTAGCAGTTTGGAAGGGCACTGCCTTGTGCCCATGCTTCTCTGAGAGCTTTTTCCTTTTTGTCACCTTCAATCACATCCTGCACTTTTCTTGTGTATTTTGTGCCAAGTTGTCCTCAGGTCAAATAAATCTCAAAAATTAAATTGGGCTTTAGGGCAGTTCATCTATTCTTCTCTGTTCCTTAATCACTAAGAAGATGCAAATCCTGCAGAAGAGAGAAAATAATGACTATTTTATATAATAATATGTATATTATATAAATAATATCAGTGCTTATTAATTGAAAAGGGCTGCTCTATCTACCAATAGGAGAGGCTGCACTGAGATAGAAGTTTTGTGTATATGGCCTTTTAGAATTCCCAGTCTGAACCATTAACTTCAAAACTGCAGGGAACCAGATTCTGTGCTTATTTTATGAGACGATCCTTCACCTTTGGCTTGTTTAGACAAGAAACTGCTGAAAGTGCCTTTTAACATAATCCAAAGGCAGTGGAAATTATCTACTTCTTCAAATGCACTGGCTTCCCAAAAAAAACCAAATGGGTTTTGGGTAAGGTATTTATCAATGTGAGTAAGGCTGAACTGGCCCAAGGCAGGTGTATTTGGTCCTATGGGCAGCATAGCATTTGGAGTCACTAGCATCACACTAAGTTTACTATTTCCAGTTTTTAATTCTTTTAACGTATATTTAAGCGTAATAGAAATTTTAAAAACTTGGTGTATTGTTTATGATGTTATAAAATGTAGTTTGAAATTTTAAATAGAGAATAATCTTGGCTTGAGATGAAAACTAAGTAGAAACCAAGGAAATAAGATGTAATGAGGTGCTAAGAAAAGGAGGAGAATAATGTGTGACATGCATTTTGAGCAGAATTGGTGGTTTAGGGTAAAGATGACAGTGGCATGTGTGAGTAGTTTATTCCCTAGTGGGGTCAGAATAGCAAAGACAATAAAATGTGAGACTAGTGCAACTCTGGGCCTCCCACAGAGAGCCACAGTCCTGCTTTTGAGGAATGAGCAGAAATAAAATCCTGTGAAGCACTATGGCAACCATCACCAGGGAGACCATCACAGATCTCAAACATGTTTATCCAGAAGAACTGCAAGCCACAGAGTGAGATGATATACTTGGAAATGGTATTTTTAAAGTAAAAACACTGTTACCTGGTAATTGCAGTGGTATGGAAATGTGACACTTCGAGTTCTTAATTAAACAAATCTGTTTTTAAGAGATACTGCAGTGAATATCTCCTAGAAACAGCTAAAGAGTTGTACTTGCAAAATATCAGTACGTGAGAGAGCTGGTCTTTGTGCAAGAGGGGAAATCAGACCAACCATGTCACTATGGTAGATCTGTAAAGATCTTTAAACAAAACAGAAGTTAAAAAAATCAGTGAAACAAATAATCAAAAAACATTTTAAGGTTCTACATAAGACAAATACAAATAACTGGTGATCATGTTTGTGGGTGGAACAAATTCCGCTGAGTGCAATGTGGTCCTCATGGATAGGGCTCAGATGGACTTTGCTCAAATTTGGCAAAAATGAAAAGACCAACCAGTTGTCTGCTCCTTTTTGTTTTAAAGAGGGAAATGGGAATTGTTGTATTCTGGTCCAGGTTATACCACTGATCTATCATACTGGGTAATTCATCTACTTGTTTCATGTTTCTATCTTACAAAGGAAGATAGAAGCTTGCTAGAGTGTTAAGATGAGCCAGTTACCATTTATGCAGAGGTTTACACATGTGAAGAGTTGGTTTATAAAATGCTGTATGTCTCAGTTTGTTGGCATTCTTCACAACTGACCTTTCTTTTCACCTGTCTTGAAAGCTTTTCACCTATGCTGCCCGTGAGTCACCTTGTTTCTCCAGAAGTTTTTCAATTTCACATAGTTCTTGTTGGCTCTGTCCACTCACACCTGCAGAGGGATAGAAAGAGACAGTGTTGCCCATTATTATTGCTGAGTTCATGAGTGATCTTGTAAGAACAATATGTAATGGTAGCAGCCTGTGCATCCGTGTGTTTCTGAACAAGAGTTTCTGGCTGACAGGCCTGGTTTGAATGTAAAGTTGAATATGCTGGTAGTTGGATGGTTCCAGTCTCCTGTCCCATCTCTCTGGGTGTATAAATATCCACGAACCTTTGCAGATGACTCAGTTAATAAAAGATAATATTAAAGAAAATCCAGTGTCCCACAAGCCCCTCAGTCTATCCCAGGAACACCAGCTGGTGCTGCTTGATGACCCCATGGAGGAGACTGGTGCCCAGGAGCAAGTCTGGGTCACCCTGGTATGGCATCT
This sequence comes from Haemorhous mexicanus, assembly GCF_027477595.1. NCBI lineage: Eukaryota > Metazoa > Chordata > Aves > Passeriformes > Fringillidae > Haemorhous > Haemorhous mexicanus. Next base: position 50,882,102 of record NC_082344.1, on the reverse strand, counting down.
CCACATTTACTTTTACCCTTTGCCACTTGAGAGAGAAAATAATCAAGACTGAAACTGTCAACACTGATTATCTGGGAGGTGTAAAGCACCTATCAATCAGAAAAGTATTTCTAATGTTTGAGATAGGAAAGAAACAAGAAATGTTTCTGTAGTAGGAGCCTGATTCTCATTTTGAATAACAAAAATCTGTTTCTGAGTAACATGAAGGACAAAAGGAAAAGACAAAGAAAGATTATCAGAGACATGTTCCTTCTTAGTCTCAAATATACTCTCATCTCTGTATTTCATTGTTCACTTTTTTGACCCTGTTATTGTCAGGCCAGTGTTTACCTCCCATTACGACGTCAAACCATTTCTCGATGTTTACGTCTTGGCTTATGTCTTAAGAAAGGAGCACTTTGTTCTTCTACATTCTTTAATATAATTCTTCACTGCTATTGGCAGAAATATATGACTGTAACACACTGACACAAATTGATTCTTTCAGTGAAAGTCTTGCCCCAATTAAGTTGATCAGGGTGCATTTTATAAAAGCATTTCAAGATAAAATGGATCAAGTCAGACAAATAACCAAGAAGACCAATGATTCATTACAGCTGATATCTTTAGTTATATTAGTATTGCATCTTTAACTTCTTTTAAAGGCAATTAATTTTTTTGCAGCCCTGATTTTCTTACTGCTAAACACATAGGCCTTTATGACTGAATTTTCTTGGAGTGGGGAGCTCTATGACTTTTTTGCCATCTAACTTTTTGGCCTATTTTCAAGGGCAGAAGAATAGTTGCTTGGTCTGCTGCAGTCTGCAGCCACTGTGTGGGTCACAAAAGCACTCTGCACGGCACCCACATGCTTCCCACTGGGGCAATTGTTTCCTTTCCACTTGTGTCAGCATTTTGCCTGCATTTGCAAACCAAAGGCCACATCCTTATGGATCATTTTATTCTGGGTGATGAGCCATTCAGGTGGTTTTTCTCCCTGGCATATGAAGACTGAGAAAGATAGCATAGCATCTTCTGATGATTTAGTATAATATTTGAAAAAGTCAGGGCTTATTTCTAGATGCATGTGGTCATAGTTTTCCCTTTATAGGTGCATGTGCCAATTACAGCTCGACTGTACTGCCATGTGAATCAGAAGTGCCTATGTGGAAACCTGCTGATGTGGGAGTTTCAGGCATGCTTTAGTGAAGAGAAGCTGTGACTCTACCCCAAGAGCATTTTGGAAGACAATCTCATACTCTGTTACAAATAGAAAAAACAACTACCTGCACTAGGTACACAGCACAGATACTCTTTGCCTTATCTAACCATGAAGACAGGTGAGACAGAATGTTATTTCACTTTGTATGAGTTCCTGTGAAGAAACCACAGAGCTACAGCTACAGGCTTCATTGCAAAAGTGCTGTTTAGGTACTTGGAGCTACCTCTTCTTGGCAGTTATATAATCCACTTTTATAGCAAACTGTATAGGAAGGGGACTGATGAATTTACCAAGCTATTATGTATCAAAAATTCTAAGGCTAAGAGTTTCGTACAGCAGCTCCCTCCTGCCCCCGAGGACACACATATGAAATCAGAACCATTTGATTGAGAAAAGACAGCAACAATTAAGGATGGAGTGTGGTTTCCATCTGGTGAGGATCAGTAAGTTTTCACAGCTCTCAGTAGACCTACACTGCAGAGAACTTGGCTCCTTAGATTCCTACATGTCTTTTTGTCAAAGATGACTCTGCTCTTGGAGGTGCATGCCAGAGTCCCTGAGCTCCTGGGAAGCCTTAGAGCAGAAGACACAAGACTTAAAAAGCTGGACTCAACACACATGTTGATACTGGGGGAAAATCTCACCTTTCAAAGTGCCTTCCTTACGCTAAGAACTAGATAGCACTGATGAAATGCCTTGATGGAAATTTTCCATAACAATTTTCGAACAGGAATTTGCAAGTGTATTCAGTGAATTTAAAGGTTTATGATGGAATATAAGGGACATAAATTGTCCTACCTTTTTAAATAGGCTTCAAACAGTGCAATCTACATACAATCTTACAGCTGTCTGATTATTTCATTATTTGGTTCATTCATTATTTGGTTTGACACATTTCCTTCATGATGAGCCTGCCAGCTAAATGGGACTGGACTGTTCAATTTAATGGCTTCCATTAGATTATAATGTTCCACTAGAACGAATGGGGAATTCTGAGCTATTTAATTCATGAAGAGCAGCAGTGAGCACAGACTGAATTTGAACTCAGAGGGGCAATGAGGAGTAAGAAATATTTTTATTAACTTTAAACTGCTGTTAGAATCCCCATGAGATCTATGGTTAGAAAAGAAATATAGAATCTGAACATTTTGATTTTTTTTAAACTAAATGCTCATTAACCAGTCATAGCATTCTCAAATTTAGATAAACAGCTATATTGGAACATAGTGTTTGAGTAGAGCAACTTTTGGCTAGTACCTTAAATTTATCATCATTTTCATTGAAATAAATGGGTGTCTAAGACCAAATGAGTTTTCTTCTGTTTTCCCATCTCCAGTACTGACCAGGTCCAGATCCTCAGCTTTATTAAAGCAGCCTTAATTCAAAATCTATTGCATTCAAAGGGAAGATGTCCCTTTGGATTTCAGAAGAAGCATAAGCAAGCCATATAAGTGGCTATTATATGCTCTTTGCCTATTTTCAAGCCAAAAATTGGAACAGAATATTTTGACTACCCACCAAATAGTTGAGGTATGCTACATTATTCTAAGTTAATACCAAAATAGCCAAAATTTGTAAGACTTATAGAAGGAATATTCTCATTTTTGCTTGTATAATCATTTGTACTTATAGTATTTTGTCTTCCCACTGCTGTGTTTCCCCGGAGTCACTTTGGAGCTGTTAGTGGTGTTAATTAGTGGAACTCCAGCCCTTCTCCGAGCCAGGTGACTTTTTACTGGAACAAGAGCAGGTGGTTTACTGGTAAAACAATCAACCTGGGTAAATATCTCAGGGTCATACCAGCCAGTGGGCATGGGAAAAAGGAAGAATTGTCTGGGGTGTGGATGTGTGCCAAGGGCACCCTGAGGAGCCTAAGAAAATGTAGGAATTAGGAGCTCTGGGCTTTGTTGTCCACATGCCACCGGCATGTTGTGCTACTCCTGTCAAGGACTTTACCTGGATGACCACATGTAAAGGGCTTTACAGACTTGCTCCCTCTCCTGTTCCAAAAGGCATAGCAGCCTTTTTGGAGGGGAAAAAATAGAGTTAATTAAGTAAGCAATGACTACATATTATGTCAGAATCTGTAAAATGTGGGTTTATAACTTAGGTACACACAAAATTTTGCTTCTTGATGCGTTGCTATAGCAAATAAAAAAAAATCTTTGGGAGAGATTTTAGGCAGCTTAAATGCAAGTGATTTATGTGAAAAGAATAATAAAAAAATTAAAGAGTAGATGTAATATTCAATTTAACTTCTGTTTTCTCTGGTATCAGAGACTGGAAATTCACTTCCACAGGGACAAAATACATACTGATCAGTGAATCAGGCAGCAAAAAATCAAAAGAAATGTAGCATGAGAATATTTTTCAATATTTTTTTAAGCTTTACCACATGCCTTTTTTGAATTCTCTCTGCTCCCAACACCAGAGAGAGACCTCTGTCAAACAGACTCCTCATCAAACAGCCTAGAAGATGTTTTTATTCAAGCTCCTTGTTTACAAGTTGTTCTTACACAAGTTGTCAGTTTACAGCCAGGGACTAAAAGAGAGGAGAAAAAAAATACTGACCTCAACACCCTGCTGTTCCGTGATGAACCACTCTCCTGGAGCTGGTATCTTCTCCAGAAACCTGGCTCTCTTTTGGTTTTTCCTGACTCAGTTTTTTTGGAAATTGTCCTAGAAAACACAGGCAAAACTGTCACAGAGCTTATACCAGCAGGAAATTCATCATGAGCTACCAAGGGCCGAGATCCCCACACTGTATTTGCAAGCACACTAACATGCACTGAGTTGAGAGCATTATTATGCACTTTCAATTAACAGACACCTGGTTACTGCTGTCCTAGACAGTTTTCCAGCACAGCACAATAAAAACTGCTCCAGCTGACTTCAGTGAATGCCCCAAAGCACTCTGAGTTGTAGCATGCAAAAGGCAGGATTTCTTTCCCATCTGCTCATACGTATCAAATATTGCACAAATGTAATGACGATAATTCATGCCAGTTGGGGGTTATTTGGATAAAGTGCTTTGTTTTGAGCTCATCTTTCATCAGACCATGTTCATCAGTGCCTGGGCTCACTTTGTCGACTGGCACTTGGTGTTTTTCTTGAGATACAGAGGGTTTGCTTTGTTAGATTTTTTTATTAAATTCCAATTATGGAAGGATGACAGGTAGGATTTGGAAGAAAGAAAAGCTCTGCTTTTTCACAGGAGGAAAATACAGTTCCAATGTGAATGACTTCAGTGTCAGAATTCATCTGCTGCTAAGAAAATTAATTTTATTTGAGAAATAAAACAATAGTTTTCTCCTACTGCAACTTCTGTGAATTAGCACCCATGCTACAGTCCAGAGGAAACAGCAATGGGAAGAGAAGTTTCTGTTGCAAAACAGTTGGGTGGGAACACACAGTGTTAAGAATATTTTTCACAAAGTAACAAAGTGGGATGATATTTGGTGTTCTCACTAGCCTTGCAGGGCTGCACAGAGCATAAGGATGCCCAGGCTCTGAAGCTCATGCCTGAGGCAGTCATCCATCTCTTTTCCCATCACTCTCTCAAATAGGTTTCCAACCTGAATGCACGATGTTCTTTGTGTTTGAAATTGTCTATTGACCAAGAAGCAAGTCAAAGGGGGGGATGTTTTAACTGTTTAGAAAAATTCCTTGCTACTTAAAAGATCCTGTGTTACACACTTACATTAGTTATCTAATCGGCTGCATCACCCAGCAGGAAAGTGGGCACAACCTATCCAGCCTTCACCCCAAGTAAATGGATTTGAACCACATGGCTTGTAAAACAGTCCTAGCAGTAAGGTTAGTTGGGTGTGCTGCTTCTAAAACAAGTATTACTTATGTTCTCACATCAAATGAATAAAACTTGGAACAGGTTTCAGGTCTGGATTTGGCAGACTTATGGATTTCCCAAAATTTGGGAATGCTGAGGTGATTAGTAGAAGGTTAAGTAGAAACTGAAGAGTAAAGGCAACACTTGGTAAATATCCCCAAATGAAAGGACTAAGCAGAACAGAACGTTTTTTGTTTCTTATAGCTGAGATGGCTGAAACCAAGGGACAGTGACCTTGTGATGCAAAGTCCTTGACTTCACTTATTTGTTGTGTGAAGTCTCTTAGGCTGAAAAGCCACCCAGTGACATGGCTGTGCTTACTTGTTCAAAGAAGCTGAGAAGGTTTTGTAGAGTCCCTTCCTGGCTGTGTGTGTGCTGGGTGTGTGGACGAAGCAAAAGCAAACTATTCTGTTCTAGCTAGACAACGTTGTAAAACTAACATTCAGCTAAATGAAGATTTTCCTCTAGAAAAGATCTTATATGCTTTTGCCTTTTCTTTGTTTGGTGACCAGTTAAAAGGGCCTGATAAAAATGGACATTGGAAATGAGCAGCAGCTTTTTGAGCCACCAGCCCATCACAGTGACACCTGGGGATAGTTCACTTCTGCATGGTTCAAATTGTTTGTTCCAGACTCAAATCGTGGGTTATCTGGAAACCTGATTCTTACGAGCTCCAAATGCCCATGTGGACGAGGAATTTAAAAAGGGAACACAGCATTTCTTACTCCTCTTCATGAACCACTTCCTTCCCAGAACATTGCCATGGCTTAGCTGACTTCTCTGCTTTGGAGATATGCAAAAAAAGATTAAAATGAAGAGTATAAAACCCAAGAGTAAAGTCATTCAAGGACAGAGTCCTAGGAAAAAAATGTTTCCATAAAAAGCCTCACCTTTTTGCTATTTAACTCTATAAAGCCATTAAAGGGCTGCTTCTTTTTTTTTGTTTGTTGGCTTTTTTTGGTTGGTTGGTTTTTTCAATATTGCCTTATGCTTGTTAGGTCAGTTTTGTTAATACTCACGTATCCATGTAATCCTTCCGAGGGGCCAAGATAAGTAATAATAAGGAATGCTGTAAATAACATTATAGCATCTCATTATCTAAGGCATACATGGAAAATTATTGTGGATAACAAAATACTTTAGGGGGGAATTAGCTAAGCAAATACATGAAGAATGAGGCAATACACAGTGCATAACCCATTAGCTTAATTCATATCTGTAAAAAAAGCAACCATAAACTGAGTAAGCTTGGATAGAAAGTTTCTTTCCCTTGTAAAATTTCATTGCTTTCTAAGGAAGTGATCTTTAATGGGTCATTTATTTCATAAGCTGTCTCCAATAGAATTTTTTCCCCTTCCTTTGAAACCACTAGATGAAGTCATGGTGAGAGACAGTGAGCAGGACCTGATCTTTTTACACTGACTTTGGTTGGGCTTATGAGGGAGTATGTTGCTTGGAAATAAAATCCAATAGTACTGACCTTTTAAGACAAATTTTATTCATATTTGTATAACTGAATTAATTCCTGCCACCTCTGGACATTTTTTTCTTGTAAAGATCTTCTGTCAAATATCAGTTAACTACTCTTAATGTCTAAAAATCTCCCTCCTTGAAAGGAGTGCTGCAGTTATTAACTGATGAGCGCCTGCAAAGGGAAAAAAAATGTGATAACCTACTTATTGTGCATGTAAGAGTAATTTAGGTGGCAACCTCCGATTCTCTGACCTAAGCTCCATAGTTCTCTGATGTGTATAAATATTGGCTTACTCGTTTTCTAGTTGAGAAATAGAGGAAGAGAGAGGTTGCATTTTTGTCCCATGTAATACAATGAGTTCTTGACAGGGATAAGAATGGAAAGCTCAGATTTGCCTACCCAATCTACAGCCCTTGCTGCTTTCCTGAACACACTCTCCCAAGTGCTGAGTCTCTGAATGTACCCAATAGCATGGGCTAATAAATTGTTGAAAAATTCACTGAAGTTGGTGAACTGACATCCCTCGGAGAAAGATAAGATAAGTGCTCTTCCATTCAAGGAGAGCTGGAATAGTAGGTGATACTGTCCAAAATCACAGCAGTAATAGGAAAAAAGATGTGTAGCCCATACATAATGGCTAATAGGAAATTAAAACCCAACACCCCAATGTAAAGGGTACAAAATGTCACTAGAGGACTGCCACTGGAGGAGGACCTGCACCTTGGTTTTTTTCATTAAGAAATGGTATAATGAATTAAAATTTAACACAGTTTCATGAGAAATATTCACCTGGGAGATATGGCTCATTATCATATTGCAGAGATTTTGAGTAAAGTACCTTTGGATAAATAAAGTGAACTGTATTTAGAGCATGATGAATGAAGTGATTTGTATTCAGCTCAGTATCTGGAGGTGGGGTTTGGCTGCACAGGAGTGAGAGCAAGAGATTCACTATATTAAGGAAACACATTTTCCAGGTACATTACTTTTACAACTGTCATGACAACTAAACAGAAACACAAAACACTGAGCCTTTATTCGCAGCCATTACCACACCAAACACTGGCTGGGCACAGTCTGTGCTCTGCAGTACCACTTCTTTTAGGATAAATTGATTGTCTATCCTCATCCTCTGTAACTGCATTTGGGAACAATAAATAAGTATGAATGTGTAATTTTAGTTGTAATGAACCGTGTTCTATAAGTCACGGTAAAAATACAATTTAATATAAATATTGAATACTACTCTAAAGCATGTTAATACAAAAGTTTGGTTGATTCAATGTTGGTTGAAACAACATGACAGGATAGTGATGCAGTATGCCCAGAAATATCCCATAAATGTCAACAGTAGAATTAGCAACCTGTGCTTGAGTATTTAAAAATATCACAGTTGTAAAGGTTAGGGGGAAGAATTCTTCTGGACTTTATGTTGTCCTCAAGGCCATATTCTCATTGGTAAGAGAGTCTCATGCTGCTGCCTTAGTCAACACTGGTCTCTGCCTGAACTACTCATCTTGCAGAATTAAAACAGTCTGTGACCTCACCCCAGAATACTTTTTTCATCTGAAAACGTATATCCAGAATTAAGAAATAAACCATAAATAAGTGACATCATCCTTGCTTTACTTAATATTTTCTGCTAGTGTGTAACAATTAATGAATACTAAGGGGCAAAAGAAAACCAACTCATTCCTTGGAAAGTGAAGTGCTGTAATGACAAACCTCCTGAGTAATCTTGGCTGCCCCAGTGTATTCCAGGTAAGATGAGCTGCATCAGAGAGAGCAAGGCATCAGGTTTTACTGGATCAATGTGCTACAGGGTCTGCATATTGAACTGCATCCAGTAGTGCCTTAAGTTTTAGCTTTTATATTCTTCAGGTCAATACTGCTTTAATGTATAACTCTAAAACTCCATGGCCTGTCAGCTACTGTTCTCCCATTTTATTCAGACAAAACAATTTCTCTATAGGCCTGAACCTCGAGGGCATTTTACTGTCTCAGGCTCCAAAAAACATAAACAAAAAGTGAATTGGGTAGAGCAAACTGGGGGAATGTGATTACATTACCTGAAGCTGTAATTGGAGAATTAACCTCTGATATGCAAATAGACCAAACTTCTATCAGTCTGAAAAACTCATGATTGTTGTCCATCTTGGGTGCAGTCTCTGTGAGACTCCTGCACTGCCCAAGGTGTACCTTGGGAAGGCCTTTCAATAAATACCTACCTTTGACTCTGTTCTAGGTAGCCTCTCCAGGCATCACCAGAAGTGGTCATCAAGCTAGCTACTGAGGAACTGGTGATAACATTCTTACAGTTCGTGTTCTAGCTGAGTGGTGGCCAGATTCAGCTCAAGCTGAAGTTATCTAAAATATATATGGATTTTGGTACACATTACCCAATTTGTACCATTTTCACCAAATTAAGACTTGACAATTTATTTGATTATCAGGTAAACTGCCTTGAGGATGAAAAATGCTTCATAAATGACAGTGAGAATTACGTGATTAGTGAATAAATAAAATTTAAGATTATATTTTGCTCCTGAAACTTGTTTTCAAAGAGCAGAAATTATTACAGATTCAGCAGCAGTAGCAGTACTTCTCCAGTGTTCACAGTGTTCCACACGTTACCATGTCTTACAGCTGCACAGAAAACACAGCTCTGCTCACCAGAATTTTTATGAGGATGCTATAAGAAACTTTATTCTAGATTCTGTTATTACTAATCCCACTGTTAAGCTGCAAACCTACCTGGAGCTTCTTTACACCTATAGTGAAGTGATTGATATTAAAATTTGCCCTCTAACCTTTTGTGATATCTGGTCTGCAATACTGGGTGATGTCTGTATCTTCTGTTTCCTCATCTTTGGTTCTGCTCTGTACATGACTTGAATATTTCTTCTCACATGTGTGTCAAATGAAATCCAAAGGCTGTTTCACTCTGTCTTATTCCAAATTTCATTCAGCATTGATCTGTTTATTTTACTCTTGCAGCAATTTGGTAAAAAGTCTTTATCAGTCTCCACCTCTTGGCCTTTATTTGATCCTGGTAGGTCTCTCCATTCATCCTGGGACAGCCTGCAAACTCCAGGGTGTTGACTCCTCTGCTGTTTCTGTATTCATGGTGAGATGAAATGCACTCTTAGCATCAGGTGAAGTGTTTGTGACTGGTTAAACTCTGCATTGTGCAGTGAGGGTGAGTGAAATTTAACAAGGCAATGGAGTGATCTCTAAGAATTTGTAAAAAAATTAATAAGAGGAAGTTATTTTCAGAATAGATAATTAAAATGTCCTGTTGCCATATATGTGTGTGTGTGTACATGTATTGAAAATGGATGTCCTAGTTTTCTTCTTTAAGAATTGGTACTAGATTTTTAAGTTGCACACAAGCATTCAAGGAAATTGATACCTCCAGAAATGTGGAAAGTGGTTTGCTATGCCATGTATTTAGTCATATCTAATAAATATAATTTGAAGTCTGGTGATTACATTTATGAGTAACCTTACAATTTTCTCCTACCATATCTGACTTTTCAATTCACATTAAATTATATTTTTAACATTTCTCTGGTTATCTGGTGCACAGAACATAACCCAGTCTAATGTAAAATGATTAATCTAATTCATACAAAAGAGTAAGGAACAGAGATACAGGTAAACATCATACAGCTTCTAGGAAAGTGCATTTCTGAAGTGAGAGAAGTTCTAGTGGAGTTCATGTACAGTGATTATGAATCCTGCCCCTGGAAACTTTTTCTTGGTTTCTTTATTTTTACACCATAAATTCTATTTCTACAAAATGTTTTAAAAGAATAGATTTGTGAATATTTAGTTCAGTCATCTCCTGTGTTTTAAATTTTTGTCTCCATCCTGCAGTCAAATGCTTACATCCTAATAATCCAGGAATAAATTTGAAGGTACTTCAAATATTTTTAATTTTAAAGGAAACATGTACTGTAAGATGTGAAGTGTTTTTCAACCCAGTCCTTTGATAGTCTGATGTGCCATAAATCTGTGTGTTAGCTATAAATGCAACATGCAATTTGACAGCTATGTTTGATTCCAGCTCCCTAAATTATTATGAAGGAATAAAAATAATCCATTTAGACAGGAGCAAGAAACTCCAGCCTTTTATTTACCTCACTTTTGAGAATGTAAATAGTGTTTGTTAATGAACAACTAAAGGAAAATCAGCAGACAACAGGAACCTTTCAAGTCTTTGACAAAATTTTAGACTTCAGTAGCAAAATCCTTTCCCACTCCATTAGTCACAGGTAAAATCCCAGGCTGAAAGGGCTCATTGTTTCCTGATGTAAAAGGTAGTTCAATTCTGGCTGATTTTTATTCTCTTCAGTTTTAGCTGAAACACTGAGCTCAAACATTGACAAGGTCAATGGTGGTGTGCTTTACCTGGGTACAGCTCAGTCATGCAATTGTGTATATATTCTACAAGTCAACTCAGAAACTACTTGAAAAACTTGTTCTTTTAAGACACTTCAGGGGCAATCAGCTCATGGGGTGAAATATTCTCTGAAGTCACTTAAAATGTGTTTATCACATTAAATTGAATAAAAAGCAATCATCTTGTCTTGTCATCTGTAAGAACACAGGCATCTGCCATTCAGAAACGCGTTGTGTAACAACAGACATCAATACTCAGCCTTAGCATGGCTCCAGCTGAAGTCAAAGCAAATTGAATGGAAGTGAGATCAGCTAAGGAGTTTATTTTATGTAAAATATAAACATGTTAACAGGAGAAAATACTGTTTTCTTATGTTACAACCTTAATAACCAACATGATTTTTATTTCACAGCTCTGCAGGTGGTGCAGGGTTCAATTACATGTACATGATGATTAAAAAGAGCAGATATTCATCTGTACACATACACTGAGTATTGTACGCTGTACTAGAAATCCAGTATTTCTGTGTGTCCCCAGTTGTGTGCCTCATAATTCTGCTACCTCTTATTCCATTTAAAAAACTAGCACAAAATTTAAGTAGCTTTATAATGATTGCATCATTTTGACAAGGTAGAGAGGGACTATATATTTACAAACAGATACACATATTTAAAGCCTCTGAAAAAAACCAACCCATTCCATATTTCATCCTCTTCCCTCTCTTCTTCCTGCTACCCTACATTCATATCCATACAGGATGTGGTGGCTTTACTCCTAAAGCATCATGATAAGTTATGGAGCTTGTGTTAGGTCTCTTTTAATGAAAGCCACTGAGACTAGAAAATTGTCTCCAGGAAAACCACGGGCACCTGTAACATGGCATCCCTGATGTTGCTCTTGCAGTTAGAATGAGAGCTGGAGAGGACTAGGAAACAATTTAGTATGTGGCCAGAGTCTGGTGTGGGACATTTCAAACGTGAACACCGTTGCAAATACAAAGCTGAGGTTTAAGCTCAGCCTCTTCAAGGAATGTATACCTATTAATGAGATTCTGGGAAGTGGGGACAGAGGGGTTGCAAATACTCATATTGCAGCAAGCCATATGTTTTGGTGAACTGCAAGATGTCTTCATGAAGGGCTTAGTCCTGCCACTTTGGAATCCTATGAGAAGGGTCCAGATTATCTAGAGGATGGAAGTTAGGAAGCTACATGTTAGTCCAGCTTCTCCTGTGCTATCACAGATAGCTAGACCTAGTGTGCTATCACAGAAAAGTTACTTTTTCATATTCTTGTCACCTGCCACAGCTTTCATCAGAAGCACTAGGCTGTTAAATTGACTGAAGTGAACGGCACACACAAGTTAATTTATTTTACATAGTACAATAGTCCCAGTCTTGATAACCAAATGAAACAGAATTTATTAAAGAATTATAGCAAGAGATCATGAATAAAGGGAGTTATTTGCAGTTTCATATTAAATCAGTCAGGCAAAGCCCGCAACCAAACCTCCTAGAGGGTTAAGAATGATTAGTATGTAAAGTGGTGTGGGTTTAGCCAGATGGTCCCATCAGGTGGGCACATACCTCCTGATAGGTGTTATTTGACCGTGTATGCAAAAGAACTGGGCTATCTGAATAAATTTTGTCGACAGGTTCAAGCAATCTCTTTGAAGTAATGCATATTACCTGAAAAGAAATTAAATGGGTGTCTATCGAGCCTTGCCAAGGGCTATTTACATAGTAAAGGCCAAGTTAAATTGAGAAGAAACACCTCAGTATCAGAACAGATGCAACAGGAAAAAGTTCTGGTCTTTTCATTGATCAAAGAAAATACAGTATCTAAAGCACTAGGAATAACCCTTGCATTAACAACACAGAAAGTCACTGGCTTTCTGATATGGACACCACAGATGCTGCCTTCTAAAACCATCATTTTAGACAAGCACTTGTCTTACTTCATTATCTCTCTGCTTCATTTTGGCCTGAGTGAAGAGAAGAAAGATGCAAAAACTTGCTCTCCTTTCCAGCATGCACACAGTAGCCAAGAGTAATTGTGGCTCATCAAATTATTCACAGTTGAGACCAAATAGAGCACTGATAAAGCAGCAAAGAGAGCAATACCCATATTATCAGCTGACTGACAGCTGACTCTGTGACTGGTAAAAGAGAATTCTCCTGCAAGAACTGGAACTTTTCTAAATTCTAGTCATTGATAACCATGTCACATTGAAGTATTGCAGTCATCCTCAGGTGGGTCAGCAGGCAGAGAGCACAAGAGGCTGCGAAATGTGCAGAGTGCAGCTCTTAGGGTACACACTGATGTGGGCAGCAGACACATAGTAAATGCTCTGTCCTTTTTATACATGAAAAAATATGTATGAAAATGCTTGGGCTTTCCAAATTTACAACCCAGCTAGGACTACAAGCCTAAAAATGGAAATTGAGTTGTAACTAGAGATATTGGTTCACAAGCAACAGCTGCAAAAGCGATAAGACAAAGGCAAAATATTAAGCTGATTGGAATTCCACAAGATTGACATTGTTGCTTAAAGTGCTTGGGTTGATTACATTTAAAAAAAAAAAAAAAGGTACATAAAAATTAAAGCAAAACAAATAGTATTAACCACATAACTTATTATACAAATACAGTAACAGACCAACAAAAGAAAAATAAATTAAAACAAACTCTTCTAAAAGATACAAGCAAAGAACAGGTACACAGCCAAAACTTCCTAAAATTTCTAGTATTCATTCAGCTGTAAGACACTGCTCTCAACTATCAGCCACATGCAGCTAAAGAGATGAAACAAAAAGGGTTTGCTGTTGAGAGGCATCAAATCACTGGCAGCTGCAAGCTGTCAGCTCAGGTGCCAATACATGATGCTGGAACAGAAGAGTGACTGAAATGTACTGTCTGAAGATAAAAGGTTGTGGTAGCACTTTAGGACCCATTGCGTAAGGTGAATTTCAGTTGAGTTTTGCTAGGTCTTCAATATTTGTACTAAACCTGATATGAAGGGAACTCCTACTTTGTTTTCTTTACTCCATCTGCTAAAGGAACATGACTTTTCATATATAATCTAGCACTCTGAGGTAACGGAATTGTTAAAAAAGAATTGACAGGAATCATTTTGGGACCTAATTTCAAAGAAGTGTTCTGTTTCATTGGTATGGCTTTTCCATCACTCCACTCTTGTGCCTCCCTCTGCTATGTCCCCACATTAGAAATTCTGTAAAATCCCGGCAGCCTGTTTTTGGAAATACAGAAGCTGAGTTCTGAGCTCATCCTCTAAGGTAACTGATTCATCAGCACTGCAATGCTGTGGAAACACAGACAAGACAAAAATGGGGTTTTTTCTAAGTAGAAAACACAGTAATAGTATTTATAAATGGACAGTGCATCTCAGCAACAGCATGGGAAATAATTGGAAAACTCCAATTGTTGTTAGACCTAATATACCTAGAACCTGACACCATAAAATATAGTCATTTTAGGGAAGCACAGAATAGTATTAGAGATCTGTGCTAGCATTTTGTTTTCTAGCTGCTAGCTGAAAACATTCTTTCATAAGGGACTGGAAATCTATGCATAAGCGTAAGAGAAAAGGGATTATGCTTTATTTAATCAACTTAAATACTTTACACCATATGATTGTTCCCTGGGGGATCCCAGTCCTGCAAAACTTGAGTGAATGTGCTTAATTTGACAAAGTTCCTCTGCCTAGACTGGCACAATTCATACAGCTGTGACAGACAGCTTTTGGACTGAAGTCAAGATATTCAGCACACTGGAGACTGGATCCAATTTATAGAATTGTGACCACAACTTTGTTAATCAAAAGAAAATGCTCCTTAGTTTAGCCAGTGTTAATATGAACTGTGTATTCCACAATGCTCCAGAGCTGATGTCAGACTACTGATGCTGGACTGGCGTGGTACTAGTGCTGTGATCTTTCCATGGGCCAGCATGAATTAAAAATGCTTTTTCATACTTTATGAAACAGCTTATTCTAGTAATTTTCTTCTCAATAACTTACTGCAATGATTTTACAATATAAAGCTGTCTTGCAGTGGAGAAAACCAGAGATTACTATCCTGTTGTTTAGCATTTAACTATTAATTCAAACTATTAACATTTTTAAAACAAATTTGCACATAGGTCTATTGAAATAAGGAAATTTTTTCCTAAAATTGAACTGATTTAAAAATTCTTTTAATGAAAATTTACATTTCATATAAACATGAGCCCTGAAGATTCAAATTATGACCTTAGGAATATCTGGTTTTTTGAATCTTTTAAAACAAAAGAATGTTGTAAGAATGTTCAGTAGTAAACTGCAAAATACAGACCTTTGGTCCAGCACTGATTAATGTTGATCTAGAAAGTGATTTCATTCACAGTGAGGAAACCTTATCCATTTTAAAAGGCCAGTAATTTTTATATTTTTTTACACAGAAATTCTGAATGTTTATAAATAAATCAATTAAAGAGGGATTTGCAGGTTTAGCTTTTCAGTGGAAAAGCTCCTGATCTCAGTGGGAGTTGAAGTCTGCTGTAAGATGTCTATCTTCTGTATTAGAGACAGAACATTTCATTCTAACATCAATAAAAGAATAAGAGCTGCATCGTAATTATGCTTGTCTTGAGCCTGCATACCAGCCTTCATTTATGTGAGTGATCTCTGTAGACCACTACTCTCATTCACTTAAGTCCTCTAAGGTTACATTCTACATCTGCTTTCTTGCATCAGTAAAATAACATGATAAATCACAAATAATCTTTGCTGAAAAATCCACTTCTGTTTCTCATTCGGTGTAAAGTGCTACATTGCCTTAGTTTACAAAATGGCCATTGAAAAATCCAACTGAACTTCAAATGATGTTACAGTAGAAGCTACTTAATTTTCACCAATATTTCACAAAAGATATTTCACATTCACAGTAGAGTACAATGAAAAACACTATTATCTTTTCTACAGAAGACTAAAATATGAGATGTAGCTGCACTTCAAAAGCCATTTCTTGAAAGGGAGTGTTGGCCATAAAGTGTCAGGCAGGCTTCTTAAAGAAAAAGGACAAAAATCAACATTGTCTGATAAATACATAATAAGTGAATAAAATGTAACAGGTAGGAATAAATTTTGTGGGATGAGAATATTTCCTTAAAATACTAGAACTGTCAGCTCCCATGAAGACAAGAAAAGTGTTTTTGCTGTTGATGTCATTGGAATATGACTTTGGCTACTGAAGTTCAAGAATTGTATAATACCAAACTGAAAAAGGTAGCTACCCAGCATGACCACTGACTCAAGCAACTATCAATCTCTTCTCAAACCCTACTGATACTTTCTTCTACATTTATTCTTTGCCAAATTCAGGTATTCAGGTGAATTCAGAAATTGTATTAACCAGTGCATGACAAATGCCAGCCAAATTAATCCAGAAAAATCATAAATTTAGTCTTTTGCACTAGTTTTGAAATCAATCACTCCAGATCCTTATCTGTTTCTGTGGTGACAAAACTCTGTCAAAAATGACCAGAATGTGAAGGATGATATATACATGATAGCATGTACACTAGTGGTTGCTCTGTATTATGTTTCTAAGAAATTACTCAGTCTTGAGAAATGAAAATGGGACCTACAGATATTTAGAAAATTGCAGGGTCAAGTTGTGTCTTATGTACAAACAATGCTTATTTAATAGGACAGGATAATTTCAGTCCTGATGGATATGTTACATGTGAGCAGTGTTGCAATCACAACACAATCCAAGTAAACAATCTATATAATTTTAACAAAAATGTAAGCTCAGTCTTTATAAAAGCAACTTATCTCTATATCATATGTGTGATCTTACTCCCTTTATTCCAGTGCTCTGTAAGTTCTGAAGTCTCACCTCATCTGTACTGTCTCATGACAGAGTGGCTGAACATACAGAATTACTTAGTTCCAGTGTAATTTAAATCCCTCTATGTGAAATTTAGGTCTGTGGTTACACTCTGAAAGTTTTTAACAATCAAAATTGAAATTATTTTGGAAGAATATCTTTTCTGCAGCAGAGTAACATGTAAAAAAATCCCCTATAGAGCCACAACTCAAATCATCATGAAACTGATTTTTTTCCTTATACTTAAAAGGGGTAAGTATATGTCAGGATGCATTTAAAGGAATGCTTTGTAAATTAACACACTCCAAAACCATCTAGAAAGTTTTAAATAATTTTGTCCTAAATGTAATGAACACTTTCATATAAAATACTACTCTAGCTGGATTGGGTTTAACAGTTGACATCCAAATCTCATTATCTGTAAATGTTAGTCCATATAAATCCCACTAAAATCTGACTTCAATTAGCTCTTCAATCAGACTTAAAAACTACAAACAACCCCCTCCCTCTAAAACAAAGTTCTGAATGTCAAGAATGGACGGTTCTAGTCAACACCACATAAGCCACTGAATAGGAGACAGTGTATTGTTGTTCAACCATCCGGGGTGTGGGCTGTGTAAAAGTCAGTTCGGGGCAGCCGGTGCCTTCCTTTGCGGGCAGCATCCTTGTGCGCAGTTATCGCAGTTTGCCAAGTCACTCTCTCGACTGATAGAATAAAATATAGCCAGACTCTGAATTTTTTGATATATCAGAGGTCAGACCGTAGAATTCTTCAATAGCTTGAGCATCTATTTTCTGCAAAATAAATATTTTTTTAATATGCTGTTAAATAAAAAAATACTAAATACAGATTAAATGACTGCAATTAGTAAATTCTGTTTGCAATTTAAGCAGTGAAAGGGTAAAGATTAGGGGCTGATTCTTGCTGATATCAATCATAAAACTCATAGGCATGTTTCTGCCACTAAACACAACTGAATTAGGCTTTTTCCAATAAGAGACTCCTTGGAATACATTAATGAACATAATGAATGTTTATGTTAAAACGCATAAATGTGACCATGTGATCCCATCTTTCTCAAATTTTCAGAAATCTTCTTCAAGACTTGCCCCATCCAGCATCTCAGTGCTTACTTTCCTTACCTCTTGGGAAATCAGACTCAAAACCCCAGTTTTGCCAGTGGGCCACAATGACATAAAAGGGTTTGCATAAGAATGAATTTCAGAGTGCTCAGACAGAATCTGCAATAGCTGTGGGACAGATTCTACTCTAATCTACATTCAGGCAATCCCAGATCAACAACACAATTCAGACTTTCTTGTAGCTTCCCTATTCAAAACTGAAAATTCTACAGCAATGCTAGCTTTACTTAGTTCAATTTTACCAATTGAAAAGGTATTAATGAGTTAAATTTATTTTTTTAGATATAGAAAACATTCAAAATTAAACTTCTTTAAGTCTGGTATTAAAAACATTTGATGTTGCTATGAAGTAAAAAAAAACCCTCTGACACTGACAGAGCAAAAACTACAGGACTAATAATTTTGTTTAAAATCTTTCTTCTTAACAGAGTTGAAATAAACATTACAACCAAACCGTGGCTTTGTAGACTGGTAATCTCTACCCCGTTCTGGATCAGGGAAGCAGACATTTATACAAATGTTGTGCTCATGACCTTCAGCATACTGACCTCTACAATGTCATCATCAAACAAGAGCCAAAATCCATGACTTTTCACAATAGTAATGTAATGCCCCCGATTAGGTCCACTAGAAAGCAAAACAAAAACCCAAAATATTAGAATGTACTAGTGAGTCCATTTTGATAAGTCACATTTCTTTATGGATGCAGAATTATAACTAAATGTTATGAAAACATGGTAAATCCACCTGTGGTGGTACTCTAGACATTTAGTCCTTTCCCTTTTTATTTTAACTTGTTGCAAAGCTAATCAACTGAAAGCTAAAAGTTATTTCCATCTGTGTCAGGACCATTTAGTGAATTATCCTACAGAACACTTAACATGGTCAGCATCAAATACATTTAAAACTGCAAGAACTAAGTATAGGGGAGAAAATTGACCAAAATGATCTGTTGTGTGACTACATGATGAGACTACATGATGACAGCCTTTGGCCCTCACAGAGACCTGGCTCCCAACTTTTTTAAGGGGTCTTACGAGGAAGGAGGTAGTTTCATCAATTTAAACCAAACTTGTGCCTTTTGGAGACCTGAGACATTATTTCTTAAACAAGTACTGATTTACTATGAGGGATGCTGGTTAAATGGTTCAGCCCAAGACACGTGCAAGTCCGTGCAGCAGCAGGCTTTAAGCCCACTCTCCCCATATTTTGCCAGCCCTTGGCAAACGCCTGCCAATAGCCTGTGACACACGTGAAGGCGCCTCACCTTCCACAGTGAACAACAACAGCCACCAGGTCGTACATGCGATCCAAGTTGACGGCGTCACCGGAGGTGTTGAAGAGACGCAGCTCCAGGGGAAACACGACCCGGTAGGACAGCTTGGTGTACCTGTGCAGCTGCTCCATGTACTTGAATCTCTTGAGGTGTAAGGCAAGAATCATTGGCAGTTTTTTTACTCTCATCCTGTGAAACCATTAAGAACACACATGATGAACGCCTGACCAGTTCAAAGCCATTCTCTCTTCCCTTTACAAGCAAATGGCTGCATTTTAAAATCACTTTGTAAGTAACAATAATCAACTAGAAGTAGCTTCTAGACTAAGACACATGCCTTTAAATCTGTCTGCAGGTTCTCTCATCCACACAGAGAATGCATTTGGGATGAAAGCTTTCTAGGTATTAAAACAAAATAAATACCAAGGAGTAAGTTTGCCAGAGCCCAGGAGGGGCATGGTGAAGCAGCCTGCTCTTTGCTTACCTCTTTTGTGCCTCTTGTTTACTGCAGCAAGTTTCACAGTAGTATTTCTGTTCACTACACAGCGTCTCGGTGTTACTGAAGTCTCTGTAAATAAATACAATCATCAGTTCTTTAAGGATATGAATACATTTACTTGGGCTGATGAACTGGAACCCAAAAGACACACGGGATGAAATCTTCACCCACTCCAGTTTTCTAAAGCATCTGAGGCGACTGTACTGTGGTTTGCAAATGGAATTAGGGTATCTGGCTGCTATGACATGTTATATTAGGAGCTGAGGCCCTCTACTATATGATACAGATGAAAGGTCAGGTGTCTCAAAATGGGACCTATGTCTGGTCTCTCACATAAAGGGGCTGCCCAGACTTGGGTATAATCACTCAAGTAATTCTGTTTCTTTTTAAAATATTTGCAGAATAAAGCAACTTTAACTGCACTTCTGCCATCCCCAAATATCTTGTGTTTTATGGTGTTCTTCCATAAGAAAGGTTTAAATCCTCTTACAAAGAAGAAACGAATTGAACTTAGTTTCCTGCATCCTCTAACCTTTTGAACAGTTATCCAGAAGTTTTTAGGTTATCCTTTTCCATTTTCTAAAAAAGGAAAGAGGCAGCTGGTATAGAAAATTTTGTAAATCCTGATCAAGTAAATACACTTGGAGATATTTCTGGATTGAGCTTTTAGAGTGACAAAGGCAGTAGAAGGATGGTTTGATAGCATCTCTCAGTTCACAGAAAATTTGCTGGAAGTCACAGTGCTGATACATTTTGGAGCAAAAGTTAAAGCACCTAACACCACTTAACTGTAAAAAGAAAACAACCTGTAATTATTTTTGTCATCTCTTGTGTTACATTGCAACTGAGCAGGAGTTTTGAGAACTGTGAATGCAGATATAAGCACCTATCTTCCATTTTAAACACATGGGTTTTCCTGTGACTTTGGGCCTTAAATAGCTATATCAGAATTCCAGAACTTCTTATTGAGTGCCCCTACCTTGTACCTGACAGGCTTCTGAACTCCAGTCAAATTCAGACCCAAATAAATTCACTTCTACCACTGCAGTTCACATTCATGAAGGTTGAATCCACACTGTCTGCAACTTTAGCCTGCTCTCACAGTAGGCAGCACCAGAATTGTCTTACAACGCAAAGGGAGGATTCTGGATGATTATTTCTTCCTGACATCATCCCTACAGGGGTAGGTGGGAGAGATGAAGACTACACAGTTTGCTAGGGCATAGACATTAGAAGTTAATTACGTAACTTCATAAAAGTTTAAGGTTGACAGAGCATGACAAAGAAGCACTTCACATGACTGCATAATATTTTTAATAACTGAGATTACTTTTACTGTTTTATTTTCTTTATAAGGCATTTACACTGAGGAGAAAGTGCCGGAAATTAGAAAAAAATACATATTTTGAAAGATAAGTTACAGCTAAATTTTGATTGTAAGTGTTATTTTTTATCTACAAGAAAAGAAAACATTGTTACTGGGAAGGATTTGCTTCAGTGGTAAACACTGAGCTCAATATATGATTTCACATTTGAATTTAAATATAAAATTAATTTAATTCAGCCAATTCCCGTGAAAAGCATGGTAACCTTTCAGGAACAGTAAGTGAAGAGCTGAAACTTTAGAAAATATTAAAGATGAGTTATATACACAGAGAATGTAAGACTCAGTAGAATGTGCCTGTGAAAGTTTTAGGTTGGCTGTTAGAGAAAGAGTCTTATATTTATTTTCAAAGCCTACAGTCTCAATTTTTAAAAAAGCAAACAAATTTGGGGAATTTATTAGTTTTCTTCTCATCTCAAAGTGAAGCAAGGAAAAATGTTTTTCTAACATGAAGAAACATGTGCAGATGGTAGAAATTTGATAGATATTGGTTTGTTCTATTCCAAGTCTCCCATGAAAGTTAATTAAACCCAAAGAGTTTCTGAATTCCTTTTAAAATATACTGGTTATTCTGATGCTATTAATATCTATTATTAGTATTATTCATTATTAGTAGTAATACTTATTTATTTATTGGTAGCATTGTGGTATCTATTCTTGGTAGTATTAGAAAAAAATGTTTCACTGAAAAATAGTTAGGATTGAAATAATTTCAACTTCAGTAACTCCTTCAGCAATCAAGAATTTTCAGTATGGCACTTCTAATAGATGTTGAACAATTAAAAACAACAGATCACTGACTGGAGTTCCCAAAGTCTGCATGTGCAAGAGCCACAGCCTTGCTGAACTCTTCTCTAGACCTGCAGAGCTAATTTCAAGATATGTTTAACTCTCTCCTATTCCATTAATAGTCCAATCTGCATTCTGCTTATATGTTATTTTAGCAAGAAAAAGAAATTTCTAAATATACCTGCTCAAGATGTGCTAACTTATCATTGACCTTGTGCTTCTACAGCCTCTCTGCTACAGTGTGAAAGATGCTTTTTATTGCTTATATGCATAAATAGGATTAATTTTGTGTTTTAAGAGATGAGAGAATTATTAGTGTAATATAAATTATTACACAAGTCAGGATCAAACTGACTGATAAACATTGCAACTCCAAGTGGAAATAAAAACAATGGATACATACTATATTTGTTATAAGACTTTTATTGCTTTGGGCCCAGCTGTCTATCCTGTGGGTTTAGACTATGCCAGAGGCTTGTATTCTTTCTGTTCTTTGGACATCTTGAGCACACAAGGGCTTTTCACATTTTGAAAAACTACAGAAATAAAAGGACAGTCATCTGTAGTGGTAAAGAGATTCATTATACTTAAATGTTATCTTGCACAGCTTTTCTGTATTTTACCTTTTAAATGTAGCAGCCCTTAAAGCTATTAGGACACAACAAATCAGTTGTTAAAAAAAAAAAAAAAGAAACAGCAAAGATTCCAAAAAGAGAAATAACTTGGATGGTCTTATTGAAAAAAACCACAAAAGCACTTACATTTTGTGTAATAATGCATGATACCAGCAGCAATGAGAGGAAATCCATATTCTAACTGAATATATGTTTTCTAAACAGAAGTAGAAATGTTGCTAACATAAAACACAATAGAATAGATGAGAGGTGATAACTCTCCTCTTCAATCTGTAAATAGGGGCCTGTACTACCCCAAGAAAAGAAAAATCGGGATTTTGCTTTCCTTTATTTCCAAAAGGAGCAATGGGTAAACTTCAAAGTGCATGTCATGCTGTTGGAGTAAAGGGACTACACTGGAATGCATAAAGAGACTTAGGGCATTCATTCTTCTCAGGATTGTATTGATCTCTCTTGGAATATTATGTCATGTTCTAGACAGTGGCACTTCAAGAAAGACAGAGTTCAAGAGAGAGGTCCAGTAGGAGAGAAGGCTGAAGAGTAAAGAACATGTGTAGACATCCAGAGAAGATAGTCTAAAGAGAAATTGAATGACCTTAGGCTGTTTACGTTTTTAAGAAAGTGATTACATTCTTCCTCTATGTAAAAGGCTACAGTGAAGGGGAATGGGGGCAACCCCTGGCTTATGTCTCGAGTACACAGGGCAAGTGTACACTAGACAAGAAATAGGCTTGAGCTGAAACACCAAAGATTCATATTACACAGGAGGAAAAACTTATTAGTACTAAAGAACAGGAAGGACTGGGATAGACAATCAAGATAATACTGCTAAAAAGATCTCCTGGAACAGGTTGGATAAGCGTCATCTCTGACATGAAACAGGGGATAACCTCTTTGGAGTCACTTTCAACTCTACCACTCACTTGGTTGCAGTTGTGCAGATGCAGTCCTTGCATGTCTTAAGCCACAGTCACTGTCTGTTCAGTAGAATAAATGCTATTGGTATTTTTACTTAAGTACTTACTCTGCCTTTACATAAAATGGCCATTCCCAACCAAACTTTTCCAAGAAGATAAAAGATCAAGAATGTAAATAAAAAGCTGGAGAAAGCTGAAGGACAGATGGTAACATCTATACAGCAGCAGTTTTTAACATGTTCACCAGACTCAGCTGTAAGAAAATGCCAGAGCTCAATCTCCAGTACCACAGAACCAAATAACAACTCAGATTAGAAATGCTCTGCAGCACCCTTGGAGCTCAGTGGGATTTCAAACTGACTTTGAACACCATAGGGAAAGGTAAGTAATACTGGCAAGCTCGGGGTAGTGGCTACAGTGAAGAACTCAAAGGTGTGCAAACAAAAGCCTGTAATACCAATAAAGATTCAACTACTGGTAACTATGAAGAGGCAAAGAGACTACAGGAGAAAAAGAGAATGCACTGCTTTCCAAAGCCTCTCTTTGGTTTGTTCACCTATTACAGGGAGGCTAATTAATGCTGTGTGGACTACTTGAGGGCTAAGGACTGCTACAGTATCCTAAGTGAGACTGAACAGAAATTGAGAAGGAAAAAAACTTTAAATTATAACAGAAGCTACTCAGTAGAGTTGTTGTATTCACAGAGAAGTCACTGCTTTCTGATTCAGGAAATAGTACCTCACATTATTCCTTTCTGTAACTCTCACCTTGGGATGACACACCAGGAAACCCCTCCTACGCATTCCAGAATAACTGAATAATGCAATTTTAACCTTGATAGCAATTTTGAAGTTTGAAGGAGTTTCACCAATTGATAATCATTACCTTAGAACAGCAATGTATGGTCTAAATACAGGTAGTGGTTTATTGTATTAATGTCAAAACTCTGGACACTTTATATCTCTCAGAATAATCACTCATGTAAGACTGAAATTTTTTTTGGTGTCTAGATTTCTTTTAGGAATATACTAGGTGCAGAACAGAAATTTAGAATAAAAGACTTCGCATAATTTTAGGATGAGACACAGAATAAGCTATTTCTGATAATAAAATAGACTTTTGAAATATTTTGCCCTCTGTGGACTCTAGAATTTATTCTGCAAAACACACATTTCACTTTTAATATGCATATAAATCCTAATCAACAAAGCACTTGTGTAGAAGCGTAAGGACAAGCATATTTAAATCTCTTTGAAGCCAATTATACTTCGGCAGCAATTCTTCCAGACAACAAAGAAATCAATTATTTTCCCTGAAAGTTGATTCATTTTCTTCTTTCAAATACAAACATTGAAAGAGAAAGGGAGTAAAGCAAAGTACATTAATGTATATTTTGTCATTAGAGGAAACATCCAGTTTAAAGTATTTTTCTCCTGCTTAGGGTAAGTTCAAATCTTAATGTTATTGTACTTTTCTATACCTACTAGACCTGAAAAATCTGGCTGTTAGAGCTATCTGCTGAAAAGATGCATTCATTTACCTTAGACAGTGTGTAATCGATGTGTTCTGCTCCACATCAACAGAAAGGTCAAGAAAATCTTCATCTTTGCTACTAACCTGTTGCAAAACACATATATGTAAAACAGAGATGTCATACATCTAAATGCTATTTATATCTTTAGCAAATGCCAAAGATATTTATTTCTGTACAAATTGTTCTGACATAAAAATAATTAATTTCAA
This sequence comes from Haemorhous mexicanus, assembly GCF_027477595.1. Taxonomy (NCBI): domain Eukaryota; kingdom Metazoa; phylum Chordata; class Aves; order Passeriformes; family Fringillidae; genus Haemorhous; species Haemorhous mexicanus. Next base: position 50,856,901 of record NC_082344.1, on the reverse strand, counting down.
TGCTTTAATCTTTTTTTAGTTCAGTTTGATTAATGTTCAGTGTGACATTTATCAGTAATTCTACCAATTCAGCTTTCATATAATTTAACTTCTGTCTATTCCACTTATCCAGTCCCACCAGCCATGGGCCATCAATGACAGCCTACTGTTCAGTAAAGGTGAAGCATCCTCCCCTATATCATCTGGGATCGGTGCATTAAATATGCTTCCTTGTTATGTAACACAGCCTACTTTCTTTTATTTTCAGAAATTAGTTTACCCTTTGTATAACATATTAAAATACATATTCACATTTTATTCTTACATAATTATTTCCACTATTAAGGATGCAATGAAGATAATTTCCAAATATGTTTCTGTTACAAAAGTCATACTTTACCATATTATCCTTTCTCTCTTGTGAGTATTGAAAAGTGTGGGTTTATACTTCTGGTTGACACAGCTACATTTCCCCATTGGATATTGTTCCTGGTCAATATTTTGATTAAAAAAATTTAAAATATTAAAGGTAAAAATGGCTCAGTGATAATATTTTGAAAAATCATTTTGGTGTTGCCAATCTTTTTTTAGACAGAGCGAGAAGAGACAAATTATGCTGAAGAGTTTTTATCTAAAAAATTTAAGTCCGAGTATTTTCAGAATGATAGATCCTGATTTTTGCATTGAAAATTATTTTTCGCTAAGAGTGTTTAATCTCACAGATGAAGTAATATTAACAAAAAAACCATCCAAATGGCTAATTCTTGTAATACTTCAACTGAGTCAAAAGACTGCAGAAATACTTACTGAATATTAATTCAGTCACATTCATAACAATGTTTTTATAAAATGTTTCATGAACACCCATGTTTTTGCCTCCTATTTTACTTCCTTAGAATAACTAAATCAGAAGGGAAAATAGTGAAGTCCAAATCAAGAACTTCTGTGAGGAGAGGAATCCATTGTTCTGGCAGAAGTCCCTCATACTCAGATTTTTGCAATGCTGTAAATGTGATAGTTATGTACTACCTTGGGCTCCTATTTGTGTTATGTCAGGGATACTAAAACCTTGGTGAATGCAGCCCCTATTAGACCTGAATGCAGAGAAACACCTTTGGCTGGATTAATTTTGATATTATCAAAGATATACAGAGGCATAATGCACACCCAACTGAAATGAACAGCAGTTCTTCAAACAAAAATCCTCCCTGAGACATGACTTGACCCACAGAGGACAGGAAACCACAAAACTGGCAGCAATCAACTGCAGTGTAAATATACAGCTAAAATTTGAAAGATAAAGCAACAAAGCTTCAGAGAACATCGTGTCTCTACAGCTGGAACTACAGTTCTGTAAGACACACTGAGTATCATGAGAACTTAAACACTTAAAAAAGTCCTTGGCAGGCATTGTGCTTCATCTGAGTGCCTCAAAGAAGCTAGGAATTCTGTTACTGATTTCTGCACATCAAATATTTCCTGGAAGGGAAGATGAGCTACTTTGAGCTAGAATAATATAGATGAAAACTGAAGGTAGCTGGAAAACCAGATTCAAACTGTACTCTTTGTAAGTGAGAATAAGAATTGCTGAAATCTGAATGATTCTTCATGTACTACTTATGAATATTTTAGCAAAGGAATAAATTTCAATCTGTTTTACTATTTTTCTAAGATTTCAAGTTACACTAATCCAAGGAAAACACACTGGAAAAATATCCTGAGTAGTATACAGTATTTCTGTACTCAGAGGAAGGTACAGACAAGCTTTATTTTCCATAAAGCTTCATCACTTTGAATTACAAGTACAGAATTGTGCAGTTATGCTGTTACCCAAGGACACATCCTCACTTCACCAGTTTCTCTGAGTAAACATTAGATAATGATTTAGAATTAGGCCACAACTATTTAGAGAAGCTTGTCAGTTAAAAAATAATTCTAACTTTTGACTTATTTTAACTTGCTATTACCCAAGATTTTATAGTTGAAATAGATTCAATAACTAATTTTCAGTATCTCTCTCATGTGTTCACTTATACAAGCTTGTTCCAGACTTGCTCCAACATCTTATGTCAACTATCATTGTATCTCTTCTCATCACCATCCTCCTCTGACCAAGTTCCTGGAAAAGCCACATATATTTTCTTGGAATACAGAGCTATTCTTTATGATTAGAAATATCAGACTATGCTCTTCTACAGATCTGGTAGGACATGGGTAGAGTTCATCTCACCAAACTTCAGTTGTCTAAACCTCAGCTTGCTGTCTGAAGATAACTTCTCTGGGCAACTTCTCCCATCTTAATGCAGCTAATCTAATGTTGTGTTTTTTTTGAGGAAGCCCAGAGTAGCAGCACTGATCTTAGTAAAAGTGCATCATTCTTAGGCCACATCAGTTTGTTGGCCCAGTTCTCAGTGTTGCTGCACCAACAATTGGAACAGCTTAGTAACACCACGGAGCCAGGACAAGATGTATGGAACAAAACACCAGATACTGCTAAAAGCTTTGTTTCATGAAACAGCCTAGAGAGAGATGGAGAGAGTTTCCTGCAAAAGCTCCTTCACAATCTCCATCATCTGCAAGAGCTGAGATAACTAGCTCATCCTTGATGCCTATCAACTTTGCTTTACCAAGGAAAGGTTAGGTGATGTTAGTTCCAACCTTTGTGGAAGGTCAGTGTCACTGCTCTTCCCAAAGATTTTTTTTCCTGTCTGTGTTACTCTTTCATGCAACCTCACAGGAACAATTTAAAAAAACTCTTTCTTTTCTCTTTCAATAGGAGCATGTATTTGAAAAAGACAGTAATCAATAGGAGACTTGAAATCAGCTTTCCCAACAAAAATTAACTTTTACTTATAGCTCAAACATAAGAGATTTTAAACTGACATCATCCTCTAGAAAATATTAGGGAAATAAAAAAAAGTTTGTTAATGATGAACCCTCTGTATACCTGTCAGACTCTTAAGATGGAATTAACACAAATCATCTTAACATTTCACTTATTATATAAATATGATGTGAATACCTTCTCTCAAAGTTACAGTGATAAGGAAAGGTACTGATTCACTAGCAAGGATTTTAACTGTAGACATGTGTATTACGACAGCAAAACTTGGCAGAGATTAGCCAAGTAATGCTTAGAAAAATAAATTTTTAGAAAAGAATATACTCACTTCAAGAAGCAAATTCTACAGGAATATCCACAATTCTCAGATGTCTGAAAAGATTCATATATTTATATATACAAAATGTATCTATCTATTAATGGGCAACAACAAAAAAAATCTATCCCAATGCTTACGGTTTCACAGTTCAAACATCTAGTTTCGTTAGTCAGTGTTCCCTGAAAAATCTCATGCACCCAGGTCAGTTCTTGTTTATTGTTCTCTTCGGCTTCATTCATGTTGCCATTTTTCAGTTTCCCATTTTGCTTTTCCTGTTTCTTCTCCTCCTGCAAAATGTCTGCAATGGTGTTGAGCAGGTAATTTAAAAACTCATGTGCATCCTGCTGCATGTAGTTGTCAAAGAGATCTGTGAAGAAGAGAGTCAAGATTTGTACAGCTCAATATCCTTTCCTCAAAGAAATGATTTCTTTTCCCCAAGTACTTGTACAGGCCCTTGCTCAGCAAAGTATTCGGAATCATCCCAAAGAACAGTTTTGCAGCCAGTCACGCTGGTTTCAGTGAAGTTACTTTGGGGAAAGCTTCATCTCACCTAACTTCAGCTGTCTAGAAGGTTACCCTCATTGGTGTTGGTTGTGTAGGCTGCAATTACAGTCAATGAAGTAAGCAAGAGAGTGACTCATCCTAAATTATTTCCTTACACTAGACACTTACTGCCTAACTTCAGTCAGCACTGACTTCCATCCCCATATACCGAGTCCCTCAGACACTTAGGAACATCACAGAGTTTTGACAGTAAGCCACATTGCTGGGAAAATTGAGGCCATTGGATGCTGACACATACTTGTGTACTGTGTCTGGGATGGAGTTACCTTTCCTCACAGCAGCCCACAGGGTGTTGTGCTTTGTAGGTGTGCCTAAAACAGTGGTGAAGATGTACCAGTGTTTCAGCAGATGCTGAGCAGCACTCACACAGCATCAAGGCTGTCCCTCATCCTGCCCAAAGCCTGGTAGACTGGGTGTGAAAGAGGTTGGGAAGGGGACATAGGTGAGGCAGCTGACTTTGGCAGCTGAGTGGCCAAAGTCATATTTTATGCCATGTGACTTCACGTTCATCACTACAATCTAAGAGAAAGACGGGCGGGTTTTCATAATTAAGATATTTCTCTTCCAAACAAACTTCTACACATGCCAAGGCCCTACGTCCCAGGTAGTATCTGGAAATCAACTATTGATGGGAGGTAGAGAATAAATCTCCTTTGGTTTTCCTTTGTTTCTGCATGTAATTTTCGGCTTTTTTTTCTTTTCTTTTTTTTTTAAATTAAACTACTTTGATCTCAATTAATGAGGTTTTTTTCCTCTTATCTTCTCCTCCCGCCCTGCTGAGAGGAGGAGTGAGAGTCAGGCTTGGTGGGCACCCGGCAGCCAGACAAGGTTAAATCACTTCAAGTAGTAATAATAACACCACCTAACAAAGCTCATTTATCACACACAAGTCTGATGGGAAAAGACTTGTCCTGTTCAATACGAATTGCTTTCAGGAAGAGGGGAAAATATTCTAATGGTGATTTAGTACAGATTTCTCCAGTAAAGGCTTAACTCGCCCACCATGTCAAAGAAAAAAGAATGTGTGTTCCCAGAAATGTGTATTTTTATCCCCCTGCTCCTGAGAAAGTTCACATGGATTTCTCAGAAAATATTGTACAGAGCCGTTGGCTTTGTAGTGTCTAGTCCCTGGACATATAAGCAAGGTAATACACACTGAGTCTGGCACTAATTTAAAAAAGCTGAAAACATAAGGTCCAGTCTTTACAAGTGATCCCCAGCAGTGTGGGGGCATTTATCACTAGATGACTCAGAGTTAAACTTTTTCATGATTTCAAATGTCTGCTCTGAAATGAACAGTCTGCCCATTTATATGCTGTCACCAGGAAGCAATTTCTTCCAGGTGTTTGACTCATACTTTGTCTCTTCATTCAAAGCCTCTCTGTTTCTAAGCATACCATCCACACCGATATGAATCCAGGCCAAAACAGAGCTGTGACAGGCTTCTCTATCTCAAGATGTTCCTCGTATCCCTTAGACAGAACTGGTACAATATTAGGTATATGCTGTTGCCAACTTGATGGTCAAAAGGGGTCTGATGCTTCATCAAGTAAGACTGTGTCCACCACTTCCAAGAACCAGAGCAGCAGCTGATGTGGAGTTAATTGACCACCCCACGTGTACCTGGCTCCTTATCCTCCATTGCAGACAGTTCCTCTGGAACTGGTGGCGCCTGCAACCTTCCTAGGTCCCATAGTTTCTATACTGCCAGCTGCCCTCAATGTTTCTCTCTGCCATACTCCACAAAAAAAAAAAAAAATTAAAAATCACAGCAGTGTCACCCTATTCCCATCCTTAGCTCACCCTACAGTAAGGTCTGCCCCACCACGCTGTGGAAACATCACTAATTCACACACCTCTGGGAGCCTATGAAATCTGGTGTGGTCATTTCATGCATAATGTCATATACACAGATACTAAAATAATAATGCACCCCACAAAGTACGAAAAACAATTTACAAATCTAAGCTGTGTTTCTGATTAATATGATCACATTGCTCAATCTGTATTTATACTTCTTTGATCAATTCATGAATACCCTAGAGAACTTCAGTTTTATACTTACCATTCTCTTTTCGTAACCTTGATATGAACTTCTTTGGTGGAATAACTCCAACTTTTTTCTTTTGAGTAGCAATACTGTGGAAAAGATCTGCCAGGCAAGTCAAGAGGTTTTCCTTCTTTTTCTGTTGGGCCTTGTATGATAATACATTTTCCCGAAATGGCCGGCAAAAATACAATGCCTGCAGCACGGAGTTACAGTAGCAGGTGTTCCCAAACTGCCATGCAGAATTAAAAACAAGATTAATCCCTGTGCATCACAACAAAACTAGCTGTTCATTCAAATTCTGACTCCTGTGTCTGTCACAAACCAGCCATTTTGCCATGTAGTTGCAGTAGAAATATATTTCCACACCCACCATGGCACTTCATGGGAAAAACTGTGGTGTTCTAAATTAACTAGGATACAAAGTAAAGGTTTCCACTTGTAAGAAAAATATTTTTTTGTAGTGGATTTCATTAAGTTTGTTTCCATATCTGGGCTCTATCTTACTGCTCAGTAGCAGAATGACTAATGTTTTAAATGGAAAAAATTATTATATCTATATAATTTCTATGGGAACAAACAGGTGATTAAACACTCTTCTCACTCATTTTCTCCTTAGCTAAATAAAAAGCTCGTCCTAAGAGTCACCAATGCAGAAAGCTGTACCTAAACTTGCACATACTGTCATCACTTCCTCCATCCTATTCCACACCTAAAATAGACTTTTAATTTTATTTAAGTGTATGTTCTAATCCCTGGGAATATTCATCGAACTGTTCTCTCTGGGGGTGTATGAAGCCATCGTCAAACATCTGATACAGTTTTACAACCCACTTTGCCTAAAATTGCAACATGAGCAGCACTTAAAAAAAAGAAAATCCTGCATTAGAATAAGATTGATAAGAGCAGGAGAGAGAGAAAGACAAAACAAAACAAAACAAAGCCAAGTAACTAAGCAAATTTCAAGTAACATAAAAATTGACCACTTACATTGACCAATCCAAAGTAGTGTTCATTGATTGGAAACTGCTCTGGGCCAATGTCTTTTTCCAGAGCAGAGGCATTGGTGCCCTATACAAAAGAAAAAAAAAAGGGAAAAAATGTCAGAACACAAACCAAACAACAACAAAACATTAAAAAGAAAGAAATTATTTAGAATATTTAGATTCTAAAGTAAAATTATGGACAGTATCAAGACAAAAAATAATTAATTCCTTATAGCTATGATTAGCCAAGCTAACTCTGTCTTACTGATAGGCACAACAGTCTTGTGAGCCACTAAAAATATTTGTAAATCTGGATAGTTGAGCTGGCCTGGCACAGACGGTCTAGTAGTAGATGACTAGAAATGAACAGGTCACAACTGTGGTTCTTCCCACACCCACCTCCCCTTTATTTTTACTGTCTACATGGCCATCTGGATCCCATTTCCCTCTTGTCTCATAAAGACAGTAGTTGATCTTAAATACAACTCTAAAAACCAGTTCCTAGATGGAAGGCAGGTATTCTAAGCATTACTGAAACTCCTCTGAATCCCTCTGAATTAAACATCAGCCTGCAACAATACTTGGGCTTCAGATTGGCACCCGGTTCTCATAACATCACAGATACTGAAAGCAAGTGTAATATACCTGTCATTTTGTCCTGTCTAACATTAAAGAGCACATAAATCCAAGATAGATCTCTTAGTCAGTGCCCTAGTGTGGTAAGTTATGTTCAGCTGTATCTTCAACACCAAAGTTGTTTAGGTAACTGCTGGTCTGTAAGCACAACCACTAATTTGGTATGTTACCTGTCATTTTGCTATATTAAAATGCCCATTTTTGAACAAGCTTAAATAACTAAGCAAGTAAGGTAGGTTGCTGCCAAAGCAATTGTCATCATTCCTATACACATTATAAGCTTGGCTCCATCCTCTGACACCCTCACTTCAGATACTTACAGATGTCAATGAGTTCCCCTCTCAGCTGTCTCTTTTCCAGGATGATCAGGCCCAGCTCCCTCAGCCTTTCCTCACAAGAGAGATGCTCCAATCCCTTACTCATCTTTGTTGCCCTCCACTGGACCTGCTCCAGGAGCCCCATGTCTCTCTTGCCCTGAGGAGCCCAGGGCTGGGCACAGCACTCCTGATGTGGCCTCACCAGGGCTGAGTAGAGGGGCAGGGTCACCTCCCTCAGCCTGCTGGCAATGTTCTTCCTAATGCACTGGGACTCCATTGGCCTTCTTATCCACATGGGCACACTGCTGGCTCGTGGACAGTTTGTTGCCCACCAGAACTCCCAGATCCTTCCCTGGACAGCTGCTTTCCAGCAGGTCAATGCCCAGCCTGTGCTGGTGCATGGGGTCACTCCTCCCCAGGTGCAGGACCCCGCACTTGCCTTCACTGAATTTCCTCCCTGCCCATCTCTCCAGCCTGTCAAGGCCCTTCTGAAGGGCTGCACAGCACCCTGGGGCATTGGCTGCTCCTCCCAGCCTTGTGTCATCAGCAAACTTGCTGAGGAGGCATCTGCCCCTTCATCTAAGCCATTGATGAATAAGTTAAACAACTCCCAATATTGAATCGTGGGGGACACCACAAGTGCCAGGCGTCCAACCAGAACCTGTGTCACTGATAGTGACTCTCTGGAGTCAGCCAGTTCTCAATCCATCTCACTGCCCACTCACCCAGACCACACTTGAATTTGTCTATGAGGACACTGTGAGAGAGACTGTTGAAAGCCTTGGTGAAGTCAAGGTGGACACTTGCTTAGACTTCATCGGCTCAAATTTTCAAAATAACTGGTAATCAGATTTAGAATTCTCATGTCCCTTCCCCATCTTCTCCCCAAAGTCTGATTTCTGTTTCCTTACTGCACCTACCATCACCACTGCTTGTCAAATTAGATTATTAATTCATGCCAATTCATTAAAAGAAGATTTGGACAACAGAATTGGCAGTGTGAAACTCAGCACAGGTGCTCTTTGAGAATTTGCAGAATTTGAAAGTAAAACATCTCCTTTAAGTTGCCAGGTTCCAGAAAAGCTCCAAAGATTTAATATTCCACATCCCCTTCTCAGATCTTTTTCCATTCTCTCTCCTTCTCTCACATACACAGAGTTCATTGTTCAGACCAAGTATATGTTACATCCCAGAAAATCCTTTGAGACTGAAGTACTTTACAGACACAAGCCTTCATGAGAAGCTTCATAAGGGATATATGTTCTCACCAGACTCTTCTAGGCCTTGGTGAGAAACTTGGGAAAAAAGATTGATTAATACAAAGCAATTATTGGCTACCATTCAACAGAGATGACAGTGTGATAATTATGTCTCATATGAAGATTAGTTTCATTGCTTGGAAAGTCAGCCTTGCCAAAGATGCACATATTCAGCCAACCGTTCCAAGAGGGAAGAAACTGATAAATATTTGCCTATCTGATATTAGCAGTGAAGAAAACAGCCACTGTTCCCCTCAAAACCTTTTCTGATACAAGAGAAGCATGACTACAGAAGATTAATGCAGCTTCTGAGGAAAAACATCTTCATATTAATACTCATTGTACATGTTCAGATCAAAGCAAAGGTTTTTTTTTATTCACTTTGAACATTACAATTGAGTTCCCTAAAAGAAAAATGAAATGGGTGTTTTTCCAGTTTTGTAGGAAGTATTCTTCACACTGAAATAAATTCTCCCTCTACAGTTCATGGAAAATACTATCTCTAAAAAGTAACCTCCTACACTTTCATAAAACCACAGGTTAGTGTACTCTGTTAGACAAATATGATGCAAGTGCTCTGCTAACTAGCTGCTCCTACATTACTCATTTGCCTTTCCTCCAGGGCCAGGGTTTCTTACTTCAGAGGATGCCAGATGGTTGGACAAGCCCTTTTTTGTATTTAAATTTTCTTGTAAATATTGTGAGAAAGATCAAGAATCAGGATTTACCAAACAAAATTATAATTGAAAACCAAATTAATGATATATACTAACCAATCTTCATATAAAAACTCCACATTGCACAGAAATTTCTAAAGTACCTGCTGTTGAAAAAACCACATGCTTAGTAACATCTCATCATGGAGCTTTTTTACCTCTCCCAATCCAGGCCTTGGCTGTTGCAAATATAAAATAAAGTACAGTGTGACAGTGACCCAACAAAACAGTGAGGCTAAAGTCAATCTTTGAGTAAACTGACATAACCCACTCACACTCCATTAGGAGTAGGGCCTTCTTGTATCAAAGGCAATTTCAGTCTGATTTTTATTTATTCTGAGGTCTCCAAAAAGATACTGTTAAATCCATGGAAAAAGAAGTTTAGGAACATAGGTAAGAGGCACAGAGACCTGATGCTTCAGAAAAGGATATATTCCTTATATGGAGAAAAAAATGTAGACAGGCCACTTAGTAAAACTCAAACCATGTCACATTGCATATAAATTACTTCTTTTGCATATGAAGTATCCTCAATAAGCAATTGACATGAGGACAGAAGAAGGAAATTTTGCCAAGAAAGTATTCCAGAGACTGTACACCAATCCAGGTTTAAACTGGAAAAGTATATTATTAGGGATGTGTTAAAGGTGGTTCAGAATTCAGTTTAAATCAACCATATAACATGGAAAACATATTAGTTAGTCTACTGATGTTAATCTACAGCAAACATCAACCATGACTATTTTTCCAGCGTGTTTGTGTTTGTTCTCTCCCAGCAAGTAATTTTGGTCACTTCTACAGTGAAAACCTGCTCAGACATTTAAATGCAACCACTCCCTATTGCTTTATAAAAGCTTCAGCTAGGAGAAATATCCTACCACAGCTCAATCTCCTGTAGTTCCATAAAAATAAGCAGGACCAGCACTGTAGTTACAGACCCTGAAATGAGGAGAGGCTGCAGAAGTCAATGAAGTGGGATTTGGGAGTGTTAAATAAAGTCATATCAGAGTATAGAGACAGTAAAGGAGATTTAAAAGAATACACTAGTGGAGGAAATGCAGTGCTGTGACTGTGGTATGCAGACCTTATGAGGGTGAGAACTAGGTCAATGTGGAAACTCCTACTATGCATTCTGTGGTGCTGGAACCTTGATTTCTCAGTTTTACCACTTAATTCAACACTCAGTATTCAACCCTTGTAAAAAGACATACAGCTGGAGACATAGCCAAGCACAGATCAATTCAGGCCAAGATTTTTGCCACAGCATGGCTCCAAAAACATTCAGCCCCTATGACCTATATTTTTTCCTCGTGTTATTTTGCCCTGAACTTTCCAAAGAATAAGACTGCTAGTTTTATTTTCAATTGAAATTTCTGATTATGTTGCTAAGACTTTAATTTGTGCTTTGGGTCACATAAAACAGATTAGGTTAAAAAAACCACTGCTGTTTCTTTACACTTTAGCATATATTAAAAAAAACCCCTTCAGGATAAAAAAGAAGTCACCAGATTAGTTCATTAAATCACATGTAGCAAAGTAATTTAAATACAATTATTCTATAGAGGATGAGAAATGGACAAGAGTTAATATGAAAGATAATGTCAACAGAAGAAGCAAAGCAGACTAAACTTCATACTGTGGCAGAGGTATAAAAATAGCACTAACTTTCTAGAAATATATGTGTGTTTAATTTAAAGTAAATGGATACAGTAAAGAAATTAGGACTCTTTATAAGCCACCTATTAATTGGGTATCACTAAATAAACAGAAAAACTGTATGAAAAATAAAAAATTAATAAAATTTTTCTTTGTACAGAAAAATATGTCTGTACAAAGGCAAAAAAAAAAAAAAGAAATAAGAAGAAATATCATGTTCACAAGAAAATCTAAAAAATATAATAGAAGAACATATAAAAATTGAATCATTAAAACAGAAACTTAAATGCAAAAAGAGCAAGAGATAATGAAGGAAGATGGCTGGTCCATGACAAAGGGTTTCAGATCATATACATTTATAGACTGGATTTCTTTTTTCTTAGTATTTGGGGAAAGTAAGAGCAACACGATAGTTTCCTGAAGGGAGAAACTGAAGACTTAAGATAAACTAACGATGATGTTTGAGCTGGTAGAAGAAAAATTAGAGTAAAAATAGAAATGGCTTCAGGGCTAGGCAGCCCGAGTTTAAGGATTTTGGAAGGCACAGCACACGGAAGGGAAGGAAAAAAGAAAATAAAGAAAGATGGGGAAGGCATCCTGGCCAACAAATGGCAGTGATAACTCAAAAAAGAGGAAGCAACTGTAAAAACCTGAAATTAGCTCCCAGGAGCAACACTAAGAATCAAGGGTAAAAGGAGAACTAGCAATAGCACAGCATGCAGCAAACATGCAGCTGCTTTCAAAGATGCATCACCTGGCCCCTAGACTTTGGCTATCCTCAGGAACAATCACAACTTTCAGAGAGATATGGTGAGTAACTGAATGGCTGAACCAGCCTTCTTAAAAACTTATCAATATTAAATGCCAAACATGAAGCATTTCTGTAATTCTTTTAAGTCTAAGTCCCGCAAGATGGTTGAATTTAACCAGATTAGCTCTCTCTTCATTCTGCAAGGGAATGCTTTTTGTTCCTCCAGCAAAGCTATTTTGGGTCTTTTTTACCACAAGAAGAAAGAGGAAAGAGATGAGTCTATGAAAACACAAAGGAGATAATTTTAAACAGCAAAATAACCTTGACTGGCTGAAAAACCACTGTGTAGTCAAATTTTTTTAGGAGAGATGATTTATCAAAATGTATCTAAATAAATTATTTCTGTGTGTTTTTTCCAAAGAGTCTCCTGATCATTAAGACAAATTATAAGAGCTTGAAAGGAGAGGCCTAATCTTTTTTCTTGCTGGGAACACTAAGCTATCTCTATTTACAGATCTAAGTATCACATATACCACAAATAACTTCAGTCCTATAACTGTGTGGTTTCCAAGAAATGGATAAAAATTGCAAGACCTGAAATCCTGAACCACTCAAAACCTTGGAGAGAATTTTTAAGGTACTCAGTCTTACATAGCTGATAAACTTGGTTTTCTCAAAGCTCAAAGCAACCAAGTACTGCAAGTGCGGTTCTATTGAAGTGTTGCAGGTTCAGTGTTTATATCCATAAATAATTAAAAAAAAAAATATAGACCTTTAAACTTTACAAGATTAGACAGCTTTTACCAAACTGCAACTCAATATTCTCTTGTGAGTCTTTCTGTATCCCCAGCTTAATTGTTTTTGGATTAGTGGCACCCAGGCTTTTGCTGGAGGAAGCAGAAAAACCATTGGTTTTGGCCAGTTTCCTTCTTCAGAACCCATAGCCTCAAGATGGTCTCATGAGTCAAAACAAAACTAAGATTTGCCTACAAACTATTAGCTTCTTCAGACTGCATATGTGCTGCCTCAGAGCATTTGAAAAGCACGGCACCTTCTAAAGTTCATCCCAGCTGCACCAGCTGGAATACTCTTATAATCTGGAGACAGAAGTAGGAATACGTTCATTAAATCTCCATCCAAGGTGAGTAATGAGGGCTGCAGGTATGTTTCAGGACAGGTTTAGAATTAAAAAAATGTTTTTCAGTATTTTTCTTTTAGAGAAATCCTCTAAGGACCTGAGACAAGTGCAAGATTCTGCACATGAAGAGAACAATCACCATGTACAAAATGGGAAACAGCTGACTAAGGTAGTAATGTTTTAGAAAAGAAAGAAAGAAAGGGGAAGTCTCTGTGTAGTATAAGATGAACAAGCCACAGGTATGCAGTGTTATTTTAAAAAATCACCAAAACCACAGCAACAAATATTGACAACATAATCAATTCTTGCAGGTGGTAGTCTACTAAGATCTTAAAGCAACCTTCCTGTTTAACTTGTCAGTGGTAAGACATCTTACATGCAGGTTTAGGTGCCTGGTTTCAAAGAAGATAAAGGTAACTGGAAAGAATCCAAAAGAAGCCAGTCAAAATGGAGGACTCAACTCAAGAGAAAAGTGACCTATAAGGAAGGGTTGAATGGGGTTGTGTTACATAAGACAGAAAAGGCTGCATAATGCAGGAAAGGGCACTACAATATTTTCAAGTCTCCAGTTTGTTACAGAAAGAACCTAATCTTGGCCTCAGTAATGGCCAGGATGAGAAGTACTAAGCTCAAATTACCATAATGTAGATTCCAGTGTGACATTAGGAAATGTGATGTAGTTCCTATCATTGGAAATCTCCAACTTTGGCTGACCTACATCAGAAATAACACAGGTTTATGGTATTCAGTGGACAGTTGGAGACTCTATTGTCATAGGACACATTATATACAGTTGTTACAAGGCCATTAATTGTGAAATCAAAAACTCAAGTTCAATAACTGAAACACGCAATATCCAGTTTGGTTTGAAACCCTCAGCACAACAGCCTTTTCTGCAATGGCTGAGCATGCCTACAGTGGAGTCCTGACAGTGGGGATACTTCTCTCCCACAAGCACTGATATCCTGGGGTGTTAAGCGTATAATGTACATAATAAATGTATATAAGCATACCGACAAAACAGCCAACCAAGGACAGTTTCTGAGGCTAAACGAAGGTCAGCAGAAGGGAACTGACTGACTGCTTCTCTGACTGGCCAGGAATTAGACCCCACAGATTGTGACTCGTCAAATCCATCAGAACCTCACCTCTTGTGTGGCACTTGCCCACCACACACAGTTAATCAGGGTCCAGAGTCTGCTTTTAATGTCATCTCTTCCACAATTCAGATTCACTCAGCCTTGCTGAGCTATAACTAAGAGGTTCCTTTACTGAGGTGTTTAATATAACCACTGGTTTACTTTTAATTCAGCAATATGAAGCCAAAGACTAGATGCATCTAAAAGAAAAACACTGTACACTACATGTTTTGTTCATGAATTGTCCTTCTGTGCTACTTTCTAAATAGCTAGGAAGTACATAATAACCACTTTAGCCATTAAAAGGTATTTATGCAAGACAAGCTTCAGCCATTACTCGAGGTTATATTTTGGGAATTATATATTAGGATGTTTCTCATTTTGCATATACTCCTCTATCCAATAAAAGAGATCTTTTGTGGACTTCTGTTCATCTTTTGATGGAATGCACACTTCCTGTCTGTTAGTCCAGTACCCATTTGTCAGCCATACTCTCAAGTTTCTCATTACTCCAGAAAGGTATTACAATGATGACATATTCTCCATACTTTTCATATTTTTGTTTCTATATTTTCTATGTCATATTGAAATTGTGCACTCTTAAGACTACGCTTCTAAAACTGCATTGCTTGAACTGTCTAATCTTATCAGATGTAAAAATTTGTTTTCCTTTATCAATCTAAATATACCTTCAGATAGCTGTTTTTATTGTCTGGCATGTATTATTTTGCCTTTACCTGTATTTATGGGAAGATACATAAGACATGAAGAAATATATACTGCAGGTTGTCCAAATGAATAAACCCAGTTGAAAATCATGGTGAGCAATTCTGTAACTGAATAATATTCTTATATTCCTGTATGAAACAGAATTTTAGTATTTTCACAGCATTAAAATTGTAGGGGCTTTTTTTTTGTATAAAGCCTTTTCCAAATCCGTTTTCGTTTGAGTCTTCATTCTGCCAATGCCCTATATTCAAACAAATGCTGTAATTAGTCTCTAAAATCATGCTATTAAATAAACAAAAAAATTTCCAACATTTATTCTTATTTGTTTCCTGGATGTAGAGACCCCTAGGCTTGTATGTTTTTTCTCTACAACCAACTTCTAGGATTGTTAGAAACTCTTTGTTTGCTTTCTTTCTTGTTTGTTTATTTTTAAATGAAAGCTGCAATTCACAGGTGTTCACATAATTCCTGATGAATTGTGTGAATGTTTTCATGCATAACAACAGCTATTTTTCTGAAACTCATAACTATGAGACTATGAGAAGAGTAACATGAAACTCCAAAATTAATCCAAGGAACTGCAACTTTTATTCCAAAGGATATCTATACAACGACTCCAGGAGTAACTATGAGGTATCTCAGATGATAACTTGTATCAGAGAAATCTGAATGTATTTAGATTGTTCTGTTCATTAATTGTCATTCATAACTAAGAAGTTCTAATTGGAACATTTGAAATACTATTACAAAATTATGAAAGGGAGGGAATTAATACTTGTTCTCAACAGAATTCTAAAGGAGAAAAATATGATCCACAGAGCTTGTTAGCCAGATCAGTATAAATGTATGTCAATACATTCTGAAATGGTTAGATGTCCTTCACTGCACATAACAGTAATATCCCTGGGCCACAGCTGCAGCATGAGCTTAACTCAGAACTCAAGGCTTTACCTAAAGCTTATCAACAGAGAAACATACTGCAGAGGATTTCAGTAAGCATGAAATGCCAGCATGCCTGTCAAAGTTTGAACCAGGACTTGGTACTTGAGTCACTGGGTTGTTCCATAGAAATAGTAAGCAGAGAGAATTACAGCGTTGTAGGAGTTCCATCACATCCCTAGTTGGTGCCTGCAGCCTACCAGTGTAAGGAAGCACTGGCTGCTGGTATTCCCTCAAATAGAATTTTTTCAAGGTATCTTATGCTTCTTCACATCTGTTGTACCTGTCCTACGTAAAAGATGACAATTTGTATACATTGTATACATCCCTCAGTGGTGAAAATGGTGTGCAGAGTGAATGAGCTTTCCCAGGGGCTGAAGGGCAGTTAAGTTGAACATCCTGCAGACTACACCTCCCTTCTCAGTGAACACGGCCATCATGCCCACATATGAATCCTACTGATTCCCTCAGGCACAGTTGCCCTCATCCCCTCCACCCATTGAGAGCAAGTTTTAGCTCTTAATTCTCATTAAGCAAATCAGTGAATAATAACTAGAACTATTGCTATTATTATAACTTAGGGGACAAAACTGCTAAGAGACAATAGAGGAATTTTGTTTAATCCTAGAAAGTTGTGCATTCAAATATTTACTGCAAGTAAATGTGCCAAGTGGAAACTTCCCCCGCCAAATATTTGTTTCTTACTGGCTAGCTCCTACTGTGTTTGTCTCAGCATGTGAGAGCTTATCCAGTGAATATATAGTACTAAGTATCTTTTGCAAGTGAGTTAAATACTGTCCCCGTCTTTCTTGCTTCACTACACTTGTTTAGATCCTTCCTGAAAAGCCTAACCATCTCTACCATCTTTAGGAGATCAAAATTACAACCCAAGATATCAAATATCAGGTAGTCAACTTAACAGCAAACATACATCAAAAAATGCTGCCTAGCCAGGTTTTTCAATTAATTCAGTTAAATTTCAGTACTATTTTTCCATTCAGGACACGAGAGCAAACATTGGACAAACATACACAAAAACTTTGTCAATGACTACCATTGAAAACACAATCTAAGTTGCATTCAGGGAAGGACAAGTATTTCAGGACCAATTGCTGCCTCTGCCTCTCTTCCTCTACTCCCCCCACCATCCCTAAAAATCAACCAGGCATCATTTTTTGGATTTTGGGGGCTTTTTTCCAAAAAACAAAAGCCCTCTGTGAACACTCCAAAGTGGAATGGGAAAAAATAAAGACCAGAACCCCCTTTTTTAATTACTGAGTTTAACCAGGTAAAAAAAAAACTTAGAAACCTACTGTTATGTAGCATTATATAGAAAAACATATTACATTACCTAGGAACTACACAGATATTTTGTAGTCCACAACTTGTCAGGAGCTCAGTTTTCAAGAACTATATTATAGTGCAGGAACAAGGTCTGGGAATCAGCATCTCAGCACCTTTCTAGATAAATTTCTACAGATGTCCTAAATCAAATTATATTTAGGGCAAATATTTAGGTTTTAAAAAGGCAAAAGTTTACTTTTATACCTCTAGCCCTCTGGAAGGTTGTCATAGCTCCTTCTACAGACCACTGAGTTCAAGTCCATCACCTCATCAGAGTTGACACATATTTGGAGGAGCCAGAATGCAATGTTGCCAACACTTGCAAGAATTTGTATTTCTCTTACAGCCCCAAATTCCTGTAGCTGTCTAAAATTCCATGTTTAACCTAAAAGAACTTCCAGTCCCTGAGGGTTACCCAGAAAAAAAATAAATGTGACCAACACAACATGGCATCTCAAAAAGCTAAGTACACAGACCTTCAAGGAATATGTAGCCTTAAAACATCAGTAACATTGAATAGACTGCACCTTCTGTCACAGCACCATCAGCTAGAACTGCTTTGAAGTACGAATCCTTGTATGCCCCCTTTTCTGCTTGGGGCTGTCCTTCTTCCCTTTGGTCTCTCCATCTCTCAGATGCTACTTTTGCAGGATATACTGGCAACGACAGCTGAGCAGCACACCACTGCAACAACCTCATCAGTTCTGCTGTGAATCTGTTCCGTCTTTGGGAGAATTGTGCTGCATGCAAGTGCATCTGGCTGAAGCACATGAAAAAATCAGAGTTCCTAGTGTTTTATACCAAGGTCTTACATCCACCTATGAGTCTCCAGCTCCCCTTCATGCAGTGCTCTTTTATACAGTTTGCAAGGTATCACATCCACCATTAATCAGCAGTAAAAACTGGAACCTGCCTCAGAGAGAAGGAAAGTGCACCTAGGTTTTCTCCTCAGTCCTGTACCATTTCCTGAACCTCTCTTTGCAGTATTCATGGCTCATTGGACTGGAAATCATTAAGGACAATGAAAAGTTCAGAAAACTAGTTACTGTTGGTGAAGAAAGGTGAGCACCCAGGTTATTATACCTCAGATCTGGATTTTGTATTAATTCTTTTAACCAGAACCAAATCACCCTCTCTGCATTTCAGAGCAGGCATTTCAAATGAATGAAATGAATGAAACCTCAGAGGGCTGAGGTTCAAATCAAACCTATGCATGGGATTTCCCAGGCATCTGATTTGCAACAAAAGAGCAATCCCACTTAAGCGAAAGTGCAGACACATGGAGGAGCAGCAGGTTTGCACTCTGCACTCCCTCACTCAGACTCCGCAGGAGCCAGGCCTCTGGGGCTGTGCCCACTGCCTTACCCTAGAGACAGGCTCCATTCTCCAGGGCAGATGAATGATATGTGTGGCATCAGCAGCACAAGGCATGCTGGGGCACCACATGGAGGGAAGCTGGCAACTGAGTGTAGCTGCTCTCGAAGAACCTGGAAATAAGGGTGAAAAATACAGACTAAAAAACCAAAATGAACAAAAATAGGATTCTCTTCTGTTTGCATTGGGATGAAACCACTTATTTGGCAAGTTTGCTACAGTCTCACTGTATTAAAAATTCTTTGACAGAGTTTGAGCTTTTCCTCCTCCTGCCAAGAAGTTTCAAAAACCTAAACCAAATTAGGTGCTCCAAGTTTGTTAGAATTAAAATTAAACCCAAACACAATGCAGAAAACATCGTTTCAACTGTTCCATGGGGAGAAAAGTAGCGAAGCGAACATAACAAAAATACAAATGTTTCCTTATTCCTTCTTAATTGCCTAATTGGTTTTGGGGAAGCTAAGTGATTCAAGAGTACTTTATAAACACCAGTTCTCTTCGAGCAGCATGCAGTGTAAGTTAGCTCTAAAGCCAAGACTTCCTAGAACAGGCACCAAACATCGGGATCCAAAAGAGTGTTATTAGGCATCTAATCATCCTTCTCTGCGTAATCTAGGGAGCTCCTGGCCCTAGGAGACCACAGGGTGCCTGCCTGAGAGGGTTAAACAGGGTCACTGATTTAATGTGAATTGAGAATCCAACTTTGGTCCTTTCACAGTATTAGGGCAGGAGGAAGGGTAGGCGGAGGAAGGGCGGGCCACGGCTCCGTCCGTAACGCCTCGGCTAGGGTCAGACCCGCTCCGGGGGGCCTCGCACCGGTTCTGCATCTCCGTCCCTCCCTGGCCCACGCCCAGGCTGCTCCCGGAAAACTCCTCGGGACATCGTCACTCTCCGTCGGCCGACTCCATCCCGGGCACTTCTCGGCAGCCTGCCCGGCTCCCCCGCCGCTGGGGCAAGGGACGGAGCCGCGCGGTTGGGCTGCGCCCCGGGGCAGCCCCCCAGCCGGCTCCCGCAGGGGCTGCCGTGCCGCCCGACCCCCGCCAGCACTCACCATATTACAGATGGAGGCGATGTTTCTGACAGTCATTAGTCTAAAGGTTGCAGCGATCCCACACCGCCATCTTTATAAGGTGAAAACAGCCCCGCTCATGGTGGGAAGAGCGCAGGAAGGGATAGGGGGCGGCGGCGGCTCCTGCTCCGGGGCTGGGATAAAAGCGAGAGGAGGGGACTGCACAGGCACCCTTTGCGCCCGCAGAGCGGCGAGAAGGACGGACCTGCCCGGCCTCCCTCCTCCGGGCGAGTGACCCGGAGCTTCAGCAGCGCAGGGAGAGCGGCCGCATCTCCGCTCCTTCCGCCTGTGCCTCTCGCACGGTCCGCAGGGCCCCGGGCTCCCGCTGGAGCTCTCAGCCGCGCCTCTGCGCCAGCCGGCACAGCGCTAATCTCTCCCTTCCTCCTCCTCCTCCTCCTCTTCCTCCTCTCCCGGCGGCTGCCGTCGCCCCTCGCCGCTCCATCGCAGCGCCGCGCCCGCTGATCCGCTCTGACAGCGCCGGGAAAGGGGAGGGAAGGGAAGAGAAGGTCAGAGGCAGTGCCCGGCACGGGGCACCCCAGCGGGCCCGGCGAGGCGGCCGCCGCCGCAGCCAATGCGCTGCGGGGCCGAGGGGACGCGGGGGCGCTGCGCCCGCCGCCCCAGCGGACGGGCCCGCTGACAGACGCCGTGGTGCTTTAATCGCCGGGCCTGGAATGGCCACAGGGCTGAGAAACCCGGCCTCGGTGCGTACACAGCCATGCGGCAGGCAGCGGATGAAGGACAGGAAAGCAGAGTGCGGGCAGGAGGACGTGGATGTGTGGCAGGAACGGCGGCACTCTGCTTTGGGATATACTCGCCCCACCTAATTAGGAGGTACA
Organism: Haemorhous mexicanus; assembly: GCF_027477595.1. NCBI lineage: Eukaryota > Metazoa > Chordata > Aves > Passeriformes > Fringillidae > Haemorhous > Haemorhous mexicanus. The sequence goes on along the minus strand of NC_082344.1, from coordinate 50,836,261 downwards.
CAGGAGCCCAGGCACTTGCAAAATCCAGAATAGTAGGCTGGAATGTAATTTACTGCCCTCAGTTGGTGCTTTGTATTGCCATTCATGCAGATAACATTTATCTTCAAAATGCTGTTTTGGGACTGTCCCCACACCACGTGGGCAAGTGCTCACTCACAAATTCACAACATCTAGCATTTGTACAACACACTTAATGTAATAATCTCAGGTTTCCTTCAAACACAAGCAAGTTGAGGCCCATGCCCTTCTCCAAGGCAGAGCAGTGTAAGTATATTAAATTTACACACGTGATAATAGGCACAAGGTTGTTAAATAGCTAACTGGAGGTCACATAGCAAATGTCTGAGAGAAGCAAGAACAGAGTTCAGCTAGGGCAATCCTCATCTTAGAATTCCCCTTTCCTTAGCAGATGTTGTTATTTTTCAGCAAGAGCTTAAGGCCTGTTTATTATTCCTCTGCTATTTCTGCTGAGGAAATAATTAAAATGAAGAGAGAACTACTAACATTTCTACAGACACCTCTGCTCCTAACAGCACCTGAAGTGTGGCATGCTCATGCTTGGCTATGTCTTTCATTTCATGATGCTCGAATAAAATAATTGCAGCCTATAGAGCCTGGGTCCACAGGCTTTATTTACAGGAAACATTCTGAAGTCAGTATTATTTTTTTTTTAGTTATCATTTCAAATGAAGATCTATGATTACTAGTAAAAATCTGGCATCAGCAGTAATATATAAAGATAAATTCCTGCCCTGAGAATACTGTTAGGTAAGTGGCCTTAATCCCGCTCACTGTGGACAAGTGCCCACTTTATAAAAATGGTATCAAATTTGGCATTAGTTGGTATCCTGCTGACAGTTTCAGCAAAGAGACTCAAATCTGAGTTGTCACAGAGAAAGAATTTTCTTTCTTCCTTAAGTTGGATTAGTTATATTAAATCATTGCAGACATTCAACATACAGGATGGAGAAAGATTTTTGGACATAATGGAGTGAAGTCCTCAGGGCCACCAAACTGCTTCATAAATCCACAAATCACTATGCAAAATAGCCATTAAATAACATCACTGAGAAAAAAAATTATCCTTGGTATAATTCTATTAAGTTCATGGTTTTACATTACATGTGAATTTGATCCCAAGTGTTTAATTTGCTTAAACTCAGAGGACTGGATTACACGTAATATGACAGGTTTTCTCAACATAACCAGGGAAAATGGGAGTTAAGCCAACATGTCAGGAGTGAAGCAATCAAGATCTGATTAGTTTCCAGTGCATTTCTGAGTAGCCTGCAGATACTGGACAGTACTGCACTGTCCCTGGTTTTTAAACTGATGCCTGCTACTACACAAGTCTAATCATGTATTCTTTGCTGCAGCCTGCTTATTCCAATTTACTGTGGAGAATCATAATTGTTATCAGGGAAAAGTTATGGAACAAACAAATGAGTTTGAAAGGTGATTAAAAATTTAAATAACACAAAATGCAGTATCTAATAAAGCCATTTGCCTCACATATATTTTAGTGTCAATAACATGATTTCCACAATACAAACCCCAGAGAAATCATAGAAAGTGTGAAAACAAAAAAGAAAAAAGTGGTACTTCCATACTTCTGTTTTTCTTAAATGCCAATTATTTGACTTCAGGGTAAGTTTTCTGTTGTTTCGGTTTGTTAAAATTTTTTGACACAAAATTAAATTGCTACTGATTAAGCACTTATTGGTTGTTCAAGGCAATATTTGCAAACATGCACACACATCATTCTGTGAAGAATTCAGTATCATATTCCTTAATGCTAATATAAATAGTTTTGTTTCAAGGTGGATACATTTCTTGTCTTTTTTCTGAAGATAAATAATAAAAATAATATACCAGTGTATTTGTGTCAGTTTGAAAATAGTCTTGCACTGTCTTTTTTGCTTTTCAGACATATCAAAACAGGAAGGAAGAAAGAAACTTTCATGCTGGAAATGGACTGGTGTCTGTTTTTGTTTTCTTCTGCTGTTGTCATTTTCAGGAATAGAAACTTTATTCCTGTAGCTGTTTGAAGATAAAAAAGTGCTAAGCAATGCAACAGATACTAGTTACAAACTTTATAGGAATTGTATAAATAAAGAACAGTGCACAATTGTTTCCACTCCAAAGCACTGCCCTATCTCCTTACAACAAACAATCGACCCTGTGTTTCTTCTGAGTGTTAGACAAAGACAAGGAAAACAAAGGACTATTTATAACCTAAGAGTGCTTATATAATTTTTGTTGAAAGGTCAAAAAATACCTCCTGCATTTAATTTTAGATCTGTCTTGGTCTCATCTGGTTTTACACTTGAACATTTCTATTTTGCTACGTACAATATGGACCTATTGTAAATATCCTCCTTGGCTAGCAGAGGAGTGGATTTCCATAACATTTTCCATCAGACTTTTCAGAGGATTTAGCAAGCATTCACTCAGAGTTGTCAAATTATTTGGTGGCAAGTTAATATTAGCTTATTTTACAAAGCAAGAAAATTGCCAGCAGAAATGTAGTGAATTGTCCAAAGTTAACACCGGAAAGTTGGTAGCAAATTTGAGACAAGAATATCTGTTCATTCTGTGCTACAAAGAGGATATTGCATTTCCTCTCCAGAAATCTTGTAAAATTCCACAGAGGGTTCATTCATGTTTTTCTTGTAATAAACTTGGGTCCAGAAATGGGTAATCATCAGTCAGTTTTGCTGAACAAATGTTTGGAACAGATCAAATTTAGGATTTAGTTCCAATCAATTAAAAGGTTATTTTAATGGGAAAGGGAGTTAAAACAATACTAAGTTTTTCTGAAAGCATGTAAAGTATATAAGAATTATAAGAGAATTTAGATATCTGACATATTGCAGCGCTGACAATGTAGGTTTAGAATTTTACAATTTTTAAAATATGTTTTGTATCTAATATTATGTTCTACCAAAAAAAAAAAAAAAAAAAAAACCACCAAAATATCTTTAACAAAATGGCAAATATGTAGACACAAGAATGAGAAATCAGGATTTTCCATGAAGCTTGGCCTCATTTCAGAACAGACTGGTGGCTTTAGTACAATGCCAAATACCAGCTTGCAGACTATGGATTGAATCTGTGGCAAATGGCTCATAGCAGGTCTATGGAAACCACTCAATCTGCACCTGAAATTCTAATGGCAAGAGTGAGTTGTAATACATGAACAATTCATGGAAATCCATAGAAAATGTGGAGAGTCTAAAACCAAAATATCAATCCAAATTTGGAATTACAATTCTTCTTTAAGACTGTCATCTTCAAACCAGCCCCTATCCCACATTTTCAAATTATCTGAGAAATTATTTCTCTTGATTCAAATTACTGTAAAACTTCATGTTTTGGTGACAGTATGACTTGTCAGGATTCTAAAGATAAAGCATGGAAATAAAACTGCATAAAATTGAAATAAAATTGATCCCTGAATCTTGCCTACCTTTTGCTAGATTAAGTATTTTACTACTTGGCAAGTAGAGAATACCATCTCTTTGTTTTTCTCAGATATTACTACTTTACAGAAGAAAACAAAACACATTTGCAGCATCTTGTGGAATCCTCTGACTCCTTCCCCTCAGGGAAGTCTGCAGGGCCTTGCCATGGAAGAATATATCATAGAGGTTTCCCCACCTTAGCTGATAGAAAGGACTTAACCCATGATGCTCTGCAGCACTACTGCTAATCTGCATTAGATTGCCTTCCCCATTGGCCAGCTGACACTGCCCACCCCAATTACTCCTCCCTCATCCCCCCTACAGGTGGCTGCCCTTTGCCTGCCCCTGTGCCCTCAGGTCATTGGTCTCTGACCCCTCACTGAAGTGGTACAGGCCACATGGTTCTGTCATTAGTCCCTGGTCCCTTTGGTGGGGTGGATGCAATAAACCCTGGCTGGAATATATCACGCACAGACCCTTCCTGACTTTCCTCTGCTGAGCTATCTGTGGGGTGTGTGTGTGTATGGATTTGAAATGGCTGTTCTTGTGGCATCACTCTGAGCAGCTTCTGAAGGAGATGCGTCAAAGAAGGTTGCACCATTTCTACCACCCTGCCACGCTGCAACAGCATCTGACATCATCTTTTTTTGGCCAGACAGCAGATCTGAAAACCCAAAGACAGCAGAATAAGACAGATGCCAGTACATTGATGTTGAGGTACCAGAAGCTGACTGAGTAGATACAAGGAGTCTAAGAGTTCTCTAATGAAAGCCATTACATTTTGTTCTATGAAGAGGCTGTTAAAGCCTCTGCAGCCAGTCCAAGTCGATCATGGCCTGGAGATGTGATTGTCTTATCATACTTACTCCTGCCCTTTTCCTTCTGCTTGAGTTTCAAATACACACATATTGGAACAGTGACAATAATACAACTTCAGAGTATTGCTTCATCAGTTTAAATAATACTAACCTTCCCCACACTTACTACTAAAGTAAATATATTCCCACCTTTCCAGAAGGAAGACTCTTGAAGAGTGGCCTCTTCATCAGGTATATTATTCAGCAAGGGAGCTCACTGGAAAACTTTAGTGGCATTTTTCTTACCTATACAAAATGTGCTCTCAGGTGGAAAAATACTATTTAAATTCTAATCATACATATTGGCTAGAAAGAGATATCCAAAAAATTTTAACCATGGAACGAATTTATCAAACAAAAAGAGACTCACTGAGCAAAAATAACAGAAAACTGAAGTTTTTACAGAAATCTATTGATGTTTCTGCCTCTGAAAAGGAAATAATGATTCTGGCTTGCCTTCCTCTTCTCCAAAGATTTTATTTATTATTTTTATTCTACTTTATTCTACAGGCTCCAATTTTAACTCACTAATGTTCTGAGGACAAAAAACCCCAAAGGACAGATAAGCTGTAAGTGTCATTTAGTCTATTTTCAGCATGAATTTAAAATAGCCTTTACATTTTATTAAATTGTGCCTAAATTAATTAAATTATACTTTTATTACATTACATCTCAAAGTTTTAACCAAATTACACGCACACACACACACACACATATATATATATAAATTAAAGGCTGTTACATTCTAAGATTCCAAACCTGATAATTATTTAATGCTACTGAATACTTATACTACTTTGCAGGTAATCCACCTGCAAAGACTGATGGTCCAAATGAGGTTTTACTTGATGGATTTTCTTTCATATCAGTGTGGAGAAAGAGAGTAAAATTGAAGTGAAATGTTTATGACAATTGCACATTGTGGTAAACTCCTGGTGTTGTTAAACTAGTTGTTTTCAAGAGTCTTTCTTCAGTGGGAAGAATCAAAGAAGTGACTTTGAGACTTAATTCTTGCATGTGACAAACAGAGACTTGGCTAATTAGAGCACCACTCCTCACGATTTGAACTAGTTCAGCTCACCCAACTCCTTAGAAAGCTCAACACTAATCTACAAAATAACCAAGACACCCTGCTGCCACTTAATAATTTTCAAAATGCCCCCATGATAACTGGATTCTTCTGCTCATGACCAGGCCTGTATTTCTCCCAGTTAGTGAGCGATCCAGGGCAGTCTCAGAATTTACCTGTACCCAGATCCACCAATATTGTGGTCTTTCCCTCCTCAAGCCCTCAAAGTACCCAGGTTGTGGGCAGGCTCAGTGCCCAGCTGAGAAGTTCATTCAGGTAACAGTTGCATTCCACACACATGGAAACAGCAGATCTGCCTGCAGCCTTGTAGGTAGCAACTACTTGCACTTTAACAGGAAATGGGAGAACTAACCTGCAAGTAAAGAGGCTCAAATCCACATCAGATCCTTGCAGTAATTTATTAAAGGACAGTTATTTTATTCTATAGAGGAGGTTTGGAAAAGGACAGGCAGGTCAGGTAGACTCTGCATTTCTTCTTCTGAAGTTGTGCCACTATCAGACACAAAAGTTTCATGGAGCCAGAGAGAAGGCAAACAATACAAACTTTGTATGGGGAAAACAGAAGAAGAAAGCTTGTGAGGGGCAAGAAAAAGGTGTAGGATTATGTGAATTATTAAAATGCTCAACTAGGATGGATACTAAGCACTGGTTTGCTGTGGATTGCTGGCTTTCTGTGTAACAGAAGTGCCAGTTTACATTCCATATTGGAAAAGAAGAAACCAAACTTGACATAAATGCCACTGCCATAAGTGCTAAAAATTTGAAGGTTGAATGCCACTTCATCTTTTTGACTACATTATGGAAAAGGACAGATCTGACTTAGGTGTCTGACTGCAGAAAATAGTCATTGCAAAGGAGCCCACTTCCAATAACTTAAAACTACACGTCTCACAGATTTATCTCCAGAGACTGATTTACCTGGAGTCCTAAAACAAGTTTTGAATCTTAATGTGCAGACAATAAACTGTCACAAGGTTAATCTGCAACAATGTTTTGAGTGTCAAGAATTAGAAGGGGTAACTAGAAGTGGAAGGAAACTATTTCTAGAACCATCCCTTGATTGCAACTATGTGACTATTTGTTTCAGGCTGCATCAGATTGGTAGAGCTCTGTTGAGAGAAATTTAAATGCAGGGTTCTGATTAGGGATAGCGGGCCAGCTCGTTATTTTCTTTCCACACACTTTACAGGTGCTGTGCAGGTAGTAACTTGGCGTGAGCCAGGACATACTGCTTCTCACTGAGACAGGAAGGTATGAATTATCAGCAATATACACACCTATTTGAGAAGCAGGGACTTCCATTCAATTCAGTTTGAACAATGCTTTCAGGCACAGGGTGTGATTCTTGGGGTGTCCTGTGCAAGGCCAAGGGTTGGACTCGAAGATCCTGATGGGTCCCTTCCACCTCAGTATATTCTATGATATACTGTGATTCTTACCTACCAGCTTTGCTGGGCAACATACAAAGTCTCTGTCCTGCAAACTGCTAATTCCCTGTTTATGCTAATCTGCTCGTACTCACTCCAAAACCTCTTAGTAGCATCCCCAGGCAGGCAGCCCATTCTATCTGGGGCAGAACAGCAGCAGTGCTCTGCACCCGCGCTGAGGGCTGGCTCGCAGGACAGGCCTGCTGCCACCGCGTCACGCCTGGCGCGCAGCCCAGCAGAGCGGCAAGGCATCGCCAGGGCATTAGCGAGGCTCGGGGCTTTACCTCACCATCCTCACAGACAGCTCCTAAGCCTCCTAAGCAGGGCTTAGACAGGAGTTTAGACAGAGATCAGCTGTATTTAGTGTCTCAAACCGGCTACACAGCTGCCATTTCGCACCGAAGGCACTTTTGTTTCCCGGTCTTAAAGATCTCCGGGCACCCAGAACTCGGCCTGGGTAAAAATGGACGAGCATGTCCCCGCGAAAGCCTTGATCCCACCCATGGGGGCCGCCGCAGGAAGCACAGCTGAGCAGCCCGGCCGGTCCCTCAGCCGCGGCCGCAGCGCGGCTCTGCAGCAGCTCCTGGGCCCTCCGCCCCAGCGCGGCTCGGCCGCGCAGTCCCGCCCCGCCCCACGCGAGATCACGCGCGCTGTTCTTGCCAATAGGCAGCCGCGGCTGGAGCCCCGTGGGTCTCGCGGGAGCGCGCGGTGGTATTTAATGGCCGGCGAGGAGTTCCTCGGCCTTTCTGTTCGCTGGCTGTGGGTGCGGTAAGGTGTACGCGGCTGCTCATAGGGGAAACCACCCGCGCTCCGCACGGACGGGCTTTGGGCCTGGGGGGGACCTATATGGCTTTCCCTTTACATCTTGCCCTCTCGGAGCTTGGCCGTGGTCCGGGGAGTCAACACAGGGGGATAGAGCAGCTTTCCCTCACTAAAACCCAGTGCGGAGCCCTTCCCTCCGCCCTGCATCCTGTCGTGAGGCACAAATGGTCCGTGTCCCTCCATTCCCCCCTCGCGGTCCCTTGCTGCCCGGCTGATGCCTTTCTCCCTCCGCAGGGTGTCCCGAGGGAGCGGCGAGCCCTTCAAATGCTCCCGATGGGCAGGAGGCCCAGCGCGGCAGGCCTGGGCAGGGGCAGCGCTGGCGGTCTGCGCTCACGCTCTTGGGCGCCTATGGGTGAGGGGCGCACCGAGCTCAACACTCCTCCTACAGCCTGGGGCTGGTAAGAAAAGGCTTCGGGCTTCAGAAGTGGAGGGCTTTGAATCCCGACACTTTTTAAAGACAAATAAAGATATATGGGTTGCTGCTCTGTGTCTCTGAGCCAAAATAACTGTCTACATTTACACTCCTCTGTATTTTAAATCGCAGCTATTGAGCTATGCAGACCTTGAATCTAAATCAATGCGTTAATGTAGTTTTTTAATAGGCCGCATCAAGAAAATTGCACTTGGTAACCTGTGATGTTTAGACTGCAGGCATTTAGGGCTTGGGTTTAAAAATCGTTCAAACAAAAAAAACCCTCTATTCTGGGCCTTCCCTGCAGTCTTCTTGTCCACCTGTAACAGTGTCCTTTAATGTGTCTTGGTTGAGTGCTTTATAATTTGTAACAAGGTGTGTTTATGTATTAATCTGTGAGTAGACACAAGGTAGCAATGAATTATCTGGCAAAGATTCCGTCAAATCTACAGGTTTAGAGTTTACCTTGGTAGTGTCAGCTTTGAAAGGAATTTAGGCCTAATATACTCTCTTGTTTATGATTAAAAGTATATTTTAAATGTTGAAAATATGTTCTTTGTCGCTTAACTGGGCTAATTAACATACCTTGTCAACAGATTGAACCAGTACTTGCCATTTGCTCTAGGTTTTAATTTAAAAATTAACTTATTGTAAATGACTTTTGCAACTCCATGGAAAACTACTTTCTAAATGTTTACAACATAGTAGCAACTCTGTAGAATAAACTTTAGTTTGGAGTTAGTTAAACAGTGTTAATTATAATTTTACAATTTTTTGTGTGTTGTTTAGAGGCCTCACATAGCAACCTCATGCTTGAAGTGTTTTAGACATGGGTAATCACACCTAAATGTGAAGCAATGCTCAGGACTTCTTAGGAATAAATAATGCCTTCTACTGGAAGGTAAGTGTGCTCTCATCTAATGATAATTGCCAGTGGTTTTTAGCATTGTTCTTTAAAAATTTACAAATTTCAAGCAAATTGTAGTACCTCTTGAGCAAATAGTTAGTTCAGATCATCTTAGTTGATAAGAAAGCACTATAATATACTAAAATCTACTCCCCTTTTATGCTTTGCCCTCTTAAGTCTGGCAGTGTCTTAAGTGGCCAACACAGAGGGGTATAAAAGTTCTCTTGCAAACCCAGAGGTGAGGCTGAAACTCCTCTTTGGATCATGCTTAGGAGGAACACATTTGTATGACTGCTAAACTTCAGGAAGCTGCTAATAAACTTTTTTAATAGTTTGTAGGAAGATTTTGAACTGTCCTCTTGTTATGTTATCTGAATCTTAATTCTCAAATCTTTGTGCACCTATGTGATAATATCTTAAATAAAGAGTTTCTTGAAAATTGTTTGGTCTTCAGGTATGTAATTGTGAAAAGGATTATCAGGTAATGGTGGCTGCATTGTCTTCTGTTCCTGAAGGAGTTTAATTTACTCCTTGCTGGAAAACAAAGCAAAATAGCTTTGACTGGTGAAAAACTGGTATGGTAACTGTTAGAACTTTATATAGATTTAGCCAAAAATAAATAGCAAAAAAACCAGAGGAAAGCCAATGATAGTTACTGTATTTGCTTATTGTAATATAGCTGGTCCTCTGGAATGAAATCCATACTAATGGTATGGGAAAAGCAAATCCCATCCTGTACAAACAATTTCTTTTGAGAAATGGCCCTGGCCTAAGGTTAGTGTCATGTAGAAGGTTCATGTAGCTCAACCTTAGAGCAGTTGGCTGTTTTTTGTGTGCATAATGCTGACTGCAGTTTAAATAGAACTTCTTTTACAGGGCTGAAGACAACATGTGCCAGGAACAGACATTAAACATCAGTTTATGATTTCCTGAGTGGGTGATTTCTAACTTCATACGTGATGATTCCAGTTGGCACCTCTGAGTATTGTCTTGGAAGTAGAATTGAGACAAGGAATGGCTAAAATGATGTCTTCAATGATCATGTTGAAACAGTCATCTCACCATTTGTTGAAACAGGTTTCCTAACAAAAACTGCTCTAATTTGTGTTTGTGGATTAATTGAAATAAATTATGAGTATTAATAAAAATGAAAAAATGCTCCCAAAAGATTGTATTCGGAAAGTTTTGTGTGAAGGTACTTTCTGTACAAAGACTTTGTTTCATGAATGTAAACGCTTTTGTGCTGTCACACAGAAACATTCTCTTGCCATATCCAGACTTGATAAGCTTAATCTTAAATTTACAAATCCATTGAAAGGGCCCTCTTAATCTTTTATTCCTGGTATCTGACTATTTTGAAGTACTTTGTAATGCAAAAGTGCTGAGATCAGTTAGCTAATTCCTAAGTTATTTCATTGCACTGTAATGAAATACATGAATGAAATGTGTTTGAATGTTCTCTGCAAAAGGATTGTCTCAAACTGTAAGGACAAGATACCAAGAATGCCATTACTTGCCTATTTTCAATTAAAAAGGAAAATGTTGCAATATTCCATGTTAAGCACTATCAGTGAGAAGGTCCTTAAAAAACAAAATTATTTTTGAGCAATTGAAAGCTTCTATACCCTTTTCAGTAGCTTATATCTTAATCCTGAAAACATTTTTCTAAATGCTAGGTCTTAAGAGTAGTTTTGTGCTTGTTACTGCCAGTGCTTCCCTAGAATGCTCAAGCAAGGTGTAAAATACTCAGAAGTGGCTGTCAGGTGCTCACCACTGCCTAGACAGGAGAATGAGTTGGTGTGGATTTAAGAACAAACGTATATGTTTACACATATGTGGTCATATTGAACCCCCATCTAGACAGGAAATGTTTCTTTCTACCTTTGTTTAAACATACACTAAAATGGATGAGTAATGATCTACTTGTGGCCTTCTAGGCTCACTTAAGTCTGCTTGTTTTTATAAGAGACAAAACTAAATTTGAATACAGAAGTACTTTGTGATGTTAAACTTGACAAGTGTCCCTTTCCTCTTGCGAGAAACAATATATTATTTCTCATAAGTCTTGTCAGTTGTATAGACCTTTGTCTTCTGTGGCCATGCTTAATAATTAGCTTTTAGTCTATTTGGTCTTGTGTTAGGGGGTTGTGATTTTATGTCTGCCCTGTGCAAGATTTCTAATTTGCCTTTCTCAGGTTCAATGTTAATTGATGATATTCAGTACAGACTGATTTCTGAATGTTTACTTCTGTTTTCCTTAACCAGTAAGCTTGTTTACATTTGATAGTTTGGCATGATGTTTTCAGTGAGCTGTCTACACTTAAAGAATTTCTGAAGGAATGAAAAGCTATCTTAGAATTAGGGTTGGAGTTTTCCTTTCCAGATTAATTTATCATGCAATAGATGGCATTAAATTCCATATGCTGTTCTGTCCACAAGGATCTTGTCAAAATAAAGATCTGTTGGGGTCTGCAGCCAGAGTTAGTTCTGATTTTTTTTTTAGTAGTTTCACTGCTGTCTACTTTCCACTTTTTTTTTTTTTTCCATTTCTTAAAAGTTTCAAGAAGTTTAATTAAAAGTGTTCTAGGATTTACCTCTTTCTATTGCTGACAACTAAAGTTTTGGTTTGTGTCGGTATGCCTGATGCAGAAGATAAATTGTTCACATTAGTGGCTTGCACAGTATATTGGCACTATGGTATAAAAGCTTCCCAATAGAATCACTGCTAATGAAGTCAATTTGCTGCTCCTTTTGATAAAATACCCACATATCACTAAGTGACATAGCTGCATCCAAGGTCCAGCCTTTGCTGTTTTATGAGGCATCTGGTTAGAAAAGCTAATAAAAAGAGAGTCCATTCCAGACATCATCTACTATTCTGATTTCACACAGCATAAATGGAATAAGTTTAGTGGGTTTAGAACATCTAGAGAGAGATCAAGAATAAAATAAAGTCTACTTGAGACTCCATGGTGAACATTTAAAAGTTTCAACAATCTTGTTCTTCAAATAACTAGGCAAACTTAAGGCATTATTCTTTAAAAACTGATCTGGTTTAATGCAAAATTAAAGCAGAGATAATATTTTCAACTAAAGTATCAAATTATTTCAGGTATTAATAAGCCTTTATATCTTTTTGCATTTAGCTATTTGTAATCATTAAGTTGGGGCCATTGCTCTATGCTGGAAGCTCATTTTGAAGAAACACTCATTGGAATGATAAATCACTTGAGAGTGCTTTGTTCTGTGACTTCTCATGAGTTTTTATAAGAAATCTCTCCTCAATTAACTTTGGCTTGCTCCTATTCCAACTACAGGCTTTTGGGAATAGAAATACGTCAGTTCAGGCATCACTCACCTAACTACATTTATGATATATCACATTAAAGTAGTGAAGCAAAACAAAAGGATTAGTATTAATCTAGGGTCTAAATCCAGTAAGTTCACTGGTGTAAATGAGCTCATTTACCCAGACCAGCACCTTTGGGGGACTGTGTGCTTGGGGCTGTGCAGTTCACCAAGAAACCTGGCTAGTTTGATGAATGCCATGCTCTAAATGTGGAAACATTTACAATTCTCCTTTTTGTTACTCGTTGGAAAAGTGAAGACTAATGGAAGAAAAATAGCCAGGTTTGCCTGAGAATAGTCAAGGGCTACTGAATTGGCTTACAGCCTTGTTATAGGCTAAATGACATGAAACCATACTTGGTCATTTTATACATTCTTTTATATATGCTTTGTACAACAGGGATTATATGAGAGATTTGGGGGAAATAAGAGGGAAGGATATAATGTAGTTTTTAATCTACACTTCTTTTTATTCTGGCTATTGATAGCAAATGTAGCTTCTTAGGGTTTTCTTTGACCAAATCTGCAAGGGGGTTAATACCAAACCCTGAAGAATATAATTATGGAATAATGTGCTTAGCCTTGGACAGTTTTCAATACACAGGGCTACAGGAAGCAACATTGTGTTATATTCTGTGCAAGGATTTGGCAAGGCATAAAAATGCTTTTTTGGGGTTGATTTTGTTGTTTTGGGGGTTTTTTGTTTTATTTACCTGGGAGACCATTTTGAAAGTCTGGTACTCTGCAAGAATTTTAGTTCTGTGGAGCTTATCAATATCAGAGCTTGTGTGACTTCTGTTTAGTAACAGAGATTTGTGATCTCAAGGGTTTGTAGTGCATTATTTTTAATAATCTGAAGTTTGGATGCAGATATTAATTCATCCTAGAATAAGCTTTATGACTCTTCGTGGCCTTACATTAACAAATCAGTCTAACTGATATTCAGTGGGAAGCTTGGAGGTAATACTCAAGTAAAAATGGCTACTTGCTGTCCTAGCTGTTCTTGAGTTGATGGTTATTTGACTGCATCTTCCTTACTTTTCTTCATGCTTTCTTATAATGTTACAGTTGTATCCAAGATCCTTCAGTTCAAAGAGGGTGAGAATGCTGGCTGAATGCACTTGAGACAAAGAAACAATGTGCGTGCATCCTGTGCATTCTAGTTCGGATCAATGCAGGCAGACTTTTCTTACCATGCTAGAGTTTATGACACGTAAAATTCCTGTTTATGCTTGTTACATCTCAGATTTATATAAGCCACATTTTCTTAAAATGTTCTGCTTTGGGTTTCAGATTCAAGTCTCATTGGATTTTTCCACACACCAATACTTTGCTTACCTTGGTAAAGGTGGTCTGACATTTGTTGCTGCAGAGAGGACTTTTTCTGTTCAGTGGACTTTGATGTAAAGCTCAGAGATTTCCTCCTATGCTTTGATAATAAAATTCTACAGCTTTGACTCAATGCATAAATAACGAACACTGTAAAACTCAGAATACTCATAATTTTTCAGTTTAAAAAAGTACAGAAGCTGTCAACAATGACTTGTCATCTTCAGATTTTACTGTTTGTGTTTATTGTAAGACACAAAGTTATTTAATTGACCACACATTCTAATAAATAAATAAAAGCACACTGAATCATAGGCCACATATTTCAACAAATATACTTTATTAAATGTACGAGCAGGAGTAACTGGAAATAGGCAGAGGTCTAGAAACAGCAGTGTGCATGAAACCAGAGAAAGAAAAAATGCTGGGAGTTACTGCTTTTTGCACTGCCTGGGTTTGGAGACAATAGGTCATGCAGAGCTCTAATATATTTAACTTGGTAGCAAGTGAGGTAATTTTATTTCTTTCTCAGTGGTATATTGTGCACTAAAGCAGAAATGGTATGTAGCCTATGATTCAGAGTGCTTTTCAGACTTCTTACTTCTAAGCAAAGACTCCCAGTTTGGAAAATGAAAGAAAATCAATAGCTCTGAAGAAAAAAAATCTTAGCAAGCTACTCAAAAAGATTTCCAACTGTAATGTTCTCAGGAATTTATTAATGGATCCTATTAGGCTCACCACTTCAGGATTTTGTTCCTCTGAAGTGTAAACATAACATACACACAACATGCTTTACCGGTAAACTGACTAGAAGAAATAAAAGTACAGCATAGAGAAGGATGCAGTTTGTTTCCAGAAATAATGTGTTCTCTTCCACATACCCAGCCTGAAGGTATTGATTTCAGGTCAAGTGTGGCACAAGCTTTTCAGAGTTGCTGGTATGCCCTGACATACCATGACTTTTTTTTCTGCATACTTCTGTAATTAAGTTAGCTTATGCACTAAATACTGTGTAGTCCACAATTTTATAAACTCTTTTCTTGAACTTCTTGCTAATTTTCTTTGGAAATTGCTAGGGAAAAGAAAGCATGCCAAGAATTCATCATAAAGCCTTGAGAATTTGAGTGTGTGTATTTATGCTGTTAGAGAGGGGCTGATGGTCTTCCTTTTTGACTAGAATTATGACAGCTAAATGCAGATTCAGTTATCAGATGAGAACTCTCTCTCCATATTTGGATATAGAGTTTAGGTATGAAATTAAACGGTGAAGAAAAATAGTGAATATATTATACTCCCTCCTGAGTGTACCACGTACCTCAAACTACTTCACAACACCCAGTTATTGTGCTGCTGGCACCTCAGGAACTATAAGCAGAACCAGCAGTTATTATGAAGGTAGTAACAGCTCCCATGTTGGACAGGACTTGATTTATGAGGAAGAAAATATAGGTAGAGGACCATTGTTTAATGGTGTGGGGTTTTAAGGAAAATTGTTGTATTTTCTTATTAAATGAAGAGCTGCTCTCTCAGCTCTCTCTGGCTTTAGATTTATCAATTTTAATTTGAAAAGGCTGCTGGAATCTAGCTTGAAATCTTCCAAAAAATAAGGTATGCACACTTAGTTGGAGGTCACTAGGACCTGTAAGAGAACTAACACAAATGTCGAGCAGAACTTCAGTCAGTTTCACCAAAATTCAATTAAATCCCACTCATTTACCTCAGCAGAGTCAGGCCACTCCTCATCTCTACAAGCCTTCGTTATCTGTCTGAGGTTTTCATAACCTAATGGCTAAGAAAATTTGAGGTTCTGTCCTCAGTCTTGCCTTTTTCTTATTGCAGTAGCGCGCCTCACCATTCCTGCTCAGTGCTGTGCTGCCCCGTGCCCAGGTCTGGGGTTATACAAAGTTGGCTTATTTATACCAATTCTTACTAATTTTCATGCTGTTAACCTGAACTCATCTTTGATCTTGTTCAGCAGGGTGTCATAAGTTTCTAGCTTGACTCACACAGTTTCTCATGTATTCACTTTACGTTTCACTTTAACAATTATAATCTTTATTCTTCCATGTAGTTGATCCACTCTTCCATTATGACTTCTGCACTTCATTTGTAAATTATTTCCATTACACTAGTTTTTGGTTTTGTTCAGAACAATTGTATTATTAATGAGTCTACCTTAAGAAGGTTATTTAATGTCCTGTATGTTTGTGTGAGCACAGAAAGAAAAAATGCCTTGCAATTTGTAATCAGATTCATTAAAGTAGTTATAGACTGCGATTTAAGTGTCTTTGTTTTTATTCAGTTGGATTGCTTGATAGTTTATATATGTTTTTATTGTTTTGAGATTTGAGAACAAGTTGGACTGCTTGAGAAGGTCTCACATAAAATTCAGTAGTACAAAATGCTGTTGCCATTTTCTTGCAGAAAAATAAATGAGAACTGAATATTTCATGTATTGAAAAGGGGGTGGAGAGAAATTGTTTTTCCTTCCAAGTAAATTATTTTCAGTTGTCAGACTGCAAAGCTCCAAGTAAGAATATCATATGGATCATCTGTTTTCTTATATCCCCAGCTGCCTTTCAGATCCATGCTGGCAGAATTTCTTGTGGTAGATTCCATAAATTGCATGTTTTGAAGTAATTTAAAATAAAGATGTTTAGGGTAGGGTTTTTCAGAAGTATTCAGAACTGGATTATTTCCAGTCTTTCTGAAGAGTTTTACTGTTGATATCAATAGAACAAAATTTGTCCTGCACTGAATAGTTTGAAAAACCCACTGCTGGTAACTAAAATAAAAATTTTTGGTATTCCTTAATCTCTTCAAGTGGCAGGGTGTGTTTGCTTCAGCCAGGTAATTTGGATTGCCCACACAGAAACTCTTGTAATGTAATTCCATACTTACAACATGAAGCCAACAGGAAAAAGCAATTTATTACCCTTTATTTCCACTGAAGGAAATAGAGAATACACAGATGTGGTTGTAGACTGTCTTTCTAGAAGTGTTAGTTCACACCCTAGGTACTATCAAATACGTTAGAAAATATAAATGGTCTTGTAAATATGAACAATTTTGAAAGGCAGAAGCTTGATTTGAGAAAATTTTGTTACTCACAGTGCCATTCGTTAAGAACCTGAGCTAGTCCTGTGTAATACTTTACTGCTTGACTGAATTTTGTTTCCTAAAATACAGCTCTTGAGGTAGATATATGTATTATGTATTTTATTATTGACAGCTCACACCCATAGTCTGTAACATACTACACTGCCAATCTGTAAATCAAAGCATCCACAGATGCTTTTAGAATTTCTAGGGAAAAAATAGATTCATACAGAGAATGGTATGGAAGCCTCAATCTAGAACACAAGGACAGTCTCAGAGTGTAGTGTGCATACCTCAGTGTCATCATGGGGGCATCACAGGGTAAAAGAAAACCCTACTTAAACAATATGTAATTAATTGTAATTAAAAGCTAGATAGAACATAGAGTTACAATTATTTAATAAATCTACTTAGAATATGATAGCTTGAGGAAGCACCATGAGATGGGTGAAAGGGTCATTATAACCATCCTACACAGCAGTGTTTAATTCCAATTTTACTTTGAAACTGGAAAGTTACCACAAATTTCAGATTTTTAGACTTGGACCAAAGAAAGGTGTAGATATGGTTGTGTGAATGCTTAAATAAAACAAAAAATAAAAAAAGAAAGAGAAAAAGCAAAGATTCAGCGGTTTGTGTTTTGTATGTTGTTCATGAACCTTGAGAATTTGGTTTGGTTCCTCTGGTTTACAGTACTTCAATAAACACTATTAGCTGAGTATCTCTTAGTGTGGGAGTTGTATTTTGTCAGTGTCTTAAAAGCATGAACTGAAGAGAAAAAAGAATCAAAGTGCCTGCTAAAGAGACGTTAAACATTTTTTGTGACAACATAAGTCTAATCATCTCTTCCACCCATAAAGCGTTGATGTAAATGACTTACATAATCTAAGTTAAAATGAGAATTAGTTGGTTCAAAGCTCATCTAGAGCTGATATAAATTTGGCAAAACCAGAACAAAACACAGAACAAAATGCAGACATTTTGTGAAACTGAGTAGGTCTAGTGTGCATTAAAGCTTAATTAGTTTTTATTCTTGTTCAATAGCTTATATAGAAAAAGCAGAAATATTTTACACACCTCTCACATTTCTGGTCTATAACATTAGCAAGAGGTGGGATATTCAATACAAGTCTTTGGTTATCAGTGTTTGTAGATTTGTTGTTTAGGAGTCTGAAATACTCTTTGTTCACAATCATAATCTACTAGAATGATGTCTAAACCACAAGCTATATGATTAAGTATATTACATAAAAACACAGTAATGTTGCTGTAAAAGTTCAATCTGGTATAATTTGCCCTACCTCCCTCTGGCCCCTTCCCCCCTAAAAAAAACTGTTTGCAGGGAGCTTGTCCAGAAAATGAGTTATTAATTTAGGTAATTGCTGTAATTCAACTGAAAAAACTCAAGTGTCATGTCACCCATGCTTTTTAGAAAAGAAGTGTGCAAATTCAGCAAAATCATCTTATGATTTAAAAAAAAAAAAAAAAATTTGTATTGGTTTTGTAGTTTCTGTGCTGATCTAACTAGAAACAGAGGCATTTGAGATCAGATACTCCTGGCTCCTTGTTCAGCTGCTGCTCTGCTGAACCCAGTGCTGGTGGGGTGGGTTACCCCATCTGCCTTCTGCTTTTGATTCCAGGCTCTGTGGAGCAGGTCAGTTTGTGTAAACAGGCATATGGAAGGGACCTGCACTCAGAATGGGTGGCTGTTCAAGATGAATCTGAGCAAAGGCAGAGGGCTCATCAAGAATGTAGGTCTCAGCAGGCCCTGCTTCTATGGGATTTTATATCTTTAGAGGGGAGTTAGGGAGTGGGGAGGGACTGTAATGAAAATAGGTGGGGCCTCGCTATAATGGTATACCTGTGACAGTATCCTCCCAGGGACAGTTTCCTCACTCAGGAGCTCATTTCCTGTTCTCTCCACGGAGCTGCAAGTCTATGACAGGGTGTGATCAATGCAGTGTAAGAAAAGCTCCACTGTAATTTGTATAGAATCAGCCCTAGTTGTGGTAGCATAGAGGAACATGGTAAACAAAGCTGTAGGAAATACCATAAAACTGCAGCCTTCTTGCAGTATGCAAATTAATCTGCTTAGACCCAATTTTATGGAGGATTTTGTGCCATGGATATATCGTAAGGGACCTGGTTCTCTATGGTGGTGGGCATTCAGCAGCAGTGCAGGATGTATAGTATTAACTATTTTATCACAAAGATGATTTTGGTCTTCTGCAAATCTTTCATAGCTGAAATTACGTGTAAAACAATAGGAAACGTCTCCTTATAATTATACTTCTATAAATAACTGATTTTACTGCATTGAGAAAATTAATTCCTTCTGGCATTATCTATTACCTCACTGTACCCTCTGTGCCACAGCCAGACACCTTGGCTACCTGAGGACAAAAGTGTGGTTTTGTTTAAAGATGTGCTTGTGCCCCTTTGTTTTCAGGGCATTGTAATGGTTAGGTTTGCTGCACACGGCAGCAGAGATGCTTTTTCCCAAGTGATAGTTTACAGCAGGTCTACCCTGATTCACAGCAACTTGAAAGAAGCTTTCCAAAATCCCAGAAACCGTAAAATTCTAATGAAGTGTTACATATAGGCTTTTGAAATTGAATGAATTGTAACAGAATGGGTTTTTGTCTTGTGAGGGAAATGTTAGTGTATCAAATCTAGGATATTTTGTAGAAGGTAGAGACTTGCCTTGGTCAATTTCAATGCTTAAATCGCGGGTTGGCCTGAAAGAATGAAAACCTGAAACAAAACGAGTGACAAAATGCCGGACCATACTAATGAAAAGCAAAACCACTGCACTGTTCCATCAGAAAAATGGACACCCCTCCCCCTCCCATTACTCTAAATAAAAATTTTGAAATAAATTATGAAATAAATTTTTGTCATCTAGGTTTAATTTTTATTCAGTTTTACAAGTCTCAAACTTACATGAAGCAAGGGAACAAGGGAAGAAAATTATCCAGAGGGTTGCATTAAGGTTTGCATGAGCCTGTG
Source organism: Haemorhous mexicanus (assembly GCF_027477595.1). NCBI lineage: Eukaryota > Metazoa > Chordata > Aves > Passeriformes > Fringillidae > Haemorhous > Haemorhous mexicanus. The sequence continues at coordinate 50,816,497 of NC_082344.1, read as the reverse complement.
TAGGGTCCAGATCCACTGTTAAAACAAATGAGTTAATAATCAACACCGAGGTAATGTGGAGTTGGTAAGATTGGATTGGAGAAAAAACTACTGACTCTCTCCTCTTTGCCTTTATTTTGTAACTCAAAAAACCTGACAGCTGAGATATTTCCTAAATAGCTGCTAGTAATAGTAATCTCATTGTAGAATGACTGCAGGTTTATGCCAGAACCCGGTGATTCCTTTCTTGTTGAGACAGGCAGCTGGTGTAGAGTTTTGTACTCATCTAATCTCTCAGTATACTGGAACAAGCATACAGGTACATTTTGTTCTCAGAATAATTTTTGAAAAGGTTTCAAAATCATTCAGGAATAATCCTTCACCACTGGTGTTCACACTAGTCTTCCCTGTAACTTACTCTTTTCTACATATACAACATTTAGTAAGTAAACACAAAGAACTCTGCTGACCTTCCCCTCTGGTTCCAGTGCAAGGGCACGGAACTCACCACCACCATACTGCACCACTTAAGATAATTTTCAGCTGATATTGAAACACCAAGACACAAAAATAACTGCATGAAAAGTGTCATAAAATCATACCTCCAAGGCCTGTTGTTACTAGAAAATAGGTCAATTTGTGCTATTTTTAAGGATGCTTGTGACCTTTCTGGTAACTATCCTGTTGGCTTGGTGATATTCAAATTATGATTCTATTTAAAAAATAACACCTGTGGGCATTTGCTGTTAGAGCACCTAGATAGAGGACAAAAATCTTAATGAACTCCTAATTGAGTGAAATATGGCTGGTCCACATTTTTGTTCTTGCTGATCAACTACTCTGATTTAGCAGCTCCTACAGCTGCATACAAATTCAGGGTACCAGAGACCCTTTTCAAGAATCCTGCCAATTCAGTTTGACTGCCTAAAATGCTTGTACCTTTTCTATGTTCCTAATTTAAATTGGCAATGCTTGTGAATGGTATCAGGTTGTCAGCACAAGGGAAAAGAACTGTTCCTTTTGTTCCTAGAACTAGTACAGTGTGAGCTTTCTCATCGGGTGACACAGGATGACTGGGATGCAGAGGAAGGAAATAGTTCAATCTTTCATCTAATTTTTTTTCTTTTTTTTTTTTTTTTTTTTTGAGCAAAGTGCTGAATAACCAAATCCCTTCTTTCACAGAGCAAAGGTTCAGTGTAATATATCCCACAATACATCTGTACCACCTTACTCAACTGTTAAAGAGCAATTAATTTCTCATAGAATCGTCTTCATATTAATAATGTCATCAAGATCAGAGTGGCCAAAAAAGTACATTCTGAAGTACTTGCTGTTAGTCAGATTCCATAAATCTGCTATCAAGATTTCTTTGTTTTACTGTCATGGCTTAACCCCAGCTGGCAACTAAATACCACACAGCCCCTAATTCACCTCCCCCCATCTCCAGTAAATTTTGTAGGTTAAGAACAATTTAATAATTGAAACCAAATATTTGTAATAATACAAAATGCAGAGAGAGAGGGAGAGAGGAATCAACCCCAGAAGAAACAACTGATGCATGATACAATTTCTCACCCCTTGAAGACTGATGTCCAGCCTATCCCTGAGCTGTGATCACCAGATCCCAGCCAGCTTCTCCCGAGCCAGCTTCTCCCCAGCCAGTTCCTGGTGTTTGCATACAGAGCACGACATTCTGTGCTATGGAATGTCCCTTTGGCTAGTTCAGGTCAGACATCCTGGACATCTTCCCTCTGGCTTCTTGTGCACCTGCTCACTAGCCAAAATGGCAAACTGGGAAGTTCTTGACTTAGAGTAAGTGCTGCTCAGCAACAATCAAAATATCAGTGTGTTATTAACATCACTCTCATGCTGAATCCAAAACACAGTCCTGTACCTGTTGCTAAGAAGAAAATGAACTCCATCCCAGCCGAAACCAGGACAGTATCCACCCTTTATTCCAGATCATTTACATCATGCTAGGTCCCACACTTTCCAGTGTACCATTAACTATTCTGTCTTTTGATAGATGCCTATGCAACTATCACTCTCCTGGCCTGTTGACAATGTCTATAAAATCTGTTGAGTTCATTTAGTTTGTGACCTGGAGCTTCTTCCATCATAGGAGTCTGTGGTATGTCATTTTGGACTGTTGCATGTTAAAGCTAGTTCTGATTCTGTCACTGCTGCACTTACCCAGTTTTATTAAAGTTCATTCTTTATTAACATGATGATCAAAAGCAAGTCAGGTCCTTACCCTCAAATCTGGAGTAAAATGGATACAGGCACCTAATGTGGTGATGGGCATAAATTCACCGTGGAAATGATAATGTGCCACACTGTACAGCAAATAACATCATACATTTTAATTCACTGATCATTATTGCCCAGAATCAAATCCCCCTTGAGGCATGTACTGGAGTGCTCCATCCTCCTGCATTACTCACCAAGTGCACACAGGTCCTTGAACAGAAGCAATCCCATGGACACATTTCCCTTTGTCTAAGGCAGAAATAACCCAGACTGTTTTACTCAGCATATTTTTAAAGTGCACTGCAGGAATTCTATCCCCTTCTACAGTACATAACAGTCTTGTTTGAGCAGGGCCAGCCTGATTGACAGATGCCCTCGTGTTGACTAAGGAGGTGGCCTTTGCTAAATGTGTATCCCAGTGTTTGAAGGTCCCACCACCCACAGCTCTCAGTGTAGTGTTTAACAGTCCATTGTATTCTTCAGTCTTCCTAAAGGCTGGTTCATGGTAGGGAATGTGATATACCCACTCAGTGCTGTACTCTTTGGCCCAAGTGTCTAGAATGTTTCAGAAATGAGTCCCAGTGTCTGACAATTCTCTTTGTGCTAGCCTGTCTCCTAAAGGCTTCCTTTTCAAGGCCCAGGAGAGTATTCCAAGCAGTAGCATGGGACACGAGATATATTTCCAGCCATTCAGTAACTTCCTCCACCACTGAAAGCACATGGTGCTTGCCTTGGTGGCTTTGTGGGAGTGTGATTTAGTCACTCTGCCAGGCCTCCCCAAATTTATATTTCAGCCATCATCCTCCTTACCAGAGAGACTTTAATCACTTGGCTTTCTTAATGGCAGTGCATGTTTCACATTCATAGATAATCTGAGTGACACTGTCCTTGGTTAAGTGCACCCATTGGTCATGAATCCATTTATATGTTGCATCTCTTGATGGCCCAAGGTATCATGTACCCACTGAGCTAGAAACCATTCACTCTTATGATGCCAGTGCAAATCCACCTGAACCAATTCAGTCTTAGAACCTGATCCACCTGTTGGTTATTCTCCTGTTCTTCAGTGATCTGACCCTTGGGTACAGGAGCATCTATCTACATAATGTACCTTCACAATCAAATTGTCCATCTAGCCCAGATGGCTTTACCTCTGCACTGTCAGTTGTGCTGCTTCCATTGCTGCCACCCCCCCCCCCCCCCTCAGTACAGAGGTGAAGTATTGGCCATTTTTCTTGTACAGTGACGTCTGAACGCAGCTGGATGGGTTTCACCTCTGCAAGCTGACTTACCTTGTCCTTCAGCAGTTTCCACGTCTTGTCATGATAGATTTCATACAGTTTCCTTCCACCTGGGATGCATTCCTAAAGCAGGACCCATGATTAAACAAGGCATACTGTTTTTCCCTTACCGGTTTACATACTGAGCATAACGTTTTATGTAGAATATCCCTTTGGCCAGTTTGGGTCAGTCCTGCATGTACTCCATCACAGCTTCTTGTCCACGTGCTCACTGGCAAAGCATGGGAAACTGGAAAGTCCTTGAAATGGAGGGTGCACTACTAAGCAACAAAATATCAGTGTGTCATCAAGATTGTTTTTGTACAGAATTCAAAACACAGCCCTGTAACAGCTACTGAGAAGAAAATTAATTACATCTCAGCTGAAACCAGGACACTTACCTAGAAGAGGGAGTGGTTTTGGCAACTGCTGCTGATGTAATTACTCTAATTCAGTTCTAAAACAATGTTAGTTCATGAAAAGGAAACAAGTTTCTTGCGCCTCTTCACATGAAACAAATTCTCTGTATATCTTCTCCTTAGCTGGCAAGCATCTTCCTGGGCCCCCAAAACTCCCTGCCCCGAGCTGTCTCCAGGTTCCCTTCCCCAGTCCTGGCCTTTTAATGTGATACTTCACCTCCATTTACATCTTCTTTAGCAAGCCTGCGGCAGAGAAGGGAAGGTGAACAGCAGGTTGGATTAAATTATTTTCCCTCCAAAATGTCAGTTTTGTGCCTCTGAGATGTCTTCTTCCTGCTACCCACTGTCACCTCTCCTCTCCACTAGGTGAGCCTGGGAAATCCACAATCCAGCTGCTCAAGGTAAAAAACACTTAGAAAAAAAGCAGAGTAATATGGAGCCACATAAATTTAAAAAACCCGGTGTACCTAACGCACTATTTACAAGCTAGTGTAAATTATTTTAGTATTTACTGATTCATCTGTGTGTTTTTCACATAGGTTCACTCAGCAAAAAAATGTTTTTGTTTAAATATTCAACAAAGAAATGTTTCTGTTTCAATCTATTGTCAAGGTGAAGCAAAAGCGTGTATTGCAAAATCACTTTTGTTAACCTTAGAAAATGATTTTTGCTATTATTTGTGGACTTTGGACCAGAAATCCTGTGTTGTATGTGTTCCCCAGTGAACAATACTGTGTAATTAGGCCCTGATGTTTCAGCAGAAAATGCTCTCTAGCCTGCTGCCAGACCAGCACGCTCCCTGCTGCACCTGCACAAATCTCCCTGATAAGGCTGCTCCAATCGGCACCTGAAGGAATGTGGTGTAGATCAACAGCAAGTCACCAGTACAGTGGTTCCACTGTATCCTCAGTTAAGCTGTAACTGATATATAAACAGGAAAAAAAGCTGACTTTTTGTTTGTATTAAGCAGTGCATAGAGTTAGAGAGGATTAGATTTGTATTTTGAAAAGAGCAAATTTCAGTGGCTTTCAAACTTGGATTTGGTTCAGATCCTGCAACAATGGAGAAGGTTTGCAAATCTAAACACAAACAATCTTAGAATTACTAGATTTTTTGTCTATAACCTGCATTTCTTCTCATAGATAGGACCAAATGAATAGTTTCCCCCTTTATTAAATGTAAATAACAATTATAACCATTCTTTCAAAAGTCATGTATTTTTCTAGCAGTTTCTTTTGACTATGGATTGAAAGTATTTGTCCTACATTAACACTTAAATGATCAGTTAGGATCCAAGCCACATTTTGCTGAATGCTGCACACAATTGTTATGCTCAGGCAGTCTGCATTTTGATAAGCTATTGAAATAAAATATAGTAGGAAGGGAGAAATATCTTCCTACCCAAATACAGGTCACTGTAGAAACATACAGACCAATAGTTTGGCCAATAGCATTCAGAGGGTCTGAATCACTATCTTCTGGCCTGCTGCTCTTCACACTCCCTGTTATAGCCTGATCTTCATCAAATGTTACAGGTGACAGACCAGCACCTAAGAGGGTGATTCATGGCTCCCTTCATTTAGACAACTGGCTGATCAAGACAGATATTACAAGGAAGACCAGATTAATCCTTGAGGTTATTTTTCTTGGAAATCCCATGTACTTCTAGCTGAATTGTTATCAAGAAATCAGAAGACACTAAGGGCTAGAATGGGCCTGGATGACTGATTCTACAGCTTTTGGATGGTGTGGCTCTGTTAGCACGTTGTGTGCCAAGTAATGCTCATTTCTTCTCCACCCTGCAGTGCTAGAAAATATGCAGAACAGTCTGAGACATTGTATTGTCATGGTAAAAACCTGTGCATAAGAGCCTTTATAAAATCACAGCCTATGAATTGCTTTCCCCCCCGCCCTTTCTAATATCTGAAAACCAGATAAGCTCTTACTGAAAAGCTTTCAAATATCTTTCTGCTTCAGCTCTCCAAACAACAAGCCACTGGGACAGTGCTGTTGTGAATAGACCACATCTCTCAGCAACTTGAAGTGCTTTCCTAACTATTGATGTTTCCCTGACTCAAGTCCAGACCTGTGATAATGCAGCCTCTTTTGGAGCCACTTTACTGAGATATCTGAGTAGTTCTGGAGTCTTGAGTCCATTTATCTTCTCTGTGATAAAGTTACCCAATTATGGCAGCAAGGCAATCAGACTGGAATCTCAGAAATCAAAGATTACCAAAACATGCCTCACCTTGTTAATGTTTTACTAATTGTATGGATGCATTTCTGCCTTTTTTTTTTTTTTTTTTGGTGGGGGGAGAAATGAGGGCAGGTGGGGGGCATATTTTGTTTTGCTTATATTCCTAGACACCCTGATCTATCATACTTTGAGATTTAAAATCACAACCTGAATTAAATTCCCATCCATTTTTAGCTTTGTTGTTAGTACTTGAAGTATCATCTGATTTAGATTTTACAGTTATTTAATTATTATCCTTTTACCCAAGGTGAAGGAAGACAACAGAGCATATAGTTTTCAGAATGTTGTTTACAAGATTTTGCAAGAGCCATCCTCTGACCCAGGCTGTGTCTCCACCTTGGCAGGATGGACTTTTGAGTGGGGAAACCTACAAAGGAGTCCCACTGTGACATGGTCTCAAGGTCACCATGGCTGCAATTTCAGGGCATGCAGCTCTGGATAAATTACAGCCTTACAGACCCTCCATGTGGCATATACACCCCTGCTGCAACAATGGGCTCGTAGTGATACAGCACTGGAGGAGATGGCCATAAATGTGGCATAGCATGTGTGCTACATGGCATTTATGGTGGCACCAGTTCCCACCAGGGACGCTGGTGAGAGTCTTAGGGTTCTTTTAAAAAGGTTAATGAGGGAAGGGAGACACAAGCATTGCAACTGAATTTCAGAATAACCCCTACCAGATTACTCATAGTTCTCTTACTAAGGGTGTGGGGGTGTATTTGAAGTGCTTCTACAAGACCAGATATATCCTACTGCATATTCATGGGAAAAAACTCACTTACTTCAGCCTGAAAGACATGCAGGAGGAAAACTCAGTTCAGTTTGTTCACAGCATGAGATTACCTTAAATTCTTACACAGCCAGCGTGGCTGTTGAGTTAGTGGTGAACCTGTGTGCTGCTCACACTGTGTGATGCCCTCCTGCCATGTGTGACACACTCACACAGGTGTCAGCAGGGCAATGCTCGTGTCCTTCATCTGTGGAAGAGGTGAAATTAAAAAAAACCCAAGCCTTTAGTTCAGGACACAGCGTGACAGAATGAGCTATGTACCAACCATTTTAATATCTGATATTTGTCAGATGCACATCCTAAAAAAATCCAGCTTCCCTCAGTTTCAACAGCTTGCTGGCTTTTTGAGTAGCTTAGAGATGGGAAGTTCAAGGACAGATCCAGCTCAGAGCCCTGGCTGATTTTTTTCTAGCCCTGAGATGCTGTCAGTTTACAGACCACTACTGCAACTTCCTTTCCTTGAGTCCTTTCTGGTAGATGGTCTTAGATGAATTTGAGACAAGGCCAGTTTCAAAGTGCAAAAGCTCTGGAAAGGTGTTTTCATGTATTTCCTTCCCTAAGCCACCAGGAGCTTGGCTAGAGGAAATTGATGAAGAAGGTGGTGTACAATCAACAAGTGTTGTCTCTGAATTACTAGTTATATCTTTGCATTGCTAGTCAGAAAAAAATCAAAAATATTTTCCAATTTATTTTTTTTACTTGCCCTGATTATTAATTTGCACTTCATTATCTTAGTCTGGGCAAAGGAAAGAATTTCTCTTTTTTCATTATTATTGTTAGTGACAGAATCCTCAGACATCCATCTTCAAGATGAAATATTCAATAATGTAAAAAGAAGTGCTTTTAAAATGAAATGGAAATTATTCATACCTATTTTTATTTTGCTTTACTTGGGCAAAGTTAGTCTAAATAATAACCTTCAGATAATGAAACTCTGGCAAATATCTCTTTATATTATGTACTGTTATCCAAAGACTCAGTGATGTGGCAGTCAATAGTTACACATATCTATATCCACTTTCCCTGTAGTTAAATAAACTTTTAAAGAAAATGCTCCATTAGCTCCTGATCATCAATCTTCATGTAATAATGGAGCTGTTTAAACTCAGATAGGCTTCTCCCTGCCCCCCTTCTAACTACCACCCCATTCTATTAAAATATTTACATTGTAATAACTCAGTAGGGTTCGTGTTTTGGGGTTTTTTTCCCTAAATTGAAGGCTTGTAAGTGGGTGAAAGTATTTTAAAGCAGGGTGAGACTGAAGGGACGTGACATGTTATTGAATTAAGGGCCTTAGAAGGTGAGGCCTGTGCAGTCATAAATTTCAGGAATGCGGATGTAACTTTCTGAATGTGTATATGAAGTTGACAGAGTTTGACAGCTACCATCTGTGAACAATAATGTATAGAGCAGCAGGGCTACATGATGCAGACTGGAATGTACCTATCAGGCTCTAAGGACTATAACAATTTACTACTCATTATCAGGGACCGTGGTCATGATTAGCTGCAGGGGTTGGAATGAAACTTGGAAATTATGAGAACAGAGTTCCCCTTGTTAAAGCAGAATAATTAGTTTAATACATATGAGGAGAAAACAGGCAGGAGACTTCCTTCTGTTTCCTGCTCATGAAAAATAAAAAAATGCACAGTGAAAATGGAGAGACTGTTACCTCCTTTTGCATCACTTTGAATATAAGAAAATGGCGATTTTGTATTCATTCTCTTTCTGTTCCAGGGCTTTCCACAACTCTGCACCCTTTTCAGCATAGAATGGCAGGGACATAATTATGTGATAACTGTGTTGATGCTACATTCATTTACCAAAGCTGATTTCTTGTGGTCTGTGCTTTCTTGTGCTCCATCAGAGAATAGCATTGTGGCCAAAGCATGCCTTTGAAGCACAGCACCTTACAATCAAAATCTCTATCAAAAAAAAGAAAAAAAAAAATTTGCTCTTTTCTTGGTAACTTGTATTGCAAACAAATCTGTGTTTTCCCACAGATTTATATTTTTGTTTGGTAGAAACCTTAACGTACAGTGCAGCTGGAGCCACAGAGAAATATTGTGAATTCTCATTTCAGCCTGCCCAAGCATACTGTGTGTTGAGACTGAGAGACATTTTATTGCTTAGCATGAATGCACATGGGTCAGTCCCACTGGAAATCGTTTATTTAAGCTAAGAATCTGTCCCAGGAAATCAAGGAAATTATCAGATAAGAAACAGAAAACATACAGTCTCCACAATGTATACCTCAATGTCCGCAATAATATATATTCATTCCCATTCTTTTCCTGCAAACATTTGCTTTTCTTACAAGAATGGCATTAATCCTAGTCTACACACATTAGTCAATAGTGAACTCTGACACTGGTTTAAGATCCAACAAGGTGCCCGGATTCCTAGGAAGGGCATTTGACTTAGAAAAACATCCAGCAAAAACAACACACTGAAAGAGAGAAACAGCAGGAAGTCTACTGAGCAAGAACAATATCATCCATCCTCTTTTAACTGAAAGAGAGAGGTTAAGGTTGGTTAAGAAGAATGTGTGACCAGACAAGAAAAGTATAGTAAGCAGTTCCTGTGATAGATGGTTTAAATTTAGTTGTTCCTGCCTGGGGTGGGGGTTGTGGGGTTGCACTATGTGACCTTGTTGAGTCCCTTTTACAGATATTTAACAGGAAAGGACAAGATTTTTTCTCCATTGGAAAGGCTGTGTGCTTTTTCATTATCTGCTTCAGAAAAATGTACCCCAGTGAGGTTATCAATAGAAAGCCATTAATAAAGACACATTCCTGAAAATACTGACTTACCCAGACCTGACTTAAAGATGTGCCTGTCACAGTCACAGAGATGCATCTTGGCTCGTAAATAAGGGAGTTCTGAGTTGGCACCTTTCTGGTGTCTGGGCCAGCCTGGTATGTTTGTTTCTGCCTCAAGATGACTGCAGGCTGAACATGCAATGGCAAACGGCTGCAAAAAGTGGGACAAGGGGAGACTCCTTGCTCTCGTGTTCCTCAGCTTGATGGGAAATTTTGCTAACATCATTCAATGCATACATAGCTTGACTGGCAAATCAGGTTGTTTTCAGAACAGATTATTTTGAACTAGATAAAGTGAAAAGAAATCAGTTTAACAACAACATTTAATTTTTTTTTTTTTTTTTGTAACAAGCTCTGTCTCAGAAATAGAAGAAAGGTGTGTGTATGTTAGGGTTTTGATGGAAATGGTTTGTGTTCCAGTGGAATAAAACCCATTTTTTTCCAACTGGCTCTAACTACCTACCCATGTGTATAAACAGACCCTGAAGAGAATTAAGATGCAGATGACTCTGTTACTGCTTTGGGAAGGAGAAAGGAGTGTAATGATTCAGTGTTGTAATTAGTTATTTTGATAATGATAAACTTGGGTTGTATCTTGTATACTTGTCAGGTGATAGCCACTGGACTGACAAAGCATGAACACAGAAAGCTGCTTCTTCTGGTGCTACTGATGTGTCATTTTGTACCTTGCTTTCTTGTTCAGAGCCTGCCTAGGTGCCTGTGAACCCAAATTAGTGGCATCAACTTTATTTCCCCCCTTAGAGTAGGCTTTCCTATTGCTTTGCCCTATTTGCACAGCACCTGCCCCAGTGCAAAAAGAAGTCTTAATGATGATTGTTTAAATATAAGTTAAGCAATAGGCAGGAGATATTAACCAGACCTTCTGGCCACGACTTCCTGGGCTGTATTTGAGACAGCCTAAAGACAAAGAGTTTTACTGATTATTTTTGATCTTGTCTCCAGTCATTCCTCAAGTGGTGTGAATCACCCATAGAGACACAGGCTGCCAAACATCTAACAAAAAGTACCCAGTCAGGAGCCCTGGGTCTTTGTGTTCTGAAAACTTCCATCCCTGCCGATCTTTTCTAAGAGACCTGTTCTCTAAGTATCATAGTTAACATGGATGTGATATGCAAAACAACCCCCCTGCTAACAGCCTGTGATAGTGTTTGATGTTACGTGTGCTTCAGTTTTGTCTGTAGTCTGCTCAGATTTCAGTGGGTGAGGGTGAGCTCTGTTAATTAGGCACAGTTATCATTTGCATCTACTGCCTGTAAGACAGAAAACATGCCTACACAACTTGATGGACAGACACGGACTGTCTGGAGCACAAACCAGCAAACCAAATATAAACTCTCCTGGGGCAGTCTCTGCAGATATTACAGACACATGCTGGTGTGAAAAGCCCTTTCTACCTGCTATGTTTTTGATGCTATTGTTATCTGTAGCAGCAAGATAAAAGCTTGCTGAGGATTTCCACTCTATTTTATGTCCTTCATTTTGTTGTGTGGACATGTCCAAAGGCATTGAGGCCTTTGAGGCTGTTGCAGCCTGTAAAAGAGAACCACTTTCTAAGCCTGCCATTTTAATGCAGGTAACCTACTGCATTCCTTCAGAGCAGTAAAGAAAATAGCATTAGGACTGAAATTGCCTGTAATTTTCCTCCTAGCACTTTGTAACAGGAGTATTGCTATGTTATTTTACCTCTCTTTTTTTATGTGGCTGTAATTTCTGAGGCTTTGGGATCACATTCCTCTAAAAAGTCTTTCTTTATTTGCTTTAGAACATCAGTGTAACATTAAAGTTGGTAGAGATGATACCAAACAACTTAATGCTGTTACAAGTATTTCTGATCTTTACCTGTGTTTGTTCCTCTTCCCATTCCAGCAAGCCAGTAAGGTAGTGAGTCTGGGCAGTCTGATCTCATTCTCTACATTTCCTGCTTGCTCATTTAAAATCTGTGAGCCAGAAATTAGTCTTACAAGTTCCCCCAGCTCCTATTTCTCCTTTGCATTCAAGCTGTCTAGTAGTGATTAACTAACTTGTAAACACAGTAGGAATTACTACCAAAAATGGGTCTAACCAAAAAGATGGTAATCTCAAAGGGTTTTGTGGCTACTTCATGCCCTGAAAGTTCAATCTCAACAGCTTCCAGAGTTAACACATTAATTTCTGTGATTTGGTTTTGAGACATTATGGGGTTGTTGAGATTTTCAACCCGTCTTGCTGCTTTTGCTTAAGCAATAACTTTCTGGAGATAGTTTCAAAATGTGGAACATCAGTGTAACTCAGCAACTGTTTTTTGATTTTAATGGATTTTCACTATTCCATGCTTTGCCTCTATTCCCAAGACACTGACCTGTAGATCTCAGAGGGCAAAAAGTTAATTATAAAAGATAAGCTACCTTATTGTTGCCTGCCCTTGCAAAATTTACTTTTAGTTTTACTGAATGTCTTCCTTTCCACTCAACACAGCTTTTTAAACATTTTTATTTCGGTTCAAATATCTGCTATAAAACTTGAACTTTGTGCAGGATTCTAGTGTGTTGAATATACACTGATCTTTGAAAAGAAGTACAAACACCTTTTACTCTGTGTATTTTTTCTCTTATTTAACTGAATTATTTCTCAGGTTTCATGTACAAGGCAGATTTTAAGACATAAGTATCATGATTCCTGTGAATTTAATGTTTAGTGACATCCCGGAGTACCCAGAAAACAGATTCAAAAGTAAAACCTAATGCTTTTCTTTTAATAATAAATCTGATAATGAATAGAAAGCCTCAGCCTCCAAAAATGGGCTAGAGCAGCATTAAACACCCTGGCAGACAGGGCAGCATTAGCAGCAAGCCTGGGGTGCAAGACACATGCTGGCACATTGCACTGGCCCCATATCCTGGCTACTGACTCCCTGCTTATCAAATAAGAGATAATTGAACTTGACCTTCCCTCCCTCTGAGCATTTCAGACTCCTGGATCACTGTCAGTCTCTATCCCCTGCGGTTCTCAAAAGCAGAGTTGGGGCAGGGGGAGAAAAAGAACACCACAAAATCCATGCACTTGCTTATGACCTTAACAAATTTTACCCATCCTCCCAAACTATCACTGTTAGGCTGCCTTGCTGCTGAGTTGGCAAATTTTAAGCCCCAGTTATCACCACTGCAGATCAGACCTTGTGACTGTAGTAGTCACAGGCCTGGTCTGTGAAGTCAAGTCCTTGATTTCACCTATTATGAGAGGGCTCCAGGGAGGTCTGGACAGTTGCCACAGTGCATATTGACTCATTATAATAATACAGGTTGGCTTGGGCTGGCATCCAATTTGTGCTCTAGTGAGAGATGGAGCATTACATTTACCAACAGGACAGCAGCCCCTACTTGTCCAGCTTGAAGTGTGACTGAATCATTAGTTTGCCTCTGCTCATATGGGATGTGGCATTCTAGCAACAGTCATTGTTGCTAGAGAAAACTTCTATTTTTCAAGAGAACGACTGTTCATATTAAATATTCTTACAGCTGGAATGGATTTATACAGCTCCTAAAGTCCTTTTACCATTCAGAGTTAATAAATGCCAATGAAGACTTCTGTATTTCATTAAATAACCACTACAGTTTTCAGTTGTTAGTTAGTTTGTTTTTTTCTGAATATTTAGTGCTGTAAAGCATTGTCTGAAAATATATAAACTCTTCTGGAGCAAAGGCCTCATTCCTTCAGCTGAATGTTACAACAGTGGATGACACAGGGAGGCACTTTCTTGAGTGTTCTCTCTCTCTCTGGCCTCTGAAGCTTGTTTCTTGTTTGTGCTATCACTCTGCTTTGAGCAAAGAGGCAGGGAGTGCCTTGTCTCCATAGAAGTATCCAGTCCAGAGGTTGGAGGACACTCCTGAATGGAGCAAGATATGGTTTTGGCTCATCTCAGGCTGAGGAGAACACTGAATGTCTTCTGCTTTCTGGATGAGCACTTCAACCTCTCATCCTCCATGGGCAGTCACAGGCAATCTCCATCATTCTGCCCTCTGAAGAGAAAAGAGTGAGCTGAAGATCTGCACTCAAAGGACTGACCTGTGTCTCTGGGAATCACTATCCCCAAGTGTCTTACTAAAGCTGGGTCTATAATCTTCACAGCATCAGTGTTCATACAACCAAGATCATCGTGTCACCCTTTGAACATAAGGAATGGACTGGCTTTGTATCCTTCCTACTAACTCTGATAGCAAAGTCACTCAAGCTCTGCTGGGTCACAGACAGTCCTGTGGATGTCCTCCTGAAGCTGCTTTGGCCATCCCCCAGGAGAGGATGACCACCACTGACAACAGGGCAGGCAAAGCCTCCAGACTTTTTGCCTCATCCTTAATTTAGCTGTTGGTGGGTGGCACTGCCAACTTGCCAAATTGATAAAAGTTTATCCCTCCTAGGGAATCATGGGACTTCACTCCCAGAAAGCTGCTCCAACTTTTATCCTTAGCCAGCTCAACCTGGCCTCACTTGCACTCTGAAAGCACCTGCACTTTTTTTTTTTTTGCAAGCCATCATTTTACGAAGGATGCATCACACCTTAGTGCTTTTCATCCACACAGCTGTGTGTACTTGATGGTGATGTGAAGGATTATTGCCTCATTCCAGAGATGGGGAAAATGGAAAATCAGGCAATTCAGCCTGCTTTTGATATAATTCAGAACTGGAAGAAATACAGCATTGCAGCTAACACCTAGGTGAACATTTCAATATTTCTGGTCAGTTGGAGAGTGCTAACTTCATATTTTATAGTTAGGTAAAGAGCAGAGCAGAGCATGTACATTTAGAAGTGCACATTCTGTGGCCACAATTAATAAACCCCATAATATCTATCAGCACTCCTAGAGGGTGGGAAGGAAAAAGAAAGGAGAGGGGGAACCGTCTTGGCTTTCTTGAAGACAATGAAGCGCTGTCTTGAGTTTTCTGCAATTAGGAAATCACCTACAAGTACCTTTTTTCCTTTAACATTGTTTTTGTGTATGGCATTTTTGCTCTTGTTAAAGCTGATTGAATACTGGGGATTTCAAGAAGCAAGTAAGGCACTAGCAGGAGGCCTAAGAAACACCCTGGAGCAATGGTGCTGATTCAAGAACTCATGTCTCATGTATCAGTGGTCTTGTTTGGGGTTTCTTGGAGAGCCACACTAATCTTACTCTGGCTCTCTTTAAAAAAAAAGCATGCACCACAAAATCATAGCCGGCTAGTGCTTGTTACAGCACATATTGCTTCCATTTGTCTCCTTGAAAGATAGTGCATTTCTTTATTTCTTTACCCACAGTTTTTCCTCTCTGTGGGCTGAGGTATGTCTGAGCTGGGAGGAGCTGGCCTGAGCTGTGACTGTGCCGTGTGCCATCTGGGCCTGCTCTTTCTTCACAAAGGCCTGCAAGGCAGGACATGTCAGCTGAACTTGGCAGGCGAACAAAAGCCATTTGGATGCTATAAGGAAAACAACAGCTCCGTGGTTTGGAGGCTCCTGCTGGATAGCACGGTGAATCAGAGCGTGTCCCTCACTGTTTCACAACAGCTCTGCTCCTCAGAGCACAGCCTTGCAGCAAGGCCAAAAACAAGCCTCGTGGCCTATGGATTTTCATCTTGTAATAACAGCTTCGTTTTCTAGACATGAAGTACATGTCCTCCAGTAATATGTGATGAAATGTAAATTGTACATGTTCTGTAGCCTCACTGCCCGTGCTGGCAGCCTGTCCTTGGGAGCCTCAACAGCCCTGCACACCACCATGCTTAAGCTTCCTCATACACCCCCGACAAAGCCATTCTTGAGGCCACAAGTTTCACTTACAATCCACTGCAGTATCTTATGTGATCTTTATGGCAATTAGCCACGGTAAAACTCATGAGCAAGTGTTGGGGGGACCAAAAAAAAAAATCAGAAAAATCCCCTTGTGAGAGTGAACAGACTAACTTGCTGTGAGAGACAGGGCATCCTGACCTCAGACCCCGGCCATTCCTCCCATTTCCAGTGCCACTGCAGCGTGCCAGTGCCCATGCCACTGGTGAGAAGACCATGAGCAGATGTGAACCCCAAACTGGAGCTGCCTCTGCCTTCCTCTTGCCACCACTGGGATGGCAGCCATCTGCTGCCTGGGGTGTCCTGTCAGCACTGGTAGAGGATGGGAGAAGCTCTGGCTTCTTGCCCAGCAAGCCCTCAGGTGTGAGGGTGGCCTGGCACCGAAGCCTGCAGGAATGCCACCAATACAGATCCCATGCTTTTGGCTCAGGGTGCCAAAATACTGCCCAAGGCACAGGGTGGGAGCTGGCAGACAAGTGTGAGGGCTGGGCTCAGCATGTGACTTGGTATGGGGCAAAGGTGGTGGTGAGGAAAGGCGGGGGGTTTGGTTGGGCTTGGCCTGGTGTTGGGCTGGGTGACAGGAAGATGGAGTAAGCAGGGTGGGACATGCTTCATCCTGAGGTGTCACCAGAGACAGACCCACGATCACTGCTGGTCAAGGTGTGGGCCATCTCTTTACATTTTGATACCTACTGCTGTCAGTGGTGGCACTCAAGTTAACTTTGGGCACCTCAGGTCTAGGAGGGCACTCACATCCTGGAGAGCCTGAAGCAAGGCCATCGAGTTCCAGAATCCCCTCCCTGGGATGGCAGTGAGCTTCTGATCTGGCCAGGGACAGAGACTGGGCTGAACTAAGCAAAGGAGATAGGTTTCTTACTTCTACTCTCATGGCAACATCTATTCTGTTTTCTGAAGCAAATGAATGCTGTTTGTGTTTCCCTCTGCTGCTGGCAGAGCCTGCAGGTGAGGCTGGCAGCAAGTTCATCTCTCAGTCCACAGATGCTGTTACACATCATTGCTGTCACTTCTGGTGACTGACAGAGTGCCAAGGATGTAACGACTGAAACAACTACCTGCAAAAGGTCTGTATGGCTCTATTTAAGAAACCTGTGCATTAGGGACTACAAAATATTATAGGGTGAATGCATTCTTCCCACAGCCCCACTTTCCATATCCAGCTGCTTGCAGTGTCTTTCTCTTTCCCCATCCCAAGTGCTGGCTGTGATTCACTTCTTTTGCAGAATTTGTTTTCCATTCTCTACTTGTTGGATGTTTTTTCTACCATATTCAAAGGATTTTTCCCTGAGAATATGTTGGGCAATTTTTAAAGTGCTAGTGGAGCTATAGGCCCGAAAGACAAACCAAAACTCACATAAATTGCCTCTGCATTTTTTTTTTAATGATAAGAGATGACAAATAAAATATCCTTGCTTAGTACTTCTTTGCTAACTAAAAGACAGTCTGTCCTAATGTGAGGGAAAATTGTAAGCTAAATTGGCTCAGCTTGCAGAGAGTCTTGAAAAAAAGGTTTCTTTCTGTAAATGAGACCTTATATTATAACTTTGAACAAAGTTTTCTACTTCTACAAAAGATTTAGTAGTCAAAGAAAATGGGACATCCATTAATACGTATAGATGTTGGTTTAAAAAATACTGTATGAGTAGAGTTTGAGAAAATTGTGCTTTGTTGTAACAGTTGTTCTGTTTTTTCCCTGGAGTATTTTTACTGTGCATTGACTTTTTTAAAATGAGTTTTTATTTCAGAGTTAACATTACAATCTCTCCCAGATCAGTAATAATGTAGCTGTACTGCTTTCTGAGAGGACAGAAGAATGAACTGCAACTTCAGTTTTTTCACAGCTGATTCATAGACCAAAAGAGAATGAATCTTTTATGTACCAATGCCTCCTGGTATTTTGAAAGAATACATATTTTGAAATGGCTGAGATTGCAGTTACTCTTCAATACAAGTGAAAAACATTCTAGTTACGTGTTAATGTTTTATTCATTGCTATATGTAATATTAATGCAAAATAGTTCCACTTCTCAGTTAGAAATCCTGTTAACAGTTTGTGAGGTTTCAGCTATTTCAGATGTCAAGATGTTTGAGAATGTGGGATTTTAAGCAGCGAGTCAGCTGTTATCTATATCTACAGCTAAGCTGTATGGATGGAATAACACCTATTTGACTGGTTTTCCTAATTATTTGTGTGCAAAATCTCTTCCCTTTCACACCCATAGGAATTAAGGAAAGATGCTGACAATAACTACTGTGGAGAATTACTATTTGCAGTTAGACCTGCAGATACAGTGATCCTTTGTCTGGAATGCAGTAAAAACCAACGTGGATCAAATTTCAACATTGCCTAATTTTCCAGTAGTTGATTCTAATTGGAACTGCTCTTAAGCCTGACTTATTACACCATCCTTTTCTATTGCTCTTAGCAAGCATATAGCTTGCTTTACAGCTAGCTTGATGCCAGTTCTTAGTATTCTTTTCAGCAATTTGAAATAATGTCTTGAGTCATAAGTCAATCCTGGCCAGAATTCCTTTTCAATATAAAAGAAAAAAATCTGTTTTACAAGCACAACTGTAAAAAAGCATAAATTTTCCCAGACTTTCTAGATAATTTTTTTCTCTAACTTCAGACTATGGGAATGCATTCTGTAGTCTGTAGTTCTATTCCCATACAATGAAAATTAATGTAAACTTTTATTAATGCCAACAGTGGAATTAAACTTCTAGGAAAACACATACTGCATCAGTAGTACAGCAGAATATAATGAGGCATTTTCTTACATACTCAAGTAAAGGGATAAAGGTTAGTACTTTGCATTTAAATGCCCCTTCATCTTAAATTTAAAGTGCAGTATTTCAGGTTGACACTTATGGAGACTTTAGCTCCAATCCTCCCTTTGCCAGTTAATATGTGAAGGCAGAGGAGTCCTGAGGTCAGACAAAGCCCACTGGTAGCTAAGCTGTCCTGAAGCCACTGCTCTGCAACCTGCTCCAAGCACAGGAAAATGTCCCTGATGCAAAGAGCACGGAGTTGTGAGGTCTCATCAGGAGCAACACTGAAATGAGCATAAGTCATCGGCTGTCTTGACTGTTTAGATTGTATTGCAGAGATTTTGTGTTTTGTAACAACAAAATCAAGCCCAGTCCTACTTCCTAAAGGGTGTCTTCTCTCCTTCTGAGAGCCCTGGATAATCCCAGTCACTTTCTGGCATGTGTAAGGCTGTTATCAGTCCAAGCTACCTGCCCTGTCTGGACAGGGGGAAAATGCTGCGGTGTACTTGCATCCTTTCTGTGGCCATCCCATAATAGTGACTCCATGGAAACCAGAAACCAAGGAAAATCCACATTAAACCAGCAGATCCAGATGGAAATCTCTCTGCCTTCAGCCAGCTGGTTTGTTCTCTGGGCCTCATACTCTCAACAAAACTTGCTGCCCTAGCATGTACCCAGGAGAGAGACCTTTCTCAGAGGAGCTAGCTAAAGCCCAGGTTTTCTTTCACATCTTCAGCTGTGTCCAACAAGAATTAGTAGTGACAGGCTTTATTTTGGACAGTGTGAACAAGAAACTTCCTCTTGAGGTTGTAGTTCAATCTGGATGGAATGACAAATGCTTCCTAGGCAGCTGGATAAAACTCCCCCCAAGCTATGGAGTGTCAGGGCATGGGGTGCCCAGGCACAGCCTGTCTGAGGCTCTTACCTCCCAGCTTCTAGCTAGAAGTTAGAAAATAAGCTGCTCTCTTTCTCATTTGGTGGAGATTTCTGTGATTTATTCAGAAGAAAACATGACCAATGTATTCATACATTGAGACTTTTTGCATCTGTTTGTTTGTTTCTGAGAAATCAGTGAGACTGAGTTAAAGGTAAGTTGAAGTTCAGCCACAGAAACACGTCTCCAGGCTATTCTGGGCAAATGAGTTTATTTCTTTTTAGAGTTCCTGAATATCTTGGGCAGAAGGCAAAAGTGCTCTGTCGTAGTTTAAGAAACACATGGAAATATTTCCTTCTATCTGTAATTGATTTTTCTTCCTTCCTATTTTTAATATGGCATTATACCTTAAAATGTGCAATGAATGTGCTGCAGCAGCAGTGTGCCCTTCGGCTTGGCCTGCAGGCTGCTGGGGAGGCCATGCCAGGCTGAAGGGAGGAGAAAAGCTGGAGGCTGGCGGCACCAGGGCCCCATTTCCTCCCTCGCCTGGGGACCCATTCCAGCCATTCCACGCCACAGCGCTGCAGGTAGCACAGGGCAAATAACTCTGGGCTCTGAGCAAGAAAGTAAATACAAAAATGACCATGAAAATTGCCCAACCGGTTAAATCTGGTTCCAGTCAGGAACTGAAGTTCTACCTTGAAGCACTTAAATCCCATTTGGACGGCATAGATTTACATTCCAGATGAGGAATTAATGGCTTTCGCACAATATTCTCAGCAGAGATGCCCCAGCATACCAACCTCTGTGTTTTCAGTAGATGGAATTTGTAATTCCTCCAGGAGCTGCATTCTTCCAAGTGTTACTTCTATTTTTGGACTGACTACTTGCTTTATTTAGGGGGAAAAAAAAAGAGAAACCAAAAACCTGTGCTCTTGTCAAATTGTAGAGGCTATATGATTCATCTATATAATAACACTAAACCATACTTCTCTGTTGTGGTGCAGTTCATCATCATCACAAAGGGGTTTATAGAAAACAAACATAGATGACAGTCTGCTCTTAAGCTTCCTGTGTTTAATCCTTGTGCCTATTTAGCCAGTTGAACAGTGTACTGTTGAAAAATGGATTGTTATTAAAATGTTGGGTGTTGCAGTAGCTGCAAAGTCTCATGTTTTTTTACTAATAAAAATGAATGCCATTCCTCTGACAATTTTTGGCTGCTTATCTGCAGTCATCTGCCTGCATAGTAATTGTGTGAATGCTAATGACGATCCTGAAACTTTGATGAATAAAATGTTTTTAAGACTATTAAGACTGCCTTGCAGAGACAGCAAAGCCTATTCATTTAAATGCTTTAAAACACACATCCTTCACTAAGTATCACCAGTGGTTTTGAGCCTCGAGCAAAATAGAATATAGAAATTTATGAAACAGAAACAGAGTAGAGCAGAATATAACCCATTTCCTGTAGTCTGCATGCCTATATAGCTTGTTAGTAGTGTTTCTCAAGTGGGAATCATTTACTTTCCAGTTTTCCCTGTTACCTTTTTTATTGTTTATCTAGTTTGGATATTGACAAAATGTTTTGAATCGCCTGGTTCCTAACGGAAATCTCGATGGTTTCAGGCTTTTTAGAAAACTGTTACAAATTGTTAACAGCAACTGTGTTTCTAAAACGGTATGCAGAATCATTTCCTACTGAAAGGCAAGATCAGTAGAGTACCTAGTTCTTTTAGGCATTTAAGGTCTGAAAAACCCGCTCAAAAGGAAAACCCTCTGATGAGGTGCTCCTTGCTCTAAGGAGCTCTGCTCTCCTCCATGATCCCTCTCATGTGAACTGACAGCAGGTTATTGTCTTCTCTCACAGGCACCATTTGCTAGGCTAAGGCAGTCTGTCCTTCCTTCTCTCTTCTTGTAAAACTGTCATTTCTCCTCTGACTGCCCTCACAGCCCCTTGCTGCACCACTTGTACCTGGAAGACCTGAGCTTGGTACTGCAGGGGAGCTGCCACCCATCCCATCACCCTTTCCTGCCGGGTACTTGGCCTAACATGATCTACTACCACGTTTGCAGCCTGCATATTCAGGTTGTCTCTTTTCTCCTTGGTTTTAGGGAGGGCCTTGGCCCAGGCTGTGACATTTACAGAAGAAGGCTCAGAGATGTTATGAGCCTGATGTAGGCTGAGATGTGGTTCTCTCAGTCTTCCTGCCCAAGTTGTTCAAGTGTCCTGAGGGATTTGATGCTCATTCAGGTAGAGAGAGAAGGACTCCTTCTGTGCTTCAATTGCTCATCTCAAACTTCAGGGTTGCAGTCTCTGCTTCAATGAAGTGTGTTTATGGGACTTTGCCACAGAGTATTTGGGTGTATAAATTACTGAGCTATTTCAAGGTGAGGTAGCAACCAGGAGCTGGAGTGGCAGGTACATGCTGGGCTTAGGTAGCCTAGTTCACTTGGAGTTTGAACTTTTCTCATGCGTCTTTGCTATACAGCATGATAAGCTTATGAAAGAATTACTAATTCCTGTAAAAAGGGAATGCTTCCTGTGTTGCAGCATGGGCTGATTAATTGAGGATTTTAAAGAAATGCAGAATAACATCCAGATTTTCAAGTGTTTTTAGGTTCTCTGTTCCTATGGGCAAATAGAACACTGCCAGTATGACAGGAGACAGTGTAATGGTAGGATATTATGCAATTAAGGCTCTAATAAAATGCATATGCCTGTGGGAGGATGAGTTAAGGTTGCCCAGGCAATCTTATTTCTGGCATTATCTATATTTTCTGCAATTGACTTTGCAACCTACACATTCACGCATCATAGCTTTTTGTTGTACTATGCAGCTATGACTTGAATTTACATCCCTCTTGCTAAAAAAGTTATATTAGAATTTTAAAGTTTCCAGTATCTTATAACTTCAGCACAAGGCCAGCTCAAGCCATGTTCAGCAAGAGTGTGTGCCATCCTGGCTGAAACCCTGAGTACCCAGGGCCACTCACCAGCTGGCCAGTTGCTGTACCCAGGGCCACTCACCAGCTGGCCAGCTGCTGTGTGAAATCTGGGGAGGTGATAATCAAAACACTGCCTTCCCTTTCTGCAGTTTCAGGGATGCAACTTCTGGGTGACAACTCCACAACCTTAAAGGATCTCCAGAGGTGAGACTTGAAGAATAAATATGAAACAAGCTCTTCATTTACTTAGCAACTGAGAGAAACTGTACCAGCCCCAGAACTCCTCTGCCAGTGTCAAAATCATCCTACAGCTGGCCTGGCACAGCAGGACTTGTCACTGACCTTCCCTAATACAACCCAGGCATTAGCCTCTTGATGAACTGTGTTGTAACATCAGGTGAGATTGAGAGAGGTTGGTAATGTGACTTTAATCCCATGGCTTTTAGAAGGCTTAATAGACATCCTGAGGCATTCCTAAAATAGCAAACAAAAATTTTGCTATGCTTTCTCATATACCTTTTTGATTAAGGTATTAGAGATTGTATTAATTCAAGACATTTTGCCTTTGAGGTCTTCCCCCCACTTTTCAGATCAAACCAGCACTCTGTGTGCAGAAAAACTGCTTGTACTCTGGGGTCACAAACCAGCACAAAAAAATACTGACAGCAGATGTGCAGCCCTGAATGAAAAACAAAACCTTTGAGCTTTTCACTTCTTGGATTAGAGTTTGGTACCATTACATATAGAGGAAATGGGAAAAAATGCAAGCTTAAAAGAAGATAAAATCTGATTAAAATGCAGACTAATATAATTGCAGAACATTACTCAGGCTTTCTTGTGGAGAGAGAAAAATGTCTGCTATTGTGCTGCTATAGAAACTACCTAGGGCCTGTGAGTAGGTGAGAGTGCACGGAGCATGTCGTTCCCTCTCTCCCGCCTTTCTCTCCCCTGGAATGAAGATCATATCTTGCTCTGTAAGCTTGGATTTGCTGGCCAGGAGATCTCTCCCAGTACAGAAAGAAGTTGTTTTCCTGCCTATGTAGTTTCTTTTAATATCTCTGCTCACTCCCTCTTTTGTTTTGCTCTTGGAAGGTGGAGCAGGGCTGTGTTGGAGGGAGGGATAAGCTCCAGTCTTCTCAGGCTTTTCACAGGGGCTGGTTCACTTGGCTTGAAAAGTTGGGAGCATGGAGCACGTGTTGTGCCACAGAAAGGGAGCTTTCTTGTATTTACTCTTGTAAAGCCCCAGAAAGATCTCACAGTGCTTTGGAAAGCAAATGCCCATCTGGAATGAGCAGCCTTTGACCACATTTCTGCACACCGTGTCCACAGCACTTGTTTCTCTGAGGGACTGAGTTGGAATTACCAAAGCACTAGGTAACAAAGTGAGGTTTACTCCCTGGCTGTTGGTGGAAGTGTCTTTATAGGAAGTGTAAAACCACATACAAACATACCCTCTGTCCAGTAGCATAAAATAAGCCCAAGGAATGTGTCCCTGAACTGTGGAATTGTTTTCCTACCAGCTCTGCCCCCATGACCATCTGGGCTAAGTAATCTCTGACAGCAGTAATTTCTGCCTGAAAGGATGATATAAGAAATTTGTTATTAAAAAGACTGATGGATGAGAAAGTCTGTCTACACCACATTAGAACTCCTTCTGGTCCATAACTTTCAAGAAATTAGTGAAAAATTTGAGAAGATTATTTACTGCTGCTAATGAATTCTAAGATAGCATAAAGTACTGAAAAATACATCTCCTCTTTTATAAATGCGTCCTCCTTTTTATTACAGATGTAATTTCAGTTTTTGTTCCAGTGCCTCCTTACAGAAATTGACTCAGTGAGTCAAATATGCATTTTACAAGAACATATTTTGTATCTCAGTTTTTCCAGAAGTTCCACCTTTCAATCTGGCTGATTGTTTTGCTTTTGGTATTTTGAGACAGAGGAAGAAGATTCCATTCTCCAGTTATTTTAGCACTTTCATCCAGTCCCTAATTAATCATCTCCTTTACAAAACCAGTTTACTGAGGCGTCGTCTCATTTTCATCATCCTTTCCCATTTCCCTTTTTTGTGGTTTATACCACACCCCTTCATGTGTTGGAGACACCATGGCTGTATGCATCGCTATATGTTAGCATATTGATTTATGGAATGATGTTAGAACTCTCTCTGTAGGCCTTTGGAAGAGATCATGGAATCTCATTGCCCCTGAAGTCAATCACAGCACGTATTTCCTCCTATAAAATCCTGCAGCTCAATTTTACAGAAGTTAGGCTTGATTTTGCTCCTTCCACTCTTGTTAGAGATCTGTTCTGATGCTTTGCTACTCTGACTCAGTTTATACCCACTCATTCTTATGCTGACATTGGCCCTCAGTTTTAATTTTTCTGGCTTGTCCATTTTCTAAGCCCCACTTTTGTATATTTTATTCTATCTCAACTATTGAACTGTTCTTACCTGAGCCATAAGCTTTACTTTCTCTCTGATTCTCCTTCCAAGAAGGCAGGCAGGGGGGAGTAAGCAAGCAGTTGTGTGGTACTTTGTTGCTGACTGGAGTTAAACCACGAGAAATCGATTTACTCTGACTGGATGACAGAATCACACATTGTACTGCAGATCTTTCCTGAAATTACTTATCTGACATTGCTGGGTTTACACTTCCCTTTTTAAGGAGCTCTGACTCATCTTGGATTAACTAGTCTCTCTTATCCAAATGCTGATCTTATAGCCAATGGAAGAAATTTTTTAATTAATCTCTGCATGTCATTAATGTTATTGAATTTAATTATGTTTTCATTAAATCTGTTCCAAGAGACATAGAGTTTGACCAATATACTAACTACTCCCAGCACTGTCAACAGCAGATTTCATTAGCTTTCTTGTGTTCTTGATGACACCATTGTAATGAAAACATGAAGGATGACAGGAGCATTGATGAATCACACACAGCACTTTCCTTCAGTCTGACACCTCCCATACAAAACAACCCTCTGTCATTGTCTCCTGATCCACATGCTTTTCTGCTTCAACAGCTGTTTCCTGTCTGGACAGCACCAGGCATTATTGATCCCAAATAGACTACATCTACCCCATTTCATTTCTTGAAGAAAAAGGGAAACACAAAGAGATATCCTGCTGAAGCAACATCTCATGTAATTGCACACGTAATTTTTATTTCATTTATTCTCATATCTTTAATTATTCTTTCCTTCAAAATTTGTCTAGAGTATTATAAATTATTTCCCTCCCTTTCTTCAATGCAAGTATTCTAGAATGACTTGAGTGCTAAAGTGAAAGTTTGTGCTCCTTTCACCCTCATCTCCTCATGCTTGGCCTGTTTGCACACTGCATGAGATTGTTTGTTTTCCCCCACTATAGTAATTACCCATGACTTTCTTCCTATTACTCATCTTCCTTCTGCATTCTTTATTAAAACTAGAAGCAAAATACTTCTTGGTTTTCTAAATGCTGCCAGACTTCCTTCAATCTGTATGCCCTTCTCACCACATGACTGCACTGCCCTGCTTCTTTTTTCCTGGTTGATGTAACTACTTGTAGCTGACATTATTTATCTTCTGCATCTACTCATCTTGAAGACAAAACTTTCTTAGGAGAGTGATGCTCTTCACTTTCACCTTTAGGCTTTCTATTTCTAACGACCTTAATTACAAAGATGCCAGATAATCTTCTATGAGACCCTTTCCCTTTGCTCAAGGTACAATGTCCAGTTCATTTCTGCTGCGCTGGCATTAAGAAATCCAGTATTTTCTTTGTATTCAAGTCCTTGAGTCCTTCAGCCTTGTTGATTAATTTCTAATTGTGTCTCTTGGCCTTTCCCCTTTTGACTTAGAATACCTTTCTATAAATCTGTTTTACCCATCTATTTTTTTTTTAAACTGCACCTATGAAAAAATTCCACCCCCCCCCATGACCATAGTAGCCTTACAATACACCCACTACCCACAAAGCTAATCCACCATCACCTCTGCTGTTGGCCCGGGGGCTGGCAAGGAGAGCAGCTCCTCTCTCGCACCCAGCACTGCTCAGCACTAGGTGTGGTTCACAGTCTACTAGCACCTCTCGGCAAGGCAAAGCAAAGCAATGCAACGCAAGGCAAGGCAAGGCAAAGCATCGGGAGGTGTGGGGCGGCAGGGTTAGGTGTATGACCCAGACTGACACCCACAGGGCCGATGTAGCCACCAGCCCGGGCACCAGGCGGTGGCTGAGCCTTTATGGATGCCGTGCGCCGTTCAGTCAGCCTGGCGGGATTTTGGGAGTAGACGGCGGAGCTGAGATCTTCGGAAACGCTCGACCCGTCCCCGTCAGGGTGCTGCGGGTGTTTGACTCCCGAAGAGCGGGGAGGTTACACACACACAACCTCCTAATTTCTGCCATCCTTCTCCACCCGAGGCGCGGAGTCCGCCGTGAGCCCCCCCAGCGCCGCTCACCCTGCCCGGCATGGGCGGAGCGCGGTCCGGGCGCGTTTCGGGGCGTGCTTCGGGGCGTGTTTCGGGGCGAGGCGGGGCGGTGTTCGGGCTCTCTGAGTGGCCGCCAGGGGCTGGGGCGGGACGTGGGGGCGAGAAAAGGGCCGGGGGCTCTGCGGCGGTAGCTTGGGCGCGGGTCGCGGCCGGGATGCGCCTGACGCAGAGCATGTGCACCATCGCCGAGTGCGCGCCCGGCGGCGACGGCCCCGCCACCGCCCGGCCCCGCCTCGTCAAGATCGCGGTGGTGGGGGGCAGCGGCGTGGGCAAGACAGGTGAGGGGCAGCTGCCGGGCTGGGGCGAGGCGGGCGGGGGGCTGGCGGCGGCGGAGCGCGGCTAATGGTGCCTGTCTGTGCCTGCCCGCAGCTCTCGTGGTGCGGTTCCTCACCCGGCGGTTCATAGGCGACTACGAGCGGAACGCAGGTAGGCGGGCGGCGGCGCGGCTTTGTTCCTTCCCGCCGGGATGGGGTCGGGCGGGGGGCGCCACGGGGCGGGGGAGCGCGGCCCCGGCCGCTTTGCCGCCGGCGGGAGTATCCCCTGAGGCTGCCTGGGCTGGGGCTGCGAGCCCTGAGAGAGAGCGGGCAGACCGCAGCGCTGAGCCGGACCCAGGTGGGGAGGGAAGAGCTCGCTCCCCCCGGGGCTGTGGGGCGCTCGGCCGGTGCTGGCAGCGGTCCGAATCCTCGGGGTTCCGCGGCTCCTGACGCCCTGAGAGCCCCTTCCCTCCCCGGTCTGCTCGCAGCCCCCAGAAAGGGGCACGCCAGGCACAGCCACATGCGGTTTGTGGTCGCAGCAGCTCTAGAGATGGGTTGTACTGCAAGTCTCTGATAGAATTCACTTTATGTGGTGAAAGTACCCCTTTTTGGAAGGAGTCTTGTAGCTAAAACAAGACATTCTGTAAACCTACTGTTGTATTGTTCTCTGCAAACTGAGTGCCAGCAGCTGCATGGGCTACGCAGGGCCAGTTTAAAGGGGGAAATGGAGGGGTGATGTTACATACCTCATTCAGTGAGTACAGTGCAGAGTCTGAACTAATGCCGGTGTGAAACAGACAGCTTTCTGTTGAGGAAATTACTTGAAAAAGCCAAACAAATGAAAAATAAAAAAACAACCAACCCAGAAAATCTTATAGGCCAGCCAACAAGGAGCCAAAAAATGTATTTGTCTTGGTTTAGGGCAAATTTGGAAGAAAACTTTAAAAGAGGAGCTTCACTAAATTGTGGAAATACTAAATGACAAGAAAACTGCTCTTTTACATAATGAAAGCTGGTTATTTTGCACTCTTACCTTTATCATTCAAGATAAGACAGTCTTTTAAGAGTGTTAAAAGTTCCAGGTTGCCTACCATTTAATGCCCTGCTTCAATACAAGTAAATTCATTATTTAATCCCAGGTTTCTAGTAATATCATAAATATTAACACCCAAAAAGCTTGTAACACTGCTTTCTTGCTTCATGAGTGGTGATATGACTGTCCCTACACAACCAATGGGCAGCAGAAGCAACATTTGTCTGTAGAGTGGTGACTGTACTTGTGAACCTGTTGGTGTTCTTGTCAGGTAATCTCTACAGCAGACACATCCAGATAGATGGAGAGATGTTGGCTATCCAAGTGCAAGATACTCCAGGAGTTCAGGTGAGCTAGATGCAGCCATGCTACCAGAGTAGCTCTAAATGTTTGTGCGCTTGCATCCCTCTGTGCAGCATCTTGTTATGGTTTTTCTGTAAAATGTTTTGCTGTGTGTTTCAGAGTTTGGTGTTCTTTGTGGGAGAGGTGGTAACTTGTGTTTTAACCAGTCAAGCCAGCAGTGTTGAGAGACTGTTTCAATGAATCATTTGTTCATTGGAGGCCCGTTACTTTTGAGTGGCTGAATTACTGAAGTGCCTTGTTCCTGTATATTGGGAACATTAGGCACAAACCCAGAAACAATTCAAACTGGTATATGTGAAATATGGTATATGAGAAAATAAATGTCATGACCACTGCCCAACAAGCTTCATAAATGTGTATGACAAAGTGAAGTCTGCTACATTGTGGCTGTGCTTGTTAGTGTGTCACAAGTTGAAGTTTTAAATGTATAGACCTGAGTAATGCTGGACTGTTGCCTTTTTGAACTGGGCAGCACTCCAGGTCTAAATGCTTCCAGCTCATATCTTTGCTTCCCCAGACTTACTGTCTAGCCAGTTAATTTCCCATTCTGTGGAACTACAAAGTCTTTCTCTGCATGCAGAACTACTCAGGTCAATTTTCCATTTGAGTATGGCAAGCTCCAGTGTTAAATTCCAGCTTTTTGCAGCTGAATCAACATCTGCATTTATTCGCTATGCTCAGATTAAGTTCATACTTACTATGTGAAATCCAAATATATGTCTGAAGCTGTAAGATGCTATTTGGCTTTACAGAGTCCTGAAGACAGGTTCCTTTAATCTTTTGTGACTTCAGCTATCTAATTTGAGACCATTCATTTTTCAGATCCATGACCACAGTCTGGATTGTAACGAGCAGCTGAACAGATGCATTCGCTGGGCCGATGCCCTGGTGATTGTCTTCTCCATCACTGACTATAAGAGCTTTGAACTACTCAGTCACCTTTACCATCATGTTCGACAGCTGCATCCAGGGAACATGGTCCCTGTCGTCATTGTGGCAAACAAAGCTGATCTCTTGCATATCAAAGAGGTGGAGCCTCAGCAGGGACTTCAGCTGGCCAATATGCTGGGCTGTACTTTCTATGAAGTATCTGTCAGTGAAAACTATAATAACGTCTTCAATGCCTTCCATCTCCTCTGTAAAGAAGTCAATAAACAGCAAATAACCAGCACCCCTGAGAGGAGGAGAACCTCTCTTATTCCACGGCCAAAATCACCCAACATGCAGGATCTGAAGAGAAGGTTTAAGCAAGCTTTGTCTGCCAAAGTGAGGACTGTCACTTCTGTTTGACAGCTCAGACCTTGGTCCACCCAATGTTTAGCTTGAGATTGAAACCTGGGGTGTTTGACACTGGCACATGTAGAATCCAAGGTATTGTGACAGAAGGATGGTTTGAGTAGCCTTTTGCATGGTAGAAGTCTTTAAGCAGTTGCTTAAAAAAGGAACAGTATCAGATTAGAAAAGGAGATTAAAAAAAAACCCAAAAACCTGAAAAAGTTCTAGGATGCGACTTGCTGAACAGATATTTTCATTTGGAAAGGGAACTTTTCAGAAAATGAAAAAATTTGCCTTTTCCCCAGTTGGACAGATTTGGCTTTCATTTGTGCAGAAACAACCTTTTTGCTGTAACTCAACTTGAGCAGGGAAATGCCCTGAACTGCAGGTCCCTGTTCAGAAGTAACCGCTTGAGTTTTGTTCTCACATGGATGAAGGACAGCATGATGCAACTGTTTAATTTTATTGCACAGTAGAACTGTGTTTTTCTGTGTATTTCAAAACAAATAAGCAAACATCAAATGGTTCTGTAAAAATAAGTGTAAAATAAGTGGACAGGACTGAGCATCGACTGTAAACAATGGTCTTTATTTTTTACTAGCCATGTTATTGCTGACAACTTGACCTTACTTTGTATGCAAAGCTATTGTCCACAGGGTGTAAACATATCTAATTACAAACAATTCTTTTACTGTCTTAAAGTACTTTCCAGACTAAATGATCCAACATGGAGCTTCTGAGGAATGTGTGTGGAGTGATAGTCTAATACAGATGCCATTCTAAGACCTCCTTTTTTTCTCTCTTTCTCTCCTGTGTGCAGTAGGTGCAAAAAGAACAAAAGGTCTGAAGCATGGCTGGCTCCAGGCAATGAAGATGATGGCTTGTTCTGAGCTGAGCCAGACCCTCTTCATTCTTAAACATATGGCAGATTTTATATAAATAATTAATTTTTTTTTAATATTGAACCAATGGAGTTCAGAGCCTAAGGGCCTTATACACATGCACTTTAAAAAGCCAGTTGTGCTTTTGTTTAAACTGTAACTTATTTATTTGTGTACAGTTACTCCTCCTAGGGAGTGGACTTTTCATTCTTACTGTCTGGTACAACATTAAATTTTTGAATTGCATGTTTCCTTGTGTGTTCTTTCGGGGTGAGAAACAAGGAGTAACAACCAGTGAAATGTTGGGACAAAGTAATAGCTTTCTTAAGGTAGTTAACATACCCTGCAGAAACAGCAAGGTGTCCTTTCCTGCCTGTGCTGTTGCTTTATTAGCATAAACCACAGGGATTTTGCTCTCCCAAGTGCTTTACAACTTCCTTTTAAGAAATTCTTGTAGGAGAGGAACTGAATAAGGCAAAGACCTTTCAAATTAAAATGGGATTCTTCATTTCTACTTGTCAAAAATACTTTGGCCTTTAGTGAGAAAGGAATAGTGTGAAGTAGGTAAAAACCTGGAAGAACATGAATTATATGTGACTGCCACTTTCTTTAAAAAAAATTTGTTTTGAGCTATGTCACCATGAAGAGCTTAATCAAATTGCAAGTCTTCAGCTATCTTTTTGATGTTTAAAGTAGCTTTACTAAAAGCCTGCCTGAGGAGGAAGTTTGTGCTGGTACTAGGCTGACGGCCATACATGCCACACACAGCTGCAGTAAGCCATGCAGGGAAACTGACAGGGTCCTGCTCATGATAATCTTTTGGACCATGAGTTACTAGCCAAGTGATGTAGGATTGGAGTTGCAAACAAAACTGAGCTTCCCCTTCCACTCTGAACTTATACCAAATAGTGCTTAGCTTATTAATAGAAAAGTAAATCAATTTCCCAAGAATAGCTTTATGGTTTTTCTTCTTTTTGCCTTTTGAGTATTGCTTGGTGTTGCAGGCAGAGGGCTCAGACACTCTGACATGGTCTTGCACCTGCCCATGAAACTTTCTTCTGTACTGTTTCTACTCACATGGGACTGGCAGGGGATCCCTCATCCCTTGACCTTTTCCCCCAGCACAGGGTCCATGTAGCTGCTACAGCTATTTCCTACAAATCAGCTTACTACTGCACTAGGGCCACTGGAAAGACTCCACTGTACTTTTGGTCCATAAGTAGCATCAATTACCACAGCTGTGGCCTCAAGGGCTGAGAAGATTCCTCCAAAGTGTGTGTGTGGGCCTTGGACGCTAGTGCCTGTCTCAGTCAAAGGAGCTACTTGACCCAGAGGAAGTGCAAGATCACTTGTGTCTGCTTAGACTCAGCCCCTGCCTCCTCAATACAGCAGGTCTTTAGATGGCCAAGTCAGAGGCCTGAGGGCATTTGATGAAAGAGAGGTGAGGGGGTGGAGACCACAACCAGCAGCCTCCATCAGCTCAGGAAAGCAGCAGCATCTCAGAGGTGTGAGTACCTGAGCTCAGCAATGGCCACTGAACATAGGCAAGCCTTTCTGCTATAGGCAGAGTTTAGGGAATGTTCTAGGACCAAGACCGACGGTCTAGATTCCTAGGGGCAATCAAATAATGCAAAAGTAAAAGGGATTGCAGGAATATGCAGTCCTGTCATGTGGAGCTCTGCATACTAGGAGAAAAGGAGAAGGCAGATTAGGTTTGGCATTGTGAGAGCATTGCTTTATTGATTATGGAATTTATGAAATAACCATATTCTAAGAAAGATTGAACAGTACAGAATGACAGAAAAACCAAGAGACCAGCTACTTGCTTTCCAGTTGCTCTATTCAAACTATTCCTTGAGCTTTTGATACTGCAATCTCATAGCATTTCTCATTTTTATAGCACAAAGTTCCATTCTATAGTCATTCTTATAAATTTCTCTTCCATAGAGGCGACATTGTTCAAGCTTTATAATCAGTCCATTGTTTCCTTCTAGACCCTCAAAATTGAACTTAAACCAAAATGCACCCTTTTCTGAAGACCATTATAAACATTTAGGAGAACTAATGCTAGCTAGTGAACAAAATTTAAAAAACTACTTCCCATTTAATCTGCTCCTTTGGCATAATAAAGAATGCTATGATAGAGTGAATGTCACTTAATTTCACATTCTCGTCTCAGTGTAAGCTCTAGTTGTAGCATTACTTGGATGAAGCAAGAGGATGCACCTTTAGAGCTCCACCATTTTATGTTGCAATTTGGAAATCTCGGTGCTATATGCAATTAAAATCTCTATTGGCTGCTGCTCTTTCATCACAGATTGTAGCAAAGTTTCATAAAGAAAAATTACATAACGGAATTTGATTGCAGCTATTTCATGTTCATAAATTAAAAATAAAAGCTGTTTTCTAATCATGCTGTTCAGAAATCTAGCTCCAGAAAGAATCTGTGCTGTGGCCTCTTGAAAATGGGATCATGCCTCCTTTTTTTTTTTCCTTCTTCTTTCTTTTTTAAATGCATGTGAGGGAAGGATTCTTTCAGGGTTATCATCAAACCATCACAGCCCATCTGGCCTCCTGCGTAAATCTACAGAGATGTGTGCCACCAGAAACTGTCTTTTCTTCTGGGACTGTGGGCAGAGAAACTAGTGCAGGAAATGGAAAGCTGAGAGAGAAGCAGCCATGTAACCCAGCCCTTGAGTCTGGCTCTGCTTCCCAGCCTCCAACAGTCCTGCTGAAAGAGCATGGACAGACTGGGAGCTGCTGTGCCAGCTGAATCAGGGCTGTGTTCCATGATCTCTCTGGAGTGAGGGACAAAGTAAGAGCAGACGCTGCTAACATTGTATAAGGCACACACCTTGCAAAGTAGCATGGCAGAAGGTGGATTTTGCTAGCCTCTCACTCCCTCAGCAGCATTTCCCACCAGCAAACCCAGCAAAACCATCAGGAAAAATGGTACTGCTTGGGGAGTGCAAATTATGCATCTCAGCTGCTCCTTTGCTAGGGAATTATTACAAACAATCAACCTCACCATGCTGAGTGAGGCAGGGAGTGATTCAGCACTGTGAAGTGCTATTGTCAAGGAGGGGAGGTTTGTTGTCAGACAACTGGACCATTTTTAAGAGCTGCCCATGAGTTGCAGGTGTTCCCTTGCAGCCAGATACCCAGCTGTACACCTGGAGCTGTAAGTGCAGCAGTTGACACATCAGTTTTTGGAGGGCTGTTGAGAAGAGTGACAGAGCAGGGATTTGATGTTTCCAGGCAAGACACTCATCTTTTCCACAGCCTCCCCCATCAGATACGAGCGTCAGGCTGGAGACGGTCTGAGGCAAACAGCAGCTCAACAGCTCTGTGTGGTGTCAGGAGTACAGAGGAGAGCACAATTACCTGAAAGAAGGGGAACAAGAAGCAACAAGTCAAGCTGAAAGGGATTGAGACAGTACTAATGAGCCATAGACAGTAACTGTTTGCTTTACCCAGCTCTAGGCAGGCTGTCTGCCTCTGGTGTTTACTGATAGAGCAATACACCTTGTCCAGCAAAATTGTCTGCTCACTAATAACTGCAGTTAAATCGCTTTAAGGAGCATAATGACTGCTAGCATTGTATGCTTAATGAATGTGTGCTTTGACACATTTCTGCCCACATTTTACCTGCTGATTTATTGTGACTGCCAGTGCATTTACTGTAAGGTACCAGCTGATGAAGCTGGGGTTTCCTCTCCTATAGCACAGATTTGAGTGATGCCTGTTTCCTCTCAGTTGAATGTAAGGTGAGCACCACAGAAGTGCCTGCTGCAGAAAGCCAGACTCCCGGTTCCAAACCATCTTTTCAGACCAGGCACAGGCTGTTCTGCACATCAGGCTCAACCTTCAGCGCTATCAGATGTTATCACTTTGGTTTCTTCCAGTTTTTAATCCCAGATGGGTCTGATGAATGAAACCATTGCTCACTACAACAATGATAGACATCCTGCTAGGTGCAAGTATCTGTTTTCCCTGAGTATGTAATTATGTGGTGTGAAGGCTTCTCTGCAGAGCAAAGCTATCATCCAGGAGTGAGTGTGTACACTCTTGCTGTGAGGAGCTAAGCCAGGGTTGAAATCACTGCTCTTACTGAGCCCCCAGCTTAGCAGTGTCCGTAGGGTCAGGATTGCAGGCTGGGATCTGGGGGCAGATTTAATCATTCTAGCTCACTTGAAAATGAATTTGCTTCTTCAGCACAAAACCAAGGAGAGGAAGCACAAACATCAACAAGAGAGTATGTGTGTCCATCTACTGCAGCAGCTATCAAATGCCTTGTGCTGTCCATCATGTAGCTTAAGTATGTGGTAATGCTGCATTTCAACTTTTTTTGTTGCTCTTTCTTTCATCTTTTCACTTCAGATACTGAAGAGATCCCTTCTGTATTGGTGATAGCCTCCCCCTCACTTCTCCTCTTCCCTTGTCCTCCCACACAATCTGCAGCAAACTGACACTGATTATCTCTTCCTTCATAAGCCTGAAAAAGTCTCTGTAACTTGCAGGTGCCAAAGGCTGACACTGTCTTACTTATGTTACATGAGAATCAGACTATAGTACAGTATGTGCTCATCCTGTTATCATGCAGCTTGAACTCTGAAAAACATGAAAGGACATGTTACTAAAGTTTTTCTAGTTTACAAGCCAAACATCAACAATAGCCACTGACAGATAAAAGCAATTTCTTCTTGGAGTCCTACCACTGAATCCTCAGGGGATTTGTGCAACAAATAGCAAGCCCAGAGCGAAAAATGAGATCTCCAACTTTAAAGTCTCAGAAAAGATGCCTGAATACAGAAGGACTTCTTTCCCTCCAGTATCTCCAAGGGCTTGTTGAGGGGGATAAATGTGAATGTTTGTTCTTTCATGAATTGCCCAGAGAAGTAATGTCCATCTCTTCTCCAGGCAGTTGTCTTCAGGACAGTCCTTTGCAGCCCTTCTCCTTGTTCCGTAGACCATGCCTGTCTTTCACACTTCACCTGAAGGGCTATCCCCTCCTAGTGGCAGCCAAGGTGGAAGAGCCAGGAGCTCCCATCCTGACCAACTGAACTCCAATGGGAAGTTTCCCCCCGGCACAGCTGAAGGCAGGGAAGGATGCAGTCAGCATCCAAAGGAGCATCTGAAAGTTTATCAGTCTGCTGGCCTCAGCCACGACCACATAGATGGTTGTAATGTTGGGAGAAGGGAGGGAGAAACATTCTCTCATGCTCTTTGCCCTTTACTACTCTCCTGATTAAAGCAGAAAAAGAGAAATAATTTCTTCCTTCAAAAATAGGATACTTCTCACTAGTTAAGGGGAGCTATTTACCACAATCCAAAAACAATGCTTCATAGAAAACACTGTATTTCTTTGTGCTTGTCCATGAGAAATAAAATTGTCATTCAGATTCAGATGCAGAACAGTTCTGTGGATGGAAACATGTGTCTCCTATTCCACACTTAAATGTCATTTGCTTCAACTCCAAACAGTTGCTGAAGTAATCAGAGCACCCTGTCAGTTTTTCTTCAATTACTTTACTCAATTTTTGCACTTATACATTTCTGCAGTTTTCAAAAAGCCAGTAATTAGTATAAATGTTAGTGTTTTGTTTGACTGGAATGGACTTGGAAGGCCAGTGTTTTCCTGAGGCCTGAACCTGACTGCCTGAACAGCACAAAAAGGCTCTGTTAAATCCTGGCTTGAGTTAGATAAATGCCTGGCTTTTTGAAAGAGAATAATCCTAAACAGGTGGTGCATATTCACAACTATGGTGCAGAAATCCAGGTAAAGCCAACAAACTTGCAAACTTGGTTTTTTTGTGAGAGATTTGCACAACTGCTTAGTGTCTTCTTTCTCTTCCTCCTCATGCCTCTCCCCCAAAGTCCTTTCACCTCTAACACAGCACATTTGGATAAAGGGCAAGATGCAGTAAAAGCTTAAAATGCTTTAGGAATCTGCCTCAGAGGGTGACCTGCTGCCAGGGTTAAGCCAAAGCAAAGCAACACCAGATCCCATGTCACCACTGTCAAGCCTTAAGTCCCTCTAGAAAGCTAGTTGAAAATCTCCCTGCATAGTTCTCAACCAACTCAGATGTTAACCCTCTGTTTATCTTTCAGGGTGTCTTAACACATTTTGTGTGTGGATTAACTCGTCCATCAGTGTGTCACAACTCAATTCCCCTCCAAGAAGGAAAATATAATTTGCTATTTTGAGGAGATTAGCAGCAGACTAATGGGGAAGAAAGGTGTTATCAGATTTTAAAAAACCTGCTAAAATGGTATTCCATCTTACAAAATACTGCTTGAGACTGCCTTGCAAAGACAACTGAAACATGGAAACACATGTCAAACTGAGGGGCTGCTTTGCCTATGGTTGGCTCCATTTTGCTAATGACTTCTCACTAATCAAAACCGCCTTCAACAGGACTTGAAAACAAGATGTTTACCAGCCACCCTGGAAAGCAGAGTTATGTCTATGATGCAGCTGGTTACACAGCACTTTAGAGTCTTTGTATTACCCTATGTATCTGCAGTACTCAACAGACACCTGTTTGGTCCTCCACAATTAATGATGATTTTTAACACCTCAGGTACCACCAGAGCTCACCCATCCTCCTCCTCTCCCTCCTCCATTCAGATGACAGTTACTGTAGTCAAGTTCTGCTGCCAGAGAGTAAATGAGGCAAAGATCAGCCACATGGACATTACTGAAACCTCACTGTGGGAACCATCCTCCTTCCAGGAGTCCAACGGCACATTCAAGGGATGCAGAGACTTGGGGCTTTCTCCACATAACCTGCTTCAGGCTACTTAAGGTCTAGTGGTCAGCTATCAGAGACACCTGGCCAGACACAGGAAGAGTACAGCTCTATCCAGGTTAATTTATTTTGCTCCTCACCATTGCTAACTGGCATGCCTGCAGGATTACCACTGGTAAGTCACTAGGTGGTACCCAGGGATCCTGAGGATCCCTGCACTATGTCCCGTAGATGGATGACCAGGGACCCTGTAGCTTTTTGGGCAGCAAACCTTTCTGTTTATAAAGAATACAAAGAAACTAATCTCTTGAGACACCATGGCTACTTCAAATTAATGCTAATCTGTTCTGAACTCTCCAACCTGAGTTTGAACTTTTGTTGCTGACTACAATGTGAAAAAACAGACCCTTGGTGCCTGAATACTTGTTGTTTACAGATGTTTCACAGCAAAATCCTAGCATCATTCCTGCCCATATGGCTGTGGCTTTCTGTAGGTTTGGTACCAGTGTTATAGGGAACACTGATGAATTTTCTTAGTTTTTGTTTGGACAGGAACTGTATGCTTAGAGCTGTTTGTACCTGGGTACCAGGTTTGCGTGATGCTACCAAATCCTTCACCATTTTGACCTCGGAGACTGACACTCCTCCAACCATAAAGATGATCAGAAGAGGATGATCACCAGGGTGAGGGCGATTCACCTGTAAAATGAAGAAAAGCATTATTTGTACTCGCTTCATTCAGGTCCATCCAGGGAATGATCAGCTCCCTAAGTGGCTAGAGGAAGACCAAAGAAAGAAATATTCAGGGAATGCTGTAGCAGCTGACAGGGAAATCAATGGGGATGATGCCCAGTTAGAACTAATTAACTGTTTCCAGGGAAGTAAAAGTCTCCATGGATTCCTCTGAAACCTATGGGAGTTTCTCCTAAGTCTGTGGGTTTCTCCCTCCATTCCTTCTTCATTAGTTTCTTCCCTTTCCCAGAGAGGGAGGAGAGTACTTGGGTGGATGTTTACTTTGGACACATACACAGGAGACTTTAGGGAATGAGGGGTAAATTACTACCCAGCAGAAGCAAGGAGTCCAGCCCAAACATGCTAGAATCCCTGCCTGAGGTCAACATGGAAAAGAATTTTATGAAACATGTTTTCACCGGTGCAGTGAATAATCTTTCACAATTCATCCAATAAAAATAAATAAGGTCCATTATAGTATAAAATCAGTTTACAGCTTGTTTTAATTCAGAGCTTTCAATGCTTCTATGACTACCTTGTAACTAACATAGAGAACCTTTTGCTCCAAGAAAATACTTGTTTCATTTTTCCTCAATTATCTTTAAAATGGCACAAATATTCCACTTCAGTTAAGACCTCATAATTAATTTTAAATGTGAAGGTGATGCTTTAATTAATTTTAAATGTGTATTTTACTTTTAAACGTGAAGGTGATGCTTTACATCAGTTTCCTCTTAACCACTTCTAGAAGTTTGATAACTTTGCTGTTTCCTAGCAAACTGTTTCCTTCTTGAGAAAACACACTCCCCTGTCGCTACCTTGATCCAGTCTTTAGGAGGGATGTCAACAGAGCCCATGCAATTGCTCTTGTCACATCACCCTGGAGCATGAAACACTCCAAATGTTCGGTTCTGAAAAGTGACAAAATAGTTTAATTCCTTTTTAGACTCTCTGCCTCCTCTCCTTGTGTGAGCGTAGGCTTTTAACAGCATTCACTTGACAGAATGAAATTGGTGTCAACCCATGCTTGAGCAGAGCAGGGTTCCTTTGCTTTCCCCACCACAGCAGCTTGCTTTGATCCCCGTGGCTCCAGATCCTGGGGGTACAGCTCCTCTTCTTTTTCTTATTGTGGCTTTCCTATATTTAGTCTTTTGGCACTTTTTCATCCTGAAGGTCTGTCAGGCTTTCTGCCTGGTAACCTTCAGCAAGGACTCTTCCTTTTGAAGCCAGCACAGGGAGATGCTATGTTCTCCCTCCAGGCTAGCTGGCTTTGATTACATGGGGCTGGTTCCCTGTTCAATGCTGCTTCCCAGGCAAGGAGCTCTTGAATTCCTGAGCTTTTGAAACTAGTACAAAAGCCTTAGACAGATGTATTAGTGAGCTGAGTATTTGCATACTGGGTATTTCGTCTCTTACTCTCTGACTTTGTTGATAGCATTTACACTACAATTCCAGGACACTGGAACAGCCCTGCCAGTCCCAACACCAGGCCTACCTGGATATGACCCTTGGGCACATGGTGTGATACTTGGGAATGGTTTGTGCAGGGCCAGGAGCTGGACTCGATAATCCTTGTGTGTTCCTTCCAACTCAGAATATTCTGGGATTCTGGGATTCTATGATTCCTAAAATCTTTCCCAGTAAAAACAAACTCATAGTAAACATGCATGCAGAACATTGGGCACACTGAAAGGACCCCCAGTATAAGAATTGGAGATCATGAGCTTTCAGGGTTGCTAAAGAGAAAATGTCTTGACAAATCATTTCCTTCAGTCAAAATAAACCTGGATCCAAACACATGGTGCCTATATAAAACTTACTATTTTTCAGAAGACTAAAGTTCAAACCACAAATTCCAGAAATGAGTATTAAAAATACTATTAGGCATGCAAACTCTAAATTAAATAAAAACAGACATGAAAAGGGTCTTGGAATCTGTAATTTTGTTATGCTATGTGTAAGTGTTTTGAAGGAGGACAGAACTTTGGGTACAAAATATTTGGCTGTGTTAAGAATGCAAGTTTCTGCCAATTTTTTTTTTTTTTTTTTTTTTGTTTTGTTTTGTTTGTTTGCTTGATAATACAACCACCCAAGACTCTCTCTTTTGAAGGAACTGGCTGCACGTAGCTGAACACAACTCATTCCAGTGACAGAGAAGAAGAACTGAAATGGATTGCAACAAAATAAATGTGTATCTTCTGGGATCCTTCTATAGTTCATTTGATTTGGGACATTTCCACTGCCTCTGAATTTACTGTGAAATCTGAATTTTGCAAAAAACCCTGAGTGAAATTCATTTTCAATTCAAAATGCTAGACATTTCAGAGAGCTGTCTCAGGCAATTAAGAAGATTAACCAAAAACCCCTCAAAACCATTATGTTGACATGAAAGAGCCCAAAGGAAGGGGAGATGGTGCTTTGAGCCATTAGAGTGTCCCAGTAGGACATCAGGGCCTTCTCCCCAGCTCTGAGCTCACCATACAGGGTGTGCTCAGGATGCTGGTGGTCACAGGGCTCTTTGCTGGTGCATGTGTCTGTGTGGAGGAGAGAGAGAGAGAAAGGAGGAGGAGGAGGAGGTGGTAAAACAGAGTAGCAGTGGTCAGTAAAACTCTAAAACTGAAACAGGGTAAATAAAACTCTAAAACTGAAGCAGGAAGGCATTAGAGAACAGGTGTTTTCTCATGGCTCATGGCAGCTCACAAAACACAGTTTTTTTCCCTGAGGAAAGTCAGCAAAATCAACTGTTATTGTTCTGTAACTCGCCCAACAAAAACAGCAACACTGATGATTCTGTTATTTGTGACCAACCAGAAACCAAATAATTTAGCTCAATAACTGGAAAAAGGAAAACATGTCAATCACCAGAAACTAGGCTGCTGTGTAGGGCAGTTGGTATCAATGATAGCCAGCTCAGATGATCATAAAACATGTCATCTAGAGCAGTAGTCAAAATAGGAGTCCTTGAAGCAGGGAGGCCTTTTCCCTTCACCATCCCTTAGCTTCAAAACAAACACATCTGCCAGACAAACAACTTCTGGATGAGAGATGTCTTTAAAAGTCTGTCCTGAACTAACACACCTGAGGCAATCACCAAAGTGTTTTTATGTGAGTTGGCATTTGTATTCAGGCATTGAGAAAGAAACAAAAATAAGGAAGCTCACAAAATAATTACTGTGCTGATGGTGTGATTGTGTCAGAAATACAGGCTGGTCAGACACTCATTCAATGCAACAATTGAGCCCATGCCAGCAAGCCAGGCTACAAACTAAGGGAGCAAGCATGGACACATATTTGTCAAGTATATGATGATGCCTATGAAATGTTTACCCTACACAAAGTTCACTTGCTCATCTCTGAAATATTCCTTATGGTAGGATATTTGTCTTACCAGGAAAGATTCACTTAGAGGTACGTATTGCCATAATTACTTATGTCCCTCTCTCTTTCACACACGCACACACACCCCTTCTAAAAGGACAGATTAGTCCCCAAGCTAGTTAAAGGTGTCAATGTCTCCATCTAACCATTTAGGCCTTCTGAAGTCCTTATATTCTTATTTTTTTCCATTTAAAGAATAACCTATATTTGTGCCTAAAGATTCTGCAATAAAAAAATACAATGAAATCAATAGAATTGTGAATATTACTGGTAAATGAAACCAGTAATTAAAAAAATTACTTGGGTATAACAGCCTGGTTACTTTGTTTGATAGTGGAATGTGTTTTTAACTCTACTATTTTTGGAGTGTTGGCATAAATTTTTCAGTTCTGACATAAGAATGGAGATATATTGGGTCACTTTTTCTATATGTATCCTCTGTTGTCTTAGGGCTTTATTATTAGCTTTGAAGAACTGAGAATTTCAATTTAGGAACCTAAATGAATGTATCTTGGAAACCGATTTCAACTGTGGAAACAGATTTCTGAAAACAAGCACTGGATTTTAGGCTTACTTGATTATGTGCTCAATACTAGCTTTCTTTGAAATAACAGAAAAATAACTTTGTTATTCTGATACTGGGTTCTAGAACAGTACCAAGACAATAGGCAAAACTATTTTTGTCACCTGACTTTAAATGCAGGTCTAGCAGGAATTTTCACAAAGGAGAAAAAAAAAATTCTATTACCATAGAATCACAGAATCCAATTGGAAGGAGTCTTTGTAGGTCATCTGGTTCACCTCCCTGCCCAAAGCAGGGCCAACTTCAAAATTATATCAGGTTGCTCAGGGCTTTGTTTTGCCAGCATTTGAAATCCCAGAGAGGGAGAATTCTCTGCACTTAATCACTCTTCCTGTTAGAATTCTTTTCCTTTATTCAACTGGAATTTCCCTTTCTGCAACTTGTGTCCACTGCCTCACACAGTTTGCTGATGTCTCTTCCATGCGGAGGGGTGGCAGTGGTAAAACTAAAGGAAAAACACTGGGCACAATACAGAAATGTACTGTACTCATAACCATAGTACTGATGTGGTTTGGTGTGAATTTAGGGTTGTTTTCAATGGAGAATTCAGGATATGCAGTAAAACAAGGCCGAATGTACAACATGCTGGCTACTCCACACTTCAACTCTGAAATATCTAGCAGACACTTAGCACAAGCTAATTTGTAAGGCAAAGTAATTCTTGTAGTATGCCTTAAAACATGCTAAGAGGATCCACAAAAAAATTTCTAGCTTACAGGCTTCCTTCCCTCCCCTGTGGTACTAGTTGAACCATATCAAATATAGAAAAGATACTGAATTTGGAGCTCATCCTTCATCCCCTGTGAGACCAGATTGTTCATACTTACTTCTCTCCTATCTCAAAGCTGCTGAGTGTCCTTAAAGTCCTTTGATGACATGGGATGTCATGTGGAATGCCTTTTGGAATGCCAGGTAGGTCATATGAACTGACACTCTCTGATCAATTTGTATGTTGGGTGTCTCTGAAGAGCTCTAAAAGCTATGGGAGGCATGACTTCCCTTTAGCAAAGCCACTTTGCCTCTTCCCAGATATATCATACTTATTTTGGTGTCCACCATGACCCTTATTTAGATGCTCAGTCTGCTCCATGCCTCTTGTTTTGTTCAGCAGGTGCTACCTGTCTGCACTGTACTTGCAATGTGATGCCTCAAGCTATTCCCAGCCCCCCTTCGAGGATTTAATGCTCCTAACCTTATCCCCTTAAGTTGTGCTGAACAATAGAATAAAATCAACTACTGCTGCATGATGCTCTGACCTCAGGAAAATCTTAC
Organism: Haemorhous mexicanus; assembly: GCF_027477595.1. Taxonomy (NCBI): domain Eukaryota; kingdom Metazoa; phylum Chordata; class Aves; order Passeriformes; family Fringillidae; genus Haemorhous; species Haemorhous mexicanus. The sequence goes on along the minus strand of NC_082344.1, from coordinate 50,773,262 downwards.
AGATGAGCTTGGGAAGGCTGGTTTACCTTCATGAACATGCTGAATCCAGTTTTAAGGAGATCAGTGAGGCCTGATGAAATGTGCTCAATATCAACAGGATCGGGCCGATCGGGATTACAGACCTCTTCCAGTACCTGTTTCAGCAGAGGTTTGTAGGAAGCCTGCACAAAGAGAACCATGCATTGTGAGTAAAACCGTTTAGATTCAGTGCAACCATGATTCTAAATATTTTATTTCTGTTAAAGGTTACAGAAATAATTATCCCAGAAATGAAAGCATTCAGAGAGGTTGTGACCTTGACTGCAGATGGTGTGCACCAGCACAACATTAGACTGAAAGGACTGGAAGAGAGCCACACATTTACCCTGCCCCATGTGTATTTTATCAGTAAAGAGAGACAGGGAAGAAAGGGGGGACTTTTACTTTCTCTAGAATCTTCTTGGAGGTAATACAGAAATGGATAGCCACATGGATGAGACTGCTGCCCATTGTGCACCCAGACCTCATTACTTTTCTAATGATTTTACAAACACCTAAACCGGGACTTTTTTTTTAAGTGATCACTCCTGCCTTATTCCAAGTGTCATGTCCCCACTGAAGTCTGGATACCAGCAGGGAAGGGAAGAGACCAACATGCCTGTTTGTCCCTGGGAGAGCACAGCTAAGGAGTCCCTGTTAGTCCTTTAGCTTCTATGGCCATGGCACTCCAGATAATACTTCCATCTGTGGAAGACTTTTGAACAACAGGCCAAACAACCCCATCATTACCATGAATGTCAGAGCTTCAGAGAAGTTAGGAGCTAGGAGAGGTGGAAAATGTAAAGGTACAAATGGTCATCATACTGGAAGGTCTACTCCCAAAGATCAAGCTTGTATCCTCTTCAGGATCCACAAATCCAGGCTGAAAGTACAGTAGTAGCCTAATAATCTCCACATTCCAATACCAAGGTTTAAACCACTCTGACACACTGAAAAAATTTTTAAGATAAAACTTTTAGGAACCAATGGAATGATCTTCAATGAAAATTCAAGCTTAACTGGTTTACAGATGGAGCTTTGTTTTACTGCTTCTAACTCTGCCCAAACTGCAACAGAACCATGATCACATCAGAAAGTGCAACTGTCATAGAAAATGAGCAGCTCTAAAATTAGCACACTTATTTGGTTTTGGGACTACCCCAGGTATATATCATCCTGTAGATTACTTAGAGGAATCAAGTGCAACATCATTAATTTTGCAAAGATGATATCTACAAAAGACATATTGCAAGTAAAAATTGATGGAAAATAAAACACAAACCACTTGGCTTGAAACTAAAATTTTCTGGAGTCATTAAAGAAATGTTTTTCATCCAACACTTTAGAGTGAGAAGCAAAGCTTACAGTTTTTTAATACAATGCTGTCAACAAAGAATTATACAACTCATCTAGTTCTTACAACATGTGCATAATTTTTAGTTGAGCCAACAAAGCAAATTACAGCAGACATGAGCTGCAGGATCTTCTAGAACATGTCAAAATTTCTGTCAAATCTAGTCACGCAATAAACAACTGTTTGAAAATACACATGCAGGCATGAAGTCCTATTTATAAAAATCTGTTTAATATCTTCATAGATGAGGAACAGAAAAACATTAGGAATGAAGTATTTTTGGAGCAGAGATCAAATCACAGTTTAACAGAGAGGCTTACTCCACAAAATTAAAGGAAAAACATCATCTGACTGAAATGAAAAATATCATTCAGACAAAACTATCTACTCAAAAGACGTCAAAAATTAGCTATGATTTTACATGTTTGAATTTTCAGCACCAAAACTCAGTGCCCTTCAAAACAACCCAGTCAGACTACATAGATACTAAAATACAGATAGTATGATCCCCTACCTTTTTTAAGTATAATGGTTTCAAATATTTCTAAAAATCTTTTATGACTTGAAATTAATCTACTGTATTTGTAGGGGGGGTTTTTTGGTACAACCCCCAAAACCTGCATTGGTTTCTATCTTGTATAATGAAACTTTGATCAACTTTTAATTTTGGCAGGCACAAATTTGTTTAAAATAGCTGTTAAAAACCTCAATAGCTATGGGACACACCCCATACAAGATTATAAAGGGGAGAAGAGAGAGAAACAGAGAGACAGAGAGAGCAAATGAGGAGAGGAAAGTGAGGGATGGAAGAAGGAATGGAGGATGGGAAGAAGGAAGGCAGAAATATACCTAGAACAAGACGAAAGTAGCTTCAATAACAGGTAAAATTCTGTTCTTGCATGGTCACTACATGAACTAGTTTGATAACCTGATGAAAACATTTATCATTTTATGTACGACATACAAACTACAATGCTACGAAAAGTCCTTCTAAGAGGCTATCCAATTCCCAGTTACTTACCCATAGAAACCTGTTCATGAGTCTTAAGAAGAAATGGAAGCTTCCCAGCTTTTAACAGACAAAGTGAAAAAGTATGTAGAGGCTAAATGCACTCCTGTAGCACTAGGCAGGTTTGGCAATGAGTGTGGTCACAGGACGGGCACTACTTCTTCTGAGGAGCTGAACTGATCGCACACAACCCCTGCCAGTCAAAAGAGAGGCCCATTTCCAGAGAGCCATAAGTATCATGGACAATCACATACTGCCTGCTTATTTCTACTATCATAAATCTCCTGGACTTCCCTCAGTGGAAGGTTTGTCCTACTCAAGCAACTAGATCCCTTGCATGACTAGATTAAGGGGCTGCAAGGTGTTAATATATCCCTTGCTGTGTTCCAGCACTTATCCCTAAGCAAGCAAAGTGGATTACATCCAAAGGACATACTGATGCTAATTACACTTCCAGGAAACTTTTCTTATCATCTCACTGCCCCTGCACTGAACTGCATTAAATGTTTAACAATTTTCCCCATTTTGGACACCAGACTGGTCCCAACTGCTGGAAGGCTTCAGGAACAGATTTTCTTCACCTTAGATTTCCAGTGACATTTTGCAACACTCATGTTCTTACAAAGCAATGCTTAATTTGAACTACATCCTTTTGCTGGAACACTACATACAGCACCATTAGGAGTTTGGAAGGAGTTTTTTATGGCTCAAGGCTAGAATGATCTCTCTTTAAGTCACTACTTTCTGCTGTAGAACTCCATTTTTAACTGGGAAAGGTCTTCAGGAGAGACAGAGAGAAGGAAAACCACTGTCTATTAGTCCTGATCACCTAAAGCAGTATTGTAGATCATGTGTTCCTATTTCAGAAACAGAAGCTGCTTTTGTGACCTATTGATAAACAGGTTTGTCCCTCATGCTTACAGGGACAGGAGAGGAAATACAACAAGAAAACAGCTGCAGTATGCATGCAGACATCCTGCTTCACGCTGCCTTGAGCATTCCAAGTCGAGAGCCATCTTGACCTAGCCCGGCCTTTCACAGGCATCCATGTCATTCCACAGTGCTGCAGAGCAAAGCCTAAATTTCTTCCTCAGAGCTGACATTGATATGCATATGCCTGAGTCTGGACAAAGGACTTGAGGAAGTTTTTGATGACTGGGTCAATTATAAAATCTGTGCTTAATCTTCTTCGTGGGCAGAATGTGTAGGATTAGCACATCCACAAAATTACTGCTGTAATTTTGAGAGCAGGCTAAAGAAATAACAAACACAAGGAAAAGAAAGCTACACTTGCCTGGTGGGTGCTGCTGCCTGGATTATGTATGGAATGGAACTGTTTCATGTGCATTCGGACCCTGGCAATATCCCTGAGGGACCGGAAGACACCGTCCATGGCATCTGTGGCTTTCTGAGATGTCAGGTTCAGTGACGAGTCACAGCCTAAAGAAATAAAGAAACACGCAGCTGAGTGAGTGAAAAATGTTTGTGTGTTTTGATAATAAACAGTAGGAAAGGGGTAACAGGGAGGAAATTTTAAATTATTTTCATTGTATTATATTCTAGAAACTCGGGGGCTTGTTAGGCAGCATGTCCTCAGCATGGCACAAGTCTCTGCAGATAAGCAAGAAGGCAAAAATTCTGGACAGCAGGCAAAGTGAAGAGTGCCTCTCTTTGTAACCTCAATCAAGCAGCATTTTCATCAGCACAGAGGACGTTTTGCTCCTCACAGCCAACAGAAGGTTCCATGCTAGCAGACCCCAAAGAGCCCCCTGTTATGTGGGAGGGAGCCAGCTGGTTTGCTGGTCTGCTTGGGTAAACAGCCATGGAAAAGGGAACTGCTCCTCCCTGGCCAGCAGCCTGCTCACTCCAAATACATTTCCTACCTTTGTGACAAGAAAAATGGAGGAGTCTGTGCTAAATACAGCAGAAAGGTCAGCCAGACATTGGAAAGAGCTGCATTTTCACAAAAAAAGTTCCTATCCTTCCTATCCCTCAAAGTGGCAGAGTTATTACCTCTAATGTATTTTTCCAATGCACTTTTGCTAAGGTATAATGCTTATCTTCCACTAAGGCTAAATTCCAATTACAGGACCACCTAAAATGTCCCTCTGGTTGGCCAGACAGGGCCTAGGAAAAAAGAATGTCTTAGTCTTGGCTCCATCCCCCTCACCATATGACCAATATTGTACAGAAGCATTGAAATAAATGCTTTCTTGACTCCACTGCTGATGAGAACTAGCCAAGTGAGAGCTAAGTGGGTCACCTGATATTTTTATTGTCTTGTCAACACAGTTCTACTCCTCTTGACATCTCTGCCTGCCTCTCTGCTTGCTTGACTCTTCATCCCTATGGCAGAAAATCCATCACAAAATAACTCTTCTTGCCACATGCTCACACCAACACACTCCTGCTTATTGCTGTTGTCTTCTCCAGGGATGCTGCTGTAGTGGCTTCTGTGTCCATCCTCCAGTTCAGAAACCAATCCTGCACCAGCAAACCTCTATGTCTATGCAGAATCTTGCTGAGAGGGCAGGGTCTGCCTGCAGGTCCAGCTTGCACTGTGCTGCACCCTTGGAGCCTGGCACTGAAAACAGGCATCCAGACTGTCAAGAAGGCACCTGGATTTTTGGGTAGGAGATCCCTGAACAAACTTTCTCTGCAACTGACTAAGGAGAGAATCCTTATGTACTTAAAAAGATCAATAAATAGGTGATAAATGCAAAATGTACAGAGACTATTTGACAGTGTACTTTCAAAGTTTCTCTAAAATATGACTTCCTTGGGACTTTCCATCAAGAAATATCATGTCTGAGGAAACCAGGGATATATCTATTTCCAGCCTGACATCCAGTACCTCTTTTTTAAATGTAAATGAAAAAGTAAGTTTTCTTAACAATCCCTTATTGTTGAAATCAAAATCTCTGAAGGCTGCTGTCTACCTGTTGCACTGCTCTAGGGTTATAGAGGGGAGCCCGGTTTCTTTCCAGCCCGGAGAACAACAGAAGCTTGTTCTTTACAAGTGGCAGGCAGCTACAAATCACCTCCCATTCACACCTTCCCTGCAAATGGGGCTCTGCAGCATACGGAGAGCAGAACACAATCCCTCTACTCTGCTCGCTTCAAGCTCCCAAGAAATCTGCCCCTTTTACAACAGTGAAGAGGTGGAATACATTAGCTGCTGCACAGCTCAGGCACTAATTAAAACAAAACTTCCTGTTACTGTTTTTTCTTGGGAAGTTAAATGCCATTTGGAGAGCATGCTGAATGAATTCTTTTGAATCTCAAGCTCTATTATATATGGGAAAAGGCATTTAAATAAAATGTTGGGATTTCCTGTTGGACTTGAAGAAGCCCAGTTGTGGAGAAAAAGAAAATCACCACTAACCTGAAGAAGACTCAAGATTTTAAAGAACATAACCTAGTTCTGCAGTGAGGAAAATGAGTCTGTTGGGAGCTGCATTCAGTGCCTACCAGGATAAGACTTACGAACTTTTTCATGAGACAAAGTACATTTAAGCAACACATCTGCATAACCATTATTACCACAATTAATCCATTTTCACACAAAGTTTGAAAAAAGGAGAATGAATGGAGATGCTGTTTTCTATAGTACTGAGTGATCCAGGAACCAAACAGGACCAGCTTTTCTACTGATTTCTGAAACTGGAAGGAAAATGTTTTAAGAAAGGACATGGGCACTGTGAACCCATAACAGAGATCTATAATTAAAGAGCAGCATGTGGTTGATTATCCCCCCTCTACCTCCAAAATGTAACAAATGAGAATTTCAGACCTGAGTTTCAGGAAACCTTTCACTGTGCTTAGTCTCTTTTGGTACACATAAAGACATTTTAAACAAACTTGTTCTTTCTCTAAAGCAGTATGATAATTATCAACATTTTTGGGAGGACTTTAATAATTCAGAGATATCACTAGGCTTATAATTCTTACAAAGTTGAAAGTTTAGGAAAGCTGAAAGTTTACCACTCCACTCTGTTTTATTGGTATTAACATCTGCTCTCTCCACCTTAGGCTGTCTCTATAACCCTTTTACAGAAATAAACCAATGTAAACCCTGCAAACCCTGGAACAGGGCCAGCAGAATAACCAAGCCATTTCAGAGGCACACATTGAATCATGGGCTAAACCAGCAAACTTGCACTCTGAGGGAGAGAAAATCCAGCATCAGGATTTCATTATGCAGGATTTCATTATTTTCTAGATATGCAGAGTTAATATGCTTGTCAGCAAAAGACAGAAGAACAAAAGAGATAAAAGGGTTCCTTGAAGGTCAGAACTCAAAATACAGCACTATGATATTAAATTAATGAAAATCTTCTATTTTTATACTTTGGGTGATAGCATAGCAATGTGGGCCCTTCTTTCTCTAGCAGATAAATCTAAGGACCTACATATGCATATCCAGAACCATATGTTTTCAGTAGTTTTGGTATATTTGTGCATTAAGGTTTTTTATGCAAAAGAAGTTACAAATGTGTACACAGATCATTGCTGGTTTTTGCAGGGTAAAAAAAAAAAAGTGTAAAACACAAAACTAGGATGCAATTTGTTTAATTCTCCTGTCACTTTTCTTCCCCGTGGATTCTGCCACACATTTGAATCTTTATTCCATAAACCCCCAAATCTAGGATGCAATTTGTATAATTCTCCTGTCACTTTTCTTCCTTATGGATTCTGCCACACATTTGAATCTTTATTCTTGCATCTGATTTGTACTGAATTGTCTGATGCTCTCTGATGCATCTAAAAAGCAAAGCTGCTAAGTGAGTGTGACACTGTGGGACAAGGAAGGACAGGCCAGAACACAAGAAATCTGCCATTTCCCTAAAGTTACACCAGCAGAAGGTGAAAAATTGTAATTGATTCCCTTCTAGTTTGGGGGAATTCTGAAGAAAGGTGTGATCTACAGCCCTTGAGTGAAGAGAGTGAAGGGGCAGACACAGTGGTGACAGCTTCCCTGCAGCACATCATCCCTGGGGCTTGGAGAGGGTCCTGCTCTGTGCTCGCTCTGTCCTCTACATCCCCAGCCAGAGCATGTGTGGTGCTGGATGGACAGACAGGTCCTCCCTTATCAACTCTGTGGCCTTCCTATGCACTTGTATCAACAGTTCTGTATCCATCTTATGCTGGGGATCCCAGAACTGGATGCAGCACTCCAGGAGGGGTCCCACAAGAGCAGAGCAGAAAGGGAGAATCACCTCCCTCAGCCTGCTGGCCACACTCCTCTTGATGCAGCCCAGAATTTGGACTGCCAATGCTGGCAGGCAGAAAAGATAGGGAACAGGAGGAAAGAACAGAATAGCAGCATATGGGAAAAACATTAGAACAGGGGGGGAAAATGCACACAATATCAAAAATTAATGCTCTGTGTTTCTATAAATTTAATTTGATTGGCACATGGAGAGTGAAAACAATTATGTGTTTAGGGGCAGTCCCCAGCACCATGCAGTGCAAGTGATGGTATGGATCTGGTGGCTATGACAGGAGGAGTGTGCATCTGATCCTCTTCCAAGGAAACCACGGAAGGCAGCATTGTGACTGACAAAGATGCAATTTGTAGTTTTATTCTCATCACAACAAACATCTCCCATTTGAAAGAAAAACCCAGGATGGTTTTTTTTAAGAGTTAACTAAATTTAGAATCCTATTTCTCTGCTTCAGCTTTTAAATATGCATCCACACTTTGGCAGTGCTGAGCACCCAGGGATTGCACATGTCTGTCTCCAAGGGCATTTCAGCACATTATCTGGTCTTTATTATCTAGGGACACATCCTGCAAGCTCTGGAGTTCCCTGAAGAGCACTGTGCTTGGAAAGGTTGTTTTTGGCATCAAGTCTTTGAACCCTCTTCTGGAAACTGCTCTTTGGTGTACAAGGGACACAGACCATGTAGATAAGAACTTTGCTGGATCTCAGGCTCTAAAGCTGCACATGTGAAAATCTGGCCACATACCTGCATGATTAAATATGAATTTTAGAGCTACCTTAGGAGAGTAATTCTTTTTTTTTTTAATTTTGGCCTTAATATCTGTCATTTGGATATTTCGATACTACAGGAATATTTTATTGCCTTCTTCTTGCCAAAATCCAACAGCACAACACGTAATATCAATTTTTATGAAGCACTGCAAGCTTGGTACTGCTGGTTCTCATGTTACATGAAATTAAACCTGTCAATTCAGTGAACAATCACAGAGAAAAACTACAGAACTTACTACAATAAATTACATTAATTAATTGCAGGAGGAATTTAAGTTAGGCTCAGATGTGCTTTCTGAAGGAAATTAATGCAACAAATTCATTTGGGAACCATTCAGTTGCTCCCTCAGGCTGCTCATATCTTAATTAAAAACACAGATGCTAATAAAGCAATGGTAAATGGTCTGTAAGTCCAGTAAGGCCTCCCAATAATGTTCTTGCAAGAACTCAGTAAAACTCCAGGTTTTACTAAACAATATAGAGCTTTATGAGCATACCACCCTAGGACCCATATGATCAGTAGTCCTTGCTCAGTCTTTTGCAAATTATTCTCAGATACCCTCTTTTTTGTCTTCAGAGTAGTGGCTGCACTGTGGCAAGGACCGATTTATACTCCCATCAAGGACGTCCCTTCCATTCAGGTGGGGCATTAGCCAATAACTTCCAGTGATGCTGAGAAGTTTCACCCTCAGGTCTGCTGCCTCTCACCTTGTCCACAAGGTACTCCAAGAGGTACCACGTATGTGAAGGACAAAGGACGAGGGATGAGGTTTGTGTCCAGGAAGCAGCAGGTGAGGCAGTCAGGATGACCAGTATTGGTTCTGCCCAGCTGCCTTGACCAGAAGTCCACAGAAGCACGGGAATCCAGGTGCTTTACCCATCTCTGTTCAGAGGGGAACGTCCAGAAAACACGATCTGTAAAGGTCCTTATTTTTTAAAAAAACCTTTTTCTTCTTTATGTTGATTTAAATGAATCCTACTTTTAAAACAATAACAAAGTAAAATAAGTATTTCAGTATTTTTATTTGATTTTTTCCATACTATTTTTCTTGGACAATGAAAATGAATACAATCAATGTTTTTTGCATTCACAGTCCAATTTGTTTGTGTATTCCTCAAACTGCCAAATCAGGCTTGTAGATTGCACATAACTGGTAAATGCTTCCTTCTGAAAACATCGGCCATACCTAGAATTTGTAAAAATGCAGGAAAGGGTTTTAACTCATGGATCTAAGAATGATGGTAACGGAGAAGGGTCCGAGAGACATTTCTTTCCCAGTTTAAGTTCTGAGCCAAACTCACAGGACTCGCAGTATTCATAAACTAGTGTAGGCAGCTTTATACAATAATGTAAATATATAAAAATATAAGACCACAATTAAAACTAATTACTGTAATCTATTTATCAGCTATTGAAACAAAACAATATTTTTAACAGTGAGACAAAAATAATCACATTCTTATGCTATGTATAATTATCATTTCCAACAGGCCTCTTCACCCAGCATGCTATAGCACAGGTGAAAAGCCATCTGAAAACTGACAAAGAAAATGGGCACCTAGGTTGCATTCAATGGGCAATATTTAATGACAGGGAAAAAAAAAAGATTAGAATAATTGCAATTTAGGCTTAGCTACATCAGATACTGCTACTGCCTAAATAAAAACTTAACTCCAGGCTCAGTTCAGAGCAAGTTTGCTGAGGGAGTTATGACTTACTGTGGCCTGCTGGGCACAAGCTGATGAGAAGAGAAAGTCAAGGGGCACATCTCCCAGGGGCTACAGCCATTAGGAGGAAGAAGGAAGGCTTCCCTTTTTTCTAGACTATCAAGAACCTGCCAAGTCATTAGAGGGAACAATCTTCTACCTGCCAAATTGCACAAGACCTTCTCTTGTCCTTCCATCAGTGGTGCAAGAACCATGACATGCTGTGCCTCTGCAAATGTAGCCCAAAGCTGACTAGGGTGTGTGAAACCATTTACAATGCTGAAAAGCAGAGAAATGTGCCTTGTGATGCTCTGCTGGAGACCGAGAGACCGGGGCTGTACTGGGCAAGGACCATATTATACTTTTTTTTGTTCCTGATGCTGCTTCTCCTGAAAATAGACATTAACACTTTGGACACTGAGGCGGAATATGGGGATGAAACAAGGTAAGGGCAGAACAACTGTTCTTTCATCCTGCAAGTGAGAATACTTGTGTAACAACTAGTGTAACAACTTCCAGGGAAAAGCCAGAAATATTTATGGTAAAGGGCTTAACTACATAACATTAAAAAAAACACAAAACAAAACACCAAACCCTTATAACCCATAATACTGAAATCAACAGCCACAATTCTCCACAGTGAAATCAGAAATTCTACTTTAATGGCAACCTGCCACACTGCAAGTCACACATGAGCAAGGACAAAAGGACTAAGAACTGGAACACTGAAAATTTCTGCATTCACACTGCAACAACACTTGTCCCTCACTGGGTTTTTTTTGTCCTGCCACTGTCAGTGGTGCCATGCACACAAAGCTACATTCTCTCTGGTGTCCCAGCCTTGCTGGGGGATGCCTCCAGCAAGGAGCTGAGGCTGTAGGAGAGCTGCAAAGAAGCCATACACGAGTCCTTCTTCAGCTGGTCACATGTGCTGGGGCGAACACAGGACACAGAGTCCCTATTCTGCAGACAGACAAGAAGTTACACTGGAACACAGACCTCTCAATTCTTTCCATCACAACCAAGAGAGATCATGGCAAGCAGCTCGTGTGGTTTAATCCATGCACAGCATCTACTCTGTGCTACCAGCTCAATTGTATTGCAAGCTGTGCATGAAACAGACCCTCTGGAGACAAACCCCTGTCTCTGGTACTGTACTTGATCTACTGAATGAATGACCTAATATGAAATTACTGTGCTTCAGATGTTTCTCTAAAGAATACACAGAGAAAAATTGCCACTGCTGGTACAGATATTCATCTATTTGTAAAGCACAACGTTGTACGTGTGGGATGCATGAGTCAATTTTTGAAGCTATGAATCATGAGCAATTTAATTTTAGTATAAAAGCAACGTGTATTATCTGTTACCTACCAGAGTTTGATACTAAAATGCTTTGCATTTAGGTGAAAAGGTAAAGGATAACTTAGCCTACAGTATAGATGATTATGTTATTTGGAATAAGCATTATGTCTCTGATGAGATTAGGAAAACCATATTTTGTAGAGGCATTTTCTCTTCATGAATCTCATGGAAATATTTAAGCAAAACCTATATTGCATTTGGAGTCAGAAAAAACCAGGGGAGGTTTTTGCCTATTTCTCTCTCTAGCTTTGGTTTAAATGGTTGTTTGTATTTTTCATCACCTGCTGTAAAACTATTTCATTTGAAATCGTTGCTGTAGTACTGTATCAAAAGATAACTCTTCTTGTTTTGGGAATATGTCATATCTGATCAAGCGTAACATGCTATAAAAAGTATCTTCACAGACTTTTTTAGTTTTATTTAAGTGTAAATTATTTAAAAGTTCTCCTAAGTTCATCTACGCTCATAACCCATTGAAACTGCACTGCCCTTTGCAGAGATCATAAATACACAGCTCAGTCCAAACATTCCACTGTCTGTACATTAATAAGAAAAAGCAAGCAAGTAGAAAGCCTGGGAGAACAAGAATAAAGCAATAAAAAATGCAAGTTAGGATGAATTATCCCAGTTTCTGTTAATTTTTAACTTGAAACTACTTTATACAAGAGACAAGACAGGCAGCAATAAGCATACTTTGGATGAAAAACAAAATGAAAGAAGTGAGACTGTGGAAAGGATCTGAAGAGAAGGAACCCTGCTATGGGAAGATGGACCAATGCAGTGCTATTTTTTCCCAAAGAATGAACAACACAACCATGTGCCAAGCCACCCCTTCCTCTGAATACATGAGGGTTGAAGCTGCCCTAAGACACAGCAGATCCCCAACTATGAATAACACAAAATTATACAATCAATGCTCATTTTATTCTTCTTCTTGTCTGTTAATTAGAAACCACACTGTAGTGCAGATGGCAAGTATCAGTCATTGAAGAAAATTATCAACAGTACAAATCTCAAGTGCATGTAGGAGTATCCTAGACTATTAAGTGGAATGAACTCATATTCATAAAACAGACAATAATTCATAATATGTGCAATAGATTAAAAAAAGATGCTGGCAGAGGTCTCAATTTAACAGAAAATGTAAACACACAGTCAGCTTAGAAGGTGTGACAGGATGGAGTTAGGGCAGTGGTTAAATGCCTTGTTGAGTTACTTTCTGGTTTAAATTCAGAATTAATTGTGCTATTTTAATTAACAAACAATTGAATGGCTTGCGGATTGGGTCTAAAATGTTTCTTAAGCACACAAGAAATAGGATTTTTTGTCTTTAAAACCAGTTGAAAATGTTCTGTGTGGTAGTGAAAACAGCTTTTAACAAAGGTTTGAAGAAAATGCCTGACAGAAAATGCCTGAGATCTGTAGTCATTTCCATTTAGTATAAATTGTTAATGTTTTCAGGAAAAAGAAATAATGAAAAACACTAGTCATCTTGTAGTCAAGTTTCAAGACCTGCTTATTTATTGTTGCCAAAAGAATAAGGATCACTTGATTTATGTTCCAAGTATGTGGCAGAACCACAGTGATTTTTTGCTTTGAATTGTGCCTGACTAAAATTGAAAGAAGACTTGCAATTTCAGAATTAACTGGGGTTTTTTTTGGTTGTTGATGTTGTTCAGGAGACAAAGATATTACTAAGTGCAAACAACCAGTCAGGTCTGATGGGCTGACAGCAGAAGTTTAATCGTGAGGCTGGTTTGTGGCACCTGGATGCTGTTTGCTATTCTGGGACTGGGCAGGTGCAGGGTGCTCACACAATGAAAATTGTGTAGCTACAATAAAAATATTAATACATATCTAAGCTAATAGGTACCTAAATGATCAGTAGACATAGATTCACTTCCATGGATATGTAATGAAGCCTGTGGAGGAGAGGAGACTCCTTAGGCTCCTGCCATAAGCATGTTTCATTTCAGATAGGGAAAATACTAATTCTGATCCAATGAGTTTCCACGGAAGAATGCTTCTGAACAACAGAAGGCTGCCATCAAAACCCTTCCTGTGCCACTGCTGCTTGATGGACATTTTTCAGTTATTCCTTCTTCTTCCTCCTGCTATAAGGAGACCCCCCACCACACACAGAGGGAGATGCAGAGGCATTGCACAGTAGAGCAGCTCAGCTCAGCACTGCCACCAGAGCAGCCTCCATGGGCATCACTTCCCCCCATCCATGGGGCTTGGCAGCAGCCAATGTCACCTTGGAATTGAATCATCCGGGAGTAAGAAAGTGTTTACATTTTCAAGCAATGGAAAATATCACATGAGGAAGCTTGCCCACACTCTTTATTACTATGGGGTTTTTGTCAGATAAGAAGGGCTGCTTACTGCAGATTCTGTGTAACCTTACAGTCTTGGTCAACGTCACGGTGATGTCCTAGATCACTTTAGTTAAGTTTTTACCAACCTCAGATGTAAAATTACGACAGCCTCCATTATCTGTGATGTAATAATGTCTTATTTTCCTCATATTTGCGACATACCTTTATTTTTTTTTTTAACAGATTTTTATTTTTATGCCAAAGAATTAGAAGTAAAGTTATTTTATATGGTATCTGAAAAATACACTGTTTCCTTGAACAGGTATTTTGTCTCTTCATTGGGCCAGAACAGCCCCAATAACTGAACAAAACCTGAGAGCAGAGCCTTGAAATCATTACACAGTGATCTTTATGCTGGAGGGAGATGGCAGAAGACAGCACCATGCTCAAGCTCCTTGGTTGAGCTCAGTCCCTGCTGCAATGCAGCAACACACCATTTTCAGCTCCCAGGAAAAACACTGACTCACAAGGATGATATTTCATCCAAACCTGCCAGGCTTGCCCACTGCAAGACTGGAATGCTGCATTTTCTGGGCACAGCAGTTCTGTGTCCAGTTCCTGAGCTGAAGGGACCCACCCGAGATGTCACCAAGCAGAGCACACAACAAGCAAAGATTGCTCTGCATTAGGTGTAATATCATGTTTGAGCTTCTACTGCCATGTCCCAGTCTTGAATTGTTCTGTCACAGATCATTGTAACTCTCACTCCCAGAAATTCAATTAGGCTATTCGTTGCTCTTGCAGAACAGCATTAGCACTTCTTTTATGTTGATTATTTGCCATTAACATATATCCTAAAGTGGGATTAATCTCTAAGAATTAGCCATCTTAAAAACAGAAACCTGGTCCATCCTCATGATGCCATCCCACAAAATCTCCTGGAAAGGCCAATCTGCTTGCACTGACTAGAGGCAGACTTTCTGAAGTTTCACCTGCTAACATCAAACTCTGTGAAATAATTCCCACTTTCAACTAAAGGGCCAAATAATTGACATGGAATAAGCTTGAGCAGTACAAATCTGAGATAAGAAAAAAGAAAAAGTATTAATCTGTAGACTAAAAGCACTATGACAAGCATAAAGAGGCATGTGTTGTTCATCTAAAACACAGCTATTAATAGATGCTACTGTCAGCCCCCAGCACATTCAAAGTCAGAAACGCTTACTCTGCAGATATAAATAAACTGTCCTACTTTCTGCTTTCACCAACACCACAGAAAGGAAAAAGGACAGAGATATTAGCTAGAATATACCTTGTCCTGCGAATGACAAATGGAATACGATCCATTCATGAGGAATCTTTAATATGTATAATGCTTGCTTAATTTATTTGAGCTTTATTACATGGTCTTTTTCACAGCTTCTCCAGAGTGCTGATCACAAAATTCTGGGTCTGGCTTTCCCAAAGATTACCTCAACCAACTCTTGTAGACAAAGGGAAACAAGTGATGGCAGAATGAAGCAGAAAAGCAGTAGGATACAAAACTCCAATGCACGGAGCCAAAATGGACATAGGTTGGCTTAAAAATCTGAGCACATTTTTGCAGAGATAGCAGCTAGAAAAACATATTTGCAGTTGTAAGTTGAGCAAATCTGATCTGAGTCACAGTGGCTGTAAACATGCAACCCCCACAGAGCTGTTTGCAAATTGTTTCTCTCCCATATATCCACTTGGTTCAATTGAAGGCTGAATAACTGAGTAACTGCAGAACACCAAATATAGCACATGAATGTAAGGGAAGAGGAAAAATTGCACAGGAATCAACAGTCGAGTCACTTGCCTTTCAAACAGGCACAAAGTTCAATCAGATTTTGAGAAGAAAAACTAAGTGTGAAAAAGGAATGAGGAAGTGGGACAAAAGCTGACAAATGCAGGTGACAACCTAGCTTGCTGTACCCGTATTCTGGGTGAGATAACTGAATGTTCAGCTGACAGAAGTCTGGTAGATGATTCTCTGATTTCAGTTAAACATTTGATACAATGCCACCTGGAGAATTAGTTTGGAGTGAAGAGATGGGACTTCATAAAAGAGTTGGAAGGAACAGGCAGAAGCAGAGATGACAATGGCCTGGGTTACACAGACTTAGCGATGTTCCTTAAGGATTTGCCTTACTATGCTTATTGATGACTTTTGCACAAAAACTAGAAATGTTGATGACAAAGCTATAAAGTATTGCTAAGGGTAGTAGCAGCCAAAATATTGTACAAGATACGAGTTCTGAAGAACCAGAAATGAGACAGAAAAGACCAATACAACAATACAAAATGAGATAAACCTCACCAGGGCCATCAACTTAGTGGGCAATAATAGAAAATCTCTCCAGCTGGGATTCTGTGATCAGAAACAACAGGAAGAGAAGAATCTGGGTGGCATTAGTTGATTCAAGGATGACTCTGGGCTACCAGCACTGCGTGAGACATGCAAAACTCATCAGATAATATACTTCCTGTAAATACACAAGATATGCTAGTTCTGTCCTAAAAATGGTAGAACAACAGAAACAATTCTGGTCACTAGTGCTCGAATTCAAACTGCAACAGACTTAAAACAGATCTCTGAGCATGACTACAGAAATAAGAAAACATTTTTATCTGAAAGAAATGGGGCTTGTTCAGCTCAGCAACAGGAAAACTGAAGATAAATAAGCTAGAAAGCTGAATGAAGTATCCAACGACTAAAGGAGCCTTTGTGTGAAAGCAGCTGAACGCATCTGGAAATAAAAGCAGTTTCAAGATGGATTCTGATACGTTTATAAGTGAGCTTACACAATATATTTGCCTTGGAAGGAGCAAGGGGTCTGGTTTGGTGGTGAGAGGAGCACCTCCTTACCCTGTCTTTCCACACACACCCCTGATCATTCTGAACAATTTTTGAATTTCAGAGATTTAATATTACATCAAGGAGAAAAACCATGCAATTGCTCAAACTCTCTATAAATGTTCTCATAAATGCTAATGTAGGATTTTGACTATTAAAAGTGCAGCAACGTCTGGCAGCCTTTTTGAAAGCCTGCTCAGTCTAGCTGCAGCCTGCCAGTGACCAATTTCACCAGGCACATTTTTCTGCCCTGACAAATGGCTAAGCAGATAGCTATGGGACAGCCTGTCTGAGAGGTTTACAACCCACTAATGATGAAGTGCTCAAAGCTGGGAATCAGTTTCTAATAGAAATGAAAATATTTCTCCCCACAGAAAGTTATTACAGTTCTCCTTCCTTCTCTCAAAACATAAATGCTGAGTAAATTGTCTAGCCATTGCAAAAGCCTAGTAGGAATAGTAAAGCCATCAGAAAACACAGATGCGTAGCTCTGACTTTCCTAATAAACCAAGCTGCTTCTGCACTGAAATGTGGAAAGGTCATCTGAGAGGCAAAGCAATGAAATAGTCAAGGAAAGGAAAACAGGCAGAGGAAAACACTTCAAACTAGTGTTATGTGATATGTTTCTAAAAGGCAGGAGAAGCAAGAGCTTTTGTGGTGTACATGGGATTCTGTAGAATGTGCAGTTTGTTCTTGCAGGGAAGGACTTGCAGCACATATTTCTGAGTAGCAAGGCAGACTTCATTTCACTTCCTCACTATTTAGAAAGCCTAGCTGAGGAGAGAAGGATGAAGCAGGGGATATATCTGTTAAAAAGTACATTTAAACAACTCCTGCTGCCTGTACTCCAGAGAACAGGGAGGTGGCATTTAGCAACTGCCTGGTTCTACAGCCAGAGACATGCATTTCCTTGCTCCTCTGAAAGTCTGGGCAAGCTGTAAACCTCTGAAAGATCATTGCTCACACATGCTCTGCTAAGCCTTGCTGGATTTTCACCATTAAGATGTCTAAGGATGCTCTTGCCAAACATCCTCCAGTCTTTCACAGGACATAGTGCTAACAGAACAGTCCATCCATCACTCCTAAAGAGCAGCAAGCTGTGATCTGTTACTTCCCAGCTCCTAACTGTGATCAGACAGCTAAAAATGTGTCATTCTCAATAAACACCGTGAGCCTGGCACATTTCCTGGGCTTTGCCCAGACCAAGGCTGCTCACCCACTGCACTGGGGTTATACCCACTGCTTCAGAAAGGAGCAGGCTACTAATGACACCCAGGCAATGATGAGGCTGTGTCTAAAGTCCATATAGGAAATGAGTTATAGAAAGATAGTTTCTCCTTTTATTTGTTTTTTAATGTTTAGTAAGCTGTTAAACTAGAGAGGAATTTAACAAAAAAACAACTATACTTACCAATAAATCTATTTATTTTATTAAACCTATTCCTTGCCAGGTTAGCTCCACAAAATTCAGCATCCTGTTTTTATAGAAGACTCAGGAAAAAGACATTCATACTTCAGATGCCTAAAGGGCTCCAATCACGCTCTTCATATTTACTAAGAATGTAAACAAAATGACATGACCTCAGTAGGAGTAATTTACTCCATACTTTTCACAAAGGACAATAAACATATGGAAGGAATTACAGAAAGGGAGTCAGTAAAATATACTAGTTCATCAGAGAAATTGTCTGTATTATAAAAAGGCAACAAAAAACAGGTAAGCACATAAAATGGGTGAAGTGTGAGGAAGAGTATTCTTTTCTTTGGGAAAATGTTTCTTGATGTTCTTGCTGAAGTTTCAAGAGCAGCTGCTGCAAGAATGTAAAAGCAGATGTCAGGAAGCAACAGTCTGTGTGTCATATGCAAGGAAGGAATTTTATCAGGTTTGTTTTAGGGAACCTTAAAATGCTATGATGGGCAAAAAAATCACAAAAAGCATTTAAAAGTGACATGATTATAAATGTAGAAATTACTAGAAATACGGGACTTAATATGATGTTTATTATGAAGCTCTGTAGAGGAATTGGAGGCTGTGTACCTAAGAATACTTGGCAGCAAGCACTGAGGAGGAGATCAGGATGGATTGGGCATTTTCTGCTGCTTGGAGATCCTGCTCAGCATGAGAAGTTCCCCTGGAGCTGTCCCCTGGACAGGACCTGAACTGCTGCCCTCAAGATGGAGAAAGCAGGAATGATCAGAACCAAAAATACTGTGTAAGCTACAAGCAATACAGTCTGGAAGGTCCAAATCCTCACGGTTCTGTGCCCCTTTCAGCTCTTTGGGTTTTGCAGAAGACTGAGTGACACAGAGCTAGACATTCAGCTCAAAAGGAATACACTTAGGGAGGGTACATTGAACACTACCAGATGAAACCTCAGAAGACTGAGCAGTTGAGGGACATCACAAACTTGGTTTCCCATTGGAGAAACTAATTAGGTTTAGCAGACAATCTTTTTACTAGCTTGTATGTAAGTGTTGTGTTTACATTTTTATGAGGAAAAAATGCACACAAAGTTACTGCAAAAGCACTATTTGAAAGTATCATCGGACCTACATTAAAAGAACATTAGCAATAAATTTGGGAAGAAGATTAAAGAACCAAAGGCTCCAGGAGTATTAGCCACTTAGTTTAAACACAAATTAGTTTAAACACAAATTAATTAGTCTCAAAATATTGCACTAATCTGCTCTGCAAATATGGCTTAAAAACTGTTTTAGAAAGGCTCCTTTGGCTAATGGAGAGGTGGGAGACAAGGACCTTGACTTCTAGAGAAGTACTCTGGAGATCTCTCTGTGGTTCAAGTGCCTTTCTTCAGGCAAACACTGATTTTAACAGGAGCCTATTCAAAAAAGAACTGTAATTCAAGTGACCTGAGTTGACAGACCCTTTTTAATTTTATAGACACCTGCAAATTAGAACACCAGAGTTAGCTTGGTCAAAATAAAAGCCAAAGACTGAACTGGCACACAGAATAGCCTGGATCCTCCCGGGATGCTGCGAATCATAATGAAACTTGTGATGCTGCTGCTGCTTTACGTTTCTCTGCTTTTAAAATGTTAAATGTGTTAAAATCAGAGTTTATTGTTCCCCTGACTGTCAGTGTGTAGCTTCCACAGCCACCGCATTTGCTTCACAAACTGAGAAGACCATCTGCAAACACCGCATATTTGTTACAAATAGGATTTGTTACAGGATTTTCACTGCTAAAACCTCTATGAAGTATTAAAATATTTTAAGAAATGAACTGTATGGGCTGCATTCTACTTTCAGTGAAAATGCATTTCATCCCTTGCTTCACCAGGAGAAACACTGAAGCAAAACTGAGCTTCAATGAAAATAGCATTATAGCTGAATTAATAAAAAGTCAGAGATGCTGAAAGTGTATTTTACACAGAGCATATTTTCAGCTAGGAATCAAAAATGTTATGATAGATGTCAGCATGATAGGTGGCCAGATAAATCCAATCTTTCCACCTCTAAGCACTAAATTTAACTTGTTTTTCTTAAGAGAACTACTGGCATGACAGCCTGCTGTATGGGTGGAGAACCTGAATGCACAGGGCATGCCGGAGCTGGTCGCTTGGCGCTGCACCCTGAATAGCTGATGAAGCTTCTTTGCATCAGTGACTTCAGCCTGGCCCACTTCAACAGGTAGACAGATGTATTTAACCAATGGATCATGCATCTAATATCAGATCAGTGATAAACATACCTAAAATAGGCAGTGGGTCAAATTCTTCTGAAAAGCACACCTGCATCCCTCTGGGTCATTTAGGAGAGATAGTCCAATGATAATACATGGAAGCTGTAGCTATAATAAACTCTGGTGTATGTTTTAAAGGCGAGATTTCTTCCTTTCACTTTAAGATCCTTCTATTATAAGATGATGGGGAAATAATTTCTGCTTCAATTAGTCTATTATTATGTAACCAAAAGAAAGAAAAGGCCAATGAAATGCACTCTGCAGTGTATATGGTATGCAAAATCACTGCTTTAATAATTTCAGTTTGTAGTTCTATATATCAGATACTGTAGACAATAGTGAAACAGAGACTGAAGTCTAATTTAACAACAAATTCTGAAGCTCAACAGGGAGACACACTTTCTTCACAGTTGGAACCACTTCTCAGCAGTGACAGCCTTTAGATCTTCACCTCCAGGTTGCATCTTAGCCCTCCAGTAAGTGCAACAACTGTTCAGCTATCCAGTGAGTTAAAAAAAGCCACTGAACACACTTTAATCATATCTTCAGCAGTTTGCAGTTACAGGTAAGAAAAGGGTACTTTGTGGTGTGATCAGACAGCTCTTGGCAAAGTACAAGTAAAGGCTGTTTGGTCACTGCTTTGGTACAGGCAGCTCAGGCTTTCCCTAAGTCTCCTTCTCTCCTTCCTCTCCTTTCTTTAGAGAAATCCCTTTGGTAATTCAATACTGCAATATCCCTCAAATCAAAGGAGTTAAGCCAATTGCTCTGACAGACATCTAGGAGATTCCCCACCCTAAGGACGAAAGAATGAATTTTAGCACAAGTCAGCGTGAAAAAGCTACTTCAAAGCAACAGCAATACAACCCACAATTCTATAAACTACTTCAAATGATCCCTCTACACATTCATTAGACTGAAAAGGGGCATGCCATTGTATACAACCATTCCCAGCCTTAATGCTGCCTTCCGGCCTCTGAATGTTCAAGGCATGGCCTCAGGGAAAGCAGAAAAATTTAGAAAGAAGCAGAGGATTTTTTAAAGGTAGCTGTCTACCCAGTCATCCTCCCTTGGGTAATAGCATGAATCTCATCAGCTTCCATTTGTTACTCAAAAAGAGTTCTTGCAACTGAGAGGCTACCTGAAAAAAAAATTAGGAAGATTAAGACTTGTGTGTTTAGTACTGTAGAAAAGTGCTAGAAGACAACCTTTGCAGAAAGCTGGTGAACACACAGGCATAGGCAATTATCTGTTATTTGGTAGTGTCTCAGCACATACCCATTTGTGCTTTTAACAAATTAAAGGGCTTTCTTAAGTCAAGAACCTAAATTTGTCAAATTGTGTTGCATCACTTCCACAGATGTTATTTTTTCCTCCCGTTGAGGTGAAGTTTACTGATGCAGTATATCTAGCAGTAAATCCATGCAGGCTGGAAAGAGGTCAGCACTGTGCATGCAGATTTTTTATGCTTATAAATCTGGTAAGAGTGACTGGGATCAGACTGTTGATTCCCAATGCTTGAGCCTGAAGATTATAGAAATCAGATGAAGATAAGCCTTTTGTCATGTTCCTACAGAACTCACCCTCCAACAATGTTTATTTCTAATATATTTACCAGCTCTATTATCTTTAAAAGAAAATGCTTTTCCCAAAATAAGCTTTACACAAAAAAACTTACACTACTCAAACTCCAAGCCTAAGAATATCTAACAGATCTAAAGATTACATATTAAAAAAAAAAAAAAAAATCATACAACCAACTAGCCAAGCTAGGACAGACATTTGGTGGTGGTATCACTCTAGTTACCCATGCATGACTGTGCTTAAAGTCAGTTGTGTGTTCCCTTAAAAATGCATGTAGACAAGCTGAGAAGTAATTCTGATTCACTTTCAGAAGGACCTTTATGGTATAGGCACTAAATCAAATTAGTTGCATCTGCATTGGATTTTAGTTTGGGTTAGGAATTTTGATCTTCTAATTCCCAATTGCTGTTCTTTGATTTGCATTAGAGAGTACCCTTGGAGTACATGAACAGAATTCCTTCTCACTGAAACTAAACCAAAAATGCCCTCCAATGACTAATTCATATCACAGGACCAGACAAGAATGAGTCTCCAGCTCATCAAGCTGGATTCACAGCATGAGCTGTGACAGCGTGTATGGAGAATAAGCAGAAGGGAAACAGAAAGTTACTTCACTCAAAGAGAAAATGCTATGATACACACACTGAGCTAAGTGATTTAATGAAAGAAAAGTAACATTAGCAGGCAGCAAAGATATGCAAAGCTGCAATGAAACCTTCTGCTGTTTGAAAAGCTCTAAAAATAACAAATGACAGTGCTGCTAAGTTCCATAAAGGATAATGGTGTGGAAGTAAACATTTCAGAATTGTTAGGATAAAAAAGGGAGGAGATTGTTAGAGATTGGAGAGATTGTTTCTGAAAAGGAAAAAAAAAAGAATGAAAGGAAAAAATCTGAGTGAGTCTAGGTCACCCTTTTTCTAAAAGGATGTACAAAGCAAAACAGACTTGTGCTCAAGGAATCACTAATGTCATTAAGGTCAGTCTTTAAATGGATCCTGTATTTTTTTGCTGTCATTTTGATTGAGTTCCTCTCTACATCTCCGCTTTAAAAAAACCCCAAAACAACAACAACAGTAACAACAAAAACCCAAGGCAATTTCTTTTTCCTGCTTTTTATTTCTCTGCACTTACTGTGTTTCATATTTTCATTTAGCTATGTGAGTAGAAAAGACCCCCCATCAGCTTATGATACTGAAGCTTGCAAAATAAACCAAGCAGCATACCAGATGTATGCTGGTTCAATACAGTCCTTCTCTGCCCTGTATCTCTGGTTTGGGTCTTCAGAACTGGTACAACTGGGTTGAGACATGTGGAGTTAAGATAAACCCGCATGCTGACTTCTGTATCAGTGATTGGCACATGGCTATTAGGAGGGATTTAAGGAGCAGAAGTTTCTCTCTTTCTTGTACTGACCACTGCTTGTGCAGCATTAGGTGGCATAGTGACCCCTAATAGGTCTGTGTTGCCATAAATGATCATCAGGTCTTTTCTAACAGGTCCTTCAAACCAGGTACTAGGAAATAATGGCATCCTTCTTTGTTATGCTAATATAATGCTTCCTTATTTCAAGAAATAAAGGGATCTTTAGGAAGATTATGACACCTGAAACAATCTTTGAAGACTGAAAAAAGGCTGTAGGTCAGCTGACCAATCTTATACCAGTCCCAGACGTTTTCTGTGTCAAAAGACCAGACTGCCAAACTCCTACTTCCATTGATGATGAGTTGGTCTTGTGCTTTTAAAGCTGTGCTTCCATGCTTTTGTAGAGAGGAGGGAGGGATTTCCTCCTGTCTGAAGGATCACCTTCTTCCTTTGCCTTCAATCATCCGAGTACCCTGTAAGACACGGATTGCTTCGGTGGGGAGTCAGAGAAAGGCAAAGCTCAGCAGGTGAGCCTCCTTCCAGGAGAGGTGGGGGAACTAGGCTGGCAGGATGCACAGCAACAGTGGATGCTTATTCATGTACTCGTTGAGCTGTACATCATTGTGAAGACATTAGAGCACCGCTGTTCTGTGGAAGAATTGCACTAAAAGGCTCAACTGCTCTTCTGTGTCAGAGGGCAAAGCTGTCTCTCCTCACTTCACGGCACATGCTTGGAGTGCCTCTGGATTAAGCCATGCCTCAGCACATTCCCCCTGCTCAGCCACACCACAAATCCCAGCACGTGCAGCTGGATGCAGGGATGCAGTCTCATGAAACGGATTTAATGCAGCTCAGGAAAGATACCTGAATACATGTGTCTAATATCCCAGATTATCCTTAGCTGAATTAAAAATTGCTGTCTTGTTTTTTTCAGCCCCCATAAAAAATGGTCCTCTCTTATCACAACAAATAAATGCAATGTGTCAACACAAACAATATCATTCTTCAGTTTTAGCCACTAAACAATTCTGAATTTAATTTACAGTGTGTCTATGATACAAAAACATTTATTTGAAAAAAGCAAATGGAGTTTTAAGAACTTCTCTCTTGTCACTGATAAGAACAAAACATGCTTCCTAAATGCCCGTATTCCCGCTCGCCCTATTTTGCTCTGACAGTCTGGGCGCTCAGACACTCCTGTACTGCCCTCTCCTGTTCAAGCTTCAGCCTGCTGGGTCTGGACAAAAAATAGACAACTGGACAACCAAGCAAAGAACAGACTACTTTCTTTTCCTGTGAGGTAGGAAAAAATTAAGTTTTAATGCCAGCTATCAAAACAAAGCTAGATTTGATGTTACAAATTTTAAGAAAGGATAGAGACTTATAAAGTGGATAAAGTAGGTAACAGCACAGACTGCACTGAGGACTGAAAGCAACTGCTTGGATACAAAGCTTATGGTGATTTTTATTTGTTTCCCAATCTTTCATCTCTCCTGTGTCACGCCATTCCCAAGTTTAACCAGGGTCATCTGAAAGATGCTGCATAAGGGCTACCCAGGGAACTACACACATTTCCTGATATCTCAGGGAATACTGTCAGATTTATCATGCTCAGAACTGCAGCTCTCTAGTGAGAAATACACACGATAATAAAGCCTCTTGGGCTGCTCTTGCAAATTACATTTGTCATTAAAAAGCTTTTTGGTATACAAGGGCAAAGACTAAAAGCTGCCCAGGGTCTGTTGTTGCATACCCTCCAGTCCTCCAAGTGACAGAAATTAATGTGTGGAATCTCCAACCCCACATCTTTTTCAATAACTTCTTTGGGTTAATGGCAGAGAGAATTCAGAGGATTATTAAATGAAGATTTTGTATTTACTACTGGCCAAAAGATACAGATTTTTTAACTACAGACAAACTAATCTGTATTAGCAATTCCTTTCAGGAGGAACAAAGACACTGTTTTTGTCAGCTGAGGACTGAAATACCCCAAGTGCCTTCGATTTCCCCACTGCTTTCCTAATGAGCACAGTGACCTCTGCTGTCTTGTGAAAGAGCCTGTTTGGAACCGCAGCAAGGAGAATTCCCCCCCTTCCTCCTCTGATCCCTTCCCTGCCTTACCCACTGAATGAACTTACTGCTTCTTATTGTGCTGTAAGTAAAAGGAGAAGAGAATCCTTCTGGACGTCTGTCTGTCTGTGCAGCGGAAAATCTTGGAAGCTCTGCTCTGGGTAGACATCACCAGCATGTCCCAGAGGTGCTTTCATTGTCCTTTGCTTTTTTTTCAAAGAGCAAAGTGTTGATCAGAAGTCTCCCTAAGTAAAGCAATAATTCACTTACTCTCCTCTAAGATATAGGGATTTTTTTTTTAATCAACTGCAACCATGTCAACAGCTTCTCACAGCAGAAGAAGAACTGGTATCCATTTAAATCCATTCTGGGAATTATAAACAGCTTGTTGACAGAGGTCACATCCACAGGGGAGCTCACAGTTGATTAGTTCTCCTTCACAGAGCTTTTGCAGGCAGTGTGACTGGCGCTCCAGGAGAGGATTTAAGACAGGGATGTGCTGAACTAACCAGAAACAATTTCAAAAAATTGTGTTGTGTCTGCCAAGATGCCTAAATAAATGGGAAACAAAAATAGCCATGAATTTTAAACTCAGTTTTGCTACTTTTGCTGTGTGCTGTATGTCTGCATTTTTGATATATAAGCCTTTGTTCCCTATGCTGTGTCACATTGAATTCACAGCTTCTACCTCAGTAAAAATACCTCTTAAATAAAGACATGAAAATGCTTCCCATCACATTATTAGGTTTAAACTACTAAAGTGCAAGTAGTAGGGAGATTTTTAGTACACTTGAGACACAAATCTGTAGGAAACCATCAGTTCATCAGTTCTGAGGCATTTACTCCTTCCCTCCAACCATTTTATTGCACAAGCTCCTTCTTAATTTCCTTTACAAATATTTCCACTGGATAGTATTGACTGAATTTCTACTTATTTACTTGCTACTGTTTTCTTATCATATGTATATTTGCAAAACTCTCAATTAATAAACAGAAAGAAAGATAATGTGCAAGACATTCTAAATAAATAAAAGTCCCAATGTCATTCACATACTACATGAAAGTTCTACTGAATTAAAATTTTTGAGTTAAATATTTCATAGTCCCTATTTACCCAGACTGTTTACACTAGCTGGTGTCTATTAGTACTCCAAGAAAAAGTCCCTTCCAATTACATTTTATACCTACAGCTGTACTGTTCTAAATGATTGTCATTTCTCTGTTAAATCCAATTCTTTAAGCTCCCCTCTAATGGCTCTGTCCCCATAGTATACTTCAGAGTGTACCCGACTGGTGAACTTTGACACAATAGGCAATTCTTGCTTGGCATACAATATTTAGGGCTAAATATTTGTCAAAATGATCTCATTGAGTGGAAACAATTATCAGACCTCTGAATAAAAGATATTTTGAAACCCTTTGCTCATATATTTTCAATAGCTCTTAACATACAACCTGAAACAATGTTTCTTTGCCTAGGACTTTATATATATATATATATTTCAGTTCTGTTTAGTATCTTTCCAGTTCTCTTTAATATATTTCCCAAAGACCTCCATGAGTGGATAGAAGGCACCCTCAACAAGTTTGCAGACAATGCCAGGTTGGGTGGGGGTGTTGATCTGCTAGAAGTAGGAAGGCTCTGCAGAAGGGTCTGGACAGGCTGGATCCATGGGCTAAGACCAGTAGTGAGAGGTTCAGCAAGGCCAAGTGTCAGGTCCTGTCCTCAGGACACAACAACCCCCTGCAGTGCTACAGGCTGGGCTAAAATGTCTGGAAAGCTGCTCAGCAGAAAAGGACCTGGAGGTGCTGGTGACAGCAGCTGAACATGAGCCAGTGTGTGCTCACGTGGCCAACAAGGTCAATGGCACCCAGGCCTGTGTCAGCAATAGTGTGGCCAGCAGGAGCAGGAGAGATTGTTCCCCTGTACTCAGCACTGCTGAGGCCACACCTCAAATCCTGTTGTTGACAGTTCTGGGCCCTTCACTGCAATAAAGACATTGAGGTGCTGCAGCAAGTCCAGAGAAGGGCAATGGAGCTGGGGAAGGCTCTGGAGCATAAATCTTACGGTGAGTGGCTGAGAGGACTGAGGTTGTTTATCCTAGAAAAAAAGAGGCTCGAGGAGACCTTATTGCTCGCTAAGCACTGCCTGAAAAGAAGTTGTAGCCAGGTGGGGGTTGCTCATTTCTCCCAGGTAACAAGGGACAGGATGAGAGAAAATGGCCTCAAGTTGTGCCAGGGGAGGTTTAGGTTGGATATCAGGAAAAAATTCTTCTCTTAAAGGATGGCCAAGCATTGAAACAAGCTGCCCAGGGAAGTGGTGGGGTCATCACCCCTGGGATTACTTAAATAATGTGTAGATGTAGCACCGAGGGACATGGTTTAGTGATGGACTTAATGGTTGGACTGATGACTTAAGGGTCTTTTCCAATCTAAATGATTCTTAAAATTTCTCATTTTGTGATTCTGTATAGATGCACATGTAGAACAGGTTTTACATTGTGTCTGACCTTTGATTTCTTACCATTCTAATGTCAGCAAGCACATGCATATGGATGATAAATAATACTGAGAAATGAAATCATTATTGAACAAAGAGGTTTCACCTAGTGTTATATAAGGTGGTATTTCTTAATATCCATATATATCAATGGCTTAAGATTTTAATGGCTGTACCATTAATTGTAGCAAAGGAGAAATGTTGGCATTTTGTGGACTTTCCCCACTGTCGGCATAATAGCAGTGAACTATCTTACTTATAGAGAATTTCCTTTCATGCCTCCACAACTGCACATTGTGTCACAAAAAGCCCAACCAGACTAAGACCTTAACCCACAACACAGAAAGAGGTAGAGAATGTATACTAAAGTCATACTGCCTTTAGTAAGACTCTGTGCACCTGAGCTACCCTGTAACCACACTTCCAATATCAGGTCTTAGTGCAAGTTGGCACATCATGCTTTTGATTACACCAGAGTTTAGATTTTGCCATGTAATGACAAAGGTGCATGAAATGTGACCTTTCATTATCTCTGGAGCTGTCAAGAGACAAGTAGTTCTAGATGAAAGTGGCATGCAAAAGTCCTTCAGATTCTCATAAGTCTGTCAAAATGGAATACTTTTTATCCAATTTCTCCTCAAAAAGTGTATGTGCTTAGAAGGAAGGAGAAAAATATTCCATCTGCTTCTGGGAACAGAGAAGAGAATTTTAAAATATTTTCAGCAGCTCTCTTGCTTATCTGTGCTCTAACACCTAGAAGTAGCCAGGAAGCTTAAATCCAGGTTTGAGATTAGGTAGGTATATATTTTACTGTGTCTGTTCAACATCCATTTTGATATGGCCAAGTCTTAAGTGTTTTTAAAGCACACAGCTGTACCTTATGAATAATGGCACCTGAAATGCTTAGGAGCAGCCTGGAGGATCCCAGAACTGTGAAGCTTGAATCACTGCACCTAACTCCCACCTGGGGGTATTTCCACTGTTTATGCACAGCCCAGGCAAACCGAGGCAGAAGCAATGACACAGCCTGCCCCAGAGCTCACAGAAATTCCTAGCAGCCCTCTGAGAAGATGCAGTTCTCATGCCCATGCTGCAGGCTGAAGGCTCCTCAATTTCCCATCCGTTTGGGACCTGCCCTGCCAAATGTTGGGATGGGACCTTCCTTGGACAGGAAGAATTTATACTCCCGTGGCTGCCTTCTGCCAGGTCTAGCAAGGAGGAAACATTGACAGCAAAGCCGCAGTCTTGAATGAAAGGGGTTCACTTCCTGCAGATTTTGTAAGGAATGGAAGGAAACATTTTAAATATCAGCAAAGGAAGTGCAATTTCTTCCTGTACCAACAAAGGGTGCAGAGGACATGAGTGACTTCTCCTGACAGGCCCCAATTCCATTCCTGCTGAAAGCAGAGACAGTGTTGTCCTGTCTCTTTCCAGTGGCATTGCTAGGCATAGTGCCACACTACATGCTCCAAGACCCCCTGCTCTGCTCAGGGAAGGCTCTACTTATCCCAAAAGGCAACTGGGAAAGCAAAAAAAAAACCCCGAAAAAAACAAAAAGAAGACTGATTAATTGAGCCCAGCTCAGGAGATAGATCTATGAATTATTACAGTTCTGACCCCCACAGCAACAGAAATCGTAGGATGTGCCAAGAACAAATTAGGCTGTCTGCAGCTGGGACTTCTCCCCTGAAAAAATACCTTTTTTTAGATATAAGAAACAAGCAGCTTTGCCAGTGCTGGAGAACACACAGATAAAGAGTCCCTCCTGGACATCTCATTTGGAAAATTCAAGGCTTTAACAGAATGAAGATATTGTTGTTGGTTTTGTTTGGTTGGTTTTTCTTGTTTGTTAGTTTGTTTTGTCTTTTGGCAGAGGGAGGTTAAATTAACTACACAGCAAAAATAACAAACTGAAATTCCACTAAGTTCATGGCCTTCCATTTCCATCACTGTGTATCAAGCACATGCTCCTGGGGGTTCCACAATGCTTTAAAACAAGAGGTGCTCCTACCTCGACTGCACCCTGGTGCTCGTGGGCTCTGGCTGACGAAAGCAATTTTAACATCACTTCAAGTATCCTGCTAATTTTCCAGTCTCATTTTGTCTGCCAGACACAACTTTCTCTTTTAAGAGCAAAACGAGATATATGTAAACAAAGAATGTGGGATTTGAGTTTCACTTCCAAAAGCAGTTCTTCAGCAGAATGAATGAGAGGCAAAACATTAAATCCCAGGAGCCATTGGAGTCCCAGAGCTGCTTGGACATCCCTTAAAAGGAAACTAAAATAAGTTCTTCAAATTATACTTTTCTGTGCACTGCTAATCAAAGCACTTGGCTTCAGCCTAGAATTAATTTGAGCCAAAGTAAAATTTCAGCCACAGCCAGACTTGCAACCATAAAGAAACATATTAGTTCAAAAGTGATGGTACTTTTTAACTGCTGTGATTTGTGTCAAGCTATAATGAAGAGGCAAAATGTTTAGTTTTCCCAAGTTAATCTCTCTGTGCTGCTACACAGGCACATTGTTGATCCCTGGATTAATTTGTGGTGCTCCAGTATAATTTTGTAGGATGGCTGTTCTCGAGTAAGCTGTGCTGGGCTGGGGAAATTCACTTGAGCAGAGATAACTCAGGTTAAATCAGCTGTCAAAATAAAGCCAAAGAAATCCGAGAGCAGTGGTGCAATTTCTTAATATTATCTTCCTCACTAATGCTTCATTCACCCCTGGGACTGTAATTGAGTTGCTACTCAGTGTAAACCCTTTGCTCTATGGTCCAAATGGGAGAGAAGTGGCAAAGTCAATCCTTAATATCACACTTCAGCGTGCCTGGAGAAATTCAAACACACTCACATGGAACATCTGTGATTATTTTTGGTACCCTGCTTATGGGTTTTCTAAAATGTCCTAATTTGTAACCAGTTAGTAATCTGTAAGTGAATTTTCCATACCGACCTCTGGCCATTCAGTTTATGTACAAGCCTTGGGTGATGGTTGTGGATGAAATGCAAGCATATTATCTGGAGGCTCTCAGCCAAAGACAGTTGATTGCTGGCACCTTCCTTACTCTACACACTGAACACTAACATGTCAGAGTTAATTCTGCAGAAGCTACATTGATTCTTCCCTCCAGCAGAACTGATCAGACACTGGTTTATTGGCTCCCCTGTCTGTTACAGAGCATTACACCTCCAAAGCAGAGCAATGTCAATAGAAACTGCTTGAGTCTGAATGCAATCAGAATTTTCTTTCATTGGTATTTATGTTTTAGCACCTGATGAAGAAAATTTTTGAAGAGAATTTGTTTAGGAGATAATAGCTTATTAAAAATATAGTTGCGTACTTTGGAGAAATGCTCAGTTAAAGAGTAACTTTGTCAAAAATGGAATGCAAAAAATATAAGTTACTAAATCTGACAGTACCAATGAACCTAAGGAACACAAAAAGTATGGGATTTTTTAGCAAAGTGAGAAATAACCTTGGAGAATGGACTTTTTTCCACTCAGTCTATTAGGGATATAACTCTTTTAAGCCCTCCATTTTACCCCTGATACAGGCAGTCTTTTGACTACAGATAAATGGTATCTTCACTAAACTATATGCTCCTCCAAAGTCTCTGCAGCCAAATAAATAACATTAGAGCTTTACTTTGCTTAATGCAGGCAGGGAGAATCATCTGCATAATTTGATTTATCTGAGTTATTCAGTGCTTTCTGAACTAGCATTAAAAAATTGGGGGAAAAGGCTTCAAAAATCCAAATGCAATTTAAATTTTGAATTCTTTCATTGGCTTTGGCACATCTCAGGTTCACGTTTTCAGGCTCTTTTCCCAGCCACAAGAGATACCAACTTATTTTTCTTCTCAGGTAGTAGGTTAAACTCAGCTGCTGGAGTTTGAAGTGGAAGACCAAAACCTGTCAGTCGTGGACATGGGGAGAGTGGAAGAGTTACGATCAAGGGAAGATTTATAACTGACACTGACCCTGCCACCACTAAATGGCACCAGGCTCATTTCTTCCAACAACCTGGACCTGAGAAAGGCTGATAGAAAATGTTATTTCCATGCCCAGAATCCTTTAACAAACAAATTTTTCCCACATCCCTCTTGTTTTTCTAACCCCCTTTTGACAAAGCTATGGAGTGGATATCAGAGCTCCGGGCTTCAGTTTCTGCTCACTGAAGATTGCTCCAACAGCAAATGATATTTGTGTCCACACATGCCCTTGATTCACACTTGCACTGAAGCAAAACCACCTCGCAGTTCCTGCTGTGCACTGTGCAAGGTTTCACAAGTCACAGCCAAAGAGTCCTCCTCCTACATTCAAGCAAAAACGCCCCCAAGACTTTTACAGTAAGTAAGATGATCTCTTTCCTCTGAGAGTGGCATGTCTGCAGATATTCAGTTCCACCCAATAAATGGAAACCATGTGAACATAAGGCAAAGAAAAGTGCAGCTAGTTTTCACTGCACCCTCTCCACCAAACACCCCTCCAATCTTTCCATGGGGAAAGCTTCTTCTGTAGTTGTCAGACCTGTTCATGGCTTGGGATAGTGCCAGTACAGATGTGGCCCCTTTTGTAGGTCCCTGAACAGTTGTCAAACCTCTCTTTCACTCTGTCCTTTTTTCCCTGATTTCTGTACCTTGCGTATTTATTTTCCTTCTCAGACTTTCCTAAAGGTTTAATTTTCTCTCTGTGGATTTTGCCAGGTCTCCCAGTGCTGGTTCCTGATCAAGTTTAAGGTATCTGAGCTCTTCTACTTCAGGGAATGCCAATCACCACTGTCATTGCTCTTTAGGGAAACCACACAATTCCAAGAGGCCAAAACCCAACCAGCAGCTAGAGTCCAACACCAGCCTTCTAATGCCTAAATGCAAATACCCAGAAAAATTACCTCCTAGCCCTGAGAGATGTGCCTCTGACCACTCACACAATAGTGAGAGCAGGAAAGAGGTAGAGAGCACCTTTTCCAGTGGCTGACCCTGCAAGAGGTGCCCTACAGTACAGCTGCTGCGGTACATCTCCTCACTTACAGAGCTATTAACATAGATATAGTGGGAGATGCTATGCCTGGAGCTCAGACTTCAGCTGTTTGCACACAGGTCCACAGTGTTCTGAAATGGAAATAATACCCAATCAGATCTAAATTACTGACTTAGGAAAGTTGGGATGTTGTACCAAAGGAAGCACTATGTGACCTATGCTGCTGTTCTTCAATCCTCTACAGAAAGCAGACAGCCAGGACAGCTAGCCCTTTGTTACTACCTAGCACAACTGCACTTATGTTATTAGCTAATTTTCAGCTGCTCTTACAACTTCATCTGGCAAGATACACAGCCATGTTTCTGGCATTGCTCTTAGCTGTGCAGTGGGATCCTGCCTTCACCAAAAGGTGCTGCTGATGGACTGAGTTGGGCACTGCCCAGGGACTGGAGAGGAAACATGCCTCTCCTATCAAGCTCACTTACTCAGGCAGAGATGTCCTTTAAATAAGAAATCTCTTGGCAGTTGTCTTTCCCAATTTGCATGGTTGTCATCTTTCCTGTTGTGTTTTCATTCGCTTGTCCCTACCAGACAAAAGAGCTGCTCTCCCTTCTCCTGAAATCAGTGGGAATTCTGCCATCAATTCCAGCGGTAGCTGGACTGGGGCCAAAATGTTAGCCACTCCACTTCCCCTTAAGTCATTCACAAACAATACTTCTTTGATTACACACGGAGCCTGAGGGGTCCCAGTTATCTTCTAACCCTCTCCTTTATATCTCCAGTATCTATGGATTCCATAGTGTAGGCAGGAGCTGTTTGAATAGAAGGGCCTTAATCATCAAAAGTACTTTTCTTCCTCAGCTGTGTTTTTTCTCAAAGGGAGTTTGTTGCTAATTCCTTTGGGAATGAGATGGGGAAAAATGAAAAGGAAATGACACCACTTTAAAGAGAAGCTAAACCGAAGAACCCCCCAGAAAGATACTTTCTGACATTTGAGTACTAATGTACCTCTGATGAAATTCACCAGGAGAAAAAATATCCTGCTCACATTGGAAATGGCAACTTTTAAAATTATACTGGCTGCACAGATGATACAAGCCACAAGGGTAACCTTGGCTAGATTTTCAAGGTGGTTTGAATAGAGGGCAGTGAATAAGAAGAAAAGGGAGCCCTATTTATTTAGGTAACTGCACAGAATAACAAGTCCAAAATAGCTTCAATTGATTCTGAGTATCTTAGACTTCTAAACAGTAATTGTGTTGTCCTTTAATTAGACACTGTGATTGCTATACTCTTCAATAAAGAGAAGGGATACCTAGATATTTAGTTTTTAGCCACAGAGGGAAACACCACACTATGTGTAGTTATGCCTTACAGATGGCACTTGGTAAAGCATGAAATGGCAACAGGAAGCAATCGGTCTGACTCAGAAGACTAACATAGGATTCTGTCCAAACTGACTCTTGCAAAAAATATTCTTGCAACTGCAGAACTGAGGTTAGTATTGGTGCTGAGGTTTGTATTTATAAAAACACAAAGGAAAATTGATTCTGCTGCATAGCTGAAGAGCTTTACTCCAATTTAGACATACAGCAGATTTCCTATACTTCAGATGAAATGTATTATTTACTGTCCAAATAGGACAGGTGAGAATTTGATGTTGGTTTTGCAAAATGTGCCTGCAGTGAGGGTGATATGGCAGCTGCACTAAGCAATATTATAGCTCTCCAAAAGGCTGGGTGGGCATTACAAGAGAGGAAAGAGTCACTGTATTTTACTCTTCCACCAACAGCAGGTGAATAAATGAATAGATTAAATATAAAATCAATCATCAGATAAATTCAATATAAAATCAACCCGCAATATTACTAGGTTGTCTGTTTGAATTAAAAAGGCTGGGTCCTGCAAGGCATCATATTTTGTTGGTTTTCTCTGATTAGATATTCTTAGAGTGACTCTACAACTATGCTGATTTGGGTCCCTAATATTTTGTATACAAATTTTGTACATGATATAACATCTGTGCTACTATATGAAATGAATAATGTCAAAATACTAATTCTTTATTTCATGCATGCAGGCCTTATTAGATATATGCCACCCTGCTAGAATGGTGGCCTTTCACCACCTACTTCAAGAAGAAGGCAAAGTATGCTAATCTGCAAAGGAAGTTCTAAATGAAGAAGGACCAGCAGGTTATACTTCTATTTGGCACACAAAGTCAGAGATTTAACTTTCACATCATAGGAATGTTTTAGGAAAATCATCAGCACATCCAACCTGACTCTTTTGTAAGATTCCACTGTGATATGCAGAATTGGAAGGGATGGGTGTAAAGAAAAAACATGCAATCCAGGCTCTAAAAATGACTGTGAGAGAAAGTAAGTGTCTACACAGAGATGGTTGAGGCTACACAAGCACAACCAGCAGCGGGACTTTTTTTTTCCCAATATTCACTTTGGTAACATATAAAACCAACCGTCTCTTAAGTAATTCCTCAGAAAGTTGTGGGATCTTACTCTTCCTGTTTGGCATTCACTGAAACAGAGCCATTGAGGTGATTTTTATCACTGGTCTCCTCAGGATGGAGAGTGGTAAACATGGATGAGTGCAAGCTCACTGATTTGATGTATTTGCAGAAGACTGCGAATGCCCAAAGAGCACAGCCAATCTCGCCTAGCTGCAGTCACCTGGTGACACTGCAACACATCTCAGCTGGGCTTTTTACACTGGGGTAAAATACAGGGCACTGTATTTTAGCCCAGTGTAGAAAGCCCAGCAGGAAAGGTTCTGAGATGGACTTTGGGAAGAAAACCCCATACTTCCTGTTCAAATCAGCTGTGTGCCAATACTGCAGATTTGGTGGTGGGACGGGGCTTGCTTGTGATCACTCCCAGCCAGGAAGGGTGCATTCATCCATCCCTCAACCTCTGTAGGAGCAGTTGAGCAATGCAGGTCTGTGGCCGCACGGTTTGCACACAAAGGGAGTCACATGGAACAGCAGATTAGTGAGTTGCACAAAACCAGCTCCTGAGCTCTAATCCCGGTGGTGGTGGTGCTGCTAACCACACCAGGTGGCCTGGTGCAGACCTATTGGCTTGTCTCTGAATTGGCACATCTGGGAGAAAGAAAAGGCTTTCACAGAGGCTCTGGGTGCTCTGCCCAGCGTACCTTTTTACTGCACATATTAAAATATCACACACCTGATTTGCCTTCTGCCAGATCTCCTTCACAGAAGTTGAAGGAAAAAAGGCCTGAAGTTTGATCTATGCTCATTCACAGCCACTTTAAACTAATGACAGAGTGGTAAAGGGACCTACCTGGGAACAAAGTATGAGAGTCACATTCAACATGTGATTCCTCCAGGCACACTGCCAAACATAGCACCACCTTTTACTGCTTCTTAGCAAGACTTATGACTAATGAGGTGGGTTTGTTACTAGAAAGCATTTCTATCCTTAGCAGTTTTTAAGAGATCTGTATCTGAATAATAAGGAAGTATGTAAATTTGGTTTGTTTAATAATTATGAAAGCTGAGCTATGAATAATCTTGAACAAAGCCAGGCAGATTGTAGGCTGTACAGGACTTTCTAAATGGCAAGAAGCATTAGGCCTGCAGAAACCCAGCACTGCTATTTATGCTGAGTAACGATTCAGTTATTAAAGAGATTTCAGCAATAAAACTTATCTGCTTGTTTATTCAGTGTTTACCCACTTCTTTTCAAAGGTGAAAAGATTTTGTTTGGTTTTCCAAACAGCCTATGTAAGTTATTTATTACATATTAAATGTTATTTCCATGTTACATGTTATATTATAAATGTATTACATTGCCAAGGATTTGAGACATGCCACTGTACAGGATGCTGTTGCAGTAAATGCAAAGGCTGATTTCAGATGTCAAAATATGATCAGGCCATCTTTTAGTCCAACAGGAATTATTTTTTCCACATCCGTATTTCATTTTGATTCCTAACCCCTGGCGTAAGCCACATGTAAGTGAGCACGCTATCTTTCACATTCCTCCACACTTCCCTCCTTCAAACTGAATATACCAGGGTGCCAGACTTACTGTTAGGAAAAATCCCCGTGTGACTATGTGATTACTTTAATTAATCAAGGCCTAACATATGATTTGGGCCTCTGGGAATATTATTACAATCAATCCTGCAAGAAGCCTGTGCATATGGATGGTGGATTTGCATACGTCAAAAGTTAATTTCCTCTGTAGTCACTCAATTTAATCTTGGGGAAGCACTCTAGAGTATGTTAAAGACAATGTTCTAATGGAAAGTTATCATCTAGCTGTAGAACTCTCTGTGATAAACAGTATATAAATTAACTCCAGTATTTACATTGCACTTCTGCAGAAGTTAACGTTTCTGTCCTAAGGCTCCACTCATACTGGCTGTAGTTCAGAAGCTGAAGACCAAAACACCTTAATGAAAACAAAATTATGGTAAAAATTATGAGCATGTTTCCAGAAGGAAAACACATCCTTACATTCAACACAAGACATTTTACTGAAGCCCAAAATGCTTGTCTGTTGTTTCAGAATTATAAATATTTTATGATTACTCACATATAAATTTTCCTAAGATGGACAATGGAAGACATGAAAAAGGGGCTATAATTTCACATTTCTACTTTGACACTTAGGACAACTAAATTTCTGTTACTGAAACACTATTACAAACTACACTTGCTGTAAAATCTTCATACTACATCCCTTTTGCACCTTATGAATTTCACTACAACTTCACATAAAAACAACAACAAAAAATCTGATTCATTTCATAATAATAGCAAATAGTTCCAGCTTTCCACAGCTGCAGAAGTTTGCTGTCCCTAGAGATTTGTCATGGTACAGCTCTTGCTTCCAATCAAAACAGTGACATAGTGGCCATGATTTACAGCTTGCAGGGGCTTGATTAGGGGATAGCACTCTATTGAGCAAATATTAAAGAACTTTTAATGTGCAGCAGGACTTTTAATTTTTACACCCCCACGAAAATTAAAAAAAAAAAAAAAAATTCCCGCCCAAAAGCAAAGGGAAATAGGAGCTGGTATTTAAGACTTCTCTTCTTCTGTTGTTAGGTTTCAACAGAAAAGATCACCCATAAATGAGACTGGCTCTTTAAACAACTTCATCCTTATGATTTTAAATGGTAAATATCTGCACTGTTAACAGCAACAGAATGGCAAAACTTGCATGATAACAGAAAAGAATAATTAAATGGATTAGCATCAGACTAAAAAAGACTCTCAGGTAAAATTGCCAGTTTTCCGTATAAAATTATTAAGAAATAAATAGTGAGAAGAAAAATTAAAAACATGATAATTTATTTTGAAAGAGAGTGAGCTGATATATGAAAGGAACACTTGTATTCCTGTGTTCAAGAAATTGTCTTGATTGGCATCAAGAATAAAAATCACCATGTGATGCCTTTTTGTTGTTCACATTGAATTTGCTAAGCAGAATGGAAATGGTAACTATGCATAAAAAATTCCAGAATTTAATTTTCTGGTAAAACAAGGCTTAAAACAGCCTACAGAACAATATAAAATTACATTTAGCAGGCTGTTGATGTCTTGAAATTTAATTAGCTGCCAAGCTTCAAAGCTGTAGTCTTTCTAGCTTAGCTTCTACTCAAATCTAGCAACTTCATTTTGAGAAAGTTAAATCTATTGCACGGGATTTGAGTAGTGATAGAGTGATCTCAGTTTTCTCCAATAAAATATTAGATGAGTGCAAAGAGCATGTATTCTAACTGCTAGTTTCTATCATTTTATGATATCCTTTTCACTGTGAGGTGGAATGAGATGCCAGCAGTTTAAGGTCTGTATTTCTGAAAATACCTGGCTACACATGCACGGTGATTTTTGGTTTTCTGTTTAAAATGCTGGCAGCTATGAAAAAAAAAAAACCACCACAATGATGCTGTATGGATTCACCACTTGACAGAGATCTTAAGCCACAAATACAAATGGTACATGAAAATTTTATGAGTTAAGGGGTCCAACAGTAAAATATTTGCAAATGTTGCTATTCCTCTTTCTGCAACTGTTGGGATATATCTGGTAGAATACAGGGAAAAAAAGCCATGTTCAAACCCTTAGCTGCAATGCTAATTCTGAATACACAGCTTAAAACTATCATTATCACATATGTTACTTATTAAGTAAAAAGCCTGAAGCTATTTGTCTGTCTACATTTAATCTGATAGTCTATTTTTCCTCCCAATAAACTAGTTTTTAACAGTCAGATTTTCCAGTATTTTTGTTCTCTGATAGCAGAATTCAGATTTGCAGAATTGTTTCATTTTCTGCAATTTGGAACCTTCAGCGCAGAAGCTGTTTACATCCAACATGGTTATACAGTGAAAATGCATCTGCATTTATGGAGTTAATAGTCTTCTTATTAATTTTACTCTGTCTTTTTTTTTTTTTTTTAATAGAAACCTAATGAAAACCATGTTTATGTGCTCAAAGGCACAGAGGAAATTCATTACTCTGAGGAATAACACACTCCACAAGTGAAATGAAAGTAATCTTATTTATGACAGGAAGGGGCCTTCACTAGACTCAACTCCACCACACTTGGACTGATACTGGCTGCATAAAAGAAGCTGCAAATTCAGGAACCGGTTTCAAATGTAAGCCTCATCTCAGCAATAAACACATTTGCAGTTTAATCTCACAAACATTTAGAATCTGCTGAAGGGGAGGTACCCAGTTATTATATTTACTATAAACATGTGACAAGAAGAATGCAGCAATTACATTTACTATTAACATGTGACAAAAAGAATGCAGCAATTACAAGAAAAGCAGGGCTATACATGGCCTCTCACTTGGGGTGCCTTCCTTCCGCTTGGAAATGAGCCTCCCTCTGTTCCTTGGTCAGTGTCCACCCCAACACACACCCACCCAAGGCTGCTTGCTTATCAGCTCTGGCCCTTTGCTTTGGGTTCAGCAGCAGTGCTGCAGCAACTGAAACCCCCAAGTGCAACCATGCACTCGGTGTGGCGAGAAGAGAGGCTAACACATACACTCGCCTGGAGAATCCTTGAGGAGTGGGAGGTGGAGGACTGTGTTGAAGGAGAGGTGCTGCAGGGCTGAAGCCTCAGCTTGCTAAAGGGCTCGATGCCCAGAGGTGCTCGAGGTAACCTGCACAGCCAGGTAATTGCCCAAGCAGAAAAGGGAAATCAGAAATGCCAAAAATGATTTACTGTCCCATCCACCCAGCCCTGTACATGTGTGTGCCTGAGCATCTGGCATCCATGTGCATGTGTGCGTATGCGTATGAATTTGAAAAATAAAGAAAAACCTTCCTGCAAAAAGGGAAGATAATGAGAAAATGCCCAACAAGTTATTGCTACATCTATTTCAGTGTGAGATTGCATCTTTTTCTTGAACAAAATCAAATCAAAGAAAGAAAAAGGTTTCTTAGCACTGTGAAAGTCAAACCCTATGTTCATCCCATTTCTAGAGACTTCAAAAGAGAGCTTTCATTAATGGAAAGTTGTGATGTACAGCAAGCTGGATGGCTCCACATGCGTTTGCAATTTCTGTCTCTAAACCCACATGTTTTACATTCCTTGGGTTTCTTCCCCGAATTGCCTTGAGTTAAAAGGGGCAGGCGGGAGGAAGGAGCTGCGGTGCCGAGGTTTCCAGGCGGCAATAAGCGCCAGTGCCCACAAGAAGGCACTGTGTGTTAACAAATGGGAACACGCCGGGATTTCCGGAGGGAATTGACTTTTCAGTTCCCGCCGACGCTGAAGACCCAGCACAAAATGTGTGGATTTCTCCAGCGTCATGAAGGGCAGCTGCCTTTGTCTGCCTGCAGATGTTTGGCCAGTTGCAGTTTGGATGCTTGACCAGGGAGTGAGATAAGCTCTTCAGCCTCGCACAAGGAATTAACTGATACTCTTGTACATCTTCCCCCAGAAAGCAACTTATAACACTAAAACAAGCTTGACGAATTTGAAGATTTAGTTAAAGAAAAACATATTTAGCTCTCCCTTTGTTATATTGTTTTTGCAATTGCGGTATGTTTGCATTGTATAGGCACTTCACTTTTTCCTCATGCGATCTAAATTCCCCCTTTGCTTCATGCCGCAACAAAGCAATTAATCCTTTGTTTGCAACATTAGTCGGTTGTCATGGAAATTAATATGATTTCACAAATTCAACAGTATGAACATTTTTGGATCATATATTAAGAGAACAGGGTGTCATAGACAGACCGTGTCTTTTAGAAACAGCTTGGTATGCAGTGAGTGCAACAGAAAAAGGATATTTTGGAAGAATATAAAACTTTCAAAACACATAAAAACCCCAAAGTCTTGCCTTGGTCTAAAATATTCGAGCATTTCTCCCAACAAGCAAGTTGTACTTTAGATCTTGAACATAGCTCCCAACAGGAAAATTGTACTTGAAATCATTTGCAGCTTTTCATTTGCACAGAAGATTTCTCAATCTCTTTGTCTGGATTTGAACTTGTCAGCTAGGAGAGCAGAATGGAGACTCTCCTCTTCCCTTGACAAATGATCTATTTGCTGACAGAGATGAGCAAGGGAGTGGACAATCTCAACAGTGTTTTTCTACAGCCATATTTTATTCCCTTCTTAACGTAAACACAAAAAAGCAGAAGCAGCTGCACTGAAGAAACAAGTGAAGCTGCTCTCTACGATGTATATCTCAAAAAAGTGCCTGGCATGGGCCAAAATTCTCCATGATGACAAGGCTAAGGGCCAGCACAGAGCCATGGCATGTGCAAGGTCACTGCAGACTTAGATCTGCTTTCAGGTAATGCACAAACCGAGGCTCCTACACGACCTGGCTAAAACACTGTCGGAGCCTCGTGAAAAGATGACAGATAGTGCCAGACGCCTCCTTGGGTTGTGGGAGCTGCCAGACTAGTTCCTTACAGCTGAAAGATGTTGTACAGAGAGATCTCTTGACATTATCAGAATCAAATTAAGTTGAACTGACAATAACAACAGAGGTAGTGTATGGAACTGCTTGCTTTCTAGCTGATGCCTCTTCTCCCAAATTAAATTAGCCACCCCCTGCCCCAGCAGAAAGCCACCTACCCACTGCTCACACATACAACCTGCCTTAGGATGTCAGGCAGGAAGGGGACACAATTCCCTCTCTTTCACATGTCCCACAACTGCTGAACAGACTTGTGTCACAAAGCAGAAGCCATGCCAGTGATCTTTGTTCAAAGACATGGAGTTGGAGTTTATAACGAGTATGTTCACTTCCTTAAAAGAGATTTTGAAAACAATGCATAACACCTTGTAACACCTGTGTTCTTCCTCTTTTATGCATGCCACACTGATGTTAAGCACCTCAAAATGTTAAAAATGAAGGAAAGCTTGGGTGAAAATGTCTGCCTTAGATTTCACTAAATTCCACAATAATCCATAACCTACTCAACATAAGAGGGAACAATGGGGCAAGTGTTCCCCTGCAACACAGGAAGCCAGTCTCATTGATAACCACCAGCCAACCCTTTTCTGTCATGAAAGAGAAGTCTAGATTTATTAAGAAGTATTCCTCAGATATTCTAGAATATGTCCAATTACATTTTTTTCATTAGTATTTCTGGTTATATTAGAACGTTTGTGGGGCACTGGTATCTGAAAACCAATATTCCCCTGAAGCATTTGTAGTTCAATCCCTTGAGCACACTTTCAAGGAGAACTGGTCCAGCAAACAAGTTTAATTTTACCTCTTGGGTACACGCCTCACATCTGGATTCAACGCTGGAGTGGGGCCACAGCTCGTAAAAGTCTGTGTAGCTTTAACTCATGAAGCTACTACTCCTAGGTAAAAGAGTACAATTTATCTTTACTTT
This sequence comes from Haemorhous mexicanus, assembly GCF_027477595.1. NCBI lineage: Eukaryota > Metazoa > Chordata > Aves > Passeriformes > Fringillidae > Haemorhous > Haemorhous mexicanus. Next base: position 50,730,551 of record NC_082344.1, on the reverse strand, counting down.
GATGAGTTTCTTTGTTAGATCATCAAAATTAACTGTCAGGACACCTGGATACTGCCACAGCATGGATGTTAAATAAACCCACCAAATTTTAAGCCCACTATGAGACACATAGACTGAATGAACTGTGTGAACACTAAACTGAATTTAAGTAAGCCAAGCTACAATAATATAGTAACATAGTAAATCATGTATGATGAAGAAAGTCTGAAACTACACAAAGAGAAATGTGAGGCTGCACTTTTATTCAGTACAGTTATCCTACAACAAGCAATCAGGGGAAAATGCCCTAAATCTGAGGAGTTTCATTTCACCCTCCATTAGCTGCCTAGATCCTTTGTCACAATGACAGAGTTGATACTAGCAGCATGATTTTGGAAAGGTGGGTGCCTTGAAAGAGCCTTTTCTCAAGGTATAGCCAGTTGCACTTAAATAAAAATGTATCAGCCGGGTTCCCTGGAGTACTCCCCTGCAACCATTCAGCTGAATACAGCTTGCAAATGCTTTGGGTTCATGGGTTTCCTTCTCTGTGCCCTTCCCAAATGCACAGACTTGAGGGTGATGCCAACCACGAGTTACTGGCACTCTTTCAGATCCCACCCAACCCCTCCATTAGCTGAAATACAATCAAGCTTACAGCTAGCAATTTGCATCCTACTATTTCCTTTATGCTTAAATAGTTCTTTCCGGAAAATGGATCTCTGCATTATCTCTACCAAAGATCATATGTAAACATTCGAAGAACACTCAGAAAATACAGCCCAGCTCATGCCAGTCTAACCTTGCTCATTAATCAGTATGTAGAGCATATGTTCATACATAACTCTGGGGCTGTACTTGTACAATCAAATTAACCTTTGGACTGCTGGTGTTTGACCATAAGTTACTGCATCTAGTTTTCAATTGCATATACAGTGCTGCTAATAGTACAAAAGTAAAAAAATACTATCCCATAAAAATCCTAATCACTGATAACAAAGCTGATAATGGAGTAGAATGTTTCGCTTCCACTACGTTAATATAATTACCATTGAACATCCATAATCAGTTGTGTCTGTATCACAGAAAAATGCTCTTATTTGCAGCCTTTGCTGAAATTCAGCCTAGAAATATTTCAGTTGGGGTGGAAGGCATGAAACAGCAAAGGCAGGGAAGGAAGAGACAAGTCAGTAACTTTCCCAAGACACTGATTAAATTTAAAAGGGTAGTAGCTTTTTTTCAGTAGCAGCATTGTTCCCACATTGCCTGTGTTAGTTCCACCCCATTGCTAATTTCTGTTTGAATGTGGTGTCCTGTGCAGAGGCTAAACAGAGCAGTCTTCAAAGCCTTCCCAAACTGACTGTCTTGCTGAGCAAGCAGGAGAGACCTCTGATGAGGGAGGATGGCGTATGCTTGTCAGGCCAGGAAGGAGGGACCAGCCTCCATCCAACCCAAACCCATGACAACAGGACTCAACAAGAGCCTTCCCTACCCTGAGTGAGCACCAGGAGCACATCTCCTCTGAGGAGACACCAGCAGTTGTTCCCAGTTTGCCTGTTTGCTTTGAGCAGCTGTCTCCACTGTTGGTGCCCAGACAATAAACCAACAAGTGGGATCTGTGCTGACCTCAGGTTTGCCCAAATCCACAGGGCAAGAGACATTTCAAAAACTTTCAGCAGGACCAGCAGATAAGTGTAACCAACCTTACATGGCACTGCTTCCATTTGGGTGGGTTCTCATGATAAATCACCTGTCTCCATATAAGGTCCTATTGTCCTCTATGATCAGTGAGTCTGAATTCCAACCTCATAAAAAGCAAAATGCCCCTTTGTTGATGAAGAAATTATACAGGTGAAACAACAGCACTCAGAAATGCTGAGCTGTTTTCCTTCCTTTGGCAGGGAAAAGAAAACCTTCCATTTTACAAAATAAACCTACTACATAGTAGGTTTATTATAGTTAATATTTTTATTATACTTAATTCTACATATAAGAATATCCCACTAGAAAATGCAGATTTTACTGTAATTATCTTGGAAATGACCTTAATATAAACCCTATAATATTTTAAAAATAAAACTATCATTCATAACCAGGTTCAGCATTTAACCTTAAAATATCAGTGCAAGGAGAGAGAATAAAAACCAAAAACAAACCCACAGAAAAAACCCAAAACCTATTTCCCTTTCAAAATCATGGGTTTTAACTTTTTGACATGTGTTGGGGAACAGCATAGGAATTTCTTTCCAAAGCAATGCATCACTGCATGAATGTTTTGATAAGAATGTTGTTATAATTGTCTGCTTTTACATTAGGAACACATGGCAAACTGAGGTGTGTGTGCAAGCACAATTTTCTCAGCACAAAACTGTGAGAGTGCATCTACAGTGACCTGTTCTGCAGAGAAGAGCTGTGCTCTGAAGCTCTCAACAAAGTCAGATTATTTCAACTTGTGTTCAGCACAGCTGAAAAAAAAAAGCTACATAATTTCTCATTTCTTACAGAAGAACAGTAAAAGAATGCTCATTGTGTAATATTTTGCTCCTTCCGTAGGGAAAAGCTCACACAATACAGTTTGCTTCCTTCAAAACTGCAGTTTTCTCTATGTAAATCACCATGATCTTTTACTGCTAAAAGAAAGACCTCATTGCCAAGAGATGCAATGGATTGCCTGCTCTCCTGCAAGGGCTCTTGGCTTGAGAGAGACCCAGATAGGAACTGAGCAACACCTCTTGAGCAACCATGCCAAGACAGCAGCTGGAACCCATTACAGAGCAGGACAATCCTGTCCAAACAACTGAATGCCAGGATCTCAGGGTACGAAAGGCTTAGAGGACAGTGCTATAAAAAACAAGGATCTTCATGAGAGTTTGGATTTTTGGGTTTAAAAGAAGTTTTGCTGGCTACTGAAAACATTCCTATAATTTTGTTGTTTTGATAATAATGTGAAAGGAGCTATTCTCCTAGTACTGTGGCTCTGTCGATTGTCTTCTGGGAGAAAAATAAATGAGAAGAAAAGAAGACTGAAAGTGCTTCACAATAAAAGAAGAGAAAAAAAATTAAGCTTAGAACTAGTAACTATCTCCTAACACCACTCAGGAAACAGAAATTTTACCCCAAAATGTTGTGCACCTCTGTTGAGGCATGATAGGTTTGCAATCATTTTCAATAACTACGACTTGGATTTCAATGAGACTGGAGATAAGCAATTCTGTTCTGAAAAACTTTTGAAAGTAATCACTTTATGGTAAGGTCTCAGTCCAAACACTGGAGAAAGCTGAAAGATGGGAAATGTGTAGATAACCATCTACTGCTGGAAAGTAATTCACAACTTACCAAAGGGCAGTTTGGGATAGAAATATTTCAGTTAGGAAGCGGGAGGGGGTGGGGCCTCTGAAATAAGGAAAGAGCACCAATCAGCTCAAAATGCAGCAGTCTGTGCAGCCTCTCCCTTAGACAGTTCCAAGATGCTGTTTTTTGTCTGCAAAGTCCTTCCTTGTGGTGGTCCCAAAGAGCTGCTGCTGATTAGCCCACATCAGGAGCAGAGGAACACGGAGAGGAAGATGAGCAGTCGGTTGCAGCTGTAAAAGCCATGCCAGAGTGACCTGGCAGGAAAGACAGAGAGATGCCAGCACCCACTCACCAGCAGGATGGAATTCAAACCCTTCATTTCCACCCTACATATTCCCCCAAGGAAAACTCAGACTACCAACCAACCCTGACTGCCAAAACACCAGCACCTGAAATGTATTTTGCTCCTTGTTCACGCTGACTCAGTTTCTGTGAAGCACTCAGGTACAACAGCCTGGGAACAGATTCCTATTTAGTAAGGACTCCTAGCACAGAGTAAACAAACACAGATAGAAACCTGCTGTTTTCAGGGTCTGCCAGATACAAGTCCATACCAATGGCAATTTCCTCAAATCACTCCCAGATTCTGTTGCATTTGCCCCTCTTATTTTTGATAAACTTTGAATCAAACGGCAAGTCCACCTTCTCAAGTGGCCATATTTACCAAAGGCAGAGCAAGAGAAAGATTTGGGCTGTATTTTTCATTACACAACAGCAAGAGCTATGACCAGCAAAGCCAAACTCCACAAACAGCTGCAACTGAACTGTACAGGCAGTGTAAGCTCTGCAGGGCAACCACCAGAAAGCAGCAGAGAAGAAAAGGTGGGACAGCTGAGGTGGAGGAAAGACAGCTCAGAATGAGAAACAAAACTACCAGAGCAAATATGCTGACAGTGGGTTAGTTAAAAATATGCCTCTGGCCTAGTTAAGTGATGGAGGGAGAAGAAAAAATTGTGGCATCTCCTAGGAGAAAAAGCCTGCCTGTGGTGGGGAGTGAGGGAATTGCTGTTCTGGCAGTGCCTTTGGCCTGGTTGCAAAGCACCCCAAGTCCTGCCACTCTGGGGTCATGAACAGAGTTCTTCTGTGGGGAATGATGACAGGACAACTTTGTAGTTCAATCTGGAATTCAGGTGAGAGGAGACATTGATATCATCACCTTCCTAATGAGCTTGTATGTGGCAGACAAGGCTTGCAGGCATGAGAGGGCTTGCATGGCACAAGGGAGGCTACCCAGGAAGGGAAGCAGAAAACAGCCATAAGCATCTGGGTCTGCTGCTTAAGTGGCCAGAAAAGACTGAGAAATTAGAAAAGGAAAATGGGCCCCAGAAAAGAGCCAAAAATGACATTTGTCCAGCTTCAGGAAGCTGACAGTTTCTCAAGTTTCTGGGTACAAAACCCAATACAAACTCAGGAAAAACCAGCTCATGTTTTGAAGAGTTAATGTCTGTGCACAAAACAAAGTGGAGGATCACACTTTGGGACACAGGGATATTGGGGAATCAAATATAAAACTCAAGATGAGAAACAGGCAAAGAAGGAAAATGGTATCTACAATTTCTGGCTTTAATCATCACTTAAGAGCCAAGTCTGGAGCAGCTATGACATGTGATGACTGCTTGGATACTCCTGAGGGACAAACTTGGCTCTCAGAGAAGGAAAAAAACTACCCCTCCTCGCATGGGACAGATGGGAGCATGAGCAGGTCCCAACTATCACATTCCACCAGCGATTTATGGTGCTTGACATGGATGCACAATAGTTTTTGCTCTTCAGATGCTGCTTTCCCTTTTTCATGAGGGAGCTTTTATGTATGCTCCTGTCCATACAGCTCAGAGAATTCACTTTTTAAGCCTGTAATTTTAAAAAATCTTGAGTTTATTTTAAGAACACATACACAGCCTCACTTTTCAGTTTGGTGAGGCTGAGAATGACAGCAAGTAACCAACTGCTGGCCTTGTCTATTGCAGATTTAAGGTGATAAGGAGAAAGGCAGTCAAAGACTGAACATGGGCTATGCCTGTGGAGGCTCTGCTGCTGTGCTGTTTCACTTTGAATGTTTGTAAAAAGCCCACAGTTATAATCCCTAGTGGAGGGGGTGCTCCAGCCGTAGACCAGAATTAAATTAAAGTGAGAAGCACTGTTTGTTTGTGTCTGGGTCAAGAACTGTTGCAATCAGACCTCACATTTCATGACCATGATCAGAACCAGACCATTTTACCCCGAGGATGTCAAATACACCCAGTAAAATTGTTTAGATTTTTGCTTCATTTTTTATTTTATTTTTTCCCAAAACAAAAATATTTTATTTGATTGCACCGAACAGTTTTTGCATTTTCATGGAAAGGATTTTCTAGAATTTCAAGCTCTATTGCAAAATAAACCTGTGGGCTGAATCTGAAAATACTTTCCTCTTTTTTGAAAGCCTTGCGTGTAAGCTGACCAAATTCTAGTCTGTTCATGCAGATTGCCTATTAAAAAAAGATTTAAAAGAGAAATGAAAGTAAAAAGAAACAAAACAAACAAATTCCATGAAAGCTATTAGTGTGTATTATATGTTTTTTATCTATTTGATTATGATAATTAGCTATCATAATGTTGCTTTCCCTGCACATTCTTACTTCATGCTATTAAGAAAAGGAGTTAAGGCTGCTTCTGTTTGAATGCTCGGATTACTTTCAAGGGTGGTTATATGTGAATGTAAGATTTACTGTAATCCTTTATTTGAGGAGTGCTCCATCATTCCTGCAACCTCTGAAGTCCTTTTTAATTTTTTAATAATCTGTAAACATTTCTTACTTTATACATGACTATAAATGTCATGTGTGGTATTTCCATGGTTTGAAGATATACAGTAATAGACATACATATATTTTTATGTACATATTCATTGCTCTATCAAAGCAAAGATGGTGTGCACCCCCAAATAAGAAAAGTTTACAGTTAGTAAACCATCAGGGGATCTATGGAGCAGAGCAAGACAGCTGAGATCAATGAGCAGATCTGGCCCCTGGTATGTCAGCTGGAAGTTGATTGCAGTAGCTGTGCAAGGCTGGCATTTACTGAGAGGGGAGACAGTCCCCTGCTCACAGTATCTCAGGGCCTTAGGAGTCTGTGATTGCCTAAGCTCTCCTAGAAATGGTGCCTAATGAGCAGTGAAGCAAAAGACAAAGATGCTATGGGGAGCCTTTATTAATGGATAAGCTGGTGTGCAATACATCAGAGCATCAGTAATCAAACTGTTTAATTAATGAAAGGCAACTCTTGATGTGAATTACTCCAAATTATTGTTGATTTCTCCAAACCAGCCTTGCTACAAGATTTGGCTTACATTTAACTGCAGACCACGGACTGCTTAACTTAGCATTGCCAAGACACACAGTTCTGCATTGAAAGGAATTCGTTTTTTTCAGGAAAACATCTCTGTACATCTGAGGGCTTACCTCTGAGATACCAAAACTGACTGGTTAATCTGTCATGAGAAATAGCTAGCAGACAGCTTCAGAAGTAGGGCAAGTCTCATCCTAAGCATTTTGAAATGCCCACACACACAAAAAAAATCCTTATTCACAGAATAGGACTGCACGGACCACATACACCACACATGAGCTTCAGTCAAAACTTATTTGAAGGCAATTATGCTAAAGGACCCACTGCTGGGCAACACCCAGGTAGTTACATCTGCACTGCCCAAGCCTGTGTCCAGCAGTCTTTGCTAATAACTGTTTACATTTTCAGTTGATTGGTTTTTTCCTTTCCTTTTAGGATTTCAAGATTCATGACCTGCTAATGTAGGCATGTGACTACCAAAGTTTCTGTTACTAATGCTATTCCAACTCGCTGCAGTCAAAGCTAGCAGCATATCCTATAGGCATGGAAGAAAGAAATTTTAGTCCTAAGAAATTTGGTTCCCAAGAATTTGCCATTAGCTTCAGCAGATTCAGGATTTCAATTGCTGCTCCTAGGCCGTCCAGAAAACAAAAGAAACTCTACAACACAAGGCTCGTTGTTCTAAACCTTAAAGGGATACAAATTGTAGTCTAGTACATATAAACTCTTTTTTTAATATTACTTAAGTGCTTTTCAGTAATAAAATCCAATAAATCTGGGTCAACCTATTATGAAAAATTAGGTAACATAATATTTTTAGTTTCTGAATGAATAAAGATACTAAGACCTCCCAAGCAAGTCCATAGTATGTGCAGTGTATTTTTAAGTGTTTCATAAGACTTTAAACATGTGGTTTGAAAGAAACACATGTACACCAGCTGTGCAGAAACAAAAATAAACTTCAGAACTCCAAGGACCCATTTTGAGGTATCTTTTAGGTCAGTCCTCTGCAAACTAAGAGTCTGAATCTGTACAACTTTGTAAACCAAAATCACCATGATTTCAGCTGCTAAGTAACATATCCTGAAAAGTCTCCAATGCATAGAAACTCAAGTACATGAGTCAAAGGTAGGAGGGTACTGTGGAGTCAGCAATATTTTCACTTTGAGAAAGTGAAATGCTTGTCTGAAACATTCCCCACTCCTGGAATAAAGGAAGGAGGGTTGATCTTTATTACCCCACACAATTCTCTCTTCCTACAGGTCTCAATAAAGTTATGCTTGGCACAGCCTCAGTGCTGAATCTGGATATGCCTTTTGATTCCTCCCTTCCCCCCCCGCTACCTATGCCAGCCTGGTCAGCTATTGTACAATTTCACACTGTGATCAAAATGATACACCTCTCTTTGAATAAAGGCTGTCTCTAAGATTACTTTCTGTACTTTAAACATAATCTAACTTACTGCTTTACAAGTATCATGGAGCAGGTCAATGAAACAAAGCATTTCCAGTTCAGGTACGTGGATTAACTTTCCAGCACTCATCCAGTGTGTCACTGGAAGGAAGATCACAGAGACTTTGTCCAGCCAATAGTGCTGCCAATGCACTGCTGAATATAAAATCATCTCATGTTGGGGCTGCAAAAACAAATGGAAGGCCTGCCAGCTGCAGGAAATCTAGGAAAGATGGAAATGTGGTTTTTACTGTTGAGAAGTGAGGACAAGCCAACACGATGGTGAATTGCTTTGAGAGTGGGCTGAGTCATGAGACAGGTCTGGGGTGAGTTAGGAACAGGCATCACCACAGCCCTCAGGGTTAGTGCATGGGTTCCTACTATTTGAAATTATTGAACCTCAACTGAAGTTAACTCTTAATTAAGGACAAGCCTAGACTTAAGTGAGGGACTCAGAAGACATCTGACCATATGTGATCAACTGCTCTCATGCCCATCTGAAAATAAAGTTTAATGTAATTATAAATGTACACAAACCATACATTTCAGTAGTACTAACAGCCAGGGACAAGTTGTCTTCACAAACTTTGACACCAGGTGATCTTTTCAAGCATCTAATCTCTGCAGGAGATGTGTGACTTTTTATCCCAATACCAACCCTTGAAAAGGACTTGTGGGGCCTAAGAAGTTCTTTTCAACCAGTCACATCCTTCAACATCATTCTCACAACTGCAGTGTGCCTCTCCAGGCTGAGTGGGTCCTGCCCTGGTATGTCTGAGTGGTGCCAAATAAGAATGATGCAGAAGGTGTCAAAATTAATCTTTAAATGTCTTCTCTATGAATACAATCACAGGAGGCTATAGAGGAACATTTAATCAGCATCCATTCTTTTGCAACATTCATAATGTGTGGAAGTTTTCCAAAGTATTTTGTCTTCATAATTCTCCTCTCAAAACTGTCAATAATTCATATTTAGTACAAATAAACATATTCTCCCTTAGTCAACAAAACAAGAAATGTTTTGTTGTCAAGAAATGTCTTGAATTTTGATATTTTTTTAATGCTATGAAAGTAAAAAACACTGACTATTCCATCTTTTATTGAGATTTCAGATATCTGTGAGCAGGACTACATTATTTTCAAACAGATTTAGTTTAAACTCCTGACCCTGTTAGGCTTTAGATTCTGCCCTTTCTACTGAAGCTTTAGCAAAATTTTTCTCATCCTGTCAGCTGAAAGTTCTACTTTGTTTCCTTCCATTAGTGTGTGAAATGCAATTAGTTTTATCATCTTTGCAGGACAAAAAAGGTGACAAGTGGATTTTCAAAAGTACCTTCTGCTATTTTCATACAGGTTTGGCTTGCAAACTTTATTTTCCTTTCCCCCCCCTCCCCTTTTTAACCCTTAAACTGTATTTAAGCATTTGTTTACCACATTCTAGAAAGGTTTTTGCACATTATACATCTTCCAAATATGCTATGAAAATGTTGTTCTATTTATTCAGATGCTCAGTTGTTAAAAATACCTAAGATTTACTGTTAAAGCTACAAAAAGAAATAGAAAGTTTCCTAAAAACTGCACAACACAATCAAACAAATGTTAATTAAAAGGTTTAATTATTCTATTGCTACACTCTTTTTCAGAAAGTCGTTTTGATTGCATATTTTCAGAAGTAACAAACCTGAGATGCTGCTCAAGGAATTATAAAAACATACAGTTGCAGAAAGTTATTTCCTCTATCAACTGATTTTTAGAAATCATCCTTTTCATTACATATATACATAAAAAATATCTCCCCAGGACACAATGAGTTTTTATCCACTTTAAATGCCTGTACTGCACCATTGCTCCTGACAGAGGACGTCTGAATACCTTCTAGCATTGTAATAAACGAGCCCAACAACCAGACTTTTGCCAAATCAGGCCCATGGTTGCATCTGTTAATCAGATGTCCAGCTGACTGAAAGTTAACCTACAAACAACCAGAACAGACATAACTGTGGGCAGATATAAGACAATTTTGGCTAAATGGGGTCTGAAGAAGGCACGTTGCAGCAAGAGCTAAGCAGGCACCAGAAAAGGAGAAGCTGGCAATGGGGACAAGAAATGCTGGGCCATGTTATCAGCCAAAGCAAAACTACATGATCACAGATGCCATGTCAGTGGCCAGGAGTTCAAAGCAAACCACAAATAAATGTATCATGTTCATGCACATCTCCAAGGGTTGTTTAATGTTTTTGTTCCCTGCATTTCTGCATGTTCTACAAATAAATCATCCTGCATTTAGGAAACGTGTCTGGCCTCTCCACTTCTCTAATTCCAAAACATTTCTAATGCCAGTGCTACCATATGATCAAGAAAAAGCACCATCTGTCTCTTCCAAATGTGGTCTTACTCCTTTACCACTTCCACCTTACAGTTTGCATATGCTGCTTGTCACATATTTGCTTCTTTCCCCCAACTTCTTTTCAAAGCACAGAAAAATAGAAAAAAAAGGCAACCATAATGAAAACAATACATGGGAACCACGATTTAAGTTCTTTCAGGTTAGCATACAGTGATTAAAATTTCCTTTTTTTCCAATTTGCAAATCATCAGAGTTTCAGATATGCATACAAATATATCTCCCTCATATTGCAAGCTTTTGCTAATTATTTTCAGAATTTTCAGAATAGGAACACTCATTGAACTCAGAAGAGCATTTCCAGCATTATCATGCAACATTGGCTCTCAGCTGTAGTTTCTTCTGGTGCTCAGATGTTCAAAACTCTTACAGAAGTAAGTAGCAGAAGTACCCTTCTTTCTAAAATTGGATAATACCAGAATACACCCTTCTTGTGGTCAGAAAATTGCTGCTGTGTCTGGATGATGCAAAGAAGAAATAAATGTGCAGTTCTTTTTCATCCTTGAAAATGTATACCAGAGCAATTAGCAGAATTTCCCTCTTGATTTTTACTTCATGGCAAAGAAAAGAAGTGTCAGACCCAGGCAGTAAGACAGTAGGCAGTAAGTCCCAGTGCTTACATGGCAAAGACATGTTAAGAGAGTTGTTTACTAGGTAGTGACAAAGTTTAACTAAAAATGGCCAAATATTTCTTTATGGATGGGGAAGGAATATTTTCATTATTGTGAATAAATAAATGTATATATATATATAAGTATATGTGTATATATATACATATATATACACTTATATATATACTTTTATATATATATATATAAAAGAATGTATATATATGCATATATATTAATGTGTGTATATATATAATATGTGTATATATAAAAAATGTATATACACACATAATGACTATGTATGTGACCAATACAGCACCTTGTATCCAAGACTTGCCACCAAACCATCCACAGAGTGCATACCTCCAAAGAGTCAGCAATTTCAGGAGCACAGGGTGCTAAAGCACAAACACGACAAGAACCATGATGTAACACCAAAGTAGAGAGACAGATTTGTAGATCTTTGATCTCTCAAACCTAAAAGAAGCCTGGACCTCCAGGACTGCAGTTGAGCATCCTGGAATTGTGGTGGAGATGAGGTGGGGCTCCTGAGGCAAACAGGCTCATACATACCCTGCCCCCTACCTGCATTCTGAACAGGCTCATACATTCCCAGCCCCCTACCTGCACTCTCTGCATCCCTGCTGCCAGCTCCAGGACCCCTCAGCTCAGCCCTGTGCTCACTCACAGAAGGTCAATCTCAGGCTGCTTCCTCATTCCAGGTGATGTTGTTGCCATGTTTTCATTGTTTTCCAGAAAAAGAATCTGAAGCAATTTGAACTTGTCTGTAAGATGCTACAACATTGTACCCAAGGGCAATACAGACCTAAGCTTCCTCTGCTGGCACTCCCCAGAGCTCATCTCAAGCCTGTATCTATGTGCAAGCTGGCCTTCATGTTTATGTAGAAGTCTGCCACCCTCGCTTTACATATAGTGCAATCATTTGCAAGATTTTACTGATTCACAGAATGGGCAATACATAAAGTGGAAGAGAGAACATTGCAGAGAACAACCAGTCACAGCTTGCCATTTATCAGCACCACTAAAAAACCACTATTACCTATATCCTGTGAAAATAATGTAGCATAATCTTGTAGTTCAAAACAAAACTATAAATCAAACACCTTATTTTCTGTAATCCTTCATCTTGGTGGTTAAACGTCTACAGAAAGAAAGCTTACCTAAAATACGCATTCAAAAGATTGTATCAGCCTCCACATTTAGCATTTTCATACAGCCTATTGCAACAGACTTCTTTACAGAACTGCTGCTACTGGTTCCTTGCCTCTAGTAAGTTGTTGATCACCTGTGGTTAGGAGTACACTTTTCTGTAAAGCACAGATTTACCAATGCTCACAGATCCACAAGTCAGCATTCTTGGCAAACATCTGTAATTCTTATGCATCTCAGACTGACTCACTGCAGTAGATGTCAGAGCCTTGTAGGATGGTGCACAGGCACCTTGTCTGTCCAGTGTCACCACACAGTATCACAGCAAGACATTACAAGCTATGATGCAAAGCACTTGGCCAGGTAGACCTGACTGTTGCTAGGACTGTTTCATTCACCAGGCAGGTTAAATTAATATATTTGTGAAAGAAGGTTGTGCAGTCCAAAGCTCTCTCCTGTACTTTCCCATCTTGTCTCAGAAAACTTGTGACACTCCTTGCAGACATAGGCAGACTTTATCACCTACAGCTTGGATATGCTAAGCTATCTCATAATCAAATGTGCATTTGAAGTTTCACTACAAATACAAGCATACCCCTGGAGATTTTGTAGTGTTTTTCACTGATTGTGCAAGGGACAAAAGTTATTTTTCAAGTATATATTTCAAATTTGTAATTAACTATGTCACCTTTAGCTTCTGTACTCCAATCAGTAAAGTCCTTAAATGTACAGCTGATCACTTTTTTTTCATACAGGTAATAGAAGAAGTCATTAGAGGCAGGACTTTTCTAAATTTAATTTTTATGAACAACAGGAAACTTACTGAGATTGTAGGCAGCAATTACACTAGCAAAAAACTTGAAATGACTGCATTCACCTGGCTCAGCATGGGAAAAGGAAAAAAGGATCTATATTTAAGAAAACAGGCTGAAAGAAAGAAGCAACTTTGTATACAAGACTACAGCCAAATCAAAACTACAAGGTAAAAGACTCCATGAAAATGACTCTTTCCTAAAGGACACAAATCAGACATAAGAATAAATTTCCCCGATGAGGCTGAAAACCTAGAGAAACGGAGGGATATCCTCGTGGCTAAATCATAAGGACTTTGCTGACTTCAGAAACAGAAAGTCATGGGAAGTGCAACTCAGCTCAGACCACTACAGATGAAATACAGGCACTCAGGGGCAAAATCAGAATGAACAAAGGTGCTTTTAATGTCCCCTGAGAGGGATGGCAAGAAAACACTTGAAGAAGGAAAAAAGAAAACAGGAAAGGAAGGAAAAAATTTCAGAGAGATAACAACAAAAATTGAAGAGACCATTATTAAATGCAAGGCAAATATATCCGCAGTTATTACTGAGAAGGTTAATAAGTTTGATGCCTCCTTGCTGCAGCCTTTGCTAGGAAAGATAGCATAATCAGATGATTAGAATAATCATGGATAGACTAGAGGAAAACCAGACTAGATAAGTTGGGACATTTTCATGTCAGCTGGGCCAGATGAATTGCACCTGAGAGAATTTCAAGAAGTCAGTGAACTAATCTCAGACCCATTACAGGCTTTCTTTGAGGAGGTACAGGCAATGGCTGAATTTTCAAAAGGCCAGAAGGAGGCAAGTATAGTGCCTGGAATGATCCACTCCTGCAAACACTGCAGCACCATGGCAGAAGAAACAAGTCCCATGCTAGGAATTACAGACAAGTATTGTGTGCGAGAAACAAGAAATAATCCAGTCTTCTGCTTTGCAGAGATGACTCTTGCAGTATTGCTCCTCATTGTGACCATTGCACTTGAGGAATAACAAGGAAAACCTGGAGACAGCACAGAGCAAAGTGCCCAAAATCGTCACACAGCTAGCAAAACCAAGAATAAGAGACCTTGGTTTGTTTAGTCTGGGGCAGAGAATACAGGAAGGAACAGGGGAACATTTTTCAAATGCTTTTTTTAATCACACTTTACCTAACAGACTTTTCTATGGCCAGTGAGGCTGGAGTTAAGTTGCAGGAAGATTTAAGGTACTGGATGTTAGGAGAAACTTTACTTAATTCTCTGGGAAAATTTTGGAAGTTTTAGGACTGTTCATGGCAATTTTTAAGAACTGTTCTGAGAAACATCTAGTAAGGAGGGTATAGAACTGGGTCTGCTCAGGGTTAGCAGATGCAGTGAGGGATGTTTCAGGATCTTGTCAGACTCCATCTCCTGTAGTGCATAAGACCTGGGACTTGGGAACACGATTGTCTCTCCCTCTGGACACATATGTACATATAAATACCTTACCCAATAAACTCTAATAGATGTATCAGTATGCAAATGCTGATTCTGTGCCTCCTTAATTCAGGTCATAGATCTTAACTGTGTCAAACAGAGAAGAACAATGAACTCAGGGCACCCCTTTAAGTTATGGGTGGGAAAGGACATAGGATTGCAGCTAGGAATTCTCCCAGTGATGACCAACCTGCCCTAAATGGAAAAGGAACATGATCTGCCAGATGCGACAATGTCGAACAGTTCCAGATGTGCTCCCAGTGAACTTGGCAGTAAAAATCTGGTAAAAATTTGTCAATGCTGTAATCTAGCTAGGGGATTTGTTGCAACACAGAATAACATTTACAGAATGTTCTTGGTCCAACCTGACACGTTGATAAGCATGAGGTACAGCAAGGATGCTTGTCTTGCCTCTTTCAATTTCAGCTGCCCACAATAACCCACATGAGTTTGAAAAATAATTAAAATTAAAATTATTTTAATTAATCTCTTTATATATTAAGAGAATGGGAGAGAAATATGATCATGGAAGATGCTTCTGGAAGGAAAGAAAACAATCATAGCTCAACAAATTAGAGACAGGAAACTCTTGTTTCTAACCATATCATGGCCCTACCCTTTGTTATCCTGAATGTTTCACAGTCTCTGTTTTCACATCCACAACGATGGGGATGAACACATTGATCAATCTTTATACAGAGTTTTGAGATACAAGGCTGGAAGATAAGAGTCAAAGTCCTGCATCTAGAAATCATGAATGCATTTATCCAAGGGTATTGATGACTATATGAATGGGTCAGCATATTAAATAAAGGCATGAAATAGAGGATGAGATCCTTTTTCCCACCCTGGCATCATGCAAAAGGCTGGTGTAGTACAAAGGAAAGTAGTACAAAGGAAACTGACAACTCCTTATTTTTTCAAGGAAGACTTTCTGGTACAAAACTCTGGCAGATTACCATAACACAGCTCTCCAAGGAACCTTTTCACAGCTGTTGGCATATAGCAAATGGTGTCAGGAGAAGAAGCTGACACAGAAATGTTAAAAACGTTGTGCCCCTTTTAGCAGCTATTGGATGCTGTATTAAATTAGGTGTGCCTCAGCTTGTTTCTCTTAAGAATCTCCCATTCCCAGAGCAGTGCATTAAGTAGGAAGATGAAAGGTGATGCAAAAAGCACTCTAATTCAACACAGTCACTTCTCCTCATGTTTTGCCTTTGTTTCTACTTAAGAGCTATGGAGCAAAACTGTATTCAGTGTTTTTCCATTGTTCATTAGGAGAATTTTGTGGTGCAGACAGATTTTTTTTTCTTGTTGCACCAAAAGCTATGGTCAGGGGAAAAAACCCAACAAGCCAACAAACAGATAGACAATGATTTACATGCACATGAATATATATATATATATATATATATATATATATATATATATATATATGTAAGGAAGAAGCACAAAATTACAAACCTGAAGGATGGAAAATTCCTACAACGTCGCTAGTCTTTCCTTTTTGCCAATGAATATAACATAATGGAGCAGGACTAACAAAATTATGTGTGTCTGACACAGGTGGGATATCTGAAACCTTTCATTTCAAGTTGGAGATAGCCATCTCCTCCTGCTAGAGCATCTCCTATGGTAGGAAATAGAGTTTTGGTTTTCTCATTAGGAGGGGAATTCTCTCACGAGAATTCTCAATCTCAGTAATTCTTCTAAAAAAAACCCAACAAAAATGGAGCCCCTAAACTGAGACTGAATGTGCTTTTTAGGTCATGGTGGATGGCAGCATTCTCTAAGGATGGTTACCATAGACAGACTCACAAAGGTTATGAAAATTATGGGACAAATTCTCAGCTGGATTAAAACAACACAGATGCTCATACTTATATGGAACCACCCCAGTTCATTCCTGTTAAGAATTTGCCAGTTGTTCCAGATTGATATATCCATCTACCTGAGGGGTTAACAACTTCAAGCCCCTCAGATACCACGATGACAGCTCCAAAGACAAACGGAAATGGTGCTCTTCTCTTGAAAGCTCATCATCATTACTTACTGCTTAAACAGCATCAACAGCGTGTGCTTTGGGACTTAACAAAAACTGTCTACAAGTCAAGTCCCAAGATCAGTAACTACCCACTGCTGTTGTCATTCTATTAGGTGAGCAAAACTGTAGCCCCTCTTTTCAGTTTAATTACATCAGTAAACATAAGAGTAGAGCAGAGCATAAGACCATTCCTAATGCTATGCATTGTGCACCAGCTTTCTTCATAATGAAGAGAAAACAGCACAGCAATGTTTTTGGAAATGTAAATACAATGAATGAACACCAAATATTTCCAGTATCTAAAAACCTTATACGGAGACCATCCTGGAAATTTGAGAAGGCACAAAAGAGTCAGTAAAGCCTGCACAAACAAACATATCCAGCTGCTTAGAACACACTGTAAGCAAGACTTTTTAGATGATACAAACTGTCAGAGAGGCATTAAACAAGCTACTGGAGATCTAAGACAGAAGGCTGAAACTAGTAAGACACTCAAACTACAAACCACACAGCTCTTTGAATTGGCTCTGACCTGACTCAACCGACCTTGAAGAGCAGAGGATTTGAATATGCATAAGTGGGAGCTGTAGAGAAATGGAATCTCAGTTCACTCTGGACCTTACAAAGGTACCCCCACACTTTTCTTTTAGCAATTTCCAGGGCAAAATGCCCTTTTCATCTTCTTGCTAAAAAATAATAGTATGCACACCAAAGCAAATAATTAGCATATGCATGCAAAATCACAGAAAACATGCACTCTTTTTATGGGTGAGCCTGACTCCAGGTGCTCTTCCCCATGTAGCAATCAGATACAGAAAACAGAGCTGGCATTCTCTGCATCAGTAGATGTTAGTATTCCTGGGCTCAAAACAACACAGAGGATTTGATATACTTAGTTTTTCATTTTTCAAACTACACAAGACCTTCCAGACTAGTAAATATCTTCAGGGTAGAGCAATAGCTGCAACCTAACATCTACCAACAAATAGGAAAGTTCTTTCTGTCGTAATTATCAGTTGTTAACCTCACGGCCAACACTGCCTTTTTCAACAATTTAGACTGAAATATTTGCATGTTTTAATAAGATCATTTAAATTTTATTTAGCACAAAATATTTTCTGGTAGTTGATGTTTCTGTTCATTTCAACTTTTTTCAACATATACTTTAAAGGTGGGAGGTATGACTCACTTGAATTTTTCAAGTTTTTGGTGCCCAGCATGTAGTGTTTTATTATAGCTTGGATATCCACTAAATAGAGCCAAAATATCTTCGGAGGTGTTGAATTTCCACAAAGTTTGAAAACTTTTCTAGATCAGTTTTAGTTTTCGACAGTTATTGACAGTTTAGTACCTTTACTTCTCTCTGACGACCAGTGACCGGAACCCAAGGGTTCAGCCTGAAGCTGAGCAGGAGAGGTTTAGGTTGGATATCAGGAAAAGGTTCTTCACCCAGAGGATGTTTGGGCACTGGAACAGGCTCCAGGGAAGTGGTCACAGCACCAGCCTGACAGAGTTCAAGAAGCATTTGGACAGTGCTCTCAGGCACAGGGTGTGACTCTTGGGGATGGTCCTGTGCAGGGCCAGGAGTTGGATTTGATGATTCTCACTTCCAACTCAGCAAATTCTGTGATTGAACATGCAGAAACTGTGGGCTCTTTTTCCCTTTTTGAAGATTACCAAAAGACATCACTGCCAAGACTGCAAGAAAATGTACATTGGCATTTGGTGGGAATGAGGTGCTTAGCTTTCAAGAAAGCTGATTTTAAAGAGCTCTATGAAGAGCTACATTTTGGTACATGAATGAATTAATATAATCCCACTTTTAGCAATCTGTAGCTGAGGAAGATGAGTGTAATAAGGGTTCTTAAGTTTCCAAAATAAAGACGACATAACAGGTACTGAATTAATGAACACTGGCAATAGTCCTAAGCAAGCGGAAATAAAAATATGGGAACACTAGGGATTCAAAAAAGTAATGACATGCAGCTCTGGCAATGTGGTAATACTTATATGTCTCAAATACCAGAGCTGCACAGAATAAAGTTTTGAAGGGGCTCTAAATGCAGAGAAGGAGAAAGCTGTAGAAATAAAGGAGATGGAACTTATGGTCTGAGGGAGTGAGAGACAGCAAGCCATTTCTGCAGTGATCCCTGATACAAAAATACGCCATACTAGAAGAAGAAGCAGCTATTTTCAACTTGAGAAAGGGTTCTTAATATTTTAGGTCAGATTACTCTATTATCAGAACCAGATGTTACATTACAGTAACTTTTTCTTTAAGTCACAGTACTACCCATTTTTCTTTAAGTCACAGTACTACCCAGTTTTCTATAAAGAAACTGCCTGTGCTTCCATCTATTTCAAATACCCCTTAGTCTGGCAGTTTATCCATCCCAGAATAGCCCTTTCCATGACACTGCTAATGTCACTACAAGATCCACCACTAGCTCCACAAACCTTGTAATGCTTCAATAACTGGAGAACTCAATAGCATATCAGGGAAGGATCACTCTGAGAAGAGCAGGAATTTTTATTTCCTTGTAGTGGCCATTCCAGACACAGGCACCACCCTAAGCCATGGTGTGTTCCTGTATGATTTTCATATTTCCTTGGGATTCTGATTTTCCATTTAAGAGAAAACAAAACCAAAAAACCACCTTCCTCTCATTCAAGTTCAGGTTTGGCATTTCCAAAGTGCAAGCACAATCTCCACATTTACAGTATTCTCTTGAAATATGTATTTTATAGCAAAAACTCTAAACTACAGAAAAATCTACAAATATATAAAAGTGCTGAGGTCAGATGTTCATAAAACCTGAGTCACTACATTCCTGAATAAGAACAACAGATGTTTTGCATTTGCTTCTGTGCTACTGTATTTATTTAGCTACTCTTCCTTGTAAGAGCAAAATTCAATAGGAAAGGGGAATGCGTGGTTAAACCAGGCAGCAAGTCATGAAAACTGGATTTTTAACAGAAAATGTCTCCTTTACTTGAGCAACTTCAATATCCTCATTTATTTATGAAAGAACCCTCCCCACACATTGAAGAATTGAAAGAAACTGACCTATTTAAAATTCTTTAAGTACAAACATTAAAATACTGGAACAAGCCCAATTTTTTCTTTCATAACACAAAAGCAAGACTGTGAGTTGGATTTGACACATTATCTGTGTGTAGCTTACAGCAAGGTCAACATCAAGTGAAATGAAATGATGAATTCTGGGTAGGGGGCAGGAATCACATAAAGGAATTTGGCCTAGCTATCTGTGGTTAAAGCAATTTAATTACTTAAGGGTGTTTAAAGCAATTTAATTACTTAAGTGTGTTGTGCAGTCAGTCAGTCTCTATGGCATGAACTAGCAATCAATTATTTATCTTCGTGGCATTTTCATAATGCATTTTTGTATTTTGGTGTAAAAAGGAAACATATTTACTACACGGACATTTTTCAAATGATATATTAAGCATTTTTAACATGCTCAGAAGATAATGAAGTGAGTTTGCTGTTACCATATTTAAAGAATAGGTGAATTTTGATTGTATGATGGAATTTTTGTTATACAGATAAGTTTTTTTCAGTGATGTATTTTGATTAATTTAGAATATGTCTCACTTAAAGTTGTGGGTCATATGCAAAATATTCATAAAGGCTTGATACATATCTACTCAAGGTCTAGAAAGAAAGCCTCCTTTGCCTTCCTTCATCCCCAGCTCTGTCTCTCCTACCACATCCTCTCATCCATTTAGCTCTCTGCTATTGCCAAGGTCTGGAGAAAGCATGGGAAAGGAGATGCTTTGTGTGGAGTGGCTGGGAGGTCACCCAGCACATAACTGCTCCCAGGCGGTGTGCTCTGCTCTCAGGCTCCTTGTCTTCAGGCAGCAGGGTGGTCGGAACAGCACCCTGTTCCACTGGAGCTGATGAGACAGGCCGCCAATATTCCTGATAGCATGAGCCAGCTGCTCAAAAAGAACAGCTCAAACTTCAACAAACTGCAGTCGGTAGAAAGGGAAACTGTAAAAGAATGATACAATCACTGGAAATCTCTCCTAGCAAAACCCCAGTTTGCAACAAGTACAACTTGTGAGTTATTGAAAGATTTGTAAGAGCACGTAGTGCATCAGCAGCCACCTGCTATCACATGGCTGCATATCAAGTACTGTCTTTTCACAAGTGAATTCTCTTGTTTCTTTGATTCAGTTTTTTTCTGAGGTGAAGCAACACCTGGCACAGTCATTAACATCAAAACACAACCAGCACATAAAAAGAAGATGCATGTCTGCTTTGAATGTGTTAAAATGAGAAGTGCTAGGTTGCTGTATGCATGCTGAGTTCTTTGGACAATATTTCCATTTTACAAAATAGTTATGTATCATGGGATTCACAGCACTAGGCACTGAATAAAAGAGAAACATCATGAAAATTTAAACTCACATTCTACTGCAAGAAGATTACCTTCATGCAGCTTTATCTGTTTAGAATGAGTTGAACTGCAAAGAATTACCCAAAGCTTTGCTTAGAATATCGTGCAAGTTTTATTTTTAGCTTAGAATATCTACCATCTCTAAAATGAGGTTGTACAGACAAAAGAGAAGTCACTTTTTTATCCATAAAAGCACCATCAAATGGAATGAAAGGACTGGAGATACTAGTATTTTAAAACTCCTAAAATAGCTGAAGAGGATGAAACCCGACATTATATATTAAAACATAAAATATAATCCTGAAATCCACCATTTTAAAGAGGCATTCACCTTATTGAATGGCAGATTAACATTATAGCACTAGCTGTCAGAAACTGGAGGTATTTGAGTTAATTTTTTTATCACTTCCATCTTCTTTTCATCACATGGGAACATCTAAGGGCTGAACACTGAACTTTTTATGTTCATCTTTATGCAAGATACTATTGCTGGCAAAGCTGAAGCAAGAAGAAAACTCCTCTTATAACCTCCATTTAACTTCAGACGGATGTACATGGTACAAAGCCAGTGAAGTGATAAATAGTTTCTGGCAGCTCAGCCTTCCTACCTTGAGTAGTGTTACAGTTTATCATTGGGACTCGCCATTCACCACAGGAAACAGGGGAAGCAGTGTCGTGTTGTCTCAGGCTATATTCACAGATACTTCATAGAAATCCTTGGCAAATAGTCAGCAAGTACTAAAAAGCATAAAAAGTGTCTTTATTTTGCGAACAGATATATCTCTAAAGGATCCGCTAGGAAGCCCAGGAGAGGGGAAGCCAAGGCTGGGGTTAAAATAGCTGGTTTATTCACTTCTGCACAGAGCACAATAGTTTTACTGATTCAATCCACTAGTCAATTGCTAATTTTGCACCTTGGAAATGAGTGTGGACACACATACAAATCAACATTTGCAGCAAAAGCATGTGAAATTACTATTTCTCAAGGCAAATATCAGTTAAAACATTTTAAAGATTCTTCTTACTATATGTAACGGCTTCTTCGACAATATTGTAACTTAAGAGCCCAATTCTGCAATTGTTACTTACAGCAGCAAACTACTTCAGTTGACAATTTGCAAGAATACAACTGAACTCTAGTTACAGAAGAGGATCTGCAGTAATCCGCAGTTGTCACTCTCCCAAAAGCAGAAAAAGAGGGATTAATAAAAATACTCTCTCTTCTCTGCAGTGGTAGGCCTTAGCAGAACAACATTCAGAAAACTGCCTACAAATCAGTGCCTAAAGGAGCCCTGCAAGAAAGCTGGAAAGGGACTTTTTACAAGGGCATGTACACGGGGAATAATTTTAAACTGAAGTAGGGTAAGTTTAGATTGGATATTAGGAACAAATTCTTTACTGTGACAGTGGTGAGCCACTGGAACAGGTTGCCCAGGCAAGCTGTGGATGCCTCATCCCTGCTCAAGGACAGGTTGGGTGGCTTTGAGCAATCTGGTCCAATGGAAGGTTCAGTGCCCAGTGTAGTGGGATTGGAACTCAATGATCTTTAAGGTCTCTTCCAACCCAAGCCCCTCTAGGATTCTGAGATTCTATGAAATTACTTGCCCATAAAAGTATAGCTAATGCCACTTTTCCCAGATCTCAGGTTACTCCTCTTTTACCACCAAATTTTTGATGGCAATTCTAATTAGAGAAGTTAATAAAAAATTACTCATTGAAATTAATGTCACAGCCTAAATGACCCCTGCTGTAATGCCACTCAAATCAGTTAAATTGGTTCCGGAATTAATGGAGTCCATGTGTTTAACGTTTGTTATTTGAACAAAGAATGAAAAAGGTGCCAAATTTCTTGACACTGTATTTCTAATTAAACCAGCCATTGTGTGAGCCTTTACATCTGCAGGATTCCTCATGGAAAGAGCAGATCATATACAGCATAATGAGTATCAAATGCAGTAAAAATCCACAATAACCTCTGTTGCGCAGAATTTAGAAACTGCCTGTTCATTTGTAAATTATCTGATCCTTCTCCCCTTCCCAAAACCAAAACTTGTCTTCCACACTGGAAATTACAATTCAGTGAAGGAAAAGTAACAAGTTAACCAACAAAATAAATTGCTTTCGTTATAAATAAATTCCTAATGGAAACCAAAAACACAGCTAAATTTCATGAACATAATAAAAACTGTGCCATAACATCTCACACAACAGAGGTAAAGCCACTGCCACGTGTTTGTGTTATCTGCAGAAGGCTCACCATCAGATCAGACCTAATGCTCAGAGTCTCCAAAGGGTCTGTTTTTAAGCAGACAGTAAGGAACATTGTGGTAGGAAAAGTGCAGGGAAGGCATGATCCAGCATGGCTCAGGCTGCTTGTACCTTGGCTTCATGATCCACTGCTCATCCTGTCCTAGCAGGGCCTCTCTACACCACCCACTGACAAAGAGAGATAGCCCCATACAGGTTCAGTGCTGTTAACAAACACTATTACTGCCACCAACACAACTCTGGAAGGTTCCAAAGCCTTGCTCCAGTTCCTCCTAAACAGGCTGGATCAAGCTGAAAGCCATGTGTGTCATTTCAGCTGCTTCCTCATCACCTACAGCTCCTAATCGTGCTGATAGCCTCAGATCCCAATGGCTGAAAGATGGCTTTGTTCCTTTCCACCTTACACTTTTGACAAAGCCTTCTACAGTGTGAAATGCCTGTGACGGAGGCTTTTCTTAGCTCAGCAGAAATATGGTTGCCCCCTCACCCCTCATTATTAATGTTCACAGAACTATAGAATAGTTGGGTTGGAAGGGACCACCACAGACCTTCCAGTCCAAGCCTTCTGCCACGGGCAGGGATGTCTTCCACTAGACCAGGCTGCTCAGAGCCCTGTCCAGTCTGGCCTTGAACACTTGCAATTATGCAAATGATCCACAACTTCACCACTAGTTCTAGATTGAACCTTGCTCATTTTAGACCTCACTGAGAACACTTTTGGAGGAAGCATTAACTTCGATAGTATGGAGAGAGTTTTGTAGCAGGTTTTGCTGTTCTGTGCATGGAGACTGAAAAATTGCCTGGGGATAGTAAAATTACACATTCTTGAAAAGCAGATTAATGGCCAGCATGCAGGTGGGACTGTCACAGCCATGAAATAAAAGACTGCCATATGCCTACAAGTCATTATGAGACTCTCAGGTCTCTAGAATATCCAGTGTGCAGGACTATATGCTATTTTCTTTAGAACTACAGACACACATAACCTGCATTTACACTAGATAAAATATGATAAATGAAGTAGGAGATCAATGGACTCCTTTTTTCATTCAGTAACAGACTAAATGAAAGAATCAGTTAAGCACTCTAAGACTGCTCTTGCCATCATAATAGAGTATTTTTAAATTTGAAGGGGTAGACCACAATGAAATTCTATGCCTGATAAGTAAAGTATTTTGTACACAATCTAATTTTTTTTGAGACTGGGAATGCCATTATCAGCACGATCTGAAGTATGCGTGTCTGTGTGTACATATGCACACATATGGACACATTTTAATGCTTAGAATAATGTAACTGATCACTTTCCAGACAGGAACATGTGGCTCCCTTTCTTGCTGTGTGTCACGCAGCCAAGCAATGAATTTAGACAGGCTTTCTACTTGGAGGTTTGGGTTTATTATTTTTTTAGAAGTGCCTGTTTTAGAAAATGTTTCTGCAATAGGAAAATGCCTGTAACTAACTAAGAATCATGACACATTTTGAAGACAGCCTCAAGTTACTTATTGCTATTAAATTAGGTACTAGAGCAACTGAGCAGGAAGGCACATGAATTTCTAGCTGTTGGGTGTATAGTTGGGTGTATATAGCATGTATACCATACAGTTAGAGAAAGAAGTCTTCCTTCTGGTCATTTTTTAACATAATATAATTCATCTATTTGAGAATGATGACAAGATTTGGGAATCTTTCAAAAGAACAGCCAAAAAAAAAAAAAATGCAACCTGACTTGGCTATGAGATTTGCCATGCTTCTCTCAGCTGATTTTCTTCTAAATCCCAGCTTTCAACAGAAGTTAGCATTAAAAAAGCACATCAGCATCCTAAACATTTCTTATTAGTCTAAAAGATATAATCTATCCTTGCTGATACACATATTTTAAGTGAATGGGAAATATGCTCATTGGTCTGGGGACTGGAACTTTTACTAAATAGGAAGACATGGAAACAATTTCACAAACCCATGAACCATCCCAACTCCCTTAGGATGAAGTGAATGAATGAAGAAGTATACTTAAATGCTCTATATGGCAGGTGAAACCCTAGCTCTGTAACACTCAGGGAGAGCTCTGCCATTGGCTTCAGGGCTGGGATATCATGCTGCTCTCTCCCACACTTTTCTTTTGAAATTACTGCATTTCTATGCTTTCCAGTCCTTATTAGTGAAGTCAGTTATTAGGGCCTTTTGCTGTTCAATGTACATTCCCCTTTTCTGCTGATATTTTAGCAATTTGTTTCAGTAACGCCTCTGTATCTGACATTTATTAGAGCACAAATCTATGTTAGATACTTGCTAGCTCATCAGGCCCAGCAGCAGACTACTTGAGTCAGCTTGACAAATGGCCAGAGTTCAGAGTCTTTCCATAAATAATGACTTTGTGTTGTCAGTTTTTTTGGCCCACGCTTACAGCAATGAGTTTCCAGAGCAGATGGAGCCGCTCTCGGCTGCCATCCCCTGTCTTCTGAACTTCCTGTTCTGTGCATGGTTCTCATCAGCACCCATTCTGCAGAAAACACCTACTTCATAAAGTTGAAATATGTCTTTTTTAAAGCAGAAAGAAAATGGATGAATGTCTTCTGTGGTTATAGAATTATAGAAAAAAAAATCAAACAAACATGCATTTGAATGAAAGTTTTAACCACACTGAAAGCTGTGCATTGTTTCAGTTCAAAAAGAACACTAATCTGAGCTTCAAATGGACTTAAATTCTATCACAGATTATTCAAAAATTTCATCTCTTTCATGTAAAAATGCTTTTATGATCTTGAATTCTTGCTCACATAAACGTTATTGAAGTCACTCTTATTATTAACTTCTACATTCATAAAAATACGCAATAGTTTCTTCTACCTTATAATTTTGAGGGCTGATTTGCACAGCGGTGTCTAAAGTGACCTTGAAAGTAAAAAAAAAAGCATCAATTCTCTGCAAATTAGCTCCCCTGCTGTCCCAGTACATTATGTGCATTGTGTGATTCCCATACACAGCTGTTCACAATTCTAACAGCTACGCTTTAGACGCCGCTTTGCAAAGCCTCTTAATTTCAGTGCCCTTAGAAGTTAAATATGGGAAAAATAAATTTAAAAATACTGTAGATTTGTGGAATTACCAATTAAATGGAAGTTTTAAAGACGTTTATATTTACAACAGCTATGTTTCCTTACAGAAGTTTAAAGACAGATGTGTAGCCAAATCTAGCTACAATCCAAGACAAAAATAGTTTAAGGAAAAAAATGCCAAAGACTTATACTTTCTAGATCTTTCAGTGCTGTGATTCCCACTTCTCATTGCATGGAATTGCAGAAAGGAGTCACTCCCTTCTCTTACCTCAGCATGTAACAAGCCCACTTTGTGTGGCACGGGACCATTGCAGTGGTTCCAGCAGACCTGGCCAGATGATATTGCACAGTCATGGCACATAATCCAGGCATGTGCACACATGGCTCCCATCTTTCAGTAAAAGAAATGTCAGCTATGCAAGAGTCTGTACATGTGCTGTGCAGCCCATCCATGGAGAGCCCAGTGTACTGGGGACGTGCCAGGCCTATTCTACATGCACAACATAAATGCACTGCATAGTTACTGCTGCACAACTAGTGCTTTGGTGGAAAAGAGAAGAGCGGGGCACCATGGAACAATGCCACTCCTTCCTATTGCCCCAAATTGTTCTCCATGTCATCCTTTTTGAGTCTTCAATTTTTCAAGTCATTAAGAATGGAGGTCCCAATTACACAGATGTTGGCAGTCAGGCACATTTCAAGCACCCATTCTTAAAGGGAGGCTGAGCCACACCATCCATGCTGAAGATGGAAGATGACAGAGCATACTTGGCAGACTTTGCAGCTCTTCTACAGACTAATTTATTTGGTTCATCTCACTTTACAACCACTCTGAACATCTTTTGGACTGCATTATAACAACAGCTTCTAGCTATTGCTAAAGTACTATCAGTCACTGTTTGAATCTATATACTCCTGGCATGTAATGATGTTGTAAAGCCAAAAAAGACTTACTTTGCCTTTTTGTTTGAAAGCAAGACATAAGTGGGAGAATATATATCTATTGTTAGGAAATGTGCCCATATTAAAGCAGATCCTGCTCTGACCATCTTAAAAATGTAAAGATTTTTACTGCATTTGTGATGAAGATTTGCAAAATATAAGACCATTGTTAGCTAGAAAGAGCAGAAGCCCCTTCTCATCTTCATTCAAGATGGTTTCTTAAAAGGAGTTTTTGACAGCAATTTTTGGTAGGCATCAAATAATAAAAGCTTTGAATTGTCCAAATGCATTATTTTAATAAAATTAGAAACAGCTGAGGGGAGAAGCATGGAGCAGGAGAGGGAAATCTGCTCATCACCTGAGTGTTTCAAATAAGCTGAGAGTACCTGCCTTTTTCCTTCAGGAAAGAGAGGTGGGTGTTCAACAAAGCTGGAAGCAGTGCTACTCAGTTTAAACTAAAAAAGTATATTTAGATTGGCTGTAAGGAAGACTTTTTTTTATTGTGAAAATAGTAAGATACTGGAGATGTGTCTGAAGAAGTTGTGGACTACCCATCACTGGAAGTGTTCAACATCACTTTAAACAGGACTTTGAGATGATCTTTGAAGGTCATAATTCCATGATTCTATTTGATTCTTCTCCCCTGACTGTAATGTCACGCAAACAGCTTCACTAAGGCACTCCACTTGGACAGAGTGACAAGATGAGGAGAGTATAAACACACTGCCTAGAGGGGAAAAACCTCAGCATAAATATAATTGCAGCTACCTGGGCAGCAATCATTTACTGAAAACAGAAATGTATTAAAGCTGACTCTGTGGTAGTCAGACTTCTCTGGTACCTAAGAGTGAGCTAGTTATAATTAAAGCAAAATCTCCCAGGAATACCCATATGTATTCATTAACTTACACAGAAAGATTTGATAAGTGAAAATGGGAGATGAGAGGATGATCTACTTTGTAGGAAAAAAAGTTAATCTATCTCTCTGTCTGTATTTTAAGTAATATTCTATAACATTTCCCTAAAAGCTCAGAATGAACAGAGTATTTCTATGTATCATAAGGGCATACCCAGACGAGAATGTCTGCATTTCATTTTTTTTCCCAGTATCATCTGACAAACATATTTGCTATCATATAGACATTTCCATGTAGCAGTCCTTCTTTTTTACTTTTTTCCCACCAATCTTCTGGGAAAATATAGTGAAGTTCAATGTTTTTCATGTTAAGCATGGATCTGTGCTGTGCAGCTACCAAATGGAGACCCCTCTGTCTTTTAGAGCTGCTTGCTCTTTGAACCACATTCCAGGCTGAGCTTGTTCACTGTTAGTTACTTGACAAAATCTCATCTGCACACCCATGAAGCAGCACAGTGACATGACTGCAGGAGGAGGAGCCCAAACAATATCCTGTGCAGCTACTCCTATGCTCATCACAGGAGACGTTTCAGTGCCCCAATAACTCATCTGCACAAGCCCAGAGGAACACTGTGGCACAAGGGCAAGTGGGGAACCTGAATGGAGGGCTCAGAGGAGAGGATTTATCTATATATACACTGTGTGTGCGTGTAGCTGCTGAGAATACACCTTCAGCCTTGCTACTGGTTGAACCTGGGGACGTGGAACTACAGCAGCCCTGCATCTCATGGGCTGCCAGATTCACCAGAACGTATTTTTCCCCCTACAAGTATGGCAATGTATTTTCATTTTTCTACTAGTAAATGCAATTTCATAACAGAAAAAAAAATCAAAGTACTTTAAAATACTTGAAAGAGATAGAAGAGAGATTATAGCTAATAAACTCTGCGTTTGCCTTTCTGATATGTTATAACTTACGAACAAAAAGGACTGGAAACATATTTTTTTGACAATTATCAATCCCTTGTTATTAATTTTTTATTTCGTGGACCATCCTATTATATAGTCCTACTTATTTACAGAGCTCTGTTTGGAGAACAGGATGTTAGAGGGGGATTCCTGTGCCCTCAGACCTATATACAAGCGTGTTACTCCACAGCTAGATGTTACTGGTTTCCTACATTATTTATGATAACTTTTATGCTATTTGTTTTTACACCAATATTGTCCTCTCAGAGATGCAGCGTACACCACTGCTGTCTTGGGTTTTGGCTCCCAAGCATATTTACATAGAGCACCCACCTCCTCCATGTGCTTTTGTAATGCTATGCAACTCAAACCAGCCAGTCCCCCATGTAAGATACTCCCGCTTTGCTCCCTATTCCTAATCATTCTCCATCCTGTAAAATGCACATTCCTCTTTAGCATCCAAAACCTCCTTCCTTAACACGCAACAAGCTCTCTTCTTTTTCCAGCTACAGCAATTTCTCATGCATGTGAGCAAACAGATCAAGAGGAAATCTCCTAGCCCAAATTCAGCAACATTAATGCTCTATCTACCTGGCTGTAATTTTCTGCCTGACTTGCACGAACAAGAAGCTCTAGTTTAGGATCACCTGTCTGTGAGACCTCAGCAATATACCACAGTCACTCTTTCCAGGCAACATATCTCATTAGTAGTCTCAACATCTATTTTCACCTATAAAATTCTGCCCAATTTCTGGTTCTTAGACATTGTCCACTTCCTTTCTGCATGACAGCTGACCTTCCCCTGTACAACAACACCTGACAACACCAGCAACCTACATGCATGCACCTCTCATATGCTAAAGCCATTTATGGGACCCTACAACTGTCCTGAGTCCAACAGCATTGAAGAGCTTTGCTAATTATCTCCTGGATCCCAATCACTTCTTTCTCAGCATGACCCACTGTTGTCTCCCCATCCAACCGCATTTTGTTCAAAAAACTGAGCCTTAAAAATAAGATCTGAAATGTGTACAAGTACACGGCTATTGAGGACATAGAGCCCTTGCAAATGACTTTCTGAATTATACCTGTTTTCTGAGACCTTTCTCAGGCACCAGGAACTGATGCTCCATTTCACTGGCTGCTTTGTTGTAGAACAGAAACTGCACATAAATAAGTCAGTTCTAAACAGACATTGCTTTGAAGAGACTCTTCTCAAAACTGATCTAGCTGGCAGATACTGAAAGAATTACTACTTTGGCCATACCAAATGCACCCTAAAAACTAAACAGAAATATACACTTCTGGGAAGTGGTATAAACTACCAGATTGTTATCAGGGAGGAAGAAAGTTATCTGGAAGTGTCATTTATACCGACTTGAGAATGGTTATCAGGAATAAACAACGCAAGATCTGTAGCAGAACAAGCACATCCTGTTCAGAAAAGCTATATAAGGAAGATTCTGTGCCCCAGCCACAGAGGCTATATTATCAGGTCTTTACAGCACACTTGAAATAGAGCCCTGTGTAGCTCTGTTTTGAAAGCCCCTGAAAACCTATTGAAATGAAGGATAGGGGGAACTGAAGAGGCATCTTAATTAAACAGATTTGAAAAAATATCCTTCTTCCTTCCAATCATTCATGGACAAAGCAACCAGGCATTCCTACTTCAGCAAGAGTAAAATATTCAGAAGTTTTATTTCAGCTGTGACCCTGGGAACTTGGCCCTTTCATCTTGGTGTGGCAGAAATATTTTGAATATGCTCTTGTCTTGTAAAACCAAAAAAAGGGGAAAAAAAAGAAAAAAGTCTCTTCAAACACCTGCCAACATGCCTAATATCAGGGCTTCACCAAGCAGCTTTCCTACTGCAAGTGTTTACAACAAACTGCATGGGAACTTGCAATAATCAGCTTCATTCAGACATCATTTGCTTGGAGTAATAAGACAGAGTGAAAGTGAGCTTAGTCTGTGGAAAGAGGAGGAGATAGGACCATGTAATTGATGCAACTAGCAACTGTCTGATCAGTAAAAAGTTCCCATACCATCATCCCTTGGAGGATTTGGAAAGGCCATCTAGAATTAAAGACAATACCTGCTTGAGACAGCAGAATCCATTGCTGATCGAGCACCATGTGGTAAACACAGCCTCTCAAGATGAGTTTGGTGCCAAAAGAGAGACTTTACAGCCAAATCCAGCCCACACTCAAAATTATAGCAGCAATTACTAGTTGTTGCATTTTACTCTTCCAAGGCAAAGCACTGTGGAGAATATATGGATATTTATGTTCAGTAGTAACTGGAACCTAGAGTTCTCACCAGTTTCTCAGTTTGGCACATCAAGCCTTTTGCCTCCTCCTTCACTCCTCACCTTTTTGAACACATTCAAAGTAGCAACCCAGCTACCAGACACTGCATAACCTCACCACACATCTGTCAGGAGAAAAGTTTTCCCCCTCACCAGATGAGTTTTACATTGATCCCTAGGAGACATATTCATAAACACAAGTCTACAGAAAAAATAACTCTGATGTAAAATTCTTAGAGAAATATTGGTGCACTTGAACTTTTTATGTCAAAAAAAGTTGTGACACCTTAAATCCTGAATGAGTACTCCAGTCAGAAGTTTTGTAAATATTGTTTAGGTGACCTGTGACATGAAGCAGATCAGAGGATTACTGGGAGAGGAGTATCCTTTGAAGTGTTCAGCTGTGAAATATGGCATTTTGATTTTTATTTCTACTACATCATTACTGCTAATAGAATATATTTCAGCTATTTTATATATATATATATATATTTATAATTCTGGAATTTGAGGGCTTTTTTTCTGATGAAATGGTGCTAACTTTAAAACCATGACACCTAACAGTCTGAAATACCAACATGTGACTGCTTTCATCCTGCAAACTTTGCTCAGGCAAGAGCACAAAAAAGGAAATCAGCACTGGATCCTACTTCATCTCTTCCAGCCATGAGTAGACTTTATAGGGCACATACCTTTATGGAAGTGCATGAAGGTGCATATGTGCACCAGGTAACTGAATGTGTCTCCTGGGTTCACACTCGAAAATTAACACAAGAGCTGTATTTGAAACATCTCCACTGATAGCCTCTAAACTGTCCATCATTTTAACTTCAGCACCCCCATATTACAGGCAAATAAGAACTCTGAACAGAATTCTTCATACAAAAACTCATGGTTTAGACTTTTTGTTTTTTCTCCTTTTTCAGCTTTCCCAGATAATCCTTGTTCCCTGTACACTCTTCCATCTATTCACTTCCTATTGCTTCATTTTGTTTTTTACCTTGTCTATTAATTTATAGAACTGAACATAATAAAGAGAAGAATTACTTCATTTGTAAGTCCCATTCTCAACTTATGCAAAATGAAACCCTCAAAAAGGCTAATAATAAATGAATTTATTTGACAACTGCTGTCCAGGGTTAAAATACAGGTAATCTCCTACTTGCAAAAGACCTAATCAGATGTCATTTGTACTGGGTACAAGCCAGAGAGGGAGTTATATACTCGTTCCTACATTTGAGTATGGTGAATTTCTGCAACTTGTTTTCTAAATGCATAAGATTGTCACAATATTCCCACATTTTCAAGCAGAACAAAGTGAAGAAGACTATGCACTGAATAGCTCCTTCCTCCTCACACCACAATGTGAGGGAGGTCCATCAGCACATTGCTGATGATCCAGGTTTCTGATGGCCACTGTCCTATCAGGAGAAGCAGGAATTTATCTGCAGTGCCATTAAAAACTGGGGTGAATTCCTTTATGGGTCACTGCTAACTCCTGCAACCCCTGGCCCCGGGCACTGCCCTCCCCTGTATCCCAGAAGTTTCCTGCCTGTGCTTAAAGGTCTCAAGAGTCATCTCCTGCTTTTATACTTCTCTCTTCAGTACTTCACTCTTTGTGCCAGTAGGAAAGTAAGGTTCATAAATACACCCACTTTCCTAAACTAGGTATGCTGTCAGCAGCACCAGTTTCTTTGATAAAGTAATTGTTTTCAGTAAGTTACATGTGAATGTAACTCAGCTGCTTCCTGAAATTTTTCCAGAAACCTTGGATAAATACCTTCCAGTCCTAGTGACTTAGGGAAATTATGCTTCCCTCCCTGGCTTATCTTTTTTTTCTTTTTAAATAAATATCTGTCTCTGCTGGCAGTTAACCACCATCACCTGCACTGACATGATCATATAGAAAACCTGTACTAATTTCAGAGACAAGAGGATGAATAAAAAACAGGTATTAAAAATTGCCTCGATCAACAGTTTCATTGAAGTTGAATTTTTTTGCTTATTAAGATTCCAAATTGAGATCATGCTATTTTTTTTAAGGGCTATACTTACATAATAACCCCTATTACTGTCCATTTGATGCTGAATTTTCAAAGAACATCAAAGTACTAAACTGGCAGAAATCACTGGCTGAATCCTAGGGATCCACGTTTTTTGAAGTATTCATCTTTTGGCAGCTGCAGCTTCTTCTGCAGGTGCAGGGAGAACATTTTATTTAAGTCACTTTATTCATGTAGCTCAATTCAAAGGCTGGTTCACTTGAAGCTGAGAAAATCCTTGCTTGTTAGATACAGAGAACCAATTTCCAATTTACGGATAAAAACCAGATAGCAACGGATGAGGTCTAGCCCAGTGAAGCTTTTAGGATAGTATCATCTGTCAGTTCTATTATTGACTAGAAAAACTTGCATTTAAATTTATCAAAATGCCTTTGAACTCAGTTTTTAAAAGCCTTTAGCACATTTAAAGAAGCTTTGTATAACTGATTAAAACCAAAAGACTGTCTGCAGTTTTAAAATTTAAATTCACTTTCCATCTGGGCAGAGATTGATACAATTTATGGGGAACAAATAATCTATCCAAAAAATGCAAACAGAGGCTAAGGTATGTAGTCTTTTAAATAAATGTGGCTGCATCAGACATAATTTTCTGGGGAACAAAGGAAGTCTAACTATTTTGTTGAAGCATTACTCCCTTGTGGAGCAGCATAACAAACAGATATTTAGAAGGAATAAAGTATGAATAATC
The DNA here is from genome assembly GCF_027477595.1 of Haemorhous mexicanus. Lineage (NCBI taxonomy): Eukaryota > Metazoa > Chordata > Aves > Passeriformes > Fringillidae > Haemorhous > Haemorhous mexicanus. The sequence continues at coordinate 50,696,375 of NC_082344.1, read as the reverse complement.
CTGCAAGAACTTTAACAAGCACACTGCCAGCACTGTGGTATTATTTTATAGTACCCCATATCCTTGAAGTGATGTTTCTGAGGGAGATATAAACATGCCATACTGAGGCACTATAAAATTCCAAGACAACTGGAATATTTGCCCCAAGGGCCCATTGCTAACTGGTTCTCCTCTTGCTGTATTTACTGGAGGTCTGTGTTAAAAATGCAGTACTTTATAGAATCATAGAATAGTATGGGCTGAAATGGACCTTAAAGATCATCTAGTTCCACCCCCTTGCCATGGGCAGGAAAACTTACCACTAGACAAGGTTACTCAACTCCCATCCAACCTGGCCTTGAGCATGTCCAAGATGGTGTATCCACAACTTCTCTGGGCAACCTGCTCCTTATAATTTTTCCTAGTATCTAATCTAAATCAATCCTCTTCCAGTTTAAACCCATTCCCCCTCATTAAATCACTATATGCACTTCTAAAAAGTCCCTTGCCAGCTCTCTTGTAGTACTAGAAGGGTGCTGTTGGACCTCTCCAAAGCCTCCTCTTCTCCAGGCTGAACAGCCCTTGTTGTTGAAAGGTAAAATGTAATTTGTGTCTAGACCTCTGTGTTCCATAAAGCATAAAACAGGACCTTCAGCAGCAGAAGATATCTCCCTGAGACAATGCACAGGGGGCCAGGGGAGCTCCTCTCCATGTGACTTCCCGCCAGGAAGAGGAGAGAATGATGTAAGGGAGGTAGATTAGATTAAAATGAATAAAGGAGAGTATATAAAGATATAATCAATGCCCTAGAGAAAAATGCTGTGGGGATGGGGAGGAAAAAGGGAAGTGGGGATTAGCAACCATCCAACAACATAACTGATAGGATGCATTTCTGCTATTATGAGGAGATAAAAGCTGCAGGACAATGATAGCACCAGCTATATGCTGAAGGGCACCAGAGGGACTGACACAACTTCTATCTCCAAGAGGAGTGCCTGCTATTTTATTTCACCAACAATTCAACAACCAGGGTAAAGACTGAACAGAAAGAGCAGGAGGATGCCGTGGTGAAAGCTATGGAATTCATGAATTTGACTGATTAAGTGCTAATCATGTGGAACAGAGTTCATGAAACAAGTGGTTGTCTAGGCTGTTCAGCAGGCAGGGTGACAGCAAGAGTCCTCAACCCACCCAGCACCCTCTGGCACTGCAAACTGACTCCCTCAGCCATGCTGGTACAAGCTGATAGACAAGCTGCACTGTGGACCAGATCAAGGAATGAATGCAAGTTAGAACCAACAACAACCTGTAAAAAAATGCTGCAAACTACTATAAGTCCCTGCTTTTTTACAGGGTTACAGTTTTTCATTACTTGTCCTTAGACTAATGGCCAGAAAACAATCTCCTTTCTGTTGAATTGTCGTGCATAGGGGATTTTTTTGCAGGTGTTTAAGAAAACTGAGCAAGCATTTTGCATTATTATGTTAATATTTATAATACTTAATAAATAATTATGGTTATTTCATGGTGACCTTTTGCTTTTTCTATGCTGGCTTTTACAAACAATGGCAGTTACTTGTGGTGTAGCATTTGTGTGGATAAACTGAGCAACCCTATCTGAACAAAACACCACTTGTACTCATTAATAAGAACATATGATATGAAGCTTCATGCACAATTTGAGGTATACTGAAAAAAAATCTGCCTCTTCCATTCTAAACCATGTTAACACTTGTATTCAAAACTATCTTTAGAAAAAAATCTACTGTTTCTTATAAAGTGCAGAAGATGGCAAAATCCCAATAAAAAATGAGCCATTTAGTTCCATTTCTTCTTGGCAGAGAGAAAACAGAAGCAAGGCACTGCTTGCAAGGAATGCAAATTGATTGTGTGAAGGAAGTTATGAAACGAGCTAGTGGATAAGGCTGTGTTTGGAGGCACATTTTCTTCTTCCCATCCATTCCCATGCAAAAATCCAGATAACAATGACTTGTAGGCCAGCAGCACTCCCTTCTCACTTTTGTGCTAATAAGTACCTTCCTCTTTGATAAACAGGGTTTAGGAGCAGAGTCAGTATTCACAGTGTGCACCTCTCCATTTAAATCACCAGCACTTGCCCTGCCCTCCATTCCAACCCAGGCAAGGTGAGGGAAAGCATGGACTCCAGGGCTCAGCTTTTTCTGTAAATAAATCTGAACTTCAGATGCCCTCAGTGATGCATGGTGCCCTCCCAAAGGCCTTGAGGCTTATGCTAAGTGTCCAGAAACCTGAGCTGAGACCCCCTCTGGGTCCATGTGCAAAATATCAGAGAAGAATTTCTACCTGAGCTGGGACTGCAAGGGAGTACTTTGTTCACAGTGACTGAAAATTGTACTTAAGTGCCTTCAGAGATAATCTTTTCAAAATAGTTGATGAATTGTGTTCAAAGAAGCTACTCCATCAGCTGGACCATACAGCAACCTGAAGAAATCATATGGACTTGACTCTCAGGGGTGAGGAGCACCAATCTAGCAAGTCCTCACTCCTGGGCCAACAGTGACAAACATCTTTAGAGATTCTCCCACCACCAAAAAATAACTGCAAGCACTTAATATGAGCAATTAACCATTAATAATACCAAGGCACCTCTGCTACTGAACTGTATAAAGTATAAGTGAAAGCCTCTGCCCAAAGAGCCCCTTAGCAGCCCTTTCCTCAGCCACTGCTGCGTCTTATATACAATATTTGATACATGCTGGAAAAAATGTACCCAAGGGAGGCAGGAGCACTGACCACAGGCATAAGCCAGCATGATTATTTCCACCCTTCAACAGTAGCTCTGTTTCCACTAACCCAAATACAAACACAGAGGCTGATACATCTTACAATGGGATGAATAAATATTTTCTATCATGTCAAGGGAATAACTTAGCATGGAACAAAACTGGAAAGCAGACAACATTTTAGCATAATTATATAATTTTTTTCCAATTTCCTTTTCATACCTCCAAAAAAAGCTATTTTAAAAATTAAACTAAATAAAAATAAATATTTTTCATACTATTATCATATTTCAGTAGCTTGTGCTTTTTCTTGCTACAAAGATGAAATTCAGCCTCACACAGAAAAAAGGTGTACTGTCATTAAGGTTTCCAGTAAGGTTAACACACCTGCAAAACAAAAGCAAGTAGAAGGGTTTGCATTTTCAGACCCATGATTGAAAGACTTTTTGTCAACTCTTAATTCAGACTTTGTATTCAGATTTTGTATTTTTGTCAACTCTTAGTTCAGATTGCAATTTTCTATCTAACAATGTTTTTCCCCTTCTATGACTATTCCTCCAGTGTCATTCAGTAAGGATCTGAACAGAATTTAGCCTCATTTAAGATAGAAAATATTTAGCTTCTCTACGTTTTTTCAGAGAGAATGATGAAGATGCTTGCCTTAAAATTAAGTTCCAAAATCAGGTTTGTTTTTTTTTTTCTATTGCACACTTCTTTATCCTGAATTAATTGGTTGTCTGGGATATTTTGAATTTTAGGGTATTTTTCTTCCCTTTATTTTATTTATAAAGCTATTTTTAAGCCCACAGGATTACTCAGTTATAATGTAATGATATGAAAGGGCCTTTTGATACAGCCTTTTGATTTTCCTTCATTTCATGTTTTCCTCTGAACACTAACAGAATAATGTTGCAAACTATCTTGCCCTTCTTGGTTTTTTTCCTTACTGTGAAACAGTACAATACAGTACAATTTACCTGAATTTCTAATTTTTAGGTTACTGAACTTTCTAATCCAAGTATGTTTGCATGGTTCCTGATATAGGGTTCCTTAACTGCTACTATCATCTTCAGCACATCTTTAGAAACATCTGCATTATACATATAATTGTCCTACCATGATCAAAAGACTTTCAAAACAAAGATCAAAATGCTTTTTTTACTTCACAGATGAACCAGAGTTTGCTTAATGATCAAACACTCATGCCCCAAAAGCTTACACAGTGTTTTATTGCCCACCCCAACCTCTCATCACTCACACTGGTGTGGGCACAGGGTGGAAATGCCAAGATGTTTTCACCAAGGTTAAGTGAAAGGTAACTCTCATGCAACAAACAGCTCAGCTTTTCTTGTGGGATGTTTATCTCTCTTTTTTTGAGGGGTTGACTGGAGATAGAATTAGTACTTCAGGCTATCACTGGTTTGTACCACAGCAGTTTTCATGCTGTAATCTCTTCTGGTTTGGCGAGCAAGCACAACAGTTTATTAAGGGCATGACCTAGAGCATGCTGATGTAAGTGAAGAATTCATATTGACTTCAATGATCTTTGGGCTGATGCCTAAGTAAACTCAAAGACATAAGCCCTATTTAGTTAAAAATAGCAATGCTCTTGAGACTTTCTAATGCTTTTAGGGGTGAGAACCATTCAAATGAAAAGATAAATTTTCAGCTCAGTGTTAAGAACCCTGTGGACAGCTGCCATTGGTAAATATACATGCTCCTCAATAAACTTTTAATTTGCACTACCTGCATAGCAGACACTTGACTGCATGACTTGCATGCAAAACCAATGGGAAATGAGATTTGCCATAGATTTAAACAACGGCATCAAGAGCTTGCACAATTTCACTCAATTGCTTACAAACTGCTCTTCTGGCAATGGCATGGCTTGTAAAGATTGTGAAGTCCATCTAATCACTTTATATTAGAAAGTTGTTGCAAGACAAGGAAAAAAAGAGGAATTAAAATTAAATTCCTAAACTAAAATTAAGAGGAACATAGAGTTCATTCATCTGTATCAAGTTAAAAAGAGATAGAAAATCTTATTAAGGCATGTCTTTGGAAAGTCCCAGTCTTAAAAAAAAATCCAAGAACATTTTCATATTTGCTTTCCACTTATTTAAATGCTTTTCTACATAAAGAAAAACTTACGTATCATACCAGAGATGCATGCATCTTATGTGAAACAAAAGCATAATTTCTCCTCTTCCCAAACTCTTTCACTATGAAATCTTTTCAAATTAAATAAAAATCTATCAAAAAATCAAGCAGAAACTCACACAAGTTTTCTGGTGAATCAAATATAGAAATAGATTAACATCTAGATCCCTAGCAATAACAAGTTATTTATTGGTGCTATATGCCAATTAAAATCAATTAGTATTATTAGCTCATTTATATTTTTTATTTGTTATTTTTCAGTTCATATCAGTTACTTATACTCTATGCCTAAATCCTCTTTAAAATGAAAAGGCACATTTTTAATGTTAGGGAGATAAGAGAAAAATTATTTATTAAATAGTAGTTTAGAAAAATAAAAAAGATACTCTGTAAAAGCTGAGAATATTCTGCAGATGTTTTTATTTCGGCTACATTCTGATATAGTGAGTCTAAGAGAGAGATATTCAGGCAGTGTCTCTGAATGCAGTAGGTCCCAAAGCAGGGTTTTCCTATGAATCAGCCTTATAGCAGAAGCTGGTACCAAAACAGTATCCACCAAGGCATGAGTGTGGAATCAGTGTACCCAAAAAGAGCTGAGAGTTGGTAATCTGGCAAACAGATTTTCCTCAGAACAACTGAAATGCAGAATTTATCTTTTAAACCCAACAAAGTAGTAGGGATAGAATGTAAATCTAGGCTAACTACACACTCGTTCATGGCAATTTCTTGGTCCAATTTCGCATTGCTATTTTTTTCAGCACCTTCTTGCAACTGCTCCCAAGTCATTTTATACAGTGGATACTGGGATCAAATTCAGCCTAGTGTGACCAGTTTTCCTTCAGTTTAACCCGTATGAAGTCCTTACAACGTAAATGGTGCTTATGGGGTGTACAGTCTGTGAGACCGATTTGTTGTTAAAGGTAGATACAGGGCAAGGTAGCTTAGAAGGTGCAAGCAACTTTCTCCTCAAAAATCTGCCCCTAAAAGAAAAGGCAAACTAATAACTGAGAGACTTGCGTGTTTCAAAAATAGATCAGGCTTACCACTAAAGAAACAGTTATTAATTTGAATAGACCATTGTCAAAACAGTCAAAAGACCATGGAGAAACCAAAACCAGCACCAGAATAAATCCTGCAACTGCAGTGAAAAAAGCAAATAAACATATTTTATGCCACTATTTACTAGCCATAAGGAAATCCCTACATTAAGAAAGGGAAGTTAAAAAAGCAGGGGGTTGGGGGGAGGGAGGGGGGGGTATTTCTCTGAGATTAACTCTGCGTCAGCTCTGGGGCCTTGAAAGACTGCCAGCTGTCCGGGCGTACATATTTTACCACTGAAGTATGCTTTTGTTTCAGAGCGGTTGAGACCCCCAAAATGATGTAATCCCCAGTGGAAGACTGACAAGCTTTGAGATATTCCAAAACACAGATGACAGACGAAATAGCAAGTAATCAGTGCAACTATACTGAACATTATCTTGCGAGAATCCAACAACACAAACCTAATGCACCAGATAACAGCGTTGCTTTGAGCAAACCTGGAGTAGAACATCACAAAGATTTCTGCAAAGAAGAAATCATTCAAGAAGGACAATTATCTACATGGGTGGAGGGAAGAAAGACGGAAGGGAACATATGCCTTTCATAATTAGGGGCCTGATTATACTGTAGCCGAAAGGGATTTTTTACATTTTAAATTTGATTACATTTCAGAATGAAGCACACTAATTGGTATTTCTGCAGTCTGTTTGAAGAGAACTTCATCTACTTAGGGAGGGGGAAAAAAATAACCAGTGACCTTCATACCATCTATGTTTATTATCTAGTTCTTTTGCCTGAAGTATTCATGGTTTCCCTTCAATTGCTCAAGCTATCTCTGGGAATAAGTGCTTTATGACTCATTGCAGTTTATCTCCAGAAAACCAGGAAAGAGATACTAGCAAAATATACTAGAATCAAATAGATATTAAATCCAACAATCACAACTGCTATAAGGAAAAACAAATTAAACCAGTCCATCCATCAATACAAATAAGAGACTGGAAGAAATTATTTGCACAGGCAACTTCCAAGATGGGACCTTAAGCTTAGGGCCATCGACAGAGTTAACTATGGAAGGGACATGTGCATTGAAAACTGCAGAAAGGTTCCACAGACCAAAAAATCAAAGGCATGATGCACTTCCAGTTCCTGTCTATCTGCCAGAAACACTGTGTTGAGGGAGTAGATAGTAAACTGGCATGACAAATAAAAGCAAAAGTAACAAAGATGTCTCATAAAACTTATAAATTAGTATATATTACCATGTATAAATATTCTTGTTTCTCAAATACATGCCAGACAAATGCATATTTCCTGTGTAAGCCAAAGAACTGAGAAGGAACCATCATAAACAGAACTTAGGGGCCATGAACTCAACGTAAAATATCCAGACCTTTGGACAAGGACAGTGTTGGTAAAAGGAGATGCACTTCCAATGTAAGATCAACTTCCAGTACAAGAGTATTGCTGAAGAAAAATGGTTTTGCAGAATGTAAACAAAAGAAAAAAACCAAAATGAATAATTATGAACAGAAACAAAGCAACATCCAAATTCAGCAACCTGACCTTTGTTGATGAAAGCCCCCAGGAGCAGCTGGGGCATTCACTGTCACCATCCTGCTGTGGCCCCTGGCAGACAAACCACAAGCCAGGCAGGGATGCCTGCTCTGTAAGTACAAAACAAGCTTGGTGAAGAATGGTTCCCACAGCTCTTCCTTGGAAATGGAGGGACAGGTACTTACTAAAGCTGATTCAAGACACCTAACTAAACAAGATGAGTCAAACACTCAAAAAGCTCTTTCTGTGTGCTGTAGAAAGGCAGACAAACAGACAGACAGACAAGGTTCCTGTTTTAAACCTGCCTTGAAGTAAGGTGACAGGAACAAACCCAATATTCTTCACTTTCATCCCTGGTCAATACAAATAAATGTTTTGGGGGCCCAATGCAGGATGGAGTTAACGTAGAGAGTTTTAGAGAGCTATAAAAAAAATAAGCAGAATCTTTGTTTCACTTTCTTTTTTCTATTTATTTTTTTCCTTTTTAAAATTAATTTCATAACCAGTTGTGGATGGAACTGTCCTCAGTAGCTAATCCTGGGGAACATGAGTGAGATAGTAAGAACATGGCATTTCCACCCACAGATAGCAACTGGTCACTGAAGTCTCCTCACAATAAATGGGGGCAAATGTAAAAACAGATGGACAGGGAAGAAGAATATGAGGTGGATGGTGGAGGAAAAGAGTTGTGGCATGAAGCCACAGAAGCGAAAAGAATATAGGCAGAAAATTGCAAATAGAATTAGTTCTTCATAAGCCTCAGGACTCAAACACCTGCAAAGCCTAGGTGATATGTTTACCTGTTGGTAAACATTTGGTCCATTTGGAAGACAAGGAAAACAACCTGCTATTGCATTGATCACTTCACTAGTTCAAGCAGCAGACAGCTATGATGTGCAGACAAATTATTTGAACTTGCCAGTTCAAGTTATTATATTATTCTCACAGGCAAAATGTTGTTTCAGCTTTTAAGAATTTTGTTTGCTTACTTCATAAATTATGTTGAAAGCATCAAAAGAACAACAGTGAGCTCGTAAAGGCAAGTGCTCAAAAGTTAACAAATGCCAGAACTACAGTTCCTCAGCATGAACAACATTAAGATGCAGAAGCAACCAATTAGCTCCTACTACTTCTTCTGCCATTTCTTCTTAGTGCACAGGATTTTCAGGAATGTGGGCAGAGTATGGAGAAGATGACAGAAATGTGCAAAAGATGAAGAAACTGAAGAATTTGTTTCACTTCCTCTGATTCCCAGGTCTCACCTGCTGTTAGGCAAAGCAATTGGAGGCATGGCTTTTTCCAAATTTTTGTTAGGCTTTTCTCTTTTGCACCTCCAGTCTAATAAAGATAACATAAGATATCTCCTTTAAGATAACATAAGAGTGCTTCTGCCATTTCTATATATTCTGGAATTGCTCAACATTTTAAGAGAAGAGAGTCAGAATTCTCTCTGGGATCCTGGCATATCTCTGGGGAGCGTTCTGGTATAGACAAGCTGATATTCAGTAACAGCCTGGGAAAGGATATGTCATCTAGGAAGTGCAGCTTGGTGAACTGGCAGCAACACCTCTCTGTGGCTATAAGCAGTCCCCAAAGACTCTTTTATAACTCATTCTCCTTCTCTCTCTCTGTGTAATTTTTTTAAGGTCTTGCTGGCTACATCAATACACATGGTGTACACAGATCTGTAGAACAAATATGCACAGACAGCACCAGAAACAAAAGCCTGAAGGAGATTTGAATCAACAAGGAACATTCACACATTATACCCACACATTCCCCACTTTCACACAAAGCCAGGCAAGTCAAATTCCTTACTTGTATTGTTTTACCCTAGGTAAATTTGTCTAATAGGTTGTGACTGGCTGTTGCCACCTCTCATCAGGCAACTTCTTCCAGAATGTTTATTTTAATGAACAAAGTGGGAAAGTAAGACAGAATAAGACGTCTGGTACTAAACTACCTTTAGTGATGCATTTGGCTTTTTAAAATTGTATATGACACAAATATAATTCTGTTATTTACACCAAACTCTTAATTAAGAAAGCTTCCTCAATCCAATTTTACAAACATTACTTTCCTTGCCTGATAGAATTATATCTGTGAAAGGGGAGGGGGGGAAAAATCCTTAGGCTATGATCTGTGAGCTTTCCTGTCTTGACAGACCACAGCCCCAGCGTCTGCAAAAGAGAGCAGAAGGGTCACAGCAAAATGTAACTTGACCTGAACTTTAACCACCAGAGGTGACATTTACTCAACTATAACATTTAAAACTAAGCAAGAACAAATAGAGAGAAAAGACTATAAGAGTGCCTTCTCCATGTTGATTTAAAATTAAGGACAATAAAAAATCTACTTCTTAGTTCCTTCTTACTAGAGCTTGAGTACACATGAAGAGATTTATAAGAAAGTACTGATTTAATAAAGTAGAGTTTTGGAATTTCTGTAATACAGGACAATATTTGGACATTATTGAAAATGCAAATGGTGGTAGCACTACAACATCTATAAAGAAGGTATTTAATTTTTATGTGGAAAAAAGGTTTCATTAGGCAAGGTTGACATATCAATAAAAATATTTATTCCTGCTTATACTCTTAAGTCAGAATTGAGCCATACACAACACCAAAACAGTTTGATCCAACCCCTTAAACTTCATCTTAGGACCGTTGCAAACATGAGGAGAAATATGTTTTCACACCAATTTATACAGAAGCAGAACCTAACACTTAAAATATTGTGAATATGTGAAAGTATGTAAGAAAGTAGATTATCTTGACTAAAATGAGCAGTTGAACAGAGGTCCAGAGCCAAAATCCATGAGTTTCCAAAATCTTGCAATGATCAGATTATGGGTATGCTGAGTGAACTGCATGGGCAAGTGATGCACATTCAGACCATAAATCCCTGAGCTATTTATTAAATTCTAGAAATTCTTTTAAATGTGATTTTTCTAGTCCTGGTTCTTCTGTTGAGATGGTAAGACGACCAATAGAGCAAAGGTGTTGCAAGATAAAAGATTGCATGGTTATTGTCCATTGTTCAAAAAGATCTCTTTGGTTTAACACTGTGGTATAGCAGAGCTGTGTAACTCCATTTTATATGTGGGCTTGACTCCTTCTTAAAATACTGGATTTCAACATATTGCATTATCTTTAAAATATGTGGAGATTGTTAAAATGACATAGGCTGACTGTCCAAAATTCAAAGAACAGCATTCACCTCTGATAAAATCTCACGGTTTCAAGAGAATTACCACCACCACTGGGCTGAATAAAATAATTAGACACATCTAAAGAGGGCTTGCCTCTGCCGAGGTAATGCTGTCTGTCCTTGTGCCATCAGATCTAGAACACATCATGCATTTAAAACAGATAGAAAGTTCACAAGAATTAGAATACTTAAAATTCTTACAAAAAAGCACTCTAATGAACCAAGTGAAATTTTGCAGTCTACAGCAAATACCTTAACATTTGTGTCTGTATACAAAAGAAAAACCACCCTAAAAGAATCTCATTAGTTTTCTATGATATGGGTGATGACTAATAAATTATTCTTTTTGTTTTGACAGTTATTTAATACTTCACAATTTTTGGTTTCCCAGGCTGGGTGTGCTCTGCAAAACAGCAAGAATTTACTCATAATTTTACAACATGACGTCAAAACTTGAAGGTTTGACAAGGAACTGATTTGTATGAAAAGAAGAAAAAAATTATCTAACCATGCCACATACATACAAAAGTACCTTCTAAAAAGTTGCCTAATTGTGAAGATGCTCCAGTTTTCATTTTAAGCTTGAAGCAAAGATATATTTGATATTAGAAGCATCTTCTACATGCCATTGAAATTGCATGCTGAAAAAGAACATAAATCATTAATGAAAATTGCAGGGTATCAGTTTCCTGTTGCAGTTGGCTGTCTGCTAAGTTGGCAGCGGGACAGTGGCCTGCAGAGCTGCAGGCATATGTCTCATGTTAAAAAAAGAAAAAAAGACTTCATGTTATAAACACATCAATGAAAATTACTATCCAGTTTGGAACCAACTCAGAGCAGGTGTTGAAGACAAAATAAACAGACCGCATATGAAAGGTTAAGAAAAAAAATCCCCAATGGCACTGGCCTTCCATTGGGATTATCTTCTACCATAGATTTTAATGTACATCATGAAATGCAAACAAAATATACCTGCATGTGTAAAAAGCAGCCAGATTTTCTCATGGTTAGGACCATAACTTTTTAACAGTGATATTTAAGTTATGCCTGAAATTTTTAAACCTATAAAAAATATGCCTATGTAAATTGAGATATAAATTAGTCCAGAAAACTACTGCAATTTGTCTTTCAACCAATTCACTAGAAACCCTTCCATGTTTCCCAGCTGAAAAATAGACCAGGAATCCACCCAAGCAAAATCTTGCAATTTATTTGGCTCACTCATCCTCCACTTGTGATCCTCAGATTTTGAACAGAAATGGCAAAACCCTTTAGAAAGGTCATAGCAGAAAGGTACTGTGGTCTCAGAGAGCTCAAGGATCCTAAGGAGAGCTGATAAAATTTAGGATACATGCACTGGCTAAAGCAGAGCAGGTCGTTGCTTCAGTGCATACCCAATTTCTCCTTGTTTTTGCAGAGATCACAAAAATCCCCATAAATCCTTCTGACTGTTGTATAAATCAGATAAATATCTTGGGACATGTGAAGTGACCTTTTTTTGCTCAATGGCTCTGTTACCATGAGGCAAAGGACTGAATTGCTGCAGCAGTGGCAGCATCTCAGCAATAATTAAAGTGCAGGCACTGCCTAAGCACCCCCCTCAGCTGGCCAGAGCAGCTTTGCTCGTGTCTTCCCAGCGCTCCTGGCAGGGTGAACATCAGATCCACCACCATCTGGGACTGCTGGACCACAAGGGCTTTCCCCTGGATCATGTCCAAAACACACTGAGAAACAGAGATACCAGGAGGTCATTTTACACACAGAGTCAGAGAGGGGTATTTTAGGTGTCTATAAAATCAGCTGGGGCAACAGGAAAAGAAGCTTCCTGAACATCCAACTTTCACTTCAGAATTGGGAAGAAAATGATCTGGATTTTCTCTAGCTGCAGTATTAATGCCTGTATGGTTGCCTGATGTTTGCACAGCCACAGCACACGAGCATTTGCAGCTCCTCTCTCTATCACAGCAGATATGTATTGATAACTCTACACAGATCATACTCTGTGACATTTCTGGCATTTGTCTTCACTACGGAACTGCAAGGCTTGCAGGAAACAGAACAGAGATTACCCAAACAATGCAGCCTACAATCATGCACATAGACAGACTAACCTGATGGAAAGAGGTCTTCCCATTTCAAACCAGAGTGCAAAGCTAACAGAGTGTCCCACTAACATTAGGCATAAGAATGACTCTTTACATAGTCAAGAATTAGGACTAGAAGAAGCTAATCAGTATTTCTGAGAGAAGCCTATTTGGACTTTCAAAATGTTTAGCTATTGATGTGTTAAGGTATTCTCTCACCCTCTGTAACCCTTGTGAAATCATAACATGAACCATTCAGCTTATTGTGCTGGTTTGGACTGAGATACAGGTAATTTTCATTATAGTATTTGATATGAGTCGGGTTTGGATTTGTGCTGAAAATAGGGTTGATACCAGAGGGATATTTTAGTTACTGATGAGCGGTGCTTACACAGAGTTCAAGGCCTTTTCTGCTCCTCACCTCACCCCAGCAGGAGTCTTGGGGTGAGCAAGGAGCTGGGAGGGGGACACAGCCAGGACAGCTGACCCCTACTGACCAAAGAGATATATGGAGTCATGCTCAGCATATAGAGTTGGGGGAAGAAGAAGGAAGGGAGGGCTGAGACATTTGGAAGGATGGCAGTTTTCTTCCCAAGTCATAGTTACAGATGATGGACCCTTGCTTTTCTGGGGATGGCTGCCCATGGGGAGTGGTGAATTAATTTCCTTGGTTTGCTTTGCTTGTACACACAGCTTTTGCTTTGCCTATTAAACTGTCTTTATGTCAACCCACAAGTTTTCTCCCTTTTAGTCTTCTGATTCTCTTCCCCATCCCATGGGGGAGGAGTGAGTGAGCAGGGGCTGCACAGGGCTGGCAGGGGTTAAACCACAACACTTGGAAACCTTTGTTTTGGTGGGGAGCAGATGCCCATTTACTAAATCTACTGGCACCAATTTCCACACACCAAGAATCGTGGATCAATTTTTAAACCTGAGTCCTCTACCCAGACATGTAGGAATGCCCCAGAAGGATCCAGCATTGCTTACACATGGCTCTTGGTTTTTTGTGCAGATAATGAAAATGCAGAGTTCCTGAAGTGTGAATGGTCAAAACAGAAGTTCTTGAAAAGCTTACAGGCAGCACAGTTCATTAAGACTTCTCTAAACATTCAAAACAAAGAACTTTTAATTTCTTGAATTATGTAATCTTTGCAAACTCAGAAAGGACAATATTAGTTTTTTTTCTGTATCTCCCTAAATGACAGCAAGCAACAACTTGGTTGCAGATGTTTTAGTTTTATTTTGGATAAATACAGCCAGTTATAGTTCCCAACTTAAATACCTACACTACACAGAAACACCAGATTAACCCTTTCTCTAATTTGTCTACTTGTTGCCATAATATGTTTCATATTTTTCCAAGTCACAACTATTTTTTCCCATTGGTTCTGCCGCAAAACTCACAGATTACTTGGAAATAAGCTAGTATGCAGAGAAGAGGGTGGGCTAGGCTTCCAATGGACTACTGCAAACTTTATTAACTTTATGGAAAACACTTGTTTTCTGTAAAAGAATGGAAACTTCAAAATCACTCAGAATTCACTCTTGGATTTTATGTTTTAAACAATGGTTTATTTTTCTGTATGAATAAAAATATCACTACCAGATCCCTGAGCTATACCTCTACTGTGAAGACAGGAAAATTCTCTTCTACACAAAACAAGTGGCACATTTAGTCTAAAGGGGATCCAGTATAACTTCAGCCAATTTCATACCTACCCACCCACCCATAATATAGCCAGGTTTGGGAAATTGTTGCTCCAATCCAGCAGTGAAGACCACAACCAAATAAAAGTGTGTATGTCTGTCCTCTGAGAGAACTGGCTGTCCCTGTCTAGGAATTCAAACATTTATTGCAAAACCAGGAGTGACTTTAGGATTAATGACACTTAGGCCACACTGGCATTAGCATGTAACTTCATTAATATGAAACATCTTCCCCAAAAAATCTGTGCTGAGGACAAGCAGAATGAGTTGAGAAGTGTCTAATCCATAATGGCAATGCCTACGCTCCACAGAATCTTGGAATCACAGAGTGATTTGAGTTGGAAGGGACCCTCTAGTTCCAACCCCTCTGCCATGGGCAAGGAATCCTCCACTGGCCCATCATCTTTATTCTGTTCTTTCAAATTTAACCCAAATCTAGGAGAAAAGAGGGAGAAATAGCATCCAACCTCTCCTCCCACAACCAAAGATTCAGATGTATCTCCAGACAAATAAAAGAAAAGGATACTTAATGATTCCCAGTCCCTAGATTTTTACACATGTCAAAAAGGGTACACTTCAGACTTCAGACAGCTTGTATGTCCTTCATGCAAGACTCAAGACATTAAAGAACTCTGCATCTCCTCTTTGGTCTTTACTTAAAGATTTCTCAGTTTGCTTTTCCCCTCCACATTATATAACACAGAGAATTTAGAAAATGCAAGAGAAAGGTCCAGAAATCCACTTTGTGATTAAAAATTTCAGCAGTTCCTAGCACAAATGAGGAATTTTATTCCTATTACACCTGTGCTCAAGAGGATGCAACTGATATGGCTCTACCAGGTGAAAGTTACTGCACATGGGCAGCAGAGCCAGCTGCCTGTGCTGCAGCCAGGCTGGGAGTCCTCAGAGCACACCATGGAAGGCAGATCTGCTCTACAAAGCTCCCACAGAGACTTGTAGATGAAAAAGAGAATAGTACAGCTGAAAAAATAGACCTTTATTGCTTTGTGGCTCTGTTAGCATTACTTTTGCAGACGTTTGCATTTGCACACAGCTCTGCACAGACATTTAGAAAACTAGATGAACAGATAAGATGATAAAATAAATACGCTATTTTGCAGTGTTTTGTTTTGTTTTTTTTTCAAACAGCTGCCAAAAAGCCCCACCCCTAAAGCTTCCAACCTAGCATTCTGGGAAAAGCATCATTTTCCATTATGCTCTGGTCGATTCTTTTTCCCCTCCAATTTGTAACATTCTGCTGGAATCAGTGATGAAGAACATATGTTTGAGATAAATTACACCCAGGAGAAATCTTGGAACTGTTATATTCAGTTTTATTACCCAAGGCATTAGGATACTCTAGCACTGCAATTATTATTTAACAGTTCCATCAAACAAGACATGCTAACGTATTTTTATATTATTATGCATGCAAAAATTAGTATCTTATTTCTTAAAACTTAATTCACTCCATTTTCATTTTACTTAACAGTTCCAGGATATTTTTTAGTGCTTCAATGAAACAAGGTGTTACATAAATGCAGAATGCTATTGTACAAATATTGTACAAAACATATGTTCAGGCAACAGTAAGGTTGAGAATTCTAACACTCAACAGCCAGGAAATTGGAAGGGCTTGTGCTTCTTCCACAATATAAGCTTGTGCAAGTGCTGCATCTTTACCATATTCTGCAGAGGGCTGTAACCTAGAGTGCCTTAGGGAAACCTAGTGTGCCCAACAGGACAGACAGTCCCTGTCTCTGACAATTGCTTTTTTGCACTGCTGCAAATACTAGTCCAGTTTCACCAAACTGGTAACACCAAAAAGCACAAATATCCCCTGTGTACCTGTGGGCTGCCTCTTTTGGGGGAGATTTGCACTAGCTCTGGGAGGTAGTCACATAACTGGAGATTTTCTACAGGCATGGAGTCAGGCAAGTATCATTAAGTTAACATTTAACAAGTATAATAGGAATAAAAGATAACTCATATAAACCTGACTAATACTTTAACTGATAATTTGATCTCAAAAGACAAGTCTTCTAAAGCTTTTAAAAGGTTTTGCTTTGTATTTCTCAAGTGACTCTATGGGATGAACAAATAAAACCAAGAAAAATGTATACTTGTTAAGGCTGCACAACTTCCATACTTTGCAGAAGAGAAGAAAGCAAAAGGCCGAGGCAGCAGTTCAGAGCCACAGCTAATATATGGGTTTTAATTTAAATTTCAATTTAAACCAACCACTGAGCTTTAGTACAGTGTTGGGCCCAAGCTAAAAACATCAGGCACCAGGTGTATCAGGAAGCAGAGCACAAAGTCCCTTGTGTTCAAAGACATGTAATCACTAATAGCCCAAAATGTAATTTAATGACTTTCTGCTTCAACTTCCAAAATGAGTCACAAAGCTGAGAGCACCAGTCCACTTCATCAACTGCAAACTGAGAGCCAAAGAAAGTTACTTGCTGAATATCATAAGAGTCTTGCTTACTTTATTAGTACTTCTTCATGTGAAGAATAACTGAAGCTATATTGTTCTAGTTCTCTGTGGTGTTCAGTCCATGCACTGAATTCAGCCATGGCTCATAGAAAATACACTATGTAATCATGAAATTGAGGACTGTGCTACAATGCACACAGGAGTCAAATGATGGTTACATGGGAAAATTATTTACTGGCATTTCTCAACTTTGAAGTGCTTGGATTTGCAGACTACCTATTATTACTCCCGTGTGCCTTTTTTTACAGACACCAATAAATTTTGCTATCTCTTGCTATAACTCAAGCTGTCCAATCATGGATTGCCAGCAGGGTTTGAAACTTCACCATGGAGGTGAGGAATGAGCCAGCAGGCAGTATTTCTCAAATCCACCCAATAACTGGCACAGTTTTCTCTCCTGATACATCTCATTTAACTCTTATTTCTATTACTTACCTCAGTGGACAGGTGAAAATAAAAGACCATGAGCATTTTACTTTGTTCTGATCATGAATCAGTAATTCTAAGCATCACTGAAATTTATTTTAGTCTAATTAACTTTTGTGGCCCCTTAAGAACAAAAAAAAGGTTTTCTTGTTTCTGACATAAAAGTAAAATGAGGGCAGAACACTGTAGGTTTGGAACATGATCTGTCCAGATTTGTGGCTGTTGCTAACTTGCAGAGCTGTGTCGATGTTGTGAAAATATGCCAACCTGCATCTGCTAAAGGAATAGTCAATCTGTAGTTCATAGACGTTCTGCTGGTAGCAGAATATGTCTTTGCACTTTATCTACAACTGTACAAAAAGGAGAAACCACCACTGCTCTCTATTCCCTGACTCTCAGCCCTGCTACAAAGACAGTCCTGCTGTGCCTTTGAAGGAAAGCTTGCGGATGGTCCTTCAGCTCTGACTTGCTTTGCCTCTCAAGTAGCAAGCAAGCTACCTAAGGTTCAGAGGGCAGCAGGTTGTAGAACACAAGCCTGGCAAAATAGAGATCAAGGAGGAGTAGGTCTAAAGCTGGTCAAGTTTTAAGTCTTCCCAATTCCACTGTACTGCAAACACAGCAAACTGCAAATTCAGCAAATTCCACTAGCAAACTGACAAAGCAAATGGTTGGATAAATAAAGGCTTGAAAACTACCTATGGAGTATTCCTAGAAATTTCATGTGATACTTTGCTGCCAACATGACATTTATTTCTGGTTATTATAATAGATGTTATTTTCCTTTGCCCTCTCCCATGAATAACTTGAAATAAATAAGATGTAAAACCAAAAAATGCTGAAGAACCAAAAAAGTATCAAGCAATTAGTTTGCAAAAATGATGCAATACTGTGCAGATTGCACAGACATGGTTGTGCTAAAACACAGATAGAGAAATATAAGGATGCAAAGACTCTGCCTTTGTGTTATGCAATTAATTTCATCACATAATAATGATGGGCTTGGTCTAAAACTATCAGTACTGGGTTTCTTCTCAGTTTCTCTTTGGTACTTGGCTGAAGTTTTAGAGACTTAAATCTTCACATACTTACATTAAGGACAATGAAGAGAAACTGACAAAACTGTGATTTAAAACTTTGATTATTGGAGAAAGGGAAAAATGTGAAAACAAGATTTAGAAATTACTACATCCCATTTACTAGAAGACACACTGAAGTTGTGAGGGAAGCACCATTTGGTGGACAAGATGTGCAGAAAAACAGGAAGGCAAAAACCTACAAAAATCCTGGAACACTGTGGGCACTGTGGCCAGGAGTATTAAAATAACACCATAGCGCAAATATGACTGAGTGACCCCATTCCTACCCTAAGTCCTTTAACTATTACAAAGCAACAGCAGACCAGTGAGACCACACCTGTATTTTGAATTAGAAGTGTCCACAGGGAATAGTACCAGAATATCCAACAGCAGTATTATTCCACTTCCCTTGAGACTCCCCACTTAGGCCCATTCTTGGCAAATGCTTTCAATTTTAAGCTCCTCTCAATATCTTGATTTATGTTCATATGCTCCCACCTCAAAGATGACCTGGTCTCAATATTACTAAATACTGAGAAAACTGATAGCAGAAAGTGAGATCCCCTCTGCCATGCTAGGCCACCCCTGAGCTCATTCATTTAAAATTAAATTTTTAGCAGTTGTTTTTTTCCTAAAATGTGATACCAGCAACAAGAGGTTAGCACTTTCCTATTCTATGAGTGCTCATCTAAAAAAAGGCTTACCATGCTATTTTTAAAGGCTAATGTTCATGTTGTTTCAGCAAAATGCTCAATGTTGGTTTTAGACACATTTCTTCTTTTACACCAGACAAGCCAGCTCCTCATATTCACAAAGCAACTGTGGTTCACTGAACATGTTTCCAGGATTAATTCTGACTTCCCAGGGTCAACTTTATACCAATCAATGAAAGCAATTGTGGAAAAGATTACTTTATGAAAACACAAAAACTTAGCAAAACTTTAACAAAAAGAACAACTTGTAGAGCTTTCATCAGACTCAGCACTCTTCAAGGACAGGCTGTCAGCATTTGGCATATATGAACACAGGAGATGGAACAAATCTACAGGAAATCCTTGTGCTTACTCATGTACTCTCAGCACCACAGACAAGTCAAGCCATTTTTATACACTTCTCCCAGTTCACACGTTCCCAGACATCCAGTTTCTCACCACAAAAGCAGAATCTTACCTGTAATTTTCTGCAACAAAGGAGATGGCTCTGGCTCATCACAAATTGCCTTGACAAGGGCCCTTTTCACCTTTTCTTCAGCTGTGTCAAGCTCTTTTCCACATTTGATTTCTCCAACCACAGAGTATATGTAGATCAGCAAAACAAGGAAGTCCTCACAGGCATAATCATCTTTTGTCCTTTCATTGTAAGACTTGATCATTGGCAATAACTGATTCAAAACACTGGGCATTTCTGACTCGCCAATAGTCTGAAAAACAGAAGGAAGGTTGTGTCAGATTGCCTCCATAGTGCTTGCAAGTTAGGACCAGACATACTCCTGTGGCACATCATTCAATATTCACACTCTCAGTAGTCAGCAGATGGTGATGTGATTTATTTTCTGCTCAGACAGTGAATTTATTAATTGTCTACAGTTTTTTTCTTAGGGATTCATGATAGCTGCCTTTTAGCACTTGAAAAGTGCTTATGATTAGATTTTTCCAAGTACCAGTATGATAAGAGGATGAGAGCATCCATCCCTTGCTATGGGTAGAAATGGTATAAAGCACAAAGTCAAACACTTCCTCTAAATTTTAGGCTTTATCCTCGGGTTTGATTTTGTACATGAGCAGTCGGTTCAAAGCCCAGATTCCATTGACTTGCTAACATCCACATCATGCAACACCAGGGCTGGCATTTAGATCCATTCTGCAGTTCTCTGTCACTCAAAGCAAGCCAATGATTAATTGTACCATCAAACTGCCACCCTCACTGCCCACAAACACCTGTGGATGAAAATTCTACATGCTAATTTTCTGCTTTGTCTTAGCTGGGAACTCAGCAGCAGGATCAGGTGAGAGGTGGGAACGCTGCAAGACAAACAGGAGGAACACTCTGCTCTTGGATGGGGAGGGAGGTGTGGGAAGAAAGAAGAACAGGCTCTCTCCTGGTGGTAGCAATTGCTCAGGTCCACTCAGTAGGTCTCCTGCAACACCAGTACTCCTCCTCTTGTTCTGTGATCACATAAAAGATCACCCTGTGACAACTCATGGGTCAGTTCATAGTGTACAGGGAAACACCAAATCTCTTGTAATCCAAGGAGTCAAGTTTGCAGGCATTTATTCTTGGTTGTTATTACAGTAACTTCACACAGACTTGTCATGGTAAATAGGCACCACAGCCAATAATGTACCCTTTAAATTAATCCATAATAAGTGAATAAAATACAAATCAAACATACTAGGAAGAGACAGAAATTTATACAACAGCAAAACCATGCAATGGCTTTAGGAACACAGAAACTGAAAGCTTTATCTCCTGGTATACTCCATACAAGACTCCAGGGGGCTCTGGTTGTATTTTTAATTGTTCTTTGACAGTCTCAGAAAAACTAACAAGCATCTCAGAAACTGTCATTTTTATACCTACACTGACCCTCCACAGATCACAATCATTAAGAAAGCATGAATTACTTAAGCTCCAATAAACTTTTTTCCAGGCTGTGCTATAAGAAACTACATTTCCGTGGACTTTGGTACCCCACCCTGCTCTTGACATACAAGTTTTGCCATGGACCCATCTTTCCTGGGACTTCAGTGTGGTCAGATGTTATGTTTCCATTGGAATACAAACCTTGGAGAAGAATTTTGTAACTATCCACTACACCTAACAGTAAGTGCAACTGCAGACTTGAAGCAGTAAATTTCAAAGCTGCAGTGGTCAAAAGCATGTGGGAGCCAAGAAGGAACATTCTGAGATCAGAAGGGGTTTGCACCCTCTGTGTTTGGGCAGGGAGTGCTAAATCACATACGCAGTAAGTCCAAGCACTGCTCCACCCAGGAAGCAAATCTATGGTGTTTGACACTTGTCTGTAATGTGCTGGTAGCTGGGCCATCCTAAAAACATGGCTGTTTGATTCCTGGATTTCAACTGAGCCCTGCCTTCATTCAGTATTACCTCTTCTCTTCTGAAAAAGTGACACAAATAAATACTCATCTGGAGTACAGATGAGAATTCTTTCACATTATAAGATGGAAAAAGACAAAGCTACAAGGAATTCAGAGGTATGCATCTATCATAAGGAAGCCATCTACAATGAACAAAAGCCTAATCAGCCCTAAAAATCTAAGAAATTATGATAAACCTATGTGTGGATTTATTCTGGAATAGATGCTGAACTTCAGTCTATATTAACCTAAATTCATTTTTATGAAGAGGCAAGACCTATGCCAGGTATTATTGAACATCATCTACTATCTACCAGCACATCATCTACTCCCCTCCTCCCCTCCCAATCCACAAACTCTACTTCACTCCATCTCTGAATGCAGGGCATGCTGCTACACCACTCAAGATGAGTTCTTGAAAAAGCTGTATTTTGCATGCACAGATTAGCCACAGGCATGGAGCACTGAGGATGCCCATGGCTGTATAGAACAGTAGAGTGAGCAGCTCCTGCCTGAGGATCGTGGCTTCTGCAAGTACACATGTACAGCATCTTTGGCAAACTTTCAAACATACATGATTAAAAAAAAAAAAATCATGTCTAAACTTTCAGGGTGATTTACTGTAGGACAGGCTAAAACTCAACAACTTCAAGTAACAATTGCCACCTCTTATCTTCAAAGTAAAAATGAAAGAGGAAAAAAAAATTAAAGAGCTGTAATAAACCATTAACTTCAGAATGCACGTAGGGTCTTTCTGGGGTATGAACTTCTCTGGAATGTTTCTCCCCTTATCTCTTGGGAAATGGCACCGCAGAGGACTTCAAATGGAACTTCCAAGTTTCAGAGGCTATTTTGTCCAAACAGGCCAGTTGGACTGGACTGAGCATAAAAAAAAAAAAAAAAAAAGGGACTCAGAGCATGGCTCTACAGGGAGTTAGGAAATTCACCTCAAACAAAATCCACTGGCAGATTGTCATTATCTGGCCACCTCCAGTGATTTAGAGGATCCCTGCACCACCTAACAATCAATCAATTACCCTGAATGAATAACCCTAGAACACAAGTTTTAAAAATGTAACTACCCATGACCCAAATTTCCTGCTGGTTATGTTGGCCTCAAGTTAGCCCCATTTGTCTATCATCAAGGGAGCCAATAAAAATAATAAACACAGGTCAATTCTGAGCTTTCCAAAGACTGTATAAAAACATTAGTGCTGCTTAATGTAGAGCCAGCTAAAAGGGCCCAAGTTTGAACACTTTCTGCTCAGTTGCATTGTTTGGACATTTTAATGCTCTAATCATATATTCTCTAGAATTCAGGGAGACTTTGTGACAGATTTTTGTTGTTTTCCATCTCTTTCCTCCACCCTCTTTAGTTATTTATTTTTAGAACTTAAGTGGTGTAATAATTTGATGTCCATAAGGATAAATAAACTGATGTCAATTTGCTGATTTTTGCAAAAGGCCTGAATTTTGGCAGATTGGATAACAGTGAAGAAGTACAAATATATTCGGGGGGGGGGGGGCAGTTTAAACACTGAACGTGACATTGTGCTTCAAAATCTTATTTAAAAGCTTATTTGTAGGATCTACAGGAATTAGGAGGAAGTGTAATAATTCAAGAAAAAATGTTTTGCAATTCTGTGAGAGGCAGTATTTTCAGTATTAAAAAACCTGTAAGAATTTAAAGCCATATGTATCATTAGATTTATTTTTCTCAATAGAAAAAAAGAGTGAGTTTGGGAGGAAGAGGAGGTTCAGAGTTTACTCGAATTAACATGTGTCCCTGACAAAACTTAGAAGAGAACTGAGCACTGTAACCCCTGTGCTTCCAGCCCAGGGTCCTCAACTTGTAATTCAAAACATTAAAGCAAAAATCAACTTCAACCAAGCAGAATTTATTTTCTTTAAAATCCAGGAGAAAGGAGGAGATATATCTTGAGGGACTACCTCAGTATGTTAATATTCTAGTGGCTTTCTGTTCAGGAAGCAAAACATGTTTCATTCCTTCAGAGGTTGCACGAGTTAAACAGAACTCCTTGGAATGGGAACCACACAGCTTTGTACAAGTGAAGAACTTTTTTGGGGAAAACCAAAACTAAAAACAACCCCAAAACCCAGCTGCGGGGTAAAACCAGCAGAAGAATCAGTGGAAACTGACAAGCCCTTGGGTAATTTGCTGCCCCAAACTCTGGGACTGGCCTATTTAAAAACAGCTCCTTTTATTGACAACTTTGGTGGGAAAAGAGATGGGGAATAAGCAGCTTTCCAATGTTGCCCTATTTGATTTTTCATGTTTTACCTGGGCTTGAGTTTTTGTGGTTTGTGATTTGGCACACTGCATATTCATTTCCCACTGTCCAGACAGAGGCAAGAACATTCTAACTGCTAAAAGTGACAATGGCACCAAAAGAGAACCTCATGGGTATGTGAAACTGGCTCAGATCCTTTGATGGTAATAGATCTCTGCAGGAATAGTCATTGCAGTAAAAACAACAGGCGCTGCCAAGCTAAGGAGGAGTCCTTGCTGCCTGCAGTGCTCAGCTGCCCATAAATCAAATGCTGCTACTTGCTGTTTTACACTGTTTGGCCATCTGAGATTTGGGGTTGGTTGCACATAATTTCCATATGGGTGGGAAGATGTCTGTACTCCCTGCAAAACAATTATTTCATGTATTTAGTTTTTATTAAATGGCCTCCATGTGACTAATGATTTCACACAATAAATCAGTTAAGTATGATCTTACCATTCAAATTATGATTCACCATATGAAGCTCTAGAAATCATTTTAATTATTGACTTAGGTTTTGATAAAAGTGTAACTCTGCTTTGTCTTCTTTTCACATATTTCTACGGTATCATTCAAGAATAAGCAACCCAGAACACAACACAGAAAAAAAGTTCTTCCAAGTACTACACTCTCACCATTAGGAAACACTTCAATTTGTGTATGTCAAAATATAGAGCATACAATTATTCAGACAGGTGATTTTAGATAACCAAAGTCCACTATCTATGTATTCTCTTTGTCAGGAAGTAGTTTTAGTCTCAAACTTATGTTTCCAGGTGGGGAGGGGCTGACAAAGCCTCTCCTTGCAGGGAGAATGAGCAAACTTTGGCCTTAGGGGAAAGCAGACAAAACATTGAGTGAACTCACAGCAGATTGAGAGTGGAGGTGTAAGATGCTGGCAGTAAAAGGCTGCCTCCAGTTTAAAAAAAAGTGTAAGCCATTGAACATCAGGAGAGACATCAAGTGCCTTTTGTTGGAGACCAAAACAGCTTTATGACTTACCCCTGCCAATACCAAGAGATTGCACCTTCCTCTCTTTAATGGCAGTGTCTGTCTATTCACTTGATAAACGATACAGAAACCCAGCAAGAATACACATATAAAGAAAACGGTGCAGAACTAAACTGCTAGTAAGAGACACAGGAAACAGTAAAAGAATCTAGGACCTGTCTCCTCTGTCATTACTTTTAATGATTCTTCTGTTTGAATGAAATATACCTACACAGCCAAATCAATCTCCTGCCCTCTTTTCTGCATTTATCACCCACTCTGAATACTGCCCAAGGAACTATGTTCTCAAAACTGGAGAGACAATTTTCAGGCTATCTCTGTAGAGAGACAGCATCTTAAAATTTTACAATAAACAAAGGAAAGAAAAGGAGTAGGCTTTCCAGAAGCTATTTTTGACCTAGCTCGCACTGTCAAAGATACAAATTCACATTTATCCCTTGTTCATGCTCTCCCAATTAGACTTCACTCTCACTTTCCACTCACCACAGTAGCCTCTTCCTTGTGCACCTGCTAGAGTGCTTCTGTGACTGTGCATTAAATCAAATAATTCTAACCATACGGGTTCTCTGCTTGGGTTTACTGCTTGGCCACAGAAACACACAAGGACAAAGATTGGACTGTCTCCTCATGCAACAGTGCCAACTCAAAGCTTAGATGAGCTAGACTTTAAGGTTGCCAAGAGATAAAAGAAAGTTATAGAAATAATCACTTGCTCATTGGATGACTTCTTCAATACATTGTCAAATGGCCAGATGCTTATTTGGTGTCTATCAGCCAACACTATAGATATCAAAAGCCCTTTGATATACCTGATGAATATCTATCCAGGATGTTAGAAGTTACTACAGAACACAGTGACAAGTCAAAGGCAAGAAGAAATTACTGACCACATAAAACTTTTTAAAAGCACAACATCTGCAAGCTCTTCTGGTCAGAGATAATTTTTTTAACGTGTCTTGCATAATTCCAAAAACACAGCACTGACACTTAACAGCTAATATGTGATAACAACACAAGTATTTAAAACAAGCTCTTCAAGCAGCCCTATCATTTTTAAAACCAAAACAAAAGCAAAGCCCAGGACAGTTCTTTCTGCCAATAATTCCCTAGCCTATGATCATGGCCTAAGCAATTGGATTTCATCTGGATCCCACAGCCAAAGTAGTATATTCCAGTATTTTTCTTTAACTAATATCCTTAGGACATAAAAGAAACTATATTTTGAACAACACATTTAAGATTTCTTCTTAACACATTTCTCTTGTCTTCACTGAGGACCACAGTTGCTTGACAACAATTTATTATTTTTAATCTTACAACTTCTTCAGTTATTTCTGTTTCTTCTGCTACAACAAGCAGATTCTGTCACTACATCAGTACTGCAAGACTTAGATATTTTAAGAAAAATCAAATGCCCACTGATATATCTTCTTCCACAGCACCAAAATCACCTCATTGTAGTGAGTTATGCTGTTGGGCAATGTATCATTAGATGGTATGGTCCAGTTTTTCCCTCTCTCTTTGGAAATCATCTACATGTACAGCTGTGTTAAGATATTTTAATGGGCTCATGGGGGCTCAGCAGCAACAGTGTAGTGAAAAAAAAGATATTTAATAAGTCCGGATTTTATTAGATGAAGCTCTGCAAGGATAAGGAGAATTTTACTTAAATCACTCATGTCTGACATAAGAGACTCATCAGCAGGTTAAAAAGGGAATACTTCCAACCTACTCAGTCAAAGATTTTAGCTGTGAAAGCTTCTACAGACATGCTTGGTAAAAACATGAATCAGCACAGCAAAAACAGTGTCAGCAGAATGAAAAAGGAATACAGGTACAGCCAAGATAAAACCTGTATCAGAAAAAGATCTTGGTGCTCTGCATGTCAGGATCTTTTGTGTATGGATTTTGAAGCTGTTTGTTTCTATAAGTCTTGGAATATTGAGAAAATTGCCAGAACACGGTAGGGGTTCAAAACTGAGAAAAGGGCACAGGGATAATAGAGTATCCTATGAGGTTAAAGCGCACCCATTTCCAGGGAAACATTGGGAAACAATTCAACAACTACAAAGCAAGGGATAAGAATCCAGAGGGTTAGAAAACAAATAAAAGGAGTATAAATCAAGAAAAATATAGTATAACCAATTTGGTCATTCAATAGTGCAGATCATGTCTGCAGAAGAGGAGATTCTGTCCCAGGAGATGATTACTGAAAAAGATTTGGGAGATGCTCAGGACAAAGAAAAGGATTGAATTCCTGCTTAGATGACTAGCTGTAACCATTCAGGTTAGGAAAATAGATGACCAAGTACAGAGAAAAAGTCTAAAAAATCATGAGTGGACTAGAGAAGGCAGGTAGGGAATGATTGCTCAATCTGTCTCACCATGACAAGAAGGATGCAATACACAAAGCTGGAAAGAAGCCAGTTTAAAGGGCAAATTAATCAGAGGTATTTCCTCATGCAATTTGCTCAGATGTGGAACTTCTTGCCAAATGTTGTTGCGCTGCTAAATTCTTACTTGGGCTTGCAAAGATGATGGGAAATCTCACAGGGGAAAAAAATTCCATCAAATATTAGTAAACACATGGAAACCACAACTGTTACAGAACTCATAATGGTTGGAACAGGGAGAATATCATATAACCTTGTCTTCTTCTCTTAATCGTCTGTAGGCAGCTGCTCTTGAGCAGAAGTGAACTTTTTTTGTTAAACAAACTAGCTCAGCTGCATTTTTGATCCAATCCATAATAAACATACTTATGTCAAGGCTAAGGCAAAAGGACCAATGTCACCATAAAATACAGTATCCATGGGAGAGAAGTAGCAAAGTAGGTTTGCTACAGTATGTGGCAGTGTCAGAATTAATTCCTATACACTGTGCTGAGTCCTAGAGTCCATATTTCTAAGAGGATGCGAAAAACTAGAGATAACATTGAAAGGAGTTACAAAACAATTGAAAGGGTAAATTTCATAGTGGGAGATGGTTCCTTATCAAAAGGAAGAATAACAGTTTATGTATGTCTCTTTGGACAGAAGAAAATTTCAGAGTATGAGACAGCTCTTGAATCTAGTGAAGAAAGGCACATTAGGAATAAGGGAAATTGAAACTATGATTTTTCCAGTTCTCAAGTTGGTGAGGATGTTCCAAGTGGTGTGCACATTTCACGAAGGCTTTTGAGGGTGAAAGAAAACAAGCAGAAAGCACAGACTCAGTGTTCTCATGGAACAGAATACTGCGCATTAAATACATCTGGTGAGTAGAACTACAAACTCTTTAGCACAGTTCTTGATTGCAGTGAAAGGAATTGTGAACTGTGAGGGAAAAATACTTCAGAAACAGCAGAAAGGATGAAGGCAATACGTGCTGTGAAGGCTGTAAGCAGTGAGTCATAAAAGGAGACTGACAGTCAAAACAAGCTCATCTTTTTCTTTTCCTTCACATTCTTGCCTTTTCTATCATCTCTTTTCTCTCACATCTTCATTTTATGCCTCCTCCTTCCATCCTATGTTAACCTACCATCAAATGCTCCAGAAACTCCTCAGAGCTGCAGGAAAACCTCCAGACATTTGGTGATGGGTCAGACCATGGTGGACACTGGTACCAGGAATGAAAAATGAATGCTGGGGATGAGGGTAAAACAGAAAAACCAGTCATATCAAGTGAAAAACAAAAGGAGTTTGGAGCCTGCATGACTGTTTGGGTCCATCTGAAAGACATTTGTTTTCTGGCTTTTTGTGTTTAAGTGTGTTATCTTACCATCAAACTTTTTAAAATAAATCCAGTCAACTTTTGCCCCTAGAAGCTTGATATTAACAGACAATCAGGATATCAATCAAACACTGCCACAAGCCACAATGCCAGTTTGCACCAAAGCATCACTCAAATAATGATCTCAACTAAGGTTGGGCCAAATGTACACCTGGAATTTTTTAGTGATGCTTAGAGATCATACTTTTACATAAAATATGCTGAATAGGGGTACTATCTTGAGCAGAACATACCCCATTTTGCAGTATCCCTGAGATTCCAGAAACTTGGTGAAAATCTACCACTAAGGCAATCTACACTAAAACAAAAACTGTTGGAATTTACTAAAGTACTAGTGACTGAAACTCCTTGATGTCAAGAAACTTGAAAGACATTTAAAACATCAACTTGCATGAGATGGTTGTATGAGACTAGGTACCAGATCACGTTGTTATAGAAATTTAAGCAGTAGCTAATTTGAAAATGTTTTGCATTGTATTTGAAATATTTTACACCTTGGTTTGCAGATAGACAAAGACATAATACATAAAAATATATGGACATGGGAGGTTTGCAGAGGAGATCCCACTGCTCTGTCCACAGCCCCAGCTGGAACCACAGGAAGGAGACACAATGGCAACACAAAGACACATAAAGGCAGATTATCATTCTGCTGCAAAGTACCACAGCTGTTAATCAGTACAGTAAATGTTATCACAATAGAGTACTGACATTTCTAGCCCTTGTACAAGGCTCACTATGCTTCAAGCAGGATTCAGGCTTTCATGGTGATTAAAGGCAGATGTCATATGTAAAAGTTTATAACTTAAGAATGCCTGGTTCATTTTTGTGTGTGAAAGGAATCTTTCATTCACAGGACATCTTCATTGGAGGATGCTCACTGTGGCATGATTTGCACACGGAAGATTTTTTTCCTCTCTTCAGGTTGGAGAATAAAAGAAAATTAGTTATAGAACAATATCTCATTCCATCCTATGAAATGTATCAGGTTAATAATTTTCCTGTCCAGTTTTTCAGCACCACAAAAAACTAATCAGGTTACCATCTTTCAGACAGCAGCAGATGGCAGAACAGTGATACTCCCAAGAAAAAGACATTTTTTTCCCCTATAAATGAGTGAACTGCAGCAACCACTACTCAGCATGTATATAATATTAAATATCAAGTGAAATACAGGCATAGGCAAAATGACATTTATAGTGAAACACTATTGAAATCCCACTCTTTTAATCTTCTCATCCCATTTCCTGCCATAGAAGCTAACAGTCTTCTTTTCAAGCACAATTTAACTCAACCACCTACAAGCTGTTTCTTCAGCTCCCGAGCTGGGCAGGAATCTTCTGTGCTGGTATTCACCTGCAGGGGTGAGCAAACTGCACAGCCAGGGCTGGTTTGGGTATGTGGATTTTAGGATACTTGTTCTTAGAGAATACAAGCAACACCTGCTTGTCTGTCATGATGTTCTTTGCCTCTTGGCCCACATGTCCTTCCTTTGGTTGGCATGTCCTCTCCTCTGTAGGTTCCTTTCACCGTTCCCATCATCCCCACATGGAGCCAGGCCAGCTGGGTGGCACTAGCAGGGGTTTTGCTGTTGACCCCTTGCTCTGGATGGAAAAATGTCAGACTGCTTTTCCACTGCAAGGGCCATGTGAGGGCATCCTGACTGCCGGGGATTGCTCCTGCCACACCTCCTCCCCATCCATTTGTCCAGCATAAGCTACAACTAGAAAAACCATCCCACTTTCTGTCCCCCTGGGATTCCCCTCCCACTCAGCCAAACGTCTGAGTCAGCATAGCTATCCCTCATGAAATCCCATTTGCACAAAGGGAGACCACTGGAGCACAGGACATCTGGTCCCAATATCTAAAACCACTTAAATCACACATGCCATTCCAAACATTTAAGGACTTCAGAAGTTTTTAGTTTTTTTCATATATATTTCCTAGTTGCTTCATGCAGAAAACATTTATGTTCCAAGTTTCACTCTAAAGAGGTGGGCAAATGTATATTCCACCTCATTTTAACTAGGAAAAAAAACATACCCCACTTTAAAGATAAGACCAGGTCTGGCTTAAGCTACTTTTATGTTAACTACTTTTTAAAAAATTATTTTAGGAGAGTATCAACATGTCCTGAAATACAACACAATTCAGATTCCATTAACAGGCAACAAAAGGTGGTTATCATATGCAATA
The DNA here is from genome assembly GCF_027477595.1 of Haemorhous mexicanus. NCBI lineage: Eukaryota > Metazoa > Chordata > Aves > Passeriformes > Fringillidae > Haemorhous > Haemorhous mexicanus. The sequence goes on along the minus strand of NC_082344.1, from coordinate 50,665,506 downwards.
TAAAAAAGCTCCAAATCTATCCAATAAAGAAAGAAAAATCCCACAAATTCAGCTGCATATGCTAGAAGGTGAGGTTCCAAGATGTTTTTCAGTTAGTTACCCATTGTGATTTTTAGTAGCAAAGAAAGGACTCCTGGCCCAGTGGTCAGCACTAGAATGATCCCCTAGAGACCAATTCTCAGCTCCAAGTCCAAAATGAGAGCTTCTTGCCTTTCTACACCTGTAAGCAGTGGTAGCTTTCCATGCTACCAAATGTTAATTTGAGTTCTCTGATAGCTTGATGCTGAGGCCTGGATATGAGAAATAACATTGAGTGTAGCTGAGAATTCCCTTTACAGCCCCCACCTACATTGTGAGTCATGGTATGCTGATGCCAATACAACAGAGGCAGACTTGAGTCCCCTGTAACCTATTTAGTGTGAGCATCAATAGCCATCAAGTTGTCACAAGATGCAGCTCACCATCAAGTGGCTTTTTTTTTCAAAACCCAGTATGGGTATGGCTATGTATCTCACAGTCTCTCTTGCACAGCTCTTACAAAAGAGAAAATATAGCATTTTGATACACTTTCTTCCCTTCTTATCAGGCTCCTCACACTTCAGGAAGGGAGTGCTTCCAACCTTTACATTGTAGCATACTTGTACTACTATAACAGCAGAAAAATCCAAATTCCTTCGTAAAGTACTACTAGAAAATTCTTAAATTACTCCACAGCACTCCACTTTTCTAACAAGCCATCTGTCAGTATGCTCTCAGGACATGACAATCAGACTTCTGGGTCATAAGCGATATTCTGTACGGACACACCGTTGCAGTAAAAAAAAAAAAAAGGGAGGTCTGAGACACCCTGGCTTGACGAGAGAATCCAGAGTACATTTGTTACATATTGCAACGCACAAAATACATTAAATCATTTATCTGACTCTTGGATCCTATTTTGGAAGGCAGACTAGTATTACAAAGCTCTTTTAGACACTGTTTATTAACATCAAAATGAAATATGAAAAGCACTTTCTGTTAGATCCAGGATCTGAACAACTCTTATAATGTACCCTAAATGCAGTAAAATGGTATTGCAACAGCCAGAAATAACTGGGTTATTAATAAAAATATATTTTTCACTGCACTATGTATGTTTACTCCTTCTAAAAATAACTTTTCAAAACAACACCATCACAATTAAATTACCCAGAAATGTTACCATGTGAGTTAGCACTCCAGTTGTCACTCGGGACCCTCACATCCCAGACTATTTCTAGTTTTCCTGAAGCAAACATTTTGATCTTCCCAACAGAAAGTGCTGCAGGCTCTAGCAAAGATCACATACCCCACAAAATGTCTCTGCTACTGTTTAAGAAAAGCAGCGTGGGAAGGGGGTGGGTGAAGATAAATCTATACACAGTTGTTTCTATTTAAAATTTCACCTTTTTTTTCTTTTTTTATAACCACTACAAAAATCCTAAACTAGTCTCAGAGCAATCTCTTTTCCTGCCTCCAGATAATGTCCCTCTGCCACCTCAGTCGCGGCCACTTCTGTCATACCCTAGCAAACTACTGCTTGGTGGTCTCACTGTTCTACCCTGAGTCATATTTTAATTAGTAAGAGCATTGAGAAGAGATCAGTGTACAGATATTGGCGAATCTTCAAACAAGAGTACACGCTGTCCATTTTATTCACAATGAAAAAGCTCTTAAAGAGATTTTGATAAAGATTTGCCTCCTGCTTGAAGCCCACGTTTGTAATGTTTATATAAGTGAGGGATATAAATCTTTTTCAAATGAACCCCACGGTTTTTAAACCAGCCTCGTTATAAACTGCCTGTTTCCGTTTTGCCTGCCTAAGCAAGCAATGCAGAGCCTGCTTGGGATAGACTGGAACTAATTTAATGTGCTCCAGGTTTAATCCCCATCCTCCCGGCTTTTACTGGCAGATTTTACACAGAGGACTACTGCTGACTTTAACAATGATTCATGTGATAAGTGGGCTCTGATTTGTTTTTCCACATCAGAAAACATGCAAGAGAAATGCCACCAAAATAATTTTAGTAAAACATGGCCGAGACGGAGCAAAGCTGAACTAAGATTAATTAAACTTTAACACAAGAACTGTTTCTCTCTGTTTGAATTTATCAAGGCGAATTTCTAGCTCGCTTTATGCAGAAGAGCAAAGAAAAGTGAGCGGACACCTCCGCTGGTGTGCAAGTAGGCCGGCGCTCAGTTTCGCAGCCCAACACGCTGGAGCGGACCGGGATCGGCGACGAGGAAGGCGAAGCAGCAGGACAGCCCCCACGGGGGGACAGCTCTCACGGCCGGACAGCCCCCAGGGCCGGACAGCCCCCACGGGGGGATAGCTCTCAGGGCCGGACAGCCCCCACGGGGGGACAGCTCTCACGGGGGGACAGCCCCGACGGCCGGACATCCCCCACGGGGGGGACAGCCCCCACGGCCGGACAGACCTCACGGGGGGACAGCTCTCAGGGCCGGACAGCCCCCACGGGGGGACAGCCCCGACGGCCGGACAGCCCCCAAGGGGGGGACAGCCCCCACGGCCGGACAGCCCCCACGGGGGGACAGCCCTCAGGGCCGGACAGCCCCCACGGGGGGACCCTGACGGGGGGACAGCCCTCAGGGCCGGACAGCCCTCACGGGGGAACAGCCCTCACGGGGGGACAGCTCTCACGGCCGGACAGCCCCCACGGGGGGACCCTCACGGGGGGACAGCCCCCACGGGGGGACAGCTCTCACGGGGGCACAGCCCTCAGGCTCCCGGCGGCACCGGGCGCTCCCGGCGGCGCGGCCCGAGCGCCCCGGGCACGGCCGCGGCCTGCAGGTGGCGCTGTTGAACCGCCGCCTGGCAAACTGATCCGGGCTGAGCTCGGCCTCTGCAGCACTTAGAGCGCTTAGCCAGCGTCAGGAAAATCCAGCTACGTCCTTTCTGCTGCGGACATGCTGCTTCGCTCTTTTTTTTTGATTTTTTTTGGTTTGTTTTTGGTTTTTTTTTTAATTTATTTTAAATTCCCAGGAGCAAAGCATGTTCATTAACACGGCACACTGAAAAAGGGACAGCACTTACAGATGTAGTAGCTGTTTATTTTTGCAAAAGGTAACTGAATGACTGATGCAGAGACCACGTACATGCTATTTTGCAATCATCTTCTCGTGTATCGAATTCCTTGCTCATTTACATAAACCAGATGTTTCCCCGACAAACCAAATTCCTTGAAGAAAAACCAGAAGTTGCTATACTTCATGTTCAAAATGAAAGATGATGTGAATGTTCCATTAGCCACTAAAGGCAAATGTATACTTAAAGTGCAAGTTTCCTTTTATTTAGCACAGCTTTTGTGAGGGCTTAGATGATCCTCGGCAGAAGCATTAGAAAAGAAAAATGAAGCTACTTAAATTTACCCACTGGCCTCAATAGCTTCTACTTCCCTTGGGAGTGAAATGTCTTTGCCAGATCTTGACCCCCGAACCAGTAAACAGAGTGGACAAATACTCTGAAACAAGTAATCAGAATTCCTCATTCCTGCAGGAGAGGATCCTGGAATCTTTCTTTCTGGTACCAGATTCCCAGAGGATCACTCAAGAATAAGAATGATTGTTTTACTAGTTCAGTGATAATTTAAAACTTGCAACCTTTTAGTACACATGGGTAAAGTAAAGGACATGAAAAATATGTATCTGCTGTTACTGAAAGAAAAAATTATTATCAGGGAAAATAGTATTACCTGTTACCCCTAATTCTTACATCTTTTACCAAAAACCAGCTTTCTAGATTACTACAGGAAGGACAGTGTTTTATGCTAAACTGAAGTGCTGAATTCATGGAGGATGCCTGAAGGTTATACTTGTTACTAATCTTCCAGTACATAGCCTTATCCTTTCAATACAAGGATCTACCAACTTTTGGTGTGAAGCTATTAAAATCCTGATAAGAAGGGGAAATTCTCAGGCACAGAGCAATAGAAAATCTGTACTAAAAGCAAAACATTTAGCCTGAGAATAACTAGTAGGCAAGTGATCAACAGTCAAATGACCAATAATAACCCAAACATCAGGAAAAGAGCAAGGGTGAGCTCCAAAAGCCAGTACTTCATGCTGTTCTCAGTAAAGAGTACAATTAAATGTAGAATACTTATTTCCATGACCACAAAATTCTGAACAGGCTCTGATGCTGCAGGTAGGAATGTAGAAACCACACAGCAAAGGCAACTTTGCTAATGCCAATGGCAAAACAATGGGTAAAATTTTTTTATTTGAAACAATGTTGGGAGTCCTGGGATGTTCCAAACTCACTCTTTATCCTGAGACTGAGGTATCAATGGGCTTTGCAAGAGCTGACTCAGCTTTTAGCTGTAAGAAGTTCTCCTTGGAACCAGCACAACCCTCTTTTTTCAGCTCTTCTTTTCAGCACAGGCAAGCAAAAACAAGCCAACTGCAAAATTACTGAGAATTGGACATAAAGAATCACTCCACCAGTTCTCAATCTTTAATTAGGTCACACGTTTCACTAGCCACCTATCTCATCTAACTATACCTTTAATTGAGAAGACAAGCTTATTAAATGTCTATAACAAACCACTTATGGAACTTATGTGGTAACTTCAGTGAAACAAAATTGAAACAAAATACTCCAGAACAATGTGTTACAATTAACCTGTACCATTGGCGCTTCCAAAAGACACTGGGACCCTAGAAGGGACATGTGGCCCCAGTGCATGGCAGTCATGTTTCCCTCTCCTGACAACAGCAGAGCACTGCCACAAAGCCCACAGTTCTCACATCCAAATGCTCCTACACTGGCCACTGAGACAGCCCTATCAACTACTGTTAAATCTTCCATGTCCACAAAAGCTACTCTGGGTGTCTCAAAACCTTCTGTACTTATGTTTACACTTTCTGGCAAGAATGATTACATGAACATGATCATGCACAAAAGGATAAACATCTATCCACAAACTGAGCCTCCTGCCAACACAGACAAAAAAACTGACATGTATAACAGGGGGAGAAAAAAGTTAAAATACTATTTTGGCTGTATCCCTCCAAGCTGCAATGAGCAGCGAGCATTTGAAAGACATTCCTCCAAAATCACAAGTTCTCAGCTTACAGTTCTCTCTACATAAAATAATGTGGCATCATCATATGCTGGCAGAAATTTAACTCAGTCAAGAATAATTTCCCCCCAAACCTTATTATGCAAATAAATAAACAAACAGCATGACTGATCTACCATTTTAGCACAACATAATCAAAGCAATTCTAAGTCAGCATTTATGCTTTTTTTTTTTTTTAATTAAGGGGGAAACCCCAATCTCTCAGTGTATATATCGAAAAGAGTGCTCACATAGTTTGTCCCGAACACTCACAAGTAATACACACTGATTACCTTTACACATCAGACCTTTACACATCTGATATCACAGGGGAGGGCTGAACCCAAGCCCATGCTACGTAATTAAATTCAAAGTTTTCATCTTAGAGCAAAAGACCAGATTGACAGCATGGTGAAGCAAAAGTCCTTATCTATACAACTGATAAAGTAAGTATGCAAAAGCTCAGAAGGTTAGGGGGTATCCTGAGCTCCCATACTACTCAATCTCTGCCAATTTGGCATCAATTAGACCCCTAAGAACGAGACTGATATTCTCAATTTACTTGGTATCTGCCATGAATTGCCAGCATGTAACACTGCCTTTAAACCAATGGTCTAAAACTACAACATTTCCTTGCTTATTGCTTATCAAAATCAGTGTTAAACTGGTTCTTCCAGTCACAGCTGATGTTTTTCAAAAAATCAATAATGATCATTGCTTGGCTATAATATTTGTGATACACCGCTTTATCTTTTAAGTTATGTTGCAGTCTGACAGCTTCAAAACTGACCTCACAATGTCAGGACTTCAAACTATTGATGGAATTTTAGTATTATTTCTACCAGGTTTCAAACTTTCCAGAACTTAAATTTTATATTTAAAGCCATCCACTCATGAAGAACAATCAGCTCTCTCCAGGGATATGATACAGATACTTTTTTAAAAAATCATGGTGCAAAACACAAACAGCTGTAAAAATTAAAATATCAAGTCAATTTTCCTGACACTACATAACTGTTCCCTAGAGTGTGTATTTTGTTCACAATAAGATGTAATGTGTGAAGAACTGAAAAAGAAACTCAATGTATTTTTCTCAGGAAGTTTTTCCCCAACAGATTTTTGTCAAAATTACTCTCCTGGTCTGTATAACATCCTTTGCTTCTCAGTCTTTTATGCCTGCTACATTATTCAGCTGCTAGACTGGTGAATTATGAGGTTATGAATAACATGATGTTCAGTATTTATCTAAAGACTGCATTTAAGATGTTTTTTTGGAAGAAATGCAAAAGCAGCTTGCTTCTCAACAAAAGAAACCTAAAAGCACATGCTGAAACAGACATGGAAAGCTGACATTACCAACACTGAGAAGCACTTGGAACTTCTGCAGTGGGTGGGGAAAAGTTGGGAAGGGCGGCAATTAGAAATGTTTTGGAAGAAGAAAACATTTTTTAGGGTGAAAGTTAATTTTTACTGTGCCAATCACAATTTAAGTTAAATTCAAGTTTATTTTTCCTCATTCAGTTTATGATCTCATCTAGTCATCAAGGATGATTGATGATGTTTCAGCATTTGGGCATCTGCCAGTTGCAAGTAAAAGGGAATTATTTATTTTTCTTTAGCACTAGACTGCTGCCATTAACTGTATCCCACCCCTTTTGTTTACAGCCTGTCACTGAAGCCACAGCTTTATTTTAATGTGGTATAAGCTCTTGTCTGGGGTTGATAGTGTAAGTGATCTAGCAGACATCTTGCACAAAGAGCATCATTTTGCACAGAAAACACACAGCCTATACTTCTGAAATTATCCCTGCCACTGATCCAGACAGGATTGTCCTCTCCCATTAAAATGTGGACTTCAAAGCTGTAAGTGAGCAATGGATGCTGGCAGTTTCCTTGTGGTAAAACTACATTTATTTAATCCCTTTAAAAACAAACAAACAAGAAAATTACTTTGACCTTTGCCTTGGCACAAGGATTCTGATTTGAAATGTGTATTACATGTCTAACACGCTGTAACTGTGCCCAGCTGAACTGGGCCAGATTTATGTGCAATTAGGAAAAAAGGAAACCAAAACAATTTCATTTTCATATTTGTTAATATCAAAACATCTTGTAGCAGCATTAAGTTTTAACTGAAACACACAGAACAATGAAAAAAGAAATAACTGGAGAAGGAGTGATCTGATAAAAACTGCATTAAAGAAATAAAATGGACTTTCTCACTTGCATTTTTTCTGGATTAAACTATTCAAAAATGTATGTTTGAATGTCCCCACTTTGGCTGTTCATAAGCCACAGGGAGGTTTTTTTGCATGAACTCTTCAACCTGAGAGTTTTAGCAGAAAAGCTTCTTTACAAGGCTTAATTAAAAGCAGGTTTAAGTCAGGGCCCTCATTCAGTCTGGGTTTTATTTTGGCCTTCGCTCTGTGTCAGAAGTCAAGTCCCAAAAGAGAAATGAAGGTCATTATTGAGTCAAGAGAATATTTTCTCCTTCATTCTAAGCCCAACTAAACATGTTTCAGGTTTGAGTTTGGGTTTAGGTGTCTCCAAATGAGATTTTATATAATATGCACCTAAGGGTGAAACACAAGAAGATGCTAATCACGATGTCTGACTTTGCCCTACATAATAAATAATGTGCCAAAAGCACATTGCAGTCTTCTTTGCATGCAACTGGTTTGTTATGGGAAATGTATATTCTAAACAGATGGAGTTCACAGCGAGTGTACTTTACACCATCAGATGCTCACGATAAATGCAACGTCATTCTCATGAAGCGTGGTAAATAGTCATGCAGCCACACTACAAAATGCACTGAGCAATGTACCAAACAGAACTGCCCTGGCAGATCTGTCAGAAAACATTCATCTTTTTTTTTTTTCCAGAATGTTTTAAGTAGTTTCTTGGAGACTTTTGACATTGAATACTAGGCTAGTGGCTTTTAAAGCACGCTCTCCTCAAAAGCAAGTTTATATTTCAGCATGAATAACTACAAAAAAGTTCATTCCTATCAGTGATTCTAGTGCAAGGAACAAGGACCAATAACCAAGCAGTTAATCACTTCAGCTAACAGGAAATGTACAATATTATCATTGGTGGTTTTGTAACTGGACAGTAGGCACAGCCTAGTGCATCCTGTTTGCAACCAATAGCAGACGCAGATGCAAGACTGTGATATTTGTCACAAGCATTTCTAAGAAAAAAAACATGGTGATGCTTTTCAAAAGGCTTTTCAATGTTCACCAGATGTGGAGCACATGTGACCCTTGAATGTGAAAGAATAATGTGACAATAAAGTTGAATCAATACAACATGCGCCAGTAATCACACCAAGATGACATGCAAATGTTTTAAAAACAAAAATATGTAAATTATTTTTAGTTCTTCAGGACAGAAAAACCGGGCACCTGGTCATCCATGAGTTGCTGTTTCCATCCTCATTTGAAAGCCCATCTGCTTGAAATATGTTTCTCCCTGTGTGAGACAGCATCTAGCTTTTGTATTTTTACGCAAAGAAAGTCCATTCCTGTGCCATTACTTACTGAAAACAATTAAGAGTTAGATTTAAAAGATTTTAAAAGATTTAAAGCTTTCCTCTGCCTCTACGTATTTTATGAAAATAAAACTCCTATGAATAACACATGCAGGAAAATGATAAGAAAATTAGTGCCAGGCAAGAGTGCTTCAGTGATGTCTTAAAACTATGTCCCCTCTTTTGACTTACAGAAGGGAAACATAATGAGAAGGGGCACACCACTCCATGCTTATCTTTACCACTCTAAGTCTACCCACCGGACACTAAAGAAACAATTCATTTTCTGCTAGTGATCATTTCTGAAGGAGATCTTGCTCAGGCTATGGATAAAACACATATGCACACAGTGATAGGCTAGGAAACAATTAATTTCACAGAGACAACAAAACCATTTGCAGATGCTGATGTTTGAAGTTCAAACCCATAGTCTAACATGGGTGAACTCATACAGAGAAAAAATTTCATTCCTTGTAGCTCAAAAATGGTATGAAATCAGAACCCAAAGCAAAACATTGAATTTTTGCAAGCTGTTAACAGACTTCCCCTAAAACAGGTGGTGGCTTCCCAATCTATACATTTGTTGACAATGCTTGCAGTCAGACCCCTACAAATTAAATATGGGCACATATGTCTTCAGTATATTCAACCTCTACTTTGCAGATGAAACTAAACCAGCATGTAGACAAAGCCAAACTTGGCCTATGCCAGTGAGTGACACTGCCTTGCAGCAGCAGCACCGTGTGTCCTTGTGCAGCTGCTGTCATCTCTGTGGGTGCAATGAGAGGATGTTGTGAAGCATTTCTCTCCTACAGTAGGTAGCTTCTCAAACAGCCTTTTCTTCCATGAGACAGAGAAAAAGCACAAATTTCCAACAATTGTAGCAGAAGGCAAGGTCTCACCAAGATAAGCTTGGAAAAACAGTAGATAAGAGGACACAGGAGGTGCTTACTGAGTTGTTCTAGAGGCTCTCCAGAACTGTGAAATTCAGAGTGCTTGAATGTTGTGTAATGACTCCTTGAGCATTGAGTATTTTTTTGTGGAATTCCAGAAACTAAATAACCTGGTCAGAAAATACAGTCTGGGGGAAAAAACCTACACAGAGAGAAGCAGGATAATCAAATTAAGTGAGAAAGCTGAGAGAGCTTTTCACTTCTTTTTTTTCATCTTTTTTTTTTTGTTCAAGAACATATATTTTGAAATTTATTCCTATGTATCATATAGTTACAATCAGAAGAATTATGTCCAGCTGAGGCTACTGTGCAGTAGAGATTATGAATTTTAACTAGTGGTACATGATACCAAGAACTTTAGCTTTTTAAATATTCTTTGTTTGGGATGTAAGCAGAGACTTGCAGAGTTTTTCCATAACCATACCTATTAAAACAGATGTAAGAATGAATGATTTTTAAAAATATACTTTCAAAACCAAACAGAACTTTAAAAAAATCATGCCAGTGAGAGCCTGGTCACCAGGGACACCAAAGCCATAATTAAAATATATGTTAATAAAAAGGCAGTTGAGGATCTGTGCCAGTCTTCCTCAGGGATCCTCTATATTAACCACACTCTGATAATCTTACTGGAAAACAATATTCTGAGCTACATTTAATATCTACAGCTATTAATAGTTACAATATCATAATACAGTACCTACATCTTCCCAAATACAACTGTTTTATCTCTGTTTCTGTGTTGCAGAAGAATACTGGGTTAAAAAATTCAGATAAAGCCAGAGACAATTTTTAAAAACTGAAAGAAAATGCTTCTTATTTTTTATCAGAGAAGAACATTTCTGCTCCATTCATTATTTTTTATCAGAGAAGAACATTTCTGCTCCATTCAGAAAAGGCAACAGTACTATGCAAGGGTAAATTAGATGCAACTATGAAACATGCCTGAATCCTTTGCTGCTTATGGATTGAGGATGGGTAGGAAAGAAATACTAGAAGAAAAACTGATGAATAGAATAAGTCATATTTGGAGAGTTTCTCATCTCTGACACATTACCTTCTCCTCTTCTCTTCGAAGTGCCCTTGTTAAAAAGAATTTGAAACTTCCCTTCCCCAGAGACTCAGATTATAATTTATTACTTATCTGTTATCTACATTTTATTTTCTAGAAGAATAAACCTACATCAACCTGACAGTTGTGCTGAATGGCAATGGTTTATGGACCAAGTAATTTATTTATTGTAACTACGACCACATGTTTTAACCTGCTACAAAATCATGAAATACTTCCCATCAATAGTCAGTCCAAGTTAGATTTTTATACTGAATGGCTTGATGTGAATGTACAGCATTTCTGTACTTCAAACAAACAGTGTGAGGACGTAAACAGCAGTTAAGTGTATTCATGCCTTATTAGACACAGCTGCACAAATGGGCTGTCATATTTCATTAGAAAATACCATCCAAGTTTTACGTGTGCACAGTACCCTTCATTTCTGCAGGCAACACCACCACTTTAAATTACAGAACACTTGCAGAACCACATGCTATTTCTTTTAAGGGCACACAAAGGCAAACAATCTGGGATGAGGTGGTGCAGGGGAGACATCCAGAAGGAAATTTAATTCGTTCTCCCATGCCTACCACCTTATTATTTAACAAAGCATTTTTATTAAATAGACAAAAGAGTAAACAGAGACTAAATGCTACAGAAGCTTCAGAATAGGGAATGAAGGTAATTTCTAGGTGTGGAGCAAATACTTTCTTCTGCTTTTTGGAGTACGGTGGGATACAAATGAGAATCAAGCAGTCTTGTTACAGCCTTCTTAAATGCGCTTTTGTCAGGTCTGTGGTATGCTGACTTTAATGTTCTTCTGCTCAAATATGGTGCCATGGGGTGAAATAGGGAGGCTTCTGAAGAGGCATCTTTTTAGGCTGGGAGAGTCCCTAAAGAAACCTCATGGCAATGTAAGGTAACTTAGCTGAAGAGATATGAACTGGAGAAAAAAACCGAAAGAAAGACAACCCCTAGAGGAAAATCTCTTTTCATTTCCCAAGAAAACTCATGCTTGGCAGTAAGTACTATACAGGCAGTGGCAAGCCAGATTTGATTTTAAAAATTATTCTTCATTACCTACTGCAAAGGTAAAATTCCACTAGTGTTTTGCTGGCCAAATCAGCATGCTGCTTTCAAACATGACTTGCTTTTCTAACCTAGAGAAGGAGAGTTGAGCCTTCCTTCTTTGCTGGAAATGAGCAAACAATAGCAAGCAAGTCTATATATATAGACAATTACGTTACAATGTATAATGAACAAAAATCTACTATGGCTCCACAGCTAGACCAGTCACAGTGAGCTTGTTGTGTACCAGTGTCTTCTTGTGTAGCTTCCTTTGGGGGTGGGGTTTTCATTGAAAACAACAGAGTTTTGTGAGTTCTCCAACACACTGCCAGTTCTACTTCACCACATAAAAGACAAAATCTTAAGTCAGAAAAAGAAGTTAAATCCTAGACCACCCTGATCTCAGCTGGCCAGAAAGCTCAGAAAATTAACACCACCTTGTTTTCCATCAAATAAGCAAAATCAAATTAAAGAATATACTTGTTTTCCTACTGAAAGTGCACCTCTATGTCTGTGCATGCTCCATGTGCTTAGAAATATCTGATCCAAGGAAGGGGGGGGGGGGGGGGCCGTTGAAAGTTAATATAACTCCTTAGAGGTGGGGAGACAAACAGTGGCAGCCCCACTGTTAATTTTGGATATTGCCCACAGCAAAGTTTTCCACTAGTTTTACACTGTGTTGTTTCTCTGCTTTCTCCTTGCCAGTCTGTAGGAAATAATCAAGTATATCCTCCAAAGGAAGGAAAACCAAACTGACAGACTAATATAATCACACTCAAACCCATGTATACAGTGCTGGCACTATCAAACTGGTTTGCAGATAAGAGATTTGACAGGTGATTACTGCCTTTGAGCTAAGAAACACTATGATAAGCAGTTCCTATGAATAAAGCTCTCAGTATTCACTGTGGTTTGTGGTGTTGACTTCATTATTATTACAACAGTATCTATTGGGAGGGAGGACATAGGGGCTGTAAAAATAAGGCAATGCTGATTTCCTTAAAGACTACAGTATAGTGAGTGAAAGTACAAAAAATCCAAAGGTAAACACAATCTAATAAGGGGGCAGTATCCAATTACAATTATTAGCTAAGAAATCCTACATGTCATCTCAAAATAAACCCCTTGCCTTTCTAACCTAGCCAATGACAAGCTGAGTGAACCATTTTGACTGAAAGCATTAAAAAAAAGTACACCAAACAAGTATTTTTATCAAATAACTATGAACAGCATAGTGAATGAAATTGATACAAAATAAAATGCTAGAATACAAAAGGAGTTGTCTGCTTCACCATCTCTATTCATATATGACTTTGCCTGCCAGTAACACTCAATTAACATCAAATCGATGAGCTTATTAGCAGAGACTTAACACCACAAAAACACACTTGATTCAGTATTCAGCAAAACCTTGATAATTAACTTGTCCATCAGGAGGCTGATGAATGGGCATTGCTAATGGGATTTCTGTAGTTAAGAAGCAAAAAGATGAACTGAAGGAATCTGCAGTCTTATACTGCTTACCTGTGACCACAAAGCAACATCTTAAAAGGCACTGCTTACAAGTCCCTGCCTTCCAATACAAAAGATGCTGCTGCCGAGAGTTCTTGACTCCTCCACTTTGTTGGATCCAAAATAATGCATGCCATTTTTCTGTGGGTTAATAAGCCACGACATTTGTCCAGTCTATTGGAGACACTTGCCATGTAGGAAAAGTGCTTTTTAAAACACATTTCATGTATGACAGCCTATCCTGTGCAAGTAAAACCAGAAAGAAGCAAGACAATTTTTTTTTTTGGTGAGAGTGGTACCAATCTCCTTAAGAAGCAGACACTGGAAACCAGATCCTGCATCTAAAGGAAACCAGGTAGCAGGCAACACTTATCACTGGAGCACTGTGTAGAGCAAAGCAAGGACTTACTGAGAGTACATGCAACAGAAGCTTTGCCTCTTGGAGCACAATTATCAGTGAAAGAACAAATGATGATTTATTCTATACTATAAATACTGTGTCTCCTCACTACTCCTCTACATACACTGGCAGGGATTGTGGGCACCTACCTTTTGGCACAGTTAATATCAACTCTGTCAAAAAGTAAGGAGTTATTGTTACATTTTAAGGAGGAAAGTCACAGAGGAGAAAGAATGGCAAGTGACAGGTAGGGCCATAGCTCTGCACAGGGATTCCCAGACTGGTGAAGAACTCTGGGTTTCACTGATGGCAGTGTTCATATGACACTGGGAGTAATGCTGTGATTCTGCAGCATGGCTTAACCAGACAGCAGCTGCCATGTAACCACAACATGTTATCTAAAAAACCTGGCAAGTAAAAGGTATTAATTGCTGAAACCTCTAACAAAAAAAAGGACATTTGTGTAGAGGGGGTGATAGGGGTTTTATGCTTTCCCCCCGCAAGAGCTGGCTCCTCTTACAATAATTTATACATTGGGATTCTTTTATTTTACAAGAAATATTTTGAATTTGTACATGGAACATTAATTTTACAGTTACAATTGATTTAATATGTTTAGCCTCTTCCCACAAGGCTTTAAAAGTTTTACAGAAGTTGACATTTGTTCACGTAAGAAAGATATTTCTTCATTCAGTGCTCATTTTAGAGGTTCTTGTGACCTGTGTCTGGATACAAAATATCAGCCCTTTCACAGGGCAAGGGAGGGAGATCTTTGTGTTTTAAATGAGAGCCATAATGGCAATACTTGGCAATTTTCAGATCAAATGCAAACACATTTCTTTGACAAAAATATTGAAAGATATTCTTAATTCCCATGTTATATGGTAACCACACTTAAAGTATTTTAACCACTTGTCAGCCAGAGTTAGAAAAACTTCAAATAGTTTTCTTTCAACAGATTAATAAACTGTCAATAAAGACAGCTTCTGTTAACTCTCAAAGCATTTATTCAATGTTAAAACAATCCTTACCTGTATCTTATTTGTACTTTTAAAGTACTCTGAGCAAGAGCATTCTACATACAGGAAACTATTTTAACTGGAAGAATTCTATATATACATATAGAATAAAATAATTTATACATGTATATATACACACGTACACATCTTTCTTCCTGAGCAAAACCACTTGGAACGCCTTAATCCTGGCATGTCAAGCTGGGAAATGGCCCATAACTAAGCTCCTTAAGCCCATGGAATATGGATTGTAGCCAACAAGCTCCTTCTCTATGGAGTGTCATAGATGGTGACATAAAACCAAACACATTCAAAAGAGCTCATCACTTCCTCAAACTTAGTTCACTCTTTTACCTGTATTGCTGTAGTACCAAGATGCCTCCAGCAGTTCAGGGCTCTGCTTTATAGAAATGTTTAAGAAACACATAAACACATCTGAATTCCAGTTAAAAATAAGTTAGCATGATCATAAGAGGCACTGAACAAGTGAAAGGAATGAACTGACACCATATGAGACAGGTGTCAAGATACTTCAGGGCTTGTATATACCAGTTTTTATGAAATGCCATTAAATTTACTATAAATTTCATGTAGAATAAGTACTTAAGAAGTTTAAAATATTGCGTGTGTAAGCGGGTTTGCATGTAGCGGAGTTGACTGCAGTGTAAATGCAGCAAGTCTAACAAACAGATGGCTAAATAAGAACTAACAGTAAATAATTTGGAAGCTTAAGTAATTGACACATGACTATTTTCACTTCATGAACAAATTACATTTGATTGTTTAGTTTTGTGAGACAGAATGTGTATCAGTGTCCAAACTAAAATTTCATCCAAAAGATACCAAATTCCAGAGAATGACCTTTGCAACCACCATGGTATCATGCAAGACTCCCACCAAGACAATTCATTCCATATGTAGCTTTATGTTGAAAAGTAACTGAGCTAATTTCAAGATTTATTTTTAAAATGTAAAATCTCTAATTGTTGGCAGCAAACACTACGGGTCTTCTTTCCAAATACTGTTGCAATATCACTTCTGAAGAGATTAACTGATCAGCATTGTAGGCCACCAAAAAGATAATTTATTGCACTGAACTGAGCTATGTAATTATAAATTACACATAGAAAAAAAGCAATATAAATAATAACAACAAGGAATGTCACTGATCTTAATCTAGTCTCTGTAGAAGTGAAGGTCTCTCAACAGCTGACATTAATTCTTGCAGTGCAAGAACAACAAAAGCTATTTTATTTTCTCACTTCTTTCTAGTAAACTGCTTGCTTCAGCAGACTGAAGCCCATGCTTAAGCTCCTGGTATACACCAGTTTAGAGTCAATAAATGTTACCTAGTGACTACTGTATCCTGTAGAAAAGCTGAGCAGTCTGAAAACTACATTGAGTTCTAAGCAAGGAAAACTTGTAAGCTGTCTTAAGAGTTTCCAAATTTATTGGCAAAGGATTCTGTGCAGGCGTGCCTGTGTGAGGAACGCCTAACCTACTATGTGCAAATAAATAATAATGTCATCCCTCATTAAGTAATGAGTCGTGTACCTTACATTTATAAAAATGGTAAAGAATTACAGCACAGGATGACAAGTTACTGACACCCTAGCTATTAAATCTTGCTACTGAAACATTAACTACAATATAAAATACTCAGCAGTATTGTGATTTTTCCACTTTTTCTTTCCGAGTTTGAACACTAATATTCATAAGAGAATGATGTCATTGATTAAACTCATAACCACTTTCTGCCAAAAGGAAAATAAACACATTGGAATGACATCTGGCATTAAGTCTGTTTCCTTAAAAACATGTTTATACTTTCTGTTTCTCAAGACAACAAGAACAACAATAAAATCTGTATTCTGACAAATTTTACAGCACCAAATTAGTACTAATTAGTACTTGGAATTTTAAACATGAAAATACTATATTGTCAAGAGCTCTCCACCTAAGTGTATGTATACAGCTTCCACCACCAAAGTATTTGACCTATTTGTATTACTACTAGGAGTGACTAAAAATTCCAATTACTTTTGCTAAAATATTAATGCTCTCTTTTTTATGGTACCTGAAAGGACTTTTAGTCAGATAGGCATAATAAGGGTATCAGTTATATCCACTGATCTATAGGATGAAACTGAATATGGTGCATATGTTAACAATTTTTGGTTATAGCTTGATTTTGTGAATTTGTTTGGTTTGTGGGTTTTTATAGTATTGTTTATTAGGAATTTAATTCAAATTACTCTTGAGATTATGTGACATTAATCAGCATCACAAAACAAAATTTTGACAGTTCTGAGATCCAATGGTAGCATCATGGTTTTTACCCCAGACATCTTAAAAAAGAAGAGAATGTCCTCATCCTAAAGAAGAAAGACAGCTGCCTCTTTTGGGAAGGGTCACTGAAAAAATCCTAATCTTGGAATTTAAATGGTGGGGGTTAATAAAATAGACTCCTACTCAGTATGACAAGTACTTTACTCTTAAATCTTGAGAATAAGTTATGCCAGAAGGATTCAGCAAATTTTAAGAGGTAGCACCCAACCTTGGCAATTTTAGAGTAGTGCCATTCAAAGAGGAACAACACTTTCCCTTGGGGCACATCATGGTCCTATTCACACTATGTGCTGGGTACTTTTAAACTGAATTTGGAGGCAAAAATCCCTGCTCATTAAATATATGAATAGTATATGTTAAAAACAGCAAGCTTTTTTTCTCACACAGTGTCACATTTTGTTTACTCTGGAGAGAGCTCCTCCTGTGCTTTTGTATTTCATGGGCCCATACTGCTTAATAAGCCTGCAATAAAGACATACATTTTAGAGGAACAGGAAATATAGCTAAAAAGTATGGAGTGGCAAAAGTCTTTCTTACTTTGTTACCTCCCTAAATATTAAATCTTCATTTGCAGGGAAACAAGGCAGTCACATGAGGAATACTGGAGAGTTACAGGCTGTGTGGTGCAGCATTTGGTCTCTGTTCCCTTTCCAAATTATCAGTTTTACAGATGGTCAGAATGAGGAAAAAAAAATAAAAAGAGGATCTCAAGAGAAGAAAAATACAATGGGGTAGGATATCTCCTAGGTAAACAGGACAAACTGTTTCAATTCACACAGCATTTAAAACTCCTCAGTAGTGAAAGCTCTATCATGTGCAGAGGTAGAGCAGTAGAACACAGAGAAAACTTGTGATGGACAAAATGAATAATTTTGATGCATTATTCTTAGATCATGATCCTCTTTCCTTTGAGGTCAACACCACGATTCCGTTGAAATCTAGTTTCACTCTCAAACTATTCATCCATCCCAGTAAAGGAGAGAACAACACTGTGCTAAGTATGCAGCTGCACTTTTAGCAGACCTTCAGTCAAAACCAAACTTCCTTCATGCAGATGTAAAAAATGTAATGAGCCAACATAAGTCTGGAAAATGTAGAGATTTTAGTTATGGCAAAATAGTAAAGTGAGCTGTTTCGACCTCTAGCAGACCATTTTTTGAACTGAGTACTTACAACTGAAAAGAGTAAATCAAGGAGTAGAGAGAAAAAGAAAAAACAAAAAGGTTATTCAGTGTAATAGTTAGACTAAAGATTTCTTATTAACAATGTGGGTTTTTTCTGAAAAGCATAAGGGTTTTTTCTGAAATAGACTAAGCAGAGAATCATGAGAGCCATCAGAGAGATAGTAAAAACAGAAATTCCAACACTGTGCAGATTTATTTTTTTGGGAAATCTGAGATTCTAACATCAACTGTTTTTACTGCATTATCTCCTTTAACATCAGCTGGAGTCTGACATGCATCCATCAGCAGAAAATCTAGAATTCCTACATTGTCAGAACCTAACAATATTGGTCCCAGTAGATCTTTTACAAACAGTTGTCTTCCATGTTGTTCCAATATACAATAGAAACAATACGACTTTCATGTTGAAACAAGTACTTTTTATTGAGGATTCTTTAAGATTTATTATTTTAAACTATATGAAACATAACAAATATGCTAAAGAATTTCTCAGTAGTACTGCTGAAATAAACTAGCACAGCACCAAATTTAGTGCAGTGCGCTATGTACCAACCATTCACAAAGTAATGTCCTGGATGATTTTTTTTAAATAAAAATATCTCTAATGTCTTCTGGGTCTCAACACTTTGCTCTCCCTACAAACTCCTGTAAACAATTCAAAGACAGGCCATGAACTCAGAAGCAGAAAATGCATGTCAGATTCTGTCTTCAAAATAGTCTATATAATTCAAAATAACTGTTGTTTGAACTACTGAGAACAATTATGTGCTTAAGGAACAGTTAGAAATGCTAGCCTAGAAAGTTTGCTTTGGCTTACACAGTTTACCTTAATATGATGGGTGGAAGGCAGAGGGTATAATCCAAAGGCACCTACGATTATGAGAGTGCTTGTTAAACATTTCTTTTTCATGAAATATATAGTTTGGTTGTTCCTTACCTCTGTTTTCTCATTCCCTGCTGATTTACTGCATGGCTTTTATAGAGGCAGCTGTCTGCTGTTGTGAAAACAATGCTGAGCTTGCAGCTTTATTTTAATTCTAAAGCTGAACTGGTTTTAAGATGGAACTTAGCCAGCCTCTCAAAAGAGCTATGTGACATGACTCACTGTGGGAGAGAGAAGGGGACTATGGGCTGTCAGTCCCATCCTCTACAGAAAACTGAAAGAATGGCTAGAATGAGTTCTTTTACCTAAGGTGTGAGTTTTTCCTTTTTTTTAATAAAAAAGTTGCCTATGATACTCAAAAATATTTCAGTCTTACCAAGAGACAATAGTTTTGAAAGTGAATTTAGACAAGAGCTTGCTAATATATAAGTTTTGCAGTTTTTTGCTTTCCAAACCTTGCAGGAAGCCATTGACTACAAAGCTATGAAGTATGGGCATATTCTTCTTGAAGGACCAGGGACTGTAGCCTGCTGCCAGAGATGATGAGGAGAATCAAACTGGTTGGTTGGTTGTTCTAGACATCTGATTTTTACAGAAGTATCTGGTTTTCACTCATTTAAAGCTGATTCATTAACTTCATTGGGAGTTTGCTCATCAAGACATGCCTCTTGTTTGGGTTTCAGAAGATGGTTAAAACAATAAATAGTACAGAAAGAAAAGTTTTGAGCTTTCTGTGAACTTCAACAGAAATTAGCTTTACTAGGTTCTTAGAAAAAGCTGCTCCTTTGTTTGGTACATCTCCAGAGGTTAGTAGGATAAAGTTCAAAATACCACTAACTCTTAATTTCCTGAGAGTAATCCAAATGCGATAGAAAATGGTATGTAAATAATACTGTGGTCACAAACAGGATGCCATAAAAAATGTGTTGGTGGGAAAAACTGAGCGTAAATGACAGCTTTGAACAAGAGAAACCTCACTCTCTTGGTGCGTGGAATTTCTAACTCAGAAATTACACAAGTTTTACACTTACATAGTAACAAACTCCTCTCTGCATGTGATTCAGCACGTTACCTCAAGTAGCACATAATGATAATGGCACACCTTTAGTGCCTACTCTTTTGTTTATACAATTTCTTAGACACAGCTATAAAAGAATAAATATGTAGATTCCCATTCCTTTTACCCATTTGGTAATAAGGAACAGCTCCTTAGTAAGACATCCCAACACACTTCTTCATAAACAAATACAAGCTACAGAATGCAATGGAAAAATCAAACCATTAAACATAATGTTTACCTGCAGAAGTAATCGTTCAAAGGCAAGGAAATTGTCCCATTTGGAAGTGTGGGGGTGTTTCAAAGTCTGGACTGTGGCCAGCACAAGCTGTAGAAGACCACAGTGGTTCTCCAAAGCTTTGAGATTGTTTCGGAAAAGCTGAATGTATGAGCTGAGCTGTTCAGGGGTGACTCTGCCTGTAGAAAGGAAAACAGAACACAGCATTCAGTGGAGACAAATGCAAAACTAATTTTTTTAAATTATTGTGAAAAGGTTATAGAGAACTTTAGAGTCCTCTCCACTATGGGTCTGATCTTAGCTTTGCTGCAATCACTGGGAGCTTCAGCTGCAGCAACAGGTCCAGGACAAAGACTTACATCATCCATGAATTGTGCCTTGAGATATGTAATATGGCAGGTTTTTAACAATGTACAACAGATGGTGACATAAAGGGTAATACTTTTGTTTTCAGACAAAGAGGGACATTAATTTCAGCTAGGGAAATAATATTTGATGACTACTTCTAAACAATCTTTCTGTTTTTACCAGAAGTCCAACGGGAATTTGCAAGCTTTTTACCTTACAGCAAATTCAAATCTTCTCACTACTTCCAGAGGGCACATTTTTTGATTAGTCTTGACTCAAGAAACAGATATAATGTTAGTGACACAGGGAACTGACTTTTGGAGCTATTCTTGGAAGGGACGCTTCCAAGGTGTGACCCTTCAATTTCTGACATGCAGTAACCACAGCATGATTTCACCAGCTGTTTGAAAATAAACAATGCTCACACACGGTCCTGTAGATCTCTTCTTATTAGAAGAGCATGAGGGGCACCATTTGGGCCAGATGAACACTACAGGATTAGCTGTTTATCCAACATTAAAATGCCAGCTGAACTGCTCAAGCAATTTATATTCTGGAAGGGATCTCTTTCAGGAAGGAAGACAGCTCATCTATCCCAAGAAAATCTCCACAGATGGCAATTACACATGCCATCAACAGACAGGCAAAAATGGTGTCAAAACACCATCCTAGTTGCAAGTCTGGATTGCCAGCCAGTTCAGGGCTGGTTCCTGGAAGCCTCTGCCAGCAACAAGTCATCTTCCTCAAGCAAACCAGACCTAAAAAGCAGGGATATATGAGATAGAGTGAGAAGGATCCTCTAACTTAAATAGGACAATCTTTAGTGCCAGGAAGACATGAGGGTGTCCTGATGCTAAGTGGTTCATAGCTTACAACACTGATCATTTCAGTCAGAATTTTTCCATAAAGGAAAAAATCTTGTAAAACTGCCACTGTGTTTCTTCTCTGTGTTAGGTTATATCATCACTTAACTAGGCTCTCCATCTGCCTTCATCCTTTCAGTATCATATAAATGGCAAATAAATTATTCCAACAGTGAATAATTGTTGAAAGCTCTTCCTCTTAGTTTCAGTGATATCAAGGGCGGTCTTTAGAAGAGCATTTAGATTTGGGAAAGCTGCTAAATAAAGCAAAAACACACAGGCTCTTTATGTGAATTTTAATGGAAAGCATCAAACCGAAAAGTCAGCAAATTAACACACAAATCAAGCTGACACCACTCAGTAGGCCAGAGGGCTGACAAAAAGGCTTCCACGGTTAGCCCACATCGGCAAAAACAGCAACCATGGCCATGTGTGTTTTTAGACTAAACACTGGAGCTTTAAGTCTTGTTTTATTTCTTTTAAAGCTGTGTCAGGCAGATTTACACGGTGATTTGAAAATGTCAGTCCATGGTGCCTTGCAGCATACCTTTGATAATGACTGCATTATTAACCAGAGCAGTCCTGATATATTGTAGCATATTCAAAATCTGATAACTTGCTTCAATTGAGAAAACGTGCAGACCTTCCCTCATATGAATCAGAAAAATAGGAGGGCTTTCAAGACTTCTGATTTCAATTTAAAAAAAAAAAATTAAATAGTTTTGTTCCACATTGTTCCTTGTGAAAGCGAATCCAGATGAAGCACCAGATCAGTTTGAGAGCCATTCAGCACCATTTTAGATAAACAATCAAATTCTTTCCCACCTTCAGAATACCACCAAAAGAAAGTCCAGCGCATATGTAAGTACAAGGAAAGCCCTAACCTTAGCAAGTCATTAACAAAACTTATACTGGCATTAAGGAGTGCAGCATCTCATCTGTGATATTTACAATACCCATAGAACCACTCAGATCCAGGGTTTGAGAGTTCCAGCCAACTTCTACACAGCAATCTCCCTGGACAGCTGGCTGATAAATACAGTTCCAGTATTCTACTATTCCAGTAGCTGAGGAAAGGAATTTGGGAAAGTAATTGGTGGTAATCAGCAATTAGATGACTTTTCCGGAGGCCTAAATCCTCATCATCTTCCCTGCTGCTTGCTCACAGAGGGAGATTTCAGCACAAAAGACTACTGCTAATCTAATTTCAGCCCTACCAGCCCTTTGGATTTTTGAAGTCCCTCTGTTGCTTCAAATTGTTTCATTGCAATGTCGCAGATAGATCCTAAAAAATCGAGAGGAGATCTATTTCAACCACATCATGTCTCAACTTTCATTTTGTTCTCTTAAAGCATATCTCAAAGTTCACAGGCAGAACATGGCAACTACTAGCAAAAGGACTTCAGTGCAAGTGTCTTGTCCTGCTCTCTTCTTCCTGCTCTATCACACTCATGCACCTCTCTGAACTCTAGATCTATTCATAGTCAGAAGTCTGTGTGGGCATCAAAGCCTGACTCTGAGAAATAATTATACTGACAAAGCACTCGATAATGTTTAAATTCCTGGATGGGGAAAGGAAAATCTTGACCCCAACCACTGTTAAGGATTTAAAAGTACTGATAACCTTTTTGAACAAATGCCAGGAATTCCTTATTGTCTACGAAATAACCTTTGCCATTAACAGTTATAAAGCAGAATGTGTGAAACAGGTATATTTGTCCCAAGCTCAGTCAACTACATTAAATCCCAATATAGGACTTGAAAAAATGACATCTACTAAAAGCAATATTAAAACAAAACAAAAACCAACCCACACACACACAAATAAAAACAACTACAAACTTCAATAACAACAACACAAATCACCCCAACACTTTGAAGCCTCAAGCCTCTTCACAAGTATAACAGAGAGGATAGTATCAGTAGGTAGTCACTGGGAAGTATCCCAGTGAAACCCAAAACTTAACAGAATACAGGAGGATGGGGAGCAGGTAAGAAAAACAGACTGATGATGTGTGAGAACTCATTCAGCTAAAAAACAGTGAATGGCTAGTTTGGCACAATTAATATATTTGTGCACTAAAGAAATAATCTTGGGAAACAGAATGAAATAATAATGCAGGGAATGAGACTGGATATTGCAGAAACATGACAGGCTAGTGACCAATCTCACTAATGAGGCACCTGTCCTATGCAAAAAACACTGAACATCAGTGTGATGAAGCAACTCTGTGTTTTAGGGCTCTGATAAATGGAAGATAAAAAGTAAGATGTAACAGAGACTAGACTAGCCTAGGAAAAGAGAAATATAACATTTGTGTCAAGGAAATCAGCTACTTTATCTAGCTAATATCAAGAGTGTGAAAAGCTCCAGGACAAATGTCCTAGGAAAAAAAATCTTACATCACACCTAAAAATGGGATAAAATGCAAAGTACATTTATCAAAGAACATCATGTCAAATTGAGATGTAAACAATTATCAAATGAATTACAATGCAAATGGATTTAACATAGCATTAATTGTGCCATAACCATATTTGAATGGGAAAAGACTAGGATTACAAGAATTGTACCTAAGAAACATCCACAAACAAAAAGTACTAGTATATAAAAAGAAAAGGTAAAATAAGAGTGTTCTTCTGTGTGCTTGTACATATTTATAGTACAAATTTTAGTAACAAATGGTGCCAAAACAGGTGCTGTCAGAAGCTTGTGGAACATCGTTAATATGGAGAAAGAGCAGCCAGCAGATCTGGATTGCTTTGAGTATTGGACAAATGTAAGTAGGATGAAATTTATCAGTATAAAAATGATGCATTTTGAGTCTAGGGTAAGAGCTGTAAATGTGGAGTTAAAACCTGGAAATGACAGAAGGAAAAAATGTCTAGGCTTCTTCATTGTAAAAGAGCAGGTACAATTCTTTTCAAGTGATACAGTTGTGGTAAAAACAGAGGCCACAGAATGCCTCAATATGTAGAGGCCATAGAAATGCCTCAATACAAAGCCTCTCCCTTCAGGAGTGTGCTCTGTGCAGCTCAAATCACTCCCATTCCTGGAAGTTTAACTCAAAACTGTGATGCACACACAGAGTCACTGTAACAACTAGGATGACAGAGAACTAAAGTTAGGAAAGCAAAACAGAAATGTCTGGCTTATATGGGCTCCCTGCAGCAGCTGGAAAAAAAATGAGGTCTCTTTGAATACATAAAAAATATTTACATGAAAGTTCATACAACCAGTGGGGATAAATAATACATGAATATATTTACACATTAAGACATTAAGAAATATTACTGTATCAATCAGTCTTCCAGTAGTGGAGGCAAGAGTGGAGGCAAACAAATGTAACTTGCTCTAAGGTGAGGTTTGATGAGTGTCTAATGAGCAGTTGTATAAATGTTCACAGGCATAATTCAATACAAATGGCCTACTTCAATCCTTTATTCCTATGATAGTTAATTTGTAAAAATATTGGTTGAATTCCACCTCCAACTTTCAAGAATTTAGAGCAGATCCCAAAAGAACTGCAGAACAATTTTGCCTACTTTTCAATTACAAAAGGTGCTACTTGGTTTTGGGTTTGTTTTTATTAATAATTATTGGATAAATAATATGTTGCTAAATACAAAAACAGCAGCACTGAATATCAACATTTTCAATGTTTTACCATATCAAATATACACAGTTCATATACATGTACAAATGATGACATGCACAATTAGCCTGAAGGGAAGAAGTATTTCTGTTACTGGCACAGCAGATTACTCAACACAGACATACTGCAGCAGAAATTACCAGCAACTGATATTAAAGGTCTGTCAAAAATCTGGGTTTGAGTAGTAAAAGTAGACTGAGTGGAGCAGAAAGACCTTAGCAGTTAAACAAAAAAGTCAACTGGACAAACTACATTTGTAGATATTAAAACACAATTTACCAGTATGACTTTTTTTCCATTTGAAATTAAAGCTGCAGTCTATGTAGTGCAATGCAGGCATTGCTTCAAGAATATAACTATTTTTCAAGATGGATTTACTGGTAGAAGTAATTTTTTAAAATTCAGAATCCATAAATGCCTATGCATCCAATAAAAATTTATGGCTGAACAAGGTGTTTAAAGAGCAAAGGTCAGAATTATCAATGCACTGTTCCGAACATCCAGGCCTTATTTTTTTCATATAACAGTTAATTATCTCCATAGGGACAAGGAAACAAGTAAAGAGGAAAGTACATTTTGAGACCAACTGAGTAAATCCGTGGATGCTCTTCCAAGACTTCGGGAACCGCCAGATACACACAGCTTTTAACTTTTTTCAGTTTTATGCAAGAGCTTCACTGGCTGGAATCCTTTTGCTGAGGTCCATTTTCCACTTGAAAGAATGAAGAATAAGAAACAATCTTGGCATGCTTATGCTCACAGATGAGATTTTTCAAGTCAGTAGAGGGCTGAGGAAATCCAGATAAATTGTTTTCCTTGTCCACAGTCTAAGCAACATAGACCTATCTCTCCCAGTAGCAATGCTGGATACTTGAGAGGAATGTAGAAAGCTCTTGTACTCCACAAAGCCAACTGGGCAACTGTGCTGCTAAGGGAGCTGGATATTTGACAAACTGAGTCAGAGCAATTGAGCCGGGCAGATGTTGCCCCTTATGTCTCCTTGTTAATCTAATTTCCAGATGTTGTTATTAGCTCAAAATTCTTTTGTACTTCATGGGAAGCTTCACTAACAATCTTTAACAACAAGCGCCAGGAAAATAATTCAATCACAACTTTTGTTTAGCTTACTTCAAAAGTCATCCAGCCTTTAAACTGTTAACAAAGAAAAGAAGAACATCAACTAATCCCTAGTTCTTTGGAAAGAAGGAAAGTAGGCCAGTATGGGATGCTGTTTGGCTGGCTTCTCCAGAATAAGGCTCTGGACCTGAAGAGCTCTAAACCTTACAGCAGACTGAAAACAGATGTCTCAGGCTTGTTTCTAACAGCACACACTCATCTCCCGCGAACGTGAGCCCATCTGTTCTGGGGTTTATGGTCACTTGTAGGCCTCTCCCTTTTTTGTGGCAGAAACACCAGTACCCAGATAACCCCACAGTCACAGGTATGAGTAGAAAGAGCAAGTCACCACTAGAGCAATGCCAGGATAAGCTCCTTTTTGGAGTCTGAGCAGTCCCTGAAATACATCCCAAAGTACGCTGCCACAAGGCAGGGGCAGGCTCCTGCTGCCTGCCCCCACAGCACTGTGCCATCAAGGAAGAGCTGTGATGAGCCCTTACTGACTCCCATTCCTCTTGCCACCTTAACAACATTTGCAGAACACAGGCATTGGAGGTCAGCCACTCTGCCCTGTCTGTCATAGGCTTTTTAGTACATCTCAAGACCCTAAGGGAGGCAGAGCCTGCCACATCTCACGTCTGAAGGTGTATATTGCAGCGGCTTTCATGGAGCCACAGACAATGGTGGCAACTATGCTAATGTTTAGCAAATTCTGGAATAGAGGCACATACCCAGAACAAATAAAGCTGAACTCTATTTACTACTCAGCTAGCACTTGCCATGTAGCTTGAACATCTTACCTGACTTGGCTTCAGTCCCATCAGCTGTAGCATTGAGTTAGTTAGCCCAAAAGCAGTTTATTCTCTATCAGTAGATGTGTATGGTATCTTTAAATCCTTGTTTAACAGTGTTCCTATACAGCCCAATTATATATGGCCTAAGCCATGTGCTTGCTGTTTTAGCTTTCTCACCTAATAGGCCTTAATCTCTTATTACAAAATGGAAACCACACTTAAATATGAGTTCCGTTGACTATTCTTTTGAAATTCTTTTACATGCCTTAAAACAAATAAAACCTAATCAATTAGGTGGGACAAATATAACTAAAGCACTCTAAAGCAATCATCAAGATTTTTGGTTCTAAGCATCTAAATCCAGATGTCTAAATATGACCCTAGTTATGATTTATGACTCCTAGAACGTCTACAGTTTCATGTTTTCAAATACATCCTGAAGGCTTTGAAAAATATACAGTTTAGGTGTTTCAACATGAGTTGATAATTTTTTTTCTTTTCTGTCCTTCAGAACTTTGTTTTTAAATGTTCTGGCCCTTCAAATGATTGTTTCCTTCTTTGTGCACTCTACCATTCAGTTTTCTCTCTTCTGATTGTTAAATCAGTGTGCACAGAAAAGTAACAATCATATCTAGCTAGTGTCTACAGTACTTCCTGATTGCCCTCCCAAATATTTAAGCAAATTTTAAAAAAAACTAACTGTATGAATAAGCAGGTGAAATCTTGTCTTCCAGAATTAAGCTTCCCAGGGGTTATCAATATTAAACTTGTAATTTAATACTAGCATACCAGAGTTTACCAAATACTCCTCAAAATTCTGAGTAAATATGCATAGGGGTTGGATTTTATTACTTAGTTTTTACCACTTCCACCAAGTTAATAAATACAGAATACTAGGCAACTCCCAAACAGACAATCTCCAGCCTTTAAAACCCAGGAACCCCTGGAAACAGTAATCCACAGTTTCTGCAAAAGGACTTGAAATCTACAAATTTGGCGGAATCATATCCAGAACACTTTAAACTTCTCACAGAAATGAATCAACTTGTTTGTCTTTAAAAAAACGTTCCCAAAGGAATGTCAGGTGGCTTGTGCATGTCCTCATTTAGCCCTACGACATATGTTCTCAGACACTGAAGCACTTCATTGTGTTCTTGGCACACTGCCCCAGAGAGAAGGAGGTCATTGTTCTTGTTTGGTACACTATTCACAGAACTTGTTATTTCTCTTATGATTTCTGGAAGACTTCTGCAGCTGAGAATATCCTAACAATAATTTTGGGTGGTAAGCAACTAAATAGGGATGGAAAACATGATGATGTATGAGCATGTACATATGTAATTCACCATGTCTCCGGTGTAACGAGTCATCTTTTGTGAGACTCAACGAAGAGGCTTACACAATTATACTTGGGGGAAAAAAGTGTTGGGCAACCCACACAGTTGTATTGAATTGCCATGTTCTACCTCCAGTTTTACACCTACAGATGCTGCACGCACACCAGCACCTATTTTATCTTTGCTCTAAATCCTTTGGCACTCAGTGACACTTTGGTCACTTTGGACACTTTGACATCACTTTCAGCCACTCGAAGTTTGCTCCCCCTCCTTTTTTTAACATAAGTAAATTCTAAAGTCCTTTCTGTGATTGTCAGACACACAAAGCACATTACTTAGTGCTGATACCACAACAGTGTTCCACTAAAGTGCAGGTGCCATGTGTTCCCACTGAATGCCAGAACCAGCATCTTCCAACCCACACTCATCAAGTCTTCCTTGTGGCTGATGCATCCTACAAAATGAAGATATCACAGCAAATTCTATCTTATTTTCAACCAGGCTGCTTCCCCACAGATATAAAAGAACAGCAATTTCAGTGGATTTCATTTTCTGAACTTGAAGTATTTTATTTTTCACCCAGATACAAAGAGGCTTAAAGGACCTGCTCCTGTATTTTTAAGCACATCCTGATTATCACAGAAGGACAGTCTACTATATAGTGGTAGTTGGTTTTTTTTTAAAAAAAAAACCCTTCAAATTCAAAAATCAAAATATTTACTTTCAAGACTGAGATGATACAATAGAACTCAATATCAGCAAAAAATAAAGAACGCTTAGTGAGTAAAAAAAAGTCTGGTGTTTATCTGAAAAAACCTCACTAAATAAATTTTAGCAGAGAACAGAAGATGGTAATACAATTACTTCTTTTCAGGAAGTTGCATCAGCATTCATAACTGATACTTTACAAATTTATGTGTGTGTGTGTATAGATATTTCTTTTCTTTTTAATCAGCTTATTTCTATAGAAAAGGACTTTTGATCTAGTTTTATCTGAACTGACTCACAGGTGCTCAAAAACTGGAAGAAGCATTTCAACCTTTTCTGGACAATTTGTTTTGTTTGGTATAAAATTGTTTGTTTAGAGATGTAAGAAACTGACTTGCTAATACGACAGATTCCAGAAAAAGAACAAGCAAAGTTAGTTGTGAAATCCCTCAAAACAATTCAAGTTGCCAGCACATGTGCAAGTAAATGCTATTTAAATTTTTAAGCCTTTCACTCGAAATAATTTTCTCTTGATCTAAATAGTACAAAAAAATTAATAACAACATGGATTTTCATTAAACCTTTGCTTCAAAACTTCACAAATGTTTATCTGCACATCAATGTTTATCTGCACATCAATGTTTACTCTCAACTATCATGAACATTTACTGAAATTGTCTAGAGAAAGACACATTAACATAGGCTTTTCCTTATACTTTTATTAAGACAAAAAGACTTCATATTGAAGTTTATATAAGCTTTGCAGTATGACATTAGGAAATAATACAAATAATGAGATTACATATTCATAGAACTTCTGCAAGGGCAACGCTTGTGTTTACTTTTAAATTTTTAAGAATTATCTTCAATTCTAATCACAACCAGACACAGAAGGAGACTTGGCCCCATGTTTATATTTCAGTGTTTTGGTTTATTTTCTACCAAAAAAAAGTTGACATAAAAACAATGAAAAAATTAAAACTTTATCCAAGAAAATCAAGGATCATAGAAAGACTAATGTCACACCAGTCCCTTCTTAAAAGTAACAGAAAGGTTTGCCAAATAGTTCTGCACCCATGTGCCAACCACAATTTAATCAAAGAAAACATACTACCAACATATTTTTCTGTTTCCCATCACTGCACAGGGTTCTGTGTTTCACTTCCATTTGCTAACTGTTTCACAGCAGTGAAGTGCAAAGTAGATGAGGTACGAGACACAAACATGATCGGCTTCACAGTTTTATTAGGGCTTGAACCATTACTGATCTTATACCACAAGAAAGAACTTAGCACACAGTACATTATTCACAGAACAATGAGAGACAATTCAGACAAAAAAACCTTTACTGATACTTTGAAAAATAACTTAAATTAGTTTTGCAAGAATATGAAGTCTCAGAATTAGAAATAAAGTTAAAAAAAATCAACAAGACTTCAGGGTAAAACGTGGTATTTAGTACTTCAGAATGAGATGAAATTTTTCTTTAAACTTAAATCAAGAATGAGTACTCCCAACACTACACTTCTTTTTTTAAGGTAAATTCACACAACCCATAATTAAGTAGTCATAAAACAATCAAACAAAAAAACCCTAACTCAAGACAACCCACAACACTCAAATTTGAGGAACACTTGATCTGCTAAACAAGAACAGCTAAAAGCCATTTACAATCACCTGCAGGGAATACTTTCCTAAAATATGGAGGGAGAAATTTTGCCTCCAAATAAAATTCTTGCAAGAGAGATGCTACAGAATGTTCCCCAAGAATTTTTTTTTAAATTTCAATACTCTTCTGGGTAGTTGCAGTTTTGGATTAAAACATCTCTGCTTACCTATTCTGCTTAAAATTTATTTTTGCTATAACTGCACATCACATTATCTATCTCAGTCTCCTTCTATAACCATAGCATGCTTCCTTGAAGAATAGGGCAGGACTTAACTCCCAGGACCCCTTCCAAACTCATCCTCAGAAGCTGGGTCTGTTGTTGCAGTAGCAGAAGCCAGTGGGATTGCACATTCCAAACCCTTCTTTTCATCTCTACAATTTAGATGAGGATTTGGTACTCCAAGGTACTTTTCCTTCAGACAGGATGTATAAATGACACAGATGTTCAAGCATCCATTTTTAACTGTTTTCTCACCTCAGGTGGATTTGAGTGTGTACATTTCCCAGAAAAAGAAATCCTGTACTTTGAGGGTCATATTGATACTCTGCCATTAAAGATAATACAAACCAGTTAACAAATAACAGGTAGATGTGAAGTGGTGTTTACCCTTCTTTGTAAGGAAACACAACCTACTGAAAAACAATTCAGCAGGCAAAGGAGGGAGGGGAGCAAGGAAAGGTAAGAGACAAACAAAAGAAACTAGTAAGTTGTTAAAAAAAGAAAAAAAAAAACCCAAAAAGAATAATTGATTGAATCAGCTGAGCAGCTACAAGATTGACAGAGCTGGATAAGAACAAGCTACCTACAGCTGCCTTTTTCATTTTAGACTTTACTTCTTCCTCATGAAATACACTGTATTGCTCTGCTGGTTGAAAGTTCTTCCACTATTAAACTGATAGAATAGTCTAACAGTGAATCCATGACCTAGGTCCTTTGAAGACCAGGATTAAATGTGTCTGTCCAATTGAACATGAATCAGCCATATGCCCTTGTACCAATTAAAGTGAATCATGTACTAGGTGGGCATCAGAACAAATGCAACTGGCAGGCAGAGAGAAGTGGTTGTAAATCTCTATTTAGTACTTGAGAGACAGCATCTTAAATATGAAGTTTTGGGCTCCACAGTACAAGACACACTACAGTGTGTTCAGAGAAGGGGCACTACAGTGATTTAGGCTAGAGAAAATGATGCACAGGGAAAGGCTAAGGGAGATGTGTTTGCTTAATCTCAAGACATGAAAGCAGCAACAGGTGTAACTGTCTTCATGGATGTGATAAGTGGTTACAGGGAAGACTGAATCAGACATCTTGGAGGTGCAGAGCGAGAGGACAAGAGGCCATGGTCACACACTGCAGCATGTGAATGACCAAACTGTTAAGACCGGTGTGGAGTAACCAGACAGGCTGTGGAATTTAGTGGCCAGTGCTCAACTCACCATATTAATATTCAAAATCCAGCTGAACAAGGTGCAGTGTATCTAGTCTAACTCTTAAGCTGTCCTTGATTTGGGTAGGAGGTTGGACTACATGAACTTCAGAGATCCCTTCCAACCCAAGATTATTCTACGGTTGATCCCTACCTGTTGATATCCCATTTCCCTCATTCTGTGCTATGATGGAAGCAGTTATCAAAAAGGGCAACATTCCTGCCAGACCTTCTCAATCAACTTTATATCATGTAATTCTTCCTCTGGAATGCACTTGATAAGAAAGGATAAATAGCCATGCTCTCAAAATGAGCTTTCTACCACTGCCTTATCTTCTTCTTTACCACCAAGGTTCTGCCACACATTTGCCTCCACACCAACAGCTGTTGCCAAGGCCAGTAAGAACTCAATTCAATCTTCAACCTGCACAGGATTCACACCGACAGCATAAATACTTGCTCCTCATAAATCACATAATACTTTCAACTACAGGAACCTATACGGGCTAGACAGGAAAAAAAGGCTGGATAAGTTGCAAAATATGCATATGGACATCTCACTTCATGTAGTTCCAGTTATTTTGAGGTGTGCTCGTTTTTTCTTTTGAGTAACTATTTTAAGCTCTCAAGGATGCTATTCTGAGTATCAGCAGGTGAGAGTGAAAAGAAAATGAACAGGCACAATATCCAGCTTGAAAGAAGTATAATGACTAGCACAAAGATGGTTCCTCAGCTGGTGATGCTCCTAAACCACACTACATGCTAATGCAGTATCACTTACTGATGAAAACCAAACTTTTTCTCATGCCTCTCCATCTCAGCTGCATTGCCACATCTCCTGAAAATCAGAGAACTTTGTTGGTAGGAATATGAATATTCCTCATCTTTTCGGTTACATCTAGTGAGTTATGGAAATTAAGTGGAAAGTTTAGCTGTTTAAGAAAAACAGCATACTCTCTGCACATGTGGAGCTCAGAACATTTCTGTCCTAAACTGGCAAAGCCAGATGACTATCAGAAGATGGGATCTATTTAGTTAGTTAGGTGAACCCTTAGAAGGGTTGAAGCCCTGAACTTCAGCCTGTTGTAATACTGTAAAGTGAATCAGCCATAATATCAATGTCTTTCTACAGTTCTCAATGTGGTAAATACTGTCCAGAAACCATCTTCATCAACAGTTATCAGAGAAAGCCTATCCCCACAATACTCAAAGTACATTCCCCTGGAAATGCAAAGGCCTATACAGAAGCCTCCCAAATAGGAACATTTCCAAATTTTACAGAAACTTGACTTCAAAGTCTTCAAAAATATTTAGCACACTGAGAAGCAAAAAGCCTTCCTGCCTCCGGGGTGAATGATGCAAGGAAACATCTGCTATACTGACCATCACTGAGGTTGGGAACATTTGCTTCAGGTCAAGACTACGTTTTTAGCTGCACTACAGGGAAAAACCAGGATCTCACTATTGCAATAGGCTGGAAAAAAAAAATACACATGGCTAGAAAGTCCCACATTGCAGGACTCCTGTTACTTTTAAAGAGACAAAGAGCAGACTAACTGAACTTCAGAACTGCCTGTTCAGGATCCAGGCTGTACAATGGAAGGAATTCAGGTCTGAGAAAAGCAGCATTCCCCTTTTCCTTGGAAAAATGCCCTGAGAAGATCAGGGAGCCCTTGAAGGGGCAGCGTGAGACCCATTATTAGACATTTGGGACCCCTCAGGATAAACCAGGCCAGTGTCAGTGGAGTTTGTACAGGAATCCACCCACTTCATGAGGCTGCCTGGAGGAGAACTTTGGCTGCTGCCTTACTGATCCTGCTACTTGCTCTCCCAAAGGATTTGGAAACCAGGTAAACAGGCATCAGAGAAATATGACAAGCATCCCAAGAACCAGTCTACAATATGATGTCTTCTCTGCAAAATGAGGGGCCTTAGTGTCTCCAAACCCAGCTGCAATCCAGGTATCTACCACTTACAGAGATATACTGCAGAATGGATTCAAACACCCCACAGACCACACTGAGCTCTGCAATGATGACCTTCCTTCTACTCCCTTGCAAGGACTTCAGACTCAGACTGGTGATGTCTCACTACTTGTCTCCATCACAAAATTGTCCTAATGGCTGCCCAGGGTGGATTTTAGATAACCGAGATCAGACTTGTTTTATCTAGAAATATATATATATATATGTACTTACCTACCTTATTAGCTTGTCTGGTAGCTTTTATCCTTAAAAATTACTCCATAAATTTATGGCATTGAATATTTTTATACTGGTCTCATAAAGAACAAATAGCATGTTAAACACTGCATGTTAAAACTGCATGTTGCAGTCCAATGCAACTCTTCACTTAAAAGAAAATAATACACATTTTATATGTTTTATGTTTTTTGATAAAGTATTGATCCACTGTATTGATCCTCTCCATTTTAAGCAACTGCTATAAACTCAAAATATTATTTCATATTGTCATACTAGAATGTCAGCATCTTCCTATTTCTACCCAAACAAATAAAAGTTCAATTCAGCCAATACAAACCACCCCATTTGAAAAAGTTACAGCACTCTTTTTTTACTTCACAAAGACTAAGGCTTTGCTGATTTTATAGTGAGCTTCATTTTTAAAACTGTATTTGTACAATTCAAATGGAAAGAAACCAAATGACTTTTCTCCCCCTAACAAGGGCTTGTGGAACAGTACACTGCACTTTGTTTCTGTTACTGTGCCAGTGTTTCAACTTTCACCAGTCTCCATGCCAGTAAAAAGACACAATAAAGGAATTCAGCCTCAGTCAAGGTTTACCGTGTTCTTTTCAAACAGAAGGGTAAGGGTGCTGCTAAAGCCACAGGAGAACATTTGTAGAAAAGGTTTTACCACTGCCAAATACTATGCTAATAGTAAAGCTTTCAAGGAGAGAGGCAGGGCAGGCCATGCTCAGAGGATGATTAAGATATGCATCAGACTAATGAAGAATGGAGCAGGAAATTCAGGAATGGAAAAAGCAGCAATCTCTCTGCTGCTCCAGAGTCGCTTTGTTACAGTCACTTACTAAGGCGTGGGCAGAAGTAATCCCCTTCCAGTATTTACAATTTCACTTAAATTTAGCACAATGCTATAAATCCTGCCCAAAAGCTATTAAGACATTCTTTTCTTCCAAAGAGCTTTTCAAAATGATATTTATTCTTTAAATAAAATACATTTTAAATGCGAGGATTTTTATTATGTCGAAATAATTTACACCTATGTGTTTACACCTGCACAACAGGATATCTGACCAGAATTTGGCAAGTATTTACCAGCCCTCATCTGGGTACATTACACACAAATGCAAATACCACAGAGGAAAAATGGAGCTGATGTATTTCTTAAAAAGTGTTGTTTGCTGGCTTTTGGGTTTTTTGAAGTGTGTATGTATATAGGTTGACATGAAATATTTTAATGCCTCTTTATTTAAATTACATCTAGAAAAGGACAGCTTCACCTATTTACATGCAAACAAATACTTCAGACATCCCCACTACTACCTCCCTTTATACAACTAAAACAATGAATATGCAAATCAAGAACACCTGAAAGCAGAGCTCCAATCTACCCAGTTCAAAAAACGTAACCATAATTATTGTATCCTTTATTTCTCTTTTTTCTCCTTCATCACATCTCTTCTCCTCTCTTCCTGCTGAACTCAATGGAAAAATATGGAGTTCCCAGTGGCCTGCAGACATTTGCAGGTGCTGGAGAGGACATGTGTCCCCTTCTACAGTTTTCCTACTCTCCTTCCTTCTCAGGAGGAGGAAGACACATTCAGAAGATATCAGAAAGCAAAAGCTTGAGCTGTGTGTCCTCCCAGAACTGTCATTGCTCCTGCCACATCAAGAAGGCAGAGAAAGAGGAAAGCTGGGCATCAGGCACATCCCTTGCAGGGGAAAAGTGGAAGCACATGAACACCTCAGAGCAATGAGCAGCCTTTCAAAGCTCAGAGAACAATAGAATTTCTTTTCCTTTCACTGAAAGTACAGAAACAGGATGTGATTGAGTTTCCCAACACTGCAAAGGGCTCCCATGCTGCCAGTGTCACAAGTGATGCAGTTTTTCAGGCAGGTGGCCACTGCAGGAGGGCTCAGCTACACCAAATGGAATTCAAAGCTTTGCTTTCAAATGTAATTCACTCCTCATTTCCAGGAAAAAAAAAAAAGGCAAAAAAGAAGTACTAAGGAAAATACTCTTACCATCTGACACAGCTGGTCTTAGTAAAGAGAGTAAGAGGAAACTTTCATGCTGAAAGTTTCTGACATTTAATATCATGGCCATAAAAAACTCAGAAAATACCGTAAGTGTTGAGAAAAACAATGTGCAATCCACCGAGATCTTGTAACATAGGCAGAACCTGAGGTAAAATCATAAAAAACTCAAGTCTAAGCACAGAGCCCAGTGAAAGCATTCCCCTTCTCTCCAGCCAGAGCTGCCTCATATCACAGCTGCAGTGGAAGGAGCATTTCAATAAACCACAGCAATCAGGACCAGAAGAGGCCACTCTGGTTTTTTTCTTCCCAGCAAATGCAGCAATTGATAAACAGCACCATTTCCAGATTCCCTACAAAAAAGTAAGATGCTCTGCAGCATGGTGAACAAGCAGTGAATGCTGTATACGTGTCCATTTAAGAAGTCATTAACAAATATGTGTCATTGCACAATATGACATCTGGGTGTGAGTTTCAGGTTTTCTGCATTTCTGCTCAGTAAGAAATGGTTTACTTTGGTGACTCTAATGCTCCCCTCTCCTTGTTTCTGATTTTATCACTGTTTAACATTTACAAGACTACCTCAAACTTTACTTCACCCTTTCAATTTCAACTACAAAGTTAACAACTGATTATGATGCTAGTGCAAGATAAATATACAATTCACAGAAGAACAAAATTCTGTTAATATTACTTTTTGCTACATTTCAACAACAACAAAAAAAATCAGGAATTTGTTTCACCATTAACTCCTAATGTTTCCATACAGCAGTGTATTGGGCTCATGTATGCAAGACATTGAGTAAGTGTCAGCCACTGTGATTAAAAACTAGGTTACTGCAGCCTTCACTGGATACCACAGGAAGGGGACACAGAGGAAAGGGTGGCTAATCTACTCATTCACACAAAGGATCAAAGGTCACAGATGGATCATTACCTCTTGAAGACAAGAAGCAATTACATTTATAATGAAGACGAATTTCAACATTAATATTAATTGCTTTTAAATTGTATGTCACAGAAAAATAGTGGGGGCTTCTTAACTTTATTATGGTGAGTAATCACAAACATATTAAAAACTTAAACAAGATTTTATTGTTTACTGAACCTTCCCTCCTTCAGACAAATTTGTAACAGC
Source organism: Haemorhous mexicanus (assembly GCF_027477595.1). Classification (NCBI taxonomy): domain Eukaryota; kingdom Metazoa; phylum Chordata; class Aves; order Passeriformes; family Fringillidae; genus Haemorhous; species Haemorhous mexicanus. The sequence continues at coordinate 50,627,864 of NC_082344.1, read as the reverse complement.
CTTTTCTGAGCTACTCCTTTTCCATTTCTTTAAAACAGCTTACAACATTACTGTTGCAGAAATCTAGTATTTGTGATTAATAATCTATTAAATGCATGCACTAGGTATTTGTAAAGACCATACAATATCTTACATGTTATAGTTGTAAGGAATTGATGAGCTGGTTATATCTAATTCTACAATGTCTGGGCAGTTTACTCTGGAGTAATAGATAAAAGTCTGTGACTCTTACTCCATGAGGACCTTTCTCTCTTGATGAAAAGTTCAGCAAGAAGTAGACCTAAGAGTACACACAATACAAAAATATTGCTATATAGAGGCAATTCAAGTTTTTATATGCCTGATGTATCAATTTCCATGTTTTAATGAGTATGGTACATTATGAGAACAAGGTTCTAAAAGAGCTCTTGAAAGCCATTGTCTCTTAATCTGTTCCTCTAATATTTTGAAAAATTGAGGTTTAAAGTGTGTCCAGGCATGGATTTCAGCTTAAACTCCCCTGAGTCAGGCAGCCTTACTTGACATAAACCTCATTACCTATGTAATGTAAATACTACATATATAATGTTATCATATGCAAGAGCTGCACAACTTCCAGTTGCTATTTACAATGTCTGCTTTCAGGACACAAATGTTGCTTACTTCTTTAGAAAAAAATTCTCATGCTCTGTAAAATAAGGACTAATAGCATTGCTAACCATTTGAATGCCTTTAAAACCCCCCTTCTAGAACTCCAACACTTTTCCATGGTCCACAATCTTTTTAAGGTTGTTGTATTCTTTTTACAAAAACTTGTCTCTCACTTATATACATGAAAGACCCTATGGCAGCCATGAAGGCTACCTGAAACCTGTTGACAAGGATGGGGGTGAACCAAGAATGAGTGGGTTTAGCACAAGAGGGTTATGTGGAAAAAGATAAGCTGACATCTTTCACATTATTACTTTGTAAGGGAAATTATGTCACATTGCTCACCCATGCTCATCTTAATAGGTAAATTTTCTCTGCTTGCAGCCTCCACAAGGTGTCTCCTGGCCTCCATCACAGCTTCCTTTTGTTTGAGGTTCATGAAGGATTCCCAGAGAGCTTTGGCAGCTGGATCACTGTAAGAAAATGACATAACTATACTAAACATTGCTTGAATAATGGAGTAAACTTACATCAACGTTTATGTTTTGAGACGAATGCTTCTACTTACTAATCTCTCAGGTAGGCAGGACACAAGCAAAAATAAAGTGACATAAAAGCTAGATTATTCTTAGCAGAACAGCTGCTATGGTTTTACAGAAAAGTTGGATTTTTTTTTTGCTACATATTATAAAGTATTAGAATTCACATATAATAAATAAGCATGTCATTCTAAAAGTAACCACTACTGTTCAACCATGAGAATATCAGAAACAGTCCAAACTTCTTCAGTTACTAAAAAACTGTGGAAAGGATGGGCTCTAACATCCCCACGTGAGTTAATATCCCAAAGTTAGTACTCCCAATGCGGAAGGCTGTTGTTATAATTTTGATGAAATACTGTCACTTTGGGTTTCATGGATTCTCTGTATGTGAAATGAGTAATCCATAGCAGAAATTAACTGTCCTTGTGATTTCTGTAATTACAGATTTCCTTTTTGTTGTTGCTGCTGCTAAACTTAAATTAGGCACTTGTCTAGCTCATCTACACTCAGTTCCCTGTCTGTCTTCTCCTTCCTCCAGCACACTGCACTTGTTGCTAGTGTGAATGAATTCAGTGTTCTCTCAGTGGCAAGGGAGGATAAGGTAGGAAAATCCCTTGCTTGGGACTAAAGCCACACATTGGGATTAACTATGTTGATTTTTTTAATGTATTTTTTGTTTTTAAATGAAAAGCTTCCCTCTGTTTTCTCCTCAGGAGACATTTAACTCCTAAAGACATTTTGATGTCATTTACAACATGCTTATAAGCATGCCAAAACAAGCTTTGTTTCATGGAACTAGAAATCCATAATAATTCATTTGATACCATTCCAGAGCAGCTGTTCTTATGCTCTGCTGCAACAGCAGGGCTGTATTTAGCAAATCTGTGCAGTCTCCCAAACCAGGTAAGAGCATCACCAAGCCCCATTCCTGAAATCCAAGCAACCCACATCCTCTGTCAAAGCCTGAGTGCATGGAAGGACTGTGGGAAAAAGCTTGGGTTATCCTTCTTCTGAACAAATCACAAATGAATAGGAAGTGTAAATTTCACCTTACTGCCATGGGTGGCAAAGGAAAAAAAAAAATAAATCAGATGACCTAACACAATCTTTCCATTTATCTTTCACAGAGCGCCACTCAACCTCCTTACAAACACACAGGCAGGAGGCAGCACCTCCCAAATCAGCTGGGGCACCTGCAGCAGCTCCCTCTACTCCATCAGCAAGTGCGATCTGAGCACTGATGCTGTGGCTTTTCAGGGGCAGCAGCTCCAAGAAGATTCCTCAGAAGAAAAAACTACAGTGATATGTAATGTCCAATAGTGCAAGAAATCAGAGATTTCCAAAACAACTGGATGCTTCAATACAATATAAGAATTTCTTTATGTAAAAGGTTGTCAGGCACAGGCACCCCAGGGAAGTGGTGGAGTCACCATACCTGGAAGTGTCCAAAAATTAATAGATCTGGCACTCTGGAGTATGTTTTAGTGGGCATGGGAGCACTCAGTCAAAGGTTGGACTTGGTGATCTTGGAGGTCTTTTAATAGCTCTGATTCTGTGATCCTCAGGTATGCTATTTTTACAGATTATCTACTCAATCCACTCCCCACCCAACACCAATTGTAAATGCACTGTGTTGATCGTGTTCACATCACATTCACAGGGTATGTCTCGCTGTCATTTACAACTGTGCCTCAGGTTTGGATTTTATAAGGCCACTGCATTGCCTGATAACTAATCCCTTCATGAACATACAGTTCCAATACCAAATCTATAGAGATCAGGAACTGAACCTGAAACAGCAGGAAGCTAGGTTAAAAAATACTTTTTTCGCTATTTGGAAGAAAAAAAAAGTAAAGTTTCGGTTTAAGATCTTTAACCTGTTCTCATTCTCACAATTCTCTTCATCACCATAAATGTAAGCAGAGTGCCTCACATAAACAAGATACCAGGAGCTAAGCCTTTCAAACAAAGGAAAACAAGCAACATAAGGAAGCTAAAATAAAAGCCTATCGGATTTTCCACAGGTTTTTGCAGTCTCATCTTTCTCACTCCTATACTTCATAAAGATACTTAGCAAACAGTAAAGTGTGGAAAACTCATCATAAAAGCATCTATAGGAGTCAATAAAAGAGTGTATGTGGAAAGATTACACCACTTTCCCATAATCCTTGCTTGCTGCTCTCCCTTTTCACACCACGTCCCATCACTTCAGGTGGTAGGATCTTTGAAAACAACATGCATCATACTACATTGTAGCATCACTACCAGAAGTCCCTGCTTCAGCTGGTACTTCTACTTGTTAATAAACTATAATACTCCTCCAAAATAACAGACACATTATTTTAAACTAAACAAAGAAACAAAAAATAAAGAATGAGTCATATTATTGTTTTAAAAAATAAAAAAAAAAAGGGGGGGAGGTGTATGGATTTACTTTTTGCTTTGTATATTCTTTCTTCCTCCTTCAGCCACAGTAAGTTTTTCTTTAATCCCAAGGACCAAAGCTTGCAGGATCCCTGAGAGCTGCTTTAACACACCAAAAATAGCAAAAAGCAAAACAACAAACAAAAAAGTAAAGCCTTAAGGAGAGGAGAGTCAACCACAATCCTGTATGCTACATCTCTGTCATCCAGATTCATCTATCTAGACTTTTTTCTTCCCACTGCTTTGCAGAATAATTAGTGGTTAAAGTATCATATATATAACTATATATAAGCAGGATGAGGTCAATGTATATCAATAGCTAACACAATCAACTGACTAGGTCAATCCAGAGAAAACAATTTTTAAGCTTTTTCTTTTTTTTTTTTAAATATAACAGGGGAAAAGAGCCACAAAAGTACTTGTAATTTTTTTCTGCTGCTAACACTTTTCCTGTTCCCCCTCTATTAACCTTTTCAATAAAGGTTTTTGCTTTGAAAAACACCCACTCTTAACCTTCATCAGTAACAAGACAGGAATGACTGCTGGGAATGAGTCAGTAGGACACAGTACAGGGCTCTGGTGTTGCCTCTTGCCTGATCTGAGAAGTTACCACAACATTTTCCTTTTAGAGGTTTCTAACACTTGGAAAATATATTATCTTATCTTATCCTTTTGGGGAAACATTTGTCTGCAACTGCCTTCCAGCTCTTGTCATGGTGCCCTTCCCCTCCACTTTTTCCCATCTGCAGTTCCTCTGCTTTGGTGCAAATGCCCCAATCTGGTGACACTGGTAATCAGTGATTTCTATGAAATCCAGCACCCCAATCCTAATTTCTCCCTTGTCTTGCATTCCCTGACTTCCCAAGAACTATGTATTGATTTTACACACCATCTTATATTATATAATACACATTATCTTATAATATATTTTACACATTAAAGTCAACATTTGCACTCTGAAAGTCGTTTTCTTAAATGAAAAAGTTTTGGTGTTTTTTTTTTTTAATATTCAATGCATTACAAAAACCTTAAAAGATATTGTCTGAATGATGATGGTTTGCTTAAGAAAAATAAATCCTTTACAGTTACACAACAGTACATCTCAGGAATTCAAAAACACCCTTGAAAATAAATGTCACAAAATTAGGTAAATATTACAGTACACACTTGTGTGCTTTTCTGTTACAAAATGTTTTGCAGGGCACAGCAAACCTGACAAAGAGAATAGAACCCTAATATGCAGGGGCCTTTCCAGAAAATCAGTTTTACTAACAAGGGTAGAGTTTTGCTCACAGATTTGATACCCTGTCCATTTCTTTTATTGCTATAGTCATTGTAATGTACCTAATCAACCAGTTATATCAGAAAACAGAATTTAATAAAAACAAGTGTAGCACTAACCAGGCAGAAAATTTATTAAACAAAAATATCACATTAAGTCCCGAGAAAAAGTGTAAGTCTCTGAAAAGCCCCATTGGACACAGTTATACCATTCAATTTACATAAAGCTGCCTTTGACAGACATCTCATATTGGCAAATTTCTCCCTTTCCTCAGAGACAAATTTTTTAAATGAGACATTCTCTGTTCCACAACTAATTAAAATTTAACTGCATATAATTTGTACTTTAAAACAACAATGAAAAAGATTATAAAGAAAGAGGGAGAAATCTAGAAAACTAAAAGATGCAGCTCCCCTACTTCTGGTATTTGCCTTCCAGTTTTCAAAGCTGAATCAGGTAGAGGGGAAAAGGACCAAGTCATCAGATCCAGAGTCTACACGAATCTTAAAATGAGACACCAACTGGTAATTGTGCCAGGAAAAAGGTGCTGATGAAAACCAGTGAGAGAGACTGGGATGTTCCATGCTGACTAAAGCTTGATGCAGGTGCTTCAAGGAGAGATAGAAAAGCAAAAGTCAAAATCAATAATAAAATGATTTAGCCATGAAGTGGCTAACTAGCTGGCTTCTCAAATTTATAATATCCAAAGGAAATACCACAAAATGAAATGTGTTGTTTACAAGATGCAGGGTGGAAAAGCCAAAACCCTGAGCAGAAGTCAGGGTACAGTACGGTAAGCATACTGTATGGTAAGCAGTTACTTGGGTGATGGTGCACTAGCTTCAGCAACACTCACTGTGGGGGAACTTGCTCTCGTGCCCATGGAACTCCTTTCAGTAATGTGTTCTGATAACTAAACTATTTTGTTTGATCTAGACATTTACAGGTTGATTATCAAATGCCTAATCTTGCACCAGTTAAAATAATTGTAACTTACTCTCTTGATTTGGTCCGGTCCAGTCCTGCAAGGACAACACTGCCAAGTTTATCTGACAGACAGAAAGTATCCCTATCTCTGATTATCTGTAGGCTTAGAATCAAAGCTATTCATTTGAACAAATCTGGGGAGAACAGGGGAGGCTGGTGGCACTGGGATGTGCTATCACCAAGCTGGAGGCAGTAGTCTGGAAATAGGTAAAATCAAGCACCAGTCAATGGAGAGCAAGCTCTCAGAGCAGATGCAAAACTAGAGGCAAAGACAGAAATTTGGGAGCACTTACCCTGAAGGGGCCCAGTGCACAACACCACAATTTACCCTTGGCTAAAATGACATGTGACTTGCTCATACCACCAGTACAGAAAAATATTTACTTCCCTTACTGCTTCAGGTCTTGTCTATTATTTACAAATTATTAAAATACTGTCTTTCTGGTCTCTAATGCAAGAGCAAAAGGTCAGGAAGTAGTAAGCCTACACTAGAAAATATGTTCATTCAATTACTAAGTGCTCCTCATTTATCATTATGTTTTCAGATGTATGATTAGACCATTCGCAACCCTCCTAACATTTACAGTATTAGTTTGGCAATATATTTCTTCAATCAGCATGAGTAATTAACCAATAAAAACAAGTTAAACACTCTTGTCCAAGCAGCATACCATAATCACCAGAATTATCAGCCATGAATGTAGTCTCTGGCAAGCTATTGTGAATTATTATGATGTGATCTAATTTCCAGTCAAGGAAGATAAAAGTGACATGTATATTATCTATTACTGGATTTTTGTCTGGACTTCTTTGCCTAACAGGACAAATTCAGGTCATCCTGTTTTCTCCTTATAAAACACTGGCAATTTTTTTCAGTTACATGTAGGCCTTGCCATGCCCCCAGGCTTACTGAAAAACTCTTCCATAACCTTTTTAAAGGCCAAATTGAGAAATCAGTATCTACATACAGTTTCCTTGACAGGTCTCCTGTAGCTTAAATGAAGGAAGAAAAAGATGACTTTTTACAGTTTTATTTTGGTTTTAAACCTCTTGGCATCAGGTGAAAGTACAGCCTATATCACAACATCATAAACAGCAAATAACCAGGTGGAGGACATCATATGAGCAAGATACTAATAAGGAAGAAAGAATAAGCAAATGTTCTTATTTATACACCTGGCAAAGGACATGGGATTTCAAACAGCAACTTGCTGACACAGGCTCTGAATAGAAGACAGAAAATAACTGTGAGTGGGCTTCAAAAATTAATCAACCAAAATGACAGAATTTCAGCATAACAAAGTAGTCGTGTTTAAACTTTCACAGATAAAAAAAAATCAGAAGGAAAATTGTGGTAGTCTCAACATGTGACAGATTCTGTGGTTATTGTATCAGCAAAGTTTTCACCTTTCATCTATATAGCTTTACAACTCAGCTGCGTCTGTATATTTTCACAAGAGGAAGGGAGAAGGGAAAAATTCAGTAAAGATTAAATTAGAGGGTCGTTAGTACCACAAAGCTGCCCAAAACTGAATGAATGCTAAAAAGAGGATGTGCTGCCAAATATTGCCTTTGCAATAAAACATTTCTTTAAAGACAACACAACACCCACATTAAGTACACAGCACTTCAAAAAACACCACCAGGTGGTCAGAAGACCATTACTACGAAGGACAAATCCATTGCTGCAATATGTCATTTGAATACTGATGAAACAAAGAGAAGCACAAGCCAGAGATAAGATGCAAAGATTTGGCTTTGAGCCTGGAGCAAAGGGCCACATATCAAGAGACATCCTCCCTCCTCCAACTGCCCCGTGGCTTCAGAGACAGCGGAGGCTGCGCCAAGGCTACACCGGATGTACTGTGGATTCCTGGGGACAAGCGCCAGCCTGACAACGCGGTGGGGACAGCCAAGTCCCTGACTGCACCCCACCATACAGCAGCCCCCCACTGGAAACAATCAACAACAACTGGAATAGCCTCCCCAGAGCAGCAGCTCCTCCATGCCACATGGATTGTGTGGACATGCTGTGGGGAATACCAGGTGGATGAGAAGAGCTCCACACTGCCGTGTTCCCAGAACACAGCTGGGCTCAGAGAATGAAGCTGCTCTTCATTTCATCCTTCTGAAAGTCACCAAACAGCTCCAACATAATTTATCTAAAATATTTCATATAGAAACAGCTATCAGTATTTCCAGGAGCTCAGTCTCTAGCATGGCTGCAATTCGAGCCCATCCCAAGTATGTGCTTTTGATGGGCTAGGCAAATGTGTGTTCAACTAAAGAGTCAGCAATACTTTACTCAGAGAAAAATACAAAATCCACAAAATTTTTGTTTTCAAATAAATGTAAGTTGCACATTCCCAGAAGGGACTAACAATATTTCTAAGAAAGCAAAGTAACATTAAGTTTTAGAGTGTTTCCTAGCAGTGGGCTGTCATTATGCTGTTGAACATTTTGTACAGCTGGCAGATCTGCTCAGCCTAATTAAATGCACTTTAGACAGTAGAAACTGGAACTATATTCCAATCCATCCTAACTGTAGGAAAAAAACATACAAAAAAGCTAATGTCATCTTGGAAGTGTGCTTGCAGAAAACTGCAGGAGAATGAAAATTACCACCTCTGCCATAGATTAGCAAACATTTTGCAAAATGGCATAACACATAAAACTTTTTTAAAAACAAGTTCTTTGCAGCCCTTCAACTGTCTCATGTTCCCACTTAGATGCATGTTAAAAAGCTTCCATGTATTGGTTTTTATGATTAGAACATGAAGCAAATAGTACCAAAAAAAAGTATCCAACAGCCAACATTAAAAAACATAAATATGTTCCTGAATAATTTAATGGTTATTTCCCAGTTTCAGTCCAAGCCCTCAAGCCACTCAGTGGGTGTAATCTGTCCTAGACTCAACTGTGGCTGTATACTTTGGCACTGAGTCAAAACAGAGAGGTTATTGTTTGATTTATATGCCAAGGGCCTCTTAGATAAAGGGCTAATGGCAGGCTGATAGCTTCAGCCTTTGCATATGGTGTTTATACAGACCCTTCTTTCCCCTCCCTCCTTTCTGTGTATACTCCAGGAAGGCTGTGTCACATCAAGATCAAGTTAATTAATTAACTCATACTAGCATAATTTGATTGATAAAACAATTGATTCACTAAAGGTCACACAGAGTGCTGTTAAAACACCAACTTTTCTGCCTCAACAACACAAGGTTTTGAGACTTGCATTTTTCCATGCTGCAAACATGAATTTTAAAGAAATAATCTCACTAGAAAAATTGATGAAAGAAGAAATTAATCTGTCAATTAAAGTGTACTGCAAAGTTCAGAAAATAATCAGTGCCTCATAAGATATTTAAGCAAAAAATAAATCACATCCTACAACAGAAGGGGTCACGTAAATGAATTCTCTATATTGTTAGTTCTGCAAACAATTGAGCTTCTCCCAAAAGAAAACTAGAGGTCTTGCATATCTGATATACTTTGCTATTTAGTATATCCAACAAGGAGTATTTCCTAGTATCTAAGTTTCTATACTGTTAAAATACTTCAGAACATAGTCCTGTATGACCAAGTTATTATTTATTAGATTTTAGGAAACTTCATTATCAAATTATACAGTAATTACTTTTCTGCAAGACAAAAACACCATCAATTTTTAATTAAAAAAATACAATCTAATTTTAAAAATATAGACAAAAATCATTACAGTAAAACTAAATGTTTAAGAGCCTTTTGTCACCAATTTATTTTAAAACACTTCTTTTAAACAACAGACATATAAAAAAGAAGCTGCCAGGCATTTTAAAAGCAGTTCTAAAATAACATTTAAAACATTGCAAATCAGCTTGCAGCCATCAAGGCTGAAGCGGTTTTGAGCAAAACTGGGAGCTGCTTATCATCAGCCACCAGTTTTACAATGGATTCTCCTCTGGACTACCTGAAATATCTGTGGTAATAAAAAAGGTGACAAGGAGTTTGTCAGTTCACTGTATGTTGTTCAATATCCAGGTATAAATACCAAGGAAGTACAGTATTCACTGGACTAACATAGTAGATTCATTCATTAAAAGGCAAGATTTGCCAATAGCAGTCAAGAATTTCTTAATATTTTGCCTCCTGCCCTGTTTTTACTTTGGCATGGGTATCCTTGTGCCAGTAATACTGACCCAGCATGCAGAATCACTCTGCAAACCAAACAAGGAGCAAAGAACTTCCTTCGCCGACTCCTTGACAGCTGGGAGGTGCTGCCAGGCAGTTCCACAGGATACAGCCCACGTTTTCCTTCATTACTGGTTCTGTCTACAGCTGACTCAACATGGCCATAAAAAACCCCAACAGGCAGAGCATTCTTTGAAAGCTCTGGCTCACAAAAGAAGGGTACATTGTGGAGTGCACCAGGGGAAAGTTGGTTCAAACACACCAATAAGACAAGGAACAGTTACTGTACTCAAGTTATTATATTCAAGCCATGATATTTAGCTTCATAAAGGCATACCTACAGATACAGACAGTTCAGGGCAATGCCAGTCAAGCAAACTTGAATTTTGCAATCTTTTCAGACATGGGATGATAATACAGATTATTGTTTACCACTAGAAGAGAAACTAAGACTCACAAGACACAACCAGTGACTAAGACCAACAGTATTAGTAAAGTGTTCTTTGAATTTGTTATTGAACATCATGAGAGATAAGTTTCTGTTTATCTTAGAAAGAAGCATATGGAAGTATGGGACAGGATTTTTACAAATATAGTAGCAAGGTCTAAAATATGTTGAGAACACAAAAAATCAAAAGTTAATTTTGACAAAAGACAAAAATTGTGAGGAGAGTGATACCAAGGCAGTTTTAAAACATCTTCGTAATTTTAAGTCACAAAACTGCTGTTTTGTACAAACTATAAACTACTATGTTCCAAGAAAACCATGACCACTATATGCCAAACCAGGAAGAAATATGCTCCCTGTTATCAGCAGAGCATGGGAGAACTTAAAAATAAACATTGCAAGAGGTACTTATAAACACAAACAACACAGCAACCCCAAGATGTCACAAAACTTCTCTGTTTACCTACAGTTCCTTGCTTTGGGATGAATTCCTTTTCCTTCCTTTATAGATAATGGAAAGTAAATCAGTCTCTTAATATTTGACATATCTTTGGTCCCACAGGTGAACTGAATTACAATAAAATTTAATAAATAATTATTAAAAGGTTGGCAAGGATTCAGTTCACATCAGGAATTGATTAAAAAGAAGGGAAACAAAACCTCCCAACAAAAGTAAATGATAACATAGTATTCTACATTTTCCCTTTTTTTTCTTAAATAAAAAAATAAAAGAGAAACTTAACTCTATTTCATGTATCTACTTTACAGATGGCCATACTTATAAATTAAAATATATACACAAGTCTGATGAGTGTGGCCAACCACCATCTGAAGCATGTTCATCTCTTGCCAAACCCACCATCTTCAGTTTTATCAAACATTTCCTCAATCCAAGCATCATGTAAACTTGTAAGGACAAGCATTTTAATCACAGTCTTGTTTCATGTGGATCTAAATACAAATGTATTTGTGTGTGTGTATATATATATATATATGCTGTGATACACATACAATAAGTATTTTGGCTTTAGAAAGCCAAAAAGTTTAACATACACACTTAAACATCTATGACACAAAACAACTTTACTTGCTAATAACCACATGCAGGAGACAATGCAGCTTTGCATGAATGATGTTAAGAAGTAATGCAACTCCATTCATTGCTTACAATATCAAAGAATTACAGTGTAAACCAATGACACCAGTGTGCATTAAACCAAGACAGCAGAGAAATAATCCCTGCACTGTATTTTACCTTAATACAAGTCATACAAGTCAAAACAAATGCACGCATGCACAGGTACACACAGAGTACCTGAAAAATGCTTAAGAAATCCTCTTATTCTATTCCATTTATTTAGACTAGTAATACAGAATTTTTGTTTCAACTTAATAGTAAAACAGTTAGTGAAAAAATTCTTATAAAATACCCAGAGCTTTTTTTTATGTAGAATTTTTTTTTCTTTTTTTGGTCTCACTATTTGGTCACAAAAATCCTCTTGCCAGATGGCAAACACAGCACTTTTCTGTGTCAAAAAAGAAAACTACACAGTCCAACAAACAGCTTAGGGATCTATGGGTTCTCATCCCTTTTGACTTCTGTTTATTCTAGCTAGTCCCAAGATCATTAATATCCATTTGAACCTGTAAACTTGAAGGTCAACAAAAGGTGAAACATAAGGAAGCAATATAATATGGAATATTCAACTAGATTATATATTGTGAAACATTAACTCAGTTTCCTTAAACCATACTATTACTTTTTTTCCTTAGTAGAAGAAAACATAGGAAGATAATCTCCGTATTAAGCCGGAGTTTAATTTGGAGGATTTACAGAATGATGAGCAATTTCTTTTAGTTAGTAATTTTAAAATTAACTAACTCCGCCTTTCCAGAAAACACGATGCAATCAGAATGAAATGAGTAGAAAAAATAGTTATCAAACAGTCTAGAGATGGAATAAAAATACACACCCCAAATTGGATAATATTATATAAATATCTTACCACTGTCACAAGCAACATGCCTAAGTCTGCATTGACTGTTGCTGTTAAGCTACAGCAGTTATGTTACATGCGATGTTACATGTATTAGCTTGTGACCAGCAGCACTGAGAATGCACAAAAGCCTTACAAATACAACACCTCTCAAGATCAAGAGGGATCTGTTTGTGGACTAAACATAACCAAAATTTCTGCAATTCCTCTAGGACTACCTTTCCTCTCATAGCTATCCTTCTGCAAATGACACATGCCAACACTAACAAAGCTATATATGCAAATAAACCAGATCACCTCTATTCGTAACATCAGAAGAAAATACAGATATAAGTCGTTGTGCCCTACACGTGCTGTGGCATCCAAATACAGTACACCAAATCTGTAAAATCAACTGGCTAAATGCAACAGGCTGATATTGCAGGGAGAAACTGCTTGGATCAGGACTCTTTGTCTGCCCAAACTACCCTGTGAAGAGAAGTAGTTGCTTAATTCCATAAAGCCCTATTGCCTGCAAATTACAAAATTATTAGATTTAGGTTACTGACCAGTACACCAAAGCTCCCTTTGGAAAGTTCTGATTTAAGTATAACACTGTCACACACACTCACAGGAAGTCATGCAAGCAAGCTGACTTAGATTTCCAACTTCATACGGCAGCTGATACAGCTACAAGATAATTTCTGCATCAGCTATCAAATGTTTTGGGAGAAAGAAAATTCCTCTAAACAAGTAAGGCTGCTGTGGTGAATTATTGGAAAAAGCAACAGCACCAGCCTGAAATGGCTGGCGAAGAAGAGGGTTCAACCTAAATAAATTCTTGAAGCCAGCTCTACTCACATTCTACAAAATCAACAGCCAGTTTCACACCTTTACATGACTACTGTACAAACTGCAACTGATTTTTGTCATCATATTTATTCTAGAAGATGTTACCCTGAGGCAAGTCTTGAGGAAACAAAGGCACTTTTGGGAAGGTAAGGAGTGTAGAAAAGGAGCCCATGCAGAGCTGTCACTGCTTGCCAGGCTGAAGCATGAGTGGAAGGGAAGCATTAGTCACGCAAACAGCCTGAAACAGAAGCCATGCCTGGCAATTGTATCAACAAGAAACAGAGCATCATCCTCGCCTGAAGTCCTTTTATGACAGTTACTTATCCACTTCAAGAACCTCTGAAGTCTATAATCTTGCATGATTATTCCCCTGCAACCAAATGCCTCTGAATGTTTTAAAATGAATTTCAGTGTGTCTTTTTCAAAAGTTGGATTATCTCAAAAACTTTACTGAAAGTATATCAAGAAAAGAGGGATTTTATTAATCTTTTTTAAGGCTTATTTTTTTTTGATCTACAGCAAGTGTACTTAACAAACAGAAGGTTGGATCATTTTAACCCTACCTGCTGACAGCTGAAGCAGAGGGAGCTAGCAGTTTACTTTGAGGGTAACGGAGAACAAACAAGACCCATCTCAGGAAAGTAGGGCTGGTTTTGACAGACACCAACTGATCTTCAGGTCTTACTAATCCTTGAAGCATTAAATCCCACTAAGCTCCACCTTGTACACAGACATGATTTTGAACATGTTCTGTGCAAAGAGAAAAGCAGATTAACTATTCACTGGGCAAAGTGTCCTAGCCCTAAGATGTGGTCAGGACACCTCAAACCAGTTTAACTCTTGTCCTTCTGCCAACGCCAAGCTATTCCTTTTAAAAATTATTTTATTTAAAACCACATAATACATATTGTTAGAATTTCTATCTGTTAACCAGCTGGTAAGGTTCCTTCCCTTCTGCAATAGCTTCACAGCAGTCATCTCTGCAGAAGACCCTTTATTACATGCAACACAACATTTAGCTATTCTAAAACTTTTCCATTATTAAGTAGTACTAAAGGGGACCTTAAACAATTGTGGTGATACTGAGGCACTCTGTGGATAACGATACATCACACTTGGACTTGGAAAAACAAGTTTCAGTTCCAACCAAACATATGGTGGTTTTGTCACTTCTTGACAGGTACTCAGGACTAAGCTTCTCTGCATTGACTCAGCGTGGGACCAGGTCTAGAAGTGCTCCTTCCTAGTCTTCTCTTGCACCCCCACCCCCACAGTCATATACATTCCTTGGAAGTCTTCAGAGATTTCTCAAAAGGGTCTCCTGTAGAAAGAATAGAAAGGTAAGATGTGTAGCCTGGAACAGCATGTGGATTCATTGCCAAGCAGAGTTAAAAGCCAAACAAACAAAAAACCAACAAAAAGCCAAAAATAAGGTTATTCCAGCTGTCCATCACCATTCAAAAGCAGAAGTGATACCTGATCTTTAGACCCCAGAGCAACAGTTCAATGCAGACTGGCCCAAATAAACAACCAAGCACACCACAGCAATTGGAGGACTGCCAGAAACAAAACAACGGACATCCAGATGAACACTTGCTTCCCTCAAGACAAACAAATTTAAAAAAATCACTAAAAAGTGAAATTCTTTCTGTCAGAAGTAGAATTGCTTATTGTGACCTAATCCATCCTGTTTTGCAATTAGCAAATCTGGATATACACTGCTTCACAAGGAAAAGGGAACGATTGATGCTGAAAGACTTCCGAGATTTCTCACAGGCCTCTTAGCCCTCTTGCCCACTGTAATAAAACAGGCCATCATTCCAGCAATACCCCAAAATTCACTCTTGCTCCTTTAATAGTGGCCAAACTCTGCAGGGGTGAAGGAAAAAAAGTGCATACAAATAATTTCTTAAAACTTTCTACTTGTAACCATCACTTAACCCCGTCTGAATTTCAGCTGGCTGCCTTTTAGTCCAACAAAATGTTTCAGCAAAATGTTTCATTCCTACAAGCTGCAGGACAGCTTATGCAGAATGCCAGACTGAGTTACTGCATGAATCAACTTAATTGAAAGCTTCTGAGTAGGATTTTGTGCACTACAAGGTACAGCAAAATTCTTGGCAAGCATCTCTTTAAAATGTGTATATTAAAGACTTACTTCTCAGAGATTTTAATTTCAGTTTTGGACAAAGCAATGAATTATACTAAATATAAAGTTGGATCCTTACAACAAACATATTGCTTGAGAATATTACATGTAACACAATAGGTTACTTTAGAACATTCTGCTCTGCATTTTAAAGCTATTGCATAAGGCTATTTTAATAAAAATGATTCCAGGGAAAGAGCAGTTAGTAATGAGGTGCTGACAATTGAATCTGCATTTAGGGATTGCACTGGAGTGCCAAGTCCACTTTTACAGATGCGCTGCTTAGCTATCCAGTAGATGTCCTCAGGGCATGTAAGACCAATACATTTTGGGTCACGTTTGGCAGCATAGACAGATGAGACAAGTGAAAACATTTACCAAGAACACATCTGACGTGTGTTTTTCTTATTAGAGAAATGTAAGAAAATAAACCCAGATACCAAGGAATGCCAGGAATTCTTTCTCCTCCATGTTTTTGATTTACAAGGCCAATTTTTGGTAGTCTCCTTTGACCTCCCTCCCTCATTTGCTTGCCTAAGGCCTGGAGTCATCAATGCAACCTCTTGACCAAGCCATTTTGAGGCCTTAATGTACAAAAATACATCTTCATCACAGACAGAAAGACAACTCTTTGCATAAATGACTCAGTTACCACAAAAATCACTGCTTAGTACTTTTTATGGTATAAGTAGTTATAAGAGTTAAAGAGACTCATATTTTTATAAGTTGAGAACAAGTATTCAGGTAGATACTTTGAGATCCAAAATAAACTGTGAAACAATACAAAATTCTGGAGCAGTCTTTACATCTTAAAGATGAGATCTTTGAACATGCAGAGCCAGATGCATTGCTAGCATGTGGGTCAAACTTAGATTAACTTGAAGGCTGAATCCTGCATATCTTCATTATTCCCCTCTCTTAGTTCAAAGTAGCATATTTGTCATAGTTTCAATGCAAACCTAGAGCCCTAGCTTCCTCAGATCTCATGCAAACCTAATATGGACAATTCTAGCCTTCAAAACCAAACTGACAGCTATTCAGAAAGAATAAAGCTCCAGCCTCAGGCTTTCATTTTTATAACCATTCCCATACTCTGGTTGATCTGTCATGAGAAACAGTTCAGGACTTCTGTCCACATTGCATATATTTACCTGGTGTTCTGGGTATCTTCTCACAACTCCTTCCTGATAACACTTCTGCCTGCCACAGAATGACTGATGGGAGCAGAATTTTGTCCTAATCCAAACTCCCTGGATTTTTCGCCATTATTTGTAGTCATTCAATATTAACTCTGCATTCTCCTCCTAAAATGGGCTTCTATAATCAGTTTGGTGCCATCTAATTCCACCCTCCTCCACATAACCTCCTTACCAGCAAACCAACTGTCCCATCGATGGCGTTTTCCGACCTGTCAAAGAAAGTCTGAAGCCACAACCCATTCCTATCATCAATAAGAACTGCAGCTTTTCTGTTGAGGTTCATTTCCCTTTTTTTTTTTTAAGGGGTAACTGGAGCTTAAGCAGCCACATGCAGCATACATATTCAGCTTATGTTCTGTGGCTGTTTCCAGTTAGTGAAAATAACCTGATATGGATTTCTTTTTCTTGTTACTTATTTAAATAAGTAGTAGAGTTGTGCAGAGAATTAGGTAAGGTCATAAAACTTCTTCTCTCCCCACAGAGGTTGGAAATCTTTCCCAGCTGAAGATCATTTTAAAAAATATACTCACAAACTATGGAAACTTGGTGGAGCACAGTCATCCAGAACCTGCAGAAGGACTGCTTGGGGGTTACAGTTCATCAGGGCATAAGAACTGGCTTGGCTGGGTCAATATTCACAACCACTTTTGAAACTGTGAACAATTATAAAGTAGCAATAGCCATTTCAGCATCCCCTAAATACACTTCAAGGAAAATAACACACACACAAGTAAACACTAGACCTAGGGATCATGAATTAGTTACCAAAGATCTGCCATCTAAATAACAGAAGCCATGTTAAATAGCAGAAAAGAACATTGGATTTCTGGCTCAATTAAATTAAAATCAATAGTTGTGTATGTATTTATCTGTATAAAACCAGAGTATTTCTCTGTGCAAGATTTCATCTACTTTTCAAAGTAAAAGTATCTTCAAGTTCTGACAGGTAAACAGCTGACTTCACATAAATTTAAGCCTGTGTAACCTTTGATTCCTGGTTCATATTAAGTCTGGAATCATGAATAACCCAAATCATATAGTCAAAACTTGCAATCAAACTGCTTCCTTCCCAAACATTACTTTGTCATCCAAATGAGCAGCTGTCATTTGTTCTTCTCATCAGCCTATTATGGCACATTTCACTCTGCTGTAAGATACAGCAGGCTTACTTTATAGTATTAAAATGATAAACGAAAACACCCCTCCAGGTCATTCAGTCACTCTCTGTTCTGGCACTATGGTTGAACTGCAAATGAGTAATTCTGCAGTATGTAATAAGGCCAATGCATATCACTGCATTTCAAAACCTCGCTGTTGAGGTCATTTAGGAGGCAAACTTGAAGGCAGATGGCCAAACAGAGTAAGAGCTAATCTTAGAAAAATCTCACAACATCAGCCAAAGCAACAGTCTCCAGGAGATAGTACTATAACAGAAGAAAGATCAGAGCTCGCTTTGGAGAACCACAAAGTCTACTTAAACAGACACAGTCTTCATGCTACTATTAAACTCTGAATACATGTGCAGGAAAATGCACTGTGGCCACACCAAGAGAAAACCACTTTGCAAACTTACACAGGGGAAAAAAGAAACTCACAAAAGTCACAAAAAAAAACCATTAAGGGAACAAAAAAAGCAATGTCAGTTTTAAAATAAATGCTGCAGAGAGACAAAAACCCCTTGCCTCTAAGCAACGTAAAGATCTTCCCTTTCTGTCCTGAGTGCAGACAGTAGTTAGTCTTTCTGATAGGTCATCAAAAAGAGATTCGTCCTTCTTTTTATCTTGCAAGGAATGAGCCTGCAGAACAGGGCACAATGGTAACAAGGGAACAGCCAGAAGACAAACTATCTGAGGGATTGTACTCACTGAATTTCCTCATAGGTATTAAGCTACCTTGCTCTGATAACCAGGTCAAGATGCAAGTACTCGGACATGTTGATGGCTGGAGAACTTCAGGGTAAGAATCAAATTTATTGTGTCTTTCCATGGACAAAGGAAAATCAAAAACTTGGGACTTAATGGCAGAACTCAAATAGAGGCAGAGAATATGGAGAATAATACAAATACAGGGAGTCCTTCTTCTTCAGAACTAAAAAGTTCTTCAAAAAATTAAGCATGAAGTGTTCTGATTTTGCCATTTTCACCAAACTGATTCTACAGGCAACAGCATCTGAAAACTCTTGATCCTTGTACTCTGAGGACTGCTATGACAGTGTCAGAGGGCCCAGGAAAAACAGCCTGAATTCCACCTGAACACTTTCATTACTAAGCCTGGGTAGCCTAGACAAAGAGGACAGTTGGAGGTTCTCAAAATACAAGAATGAAATCTTGAGCAGTCCAGCTTCCCACAGCCCCCAGAAGTCCTTTCTGTGGGCTGAGAGGCATAGATAAGGAAGAGACACCCAAATGATGCCAAGAGCCTGTCAGCTCAATTCATTCTTTATCTCAAGGAAAATAAGTTTCAAACTTCCTCTTATCTAGAAGACAACTTCTAAGGCTTCTGAGCCCTGTCGTAATAGACAATTGACAAAAACGTGGCACCTATTAGGGAGGAGGAGGCTTGAACAAAGACCCTTGTGAGATTCCTCTGCTGCCTACCTCAACAGACTCACTACTGCAGCAAACTGGGGTTTTGCAGAGGGGCAGCAAGGTCTTCTAACAATGCTGTATGTTACACAGCACAGGCAAGCTGGAGGTCCTGACCTCTTTCCAGAATTTTCCACTCTCAGCACAGCTCTGTCACCCCTTCAGTTTTTCCATTTCAGTGAGGTCCTATGTTGAAAGAATCCGGGCAAATATACACATTTATTGTAAAATATAATAAATCTTATCAGCTTGTTCATCTCATCCTGTGACAACAGTCAATTACATTCATTTGATTCTGGCTGGTTTGAAATTGAGCAGAAAGCATCTCCTGGAAAGCTTGTCTTGACTGACAAACCCCAGAAGCTGATCCAGCCCGGGCTCTTATTTCCAACAAGAAGATGCCCTGAGAAATTTCAAACAATGAGGAAACTCTAAATAGGCCTTGATTCAGGACTGTGCTTTAAGCCTGTATGAGTACAATAAAGTGGTGATCAGGAAGGCTGCCAGTCCAGGAGCACGGGGAAGAGAGGAAGGAATGCTGTGTTTGGGGCTGTCCTACTGCCCAATCCACCACTCTGTGAAGCATCTCCTGGTTGGACTGCTGAAAAGGCAAAAGATATCAACTCTCTAAAGCACAATTCATCTCCCTGAACATGGACCTTAGTGGCACAACAGGAGTCCTGGAAGCACAGGGCCAGGCTGTAATTTCACCTGTCACTGCTGAAAGGAAGTTTCAGAGTTTTATTTAATGCAATGGGATGGCTGCTTTTCATAAATTCTGCAGTTAAAACTTCCTTATCTCCCCAAAAGTGCTGCTCACCTTGTTCAGAAAAGCAGATAGGAAACAGCTGTACCATGAGTGGTGGCTTCTTTTGGGTTAGTTTGGGGATTTTTTGTCTTGGGAGCATTGAGTTTAGGTTTCAAACAATCTTTAGGAGCAGAGTTCAGCAGAACACTGCAGCAGGGACAGAAGGCTGGGTCCCGGGAGAGCAGGAGCATACAGCTTCCAGCAGGGGGAAGTGTCCCGCAGCAGAAAAGCCGGAGGAACACCCCTCCCAGCAGCAGGGATGGGCAGGGAGCACCCCGCTGATGCTGAGCCACCACCTACATACTGGGACAGACCCAAAATCAGTTTTTAGCACGAAGCTGTCTCTCTCCCTGTCTAAAAGAGCCTTGCCATCCTTTGTTTTGGGTTACGCTTCCTCCTCTGCAAGACTCGCAGTGGATATGAAGCAATATAGTTGTGACATCTGGATTTTCTTACTGCAATAGTAATGCTTCCTCTTTAATATTAACATTCCAGACAGGAAAATTTCTCGTATTTATGCCATAAATTTCCAGCTCATTCAAGAATAACACTGTCCCAAATTACCTTCTCATTATAAGCTTCCAAAAATGTATGCATGCAAAAAAAAAAGTTGTGGTTCCATTCCTAATTAATATCTACAGCTGACATAAAGGAAATATTTTTTTAAAAGATTGAAAATACCAAAAAGATCCAAGAACCACACTATTTAAAAAAAAACAAAACACCAATATTCTTCAGATGCTTGTTCCCTAATTAAAAAAACAATCAAACAAAAAAACCTCAAGAGAATAAAATCAGCCATTCAAAAAAGTTTATTTCCCAGATTAAAGGGAGACTTTAATCTCCTCTCCAGTTTTATTTTTTGTTGCCCTTTTCTTTGCCATACACACCAAAAATCTTTCATTTGAAATTGACATCACACATGTGACTGTTCAAAGAATACTGCATGTGTGTTATACAGCAATCACTGGAACTGCTGTTCCATCAGTTCCCAGGAAAGGGGGCCAGGTGAATGCAACTCAAAACTGTCTCCCCTCCCCAGGGCAACACAGCACTGTGAGTAGGAGTGGGAAGGACACAGTACCAAAGAAAGCACAAATGGAGATCCTGTTTTCAGTAGTCCTGACACCTTAACTCCCCTTGCACCCATTTGCACTGTTACTTGCAACCCCAGAGATCAGAACCTTTAAGATTTTTCTGCCTTCAGTATGCAAACTTGTATCCTAAGAAACTCCCTGTTTTCCTGGTTTGGAAAACAGTTCCTTGACAAGAACTACAAGAGGACTCAGAGGCAGAAAGGAATCAAGTGACCTGAGATCATGCTGCAAGCTGAAAACAGAACCAAGACTGGAATACAAGTCCCCTCACCTCATGGCCTTCCTTTAGGTTTGGGGTTATCCAAGTCCCGCCAGTACCAGAGGAGCATTGAATCATCACATCACACCCAAACGCAAGGATGCAGCTGGAGCAGGGCTTTCTTCTCCATCCAAATTGTAGCGTTTGTAAAAAATACTGATCAGTCCAAAATGTGAATAACAACATCAGAATGATTGGGAGAAGTATGTATTTTCAACTGCCACTGACATGAGACACTGAAATTTCATCATTCTATCTCCAGGAATGTCCTAATTTTTAACCCACTCCCCCATCACACCTATCTTTCCACTCCTAATACAAGACCTAAGGAAAGATGTTTGTGGGTGCTGTGATTCAAACATCTGGCCTGCATAAAAATGCTTTCTGCAGCACACCCATCAACATGGTCACTTCATACTCAACTTGTTATTTCTCCCCCCAGAGGCTCCACCTGCTCTGTCAAAAGTGCCCAGACAGCTCAGCTATACTGCTTATTGAAGTGCTTTAGGCATAGCAGCCCAAACATGAATTCTGTCACATTAAAATATTTCACCTTTATGGAAAAATGCTTGTTGTAGGAGTCCAATGGTTCTTTGTATATTGCATTAAATACACATATTTTTAAATAAAAATCTGGACTTTTTAGAAGGTTTTAACACCATACTGAATTATAAGAAGCCTGCAAACTTCAAACATTGGAGAAAGGAAGCAAGAGTGGAAAATCAGGCAAGAAACCTCCATTCAGAGTTCTTAAAATGTGCATAAGCAAATTAAATATTCAGTCTATTCAGCAAAATAGGAGAGCATATCAAAAGTGTTCCTGGCTAATAAAAGAGCATATTGAAAAAGAGTAAACAGATATTCCTTTGGTTGCCCACAGTGTACATAAATCTTTTTCTCACACACCACAGGTCTATGATCAGGAGTCAGGCATCTGAACCCTCATTTGGGGTTTTAGGGAGCCACAGGGCCTTCATGCACCTCAGCTCCCAGCTCACAAGAGTCAGAAAAGATAAACCTCCATCAAAATAAACTAATTACTGACAACAAGAGGCTTCAACATGCTAAAAAAGGATCTTAAAAACACAAGATGAGTGCTTTGAGAAAAAATGTGGCCAAAATGTTACCAAATGTTCAGGATGGATTGCTCACAAATACACAGAGCTTGATGTTCATCCAAACAGACAACACCTAGAAGCCACTACACGCATGCTTAAAATCAGAAGCTGAAATTTGGAAGAATTTCTCCAAAAACACTGTATGGGTTATCAAAATACAAAGACCAGCAAGAGAACTGTAATCAATTTTTTCAAATCACCCCTACCACTAAGCTTTCACTACAATTTCACTTCTATTATGCATCATCTGTTTGAAAGGACAGGGTGGCTGCTACTCTTCTGAATCAAGACACCAGCAGTTCTCACCAAGAATGGATGTCTTTAGCTAAATACCTATGAAATGTTTCTCTTCTGTTGTGTACATCCACCTGTATATAAAAATGAATCAAGTATTTTGACACAATTCTGAAAGAGCATAACTCTACTACCATCCACACTGGAACAGCAGCATGTCAGTGACTACAGTAGGGCAAACAATTACTCTGTGAGATTTTTGAGTCTAATAAAACTAAAAAACAAGAACTATAGAATAGTTTGGATTTTTTTAAGAAATTCCCTCCCTCACAAAGAGAGCACCTTCAAAGTACAGTAACTCAAGCAGCATATGGCATTTACATTTTCATCTAAATCTTTAAAGAAGCCCATTATTTCCTTAGATTTGAGAAAAGAACCCTGCTTTATTTCACCACACCAACCATAAATTATTCATTAATTCAGTTTGCTAACTCTGTAACTGAGCCCAGATGTTTCTGCTGGAGTGGCATGCCATAAGAGAAGTTAAATATAGCAAGCTGTATGCAAGGACCAGACTCTCTCTCCTCTCTCACTACAGCAGGCTCAAATATTACTGAAAGAAAATAATGAAAACATTTAAAAAATATTCTGAATATGTGAGTCTGAAATGCCACAGTCTGATCACAAAATGTCATGTGAAAGAGCCCCCACACATTTCATCTGGGTGTAACTGAAGTCGCTGGTCCTGTCTCTGAGGAAAGGGCTGGCACTTTCACTCACCAGAGTAAACAGAAAATTTACAAGCAGAGGAACACTCCTTGCAATGCATCATTTGCAAATACAAATGAAGACTTAAGTTTTCAATTATAAGAAACACTTCTGAGCCAGCTACCAAGGGCAACAACCAAGCTGATGAGGAATTGAGAGCATCCTAAGGAATTTCTTACAGAATTGACACAGAAACCTACTGCTGAGAATTTTTAATCCATTTCAGTGCTTCAGAAAAGCAACCACTTTACACTAGCCAAGAAGATTAATGTTAGCATTTATAAGCCAGTACTGAAAATAGTCCTGTTGAACAGAATGGAAATTACCACCTTCAGCCACTGTTATGGTTTCAAGCACTCTTCATCAACTGTCTTAAGCTAGTTTGGAAGTGCCTATTTTAAACTAGGAACTATCTCTGATCATTATATACTTGGAGAAGAAGAGAAAAACAGGTTGAACATCATAGAGTCACTTGGAGTTTGGAGACTCTTCTAAGGCCCACAACTCTTCTTCAGTTGTGAACAGTGATAACAAGAGAGATTTTCAGATATCATCTTGTCCCTTTGCTGTGCTACAAGGCAAGATGAAGACTGCTTAAAATATCTGCCTGATCCGTTCCTAAAAATTTCCAGTGTAACAGATGAGTTATTTCTGTACCATGAGTTTACAGAGGGAGGGTATTTTGGAGAAGTTGTTATAGACCAGTGTGTTAATGGCACCACTGCTTTGGTACCAGGTATCAGCTGCTGTCATCCATCTTTGCCACACTTGCATCTTGTAGCCAAATCCTGCTGTTCTTTAAGCAGCTGTGTCTATATGAGACTGCAAAATATCTTAAGACTAACTACTGTTAACAGAGGGCACCTTCCCATTAGCCAGCAAACAGGCAAACAAACCTTGATGTAAATGTATACTACTAGCCACCTTAGATCATAGTAAAACTCTGTCAGCTGTTACTAAAACCATGAATACATGACTGAAGTAATAATTTAGCCATGGGAAGGCATACCAGCACTACCTTTAGTCTCCTCAATGTCTATAATGTGAGAAACAATAGAGTGGTAGCACAGGTCAACAATCTCAGGGCAGTAAATATCTTTTTTTTTTTTCCTAGCCCACACTGACAGAATTTTCTTTATTAATGGTAGCTACTCAAAGTTAGCACAAAAAGCTACCACAAATGGACAATGACCTCTTCACTTTATTGTCCAGACAGATCTTTAAAGACATTTCACTTCTACTTCAGGAATCAGTGGGAAAGCAGACAGTGAGAAGCAAACCAGAACAAATTTTATTTAAGCTAATCACCCTGGCAGCAAGTTACAACTGAGTCCACCTCTATGAGGAAACATTTCCTCTCCAATTTCTATGGAAGAAAAGAGGTATGCAATACAAAACCTAGAAACTGGACCCAGTTACAGCACATGTGAGAGATGGAAGGTGACAAAGGATCTGGAGGCTCTCAGAAAATAAAGACCATATGCTGCTAACAGTGGAAATCTGTGAAATCTTTGTTGGGGGAAGGGAAGAAAAAGGATACAGTGCAGGTGCAAAATCACAAAACAAATCAAAAGAGATTAATAGAAACTATATTAAATAGCCCATCTTGAAAAACCACTTTCTAATATATGAGGAGAGCATTACAGTAAAAGAGAAAAAACTTTTAATCTCCTTTGCACTGTATCAATTTCTAAAGCACTGCTGAGAAAAACATTTATTGAGGAGTGAAACCAGCACCAGGTATGTTTCCTTGTTTTTGCATAGTAACAGAAGCTGCAGGGGAGTTTTGGTTTGGACAAGTAAATTTAGAAAGTTAGACATCAAATCTGATGCACTTCACTGGTAAAGTTTTAGCTACACATTATACATAGTTAAGTACAATTGTTTGAAGTTACTGCTTTTTGGTTGTTCTTGTTTAAGCAAAAATCAGGCCCCCTGAAGCTGATTGTATACCTGAATTTGTGCCTTATTATCCTTCTCCACAGGTACTGTGTTTGAAAACAGGGATATAACCTTAAATTAAATTCAGCATCCAGCTAACTTTATAAAGAGCCTTATGGGAAAAGAAAGTCACCATTGAGACCTACCTGTTTGCATGACCTATTAGGCAGAAAACGAAACATCACAAGGAGAATTCTTGGTATTAATCAATACTGATTTCTGCTACAGTAATCTACAGCAATTTAAATAACCCAAATCTAAAAGGTCTTGAGATTCTTCCACTTTTGGAAGTCTTATCTGGCCTACTCACTTAATGTACACATCCAGACTATTACATTCCAGCAGAATTACGACCAGATGGGGTTTTGCTGTAAGCTTGACTGTTTTCTTTTCTTTTGTTTTCCTAAAGTCTTGTTCTTTGTTCATTTTTTCACATAGAGATAACAAACATATTCAACATTAAAAATATAAAAAATAAAAAAAAAAAAAAAAAAAGAAGAAAAGAATGTTTACTTTGGTTGTGCTAAGCAGCCAGGTGCTATAATACTGCAAGTTTCATCTGTAGTCTGCAGTGCTGTGAGTTCCACCATGTTAACCATTACATCAGTCTTGTGGCCAGGAAGTTTAGGAAGCACAGAAAGAATCTTCTCTGCAAGATTGTCACCATGATGACCAACTGCTCCTGAAGAAAATGGAAAAAAACAAAAAAAGAGCCAAAAACTATCAGGTGCATAACTAGAAAAACAAATAAACACAAGGAATTGCAAAGAAAATAACTACATGTTTTGGGGAGAAGGGTATTGGTACTCCTAACATCAAAACCACATTTAGCTTTTCAAAAATATTTTTCTACAAAAGTAAAATTAATTTCTAGAATGTATAAAGTTAAAAGCACCTAAAACATTTCAGATTCATTTAAAAAGCACTATTACTATTACTACTAAATTAGACTTAAGTTCTACAGCTGTTAAATTTTCTGATTTTACACTCAGACATGAAAAACATTTTTCTTTGCCTAAGGAACTTGTTAAATAATATTTGTAATGGTTATTAAAAAAGTAAGCAAATATTTATATATACACTCACACGCATACTATACTTCTCTGCATAAACGACTAAGGCTGTGCTTAAAAGGACTATATAGAAGTTGCATAAATAGCTACCCAGACAGGCCAGCCTAATATTAAAATAAACAATTAGCAATGGCATGCCACAATCAAGATCATATCACTTTTATACGAACTGAGGGCAGCTCAGGTGAAACAAACATGAAATAACTAAACCAACCCAAGTTACAAAGTATAAAATGTCAGTTTGACCGTATTCCAAGAGAAACTCTGAACTCCAGCTGGCATGTTTTCTTCAATTTTCCTGATTTCAAACACACATGCTTTTCTTTCCATTCATGAATTTCCAACATAGGCTCTACAACCAACTTAAAAAATATTAGGACTGTGAGCCAAGTCAAAGCAGAAAAACATGACACGCACTACAGATAAAAAAGTCAAGAGGGAGGGACCAGAAACTGTATTGCCTTTAGGTCAGGAGCAAGTTGAAGGTATTTGTTGTCTGCCACTTAAGCTATGGTTCAGCCATCAACACAGGGCTGGAAAGCAGTGCTGAGCTTAGTTTTGCTGTCCTAGCTTTAATCACAGAAAAATGGGAACTTTTGAAGCACCACTGAGAGGCAGAAAAAAGTTCTCTCAGGCTATGATCCCACTCCATCTAAGTCCATCTGTGTGGCAGCTATCTGCTCTTATGTTTTCATCATTTCCAAAGACAGAGAATATCTGTTTCAACAGCTGAATTAGCTTCACATGCTCCATAAATCCAAACAAGGCTCTTATATCAAGTACATTGCTAAGGTCAGGTTATTAAGTGCTCTTGGATAGCAGAAGCAGAAGACTGTCTCCAGCAATTCTACAGCAGCCAGGTATCCAGGCTGTAAGCCATGGTTTTCCATGGTTTATCCACTTTTCTGTATTGCAAAATGTTGAAAAGAGAAACAAGGATGAAAAAGGAAAATAAAAGTGAAGCCAAACTCTGTGCTGGCAACGCCTTTATCCACAGAAAGCAAAGAAGGCACAAGTGTCCAACACAGGGTGGTACTGCAGTGCGGACATCTGACCAGTCAGCTGGTTTATTACCCATTTGTTTCACCCAAAACTGCAACAATTACAGAATAACAGCAATTTCCCTTTCTAACATTCCCAGTCAGAGTTAGACCAGTGAAATACAGATGGAATGAGCTGGGCTGTCTTTGTGACTCCTGAAGCTATCTTGTTCTCCAAAATCTCTACATTGCTCTTACTAGAACAGTCATGTGTAAGGCACACTGCAACAGTTGCAAAACTGCACAGGAAAAACAACAATAATCCTTTGAACCTCCACCCCACATACTGGAAGCAACATCTGTCTCTCCACACATGCTGCACATGAGGAACATTTAGTTAAGACATTTGGTTAACCAGAAACACCTCAAATGCAAATAAGCCCACATTAATTATTGACATCCCTCCTTTCTTCCTGGCATAGGGGGAAGACTCAGAATACTCAAGCTGCTTCCATGAGAGCCTCTGTCTCATTCCCACAACTGTTATTTCTTGGAGGTTTCCACTAGTCCACCTGTGCTACTGGCCTTTGCCATGCCTCATCAAATCAATCACAAAACATCTAGTGGAGGTTTTAAAAGTGACTGCCACCCCAATCAACTGCATAAATTAACCAAGCCTGAAAAGATTGTTAAACTTCACAAGACTAGGACAAGAAATCACAGGGAGTCACTTCCAAACTGCACTGACTTCAAAAGGGTGCATGGGACTAGTTTTGATCCTCTCTATTCACTACTTCTGAGGACAGTCAACAGACTGCTCAGCAGCTTCTCATGAGCAACAGTGTTCAAGGCACAGGTGATGGTTTTGAATGCTGCCAAAGTACAGACAAACTGAGCGTTCGTGTGACAGCAAGTTATCTGACCACTGCAAAAGAGGAGCTTTCATGCCAGGCTTATGTCTGGCTTTCAGGATACAAGAACTCTTATATATCATTCTGTTCTAATTTCACTTTTTCTTTACATTATAACTTACAAACTGAAATAGGTGACATTTGATACAAGTTGTAGCTGACACAATTTGCAAAGCCAACCAATCCGTTCTTTAACAGCAGCCAGACACTCACTAGCTACACCCCCTGCTTCCCCTGTGTATTCCTTACTGTAGAGTTTTTAGCAAACCAATGAAACAAATCTTATCGTGTGGCACTAAATTCAGGTTCATATACAGCTTTACCTCTGAAATGCACTGGATTTTTCTTCCTTCAGTTTGTACTGTATTTGATAGCACGAATATCATGTCCAAACCATAGGAATAATTAAATGAAATTACCAATGAATTCTGGAGGCATTTGTTGGTAACAAAAGAATGGCTGTATGCAGGGGTCTTAATTTCATTTATGGATACTGAGAATAAAATCTTAAAAAAACAAATCCTGTAACTTCTTATGCTTCTGTGAGCTTTGATATTTCCTTCCAATGTTGCTCAGTACAGCCCTGGTGTTATCTCCAAAAAACCTTCTGCTACTGAAGTACAAGATTCTACACTTCCCTTCCCAGGTTTAAGCTGGTACCAAATATCTCTCTTCATACCTCCTCAAGAGTCTCCCTGCCAGGCAGCTCCCTGTCATCCCACACCTGGCTCTATTTCTCGTTTTTATTTCTTCTCACTATCTGAGTGCATAAATAAATCCTTTCCCCACCCCAAACCAACACTCTTCTCATAATTTCATTTTAAGGTTTCTTATCCAAGTCCACTTTCCTGCAGTCTTCTGATCAATCTTCCCAACCTCGGCACAGCATTAACTGCCTGGATTCATAGCTGCTCTTTAGCACCTTGTTGATAGCTATGAACCCTACAGCTGTTAGGATACACAATGGTGAAAATATGGGAGGAAAAAATTTTTGGAGGAAAATTCAGAAAAAGTCAAGCTGCAGGGTGCAACACTGTGCCAAGTACCTGCTACATGACAGGTGGTGGCAAAAAATGATGACCCAAATTATTGACTACGAACAGAACCAGGCCCCCACCCTGTGCCTGCCAGCAGGAGGTATGCTTGACTGGGATAGAAAACGCAGTTATTCCTATATCAATACACATACCTAGAGAAACACTTTCAGGCATATAGATATAGCTAAGGGTTACACAGAGATGTGTATCTGCCTAGACAGACATAAAGGTAAGAGTGACAAATAGATTCACTGGATACTTCACAGCAATCCATAAGGCTTAGTCTGAAACATGCAGATCATTTCCTTCACATCTCAAGGTGGTACACAGGCACAGTTAAGGTTTCTAGCTTGCAGCAAAATGGAAGTGCTAGAAACAAGATTTTGGATTTCCAGCAGAGCCTTCTGCCTTACTCTTCATTTCTATGATCCACTGGGACACAAGGGTGTGCAAGCAACCATCATGGCCATGGGATTAAACATGCTCCCAGTGTTGCCAGATGAAGAACTGTTTGCATACCTGGTGGCTTAATACAATTACTCTTCAAACCACTAACCCGTGGAACCAAACTGCACGCTGCTTATTCTGTAAGATCATGTTAAACACGAACCAGGAAGAACAGGAGAGTAACCAGCTCAGTTATGCCAACTTTTCTCCTAATTTCAGTTCATTGGGCAATTAAGTATGACTTCGGGGTCACTGACCTCCAGGGACCACCACTTTACCAAAACCTTTGAGCTATTTCTGCATGAAAGGATGCACTTGGCACTAGAGGTATTGGCACAGTGTCTGGGGTCATGGAAGCAGCCTGTAAGATACTTTTCCAAACAACTGGATAGTATGAGTAATGGATGATCTGAATGCTAGAGAGCAGTGGCTTTTAATCCAGGAAGCATGAAACTGACACTGGGACAAAAGACTATCATATACATATCCCACAAGGTAATAGCTGTTTGGAACAGAAAGGAAGACATTGGGTATCACCAGGAGAATACTGGAACACCAAGTTTTCCTACTGGAGCAGGATGATGTGGAACTTACAGGAACTACAGCTTTGAACCCAGCCATGTTTCTCCAAGCTTCAGAAGAAGCCCAGAGTTTTACCATCACTGCCTGGTAACCTAGTATTCTAGCAGACCAGATCTTAAGAGCAATCCCACCAAAGACCTGGAACTGGAGCTATATAGCCATGGGAGGACACGGTACAAAGTGGAATATGGATTTTTGGTAACACCAGGTCACCAGGGTTCCCACTATCTGTCACCCTCCCGGTGGGGTGGGTATGGGCCCAGTAGAGTGACAGCCCATACTAGCTGAGGATTTCTTACCAGCGAGGTCCAACGTCCTGTCCACGAAGATGACAGAGGCCTTACTGGTGGCTGTCCTCCTCCTGTTTCTGGCTGAGGCGTAGCTCGCCAGCTCAGCGGCGACCACCCTGCTAAGGGCCCCCACAGCGAAGCTCTCCTCCCGCAGGCCCAGGGCGGTGAAAAGAGAGTCGAGCTCACCCACCAGGGCTCGCACCGCCGCCCGCAGCTCGGCGGGCAGCGCACCCAGCCCGACCTCTGCGGGGCCGGGGCCGCCGGGGCCGGGCAGCGGCGGGAGGAGCGCTGCCAGGCCGGGCAGCAGGCAGAGCTCCGCCGAGACGGGCGCCAGGAGCGGCGGGCCCCGCAGCACCACCTCGGCGCAGCCGTCCTCGCCCATCCACCGCCGCAAGGTCTCCTCCAGCTCGGCCGCCCCGCCGCCGTCCGCCTCGTCGCCGCACACCAGCACGCAGTGCCGCACGGCGCCCCGCTCCAGCACGCCGCGCACCGCGGCCGCCGCGCCGCCCCTCAGCGTCCCGCTCACCACGAACACGACGCAGGCCGTCCCCGCCGGCACCGCCGCCTCGGCGGACAGCGCGCTGACAGCCAGCGCCCCGGCCGCCAGCAGCTCGCCCGCCCCGCCGGCCCAGTGCAGCGCCTCGGCGGAGGGCGTGTCCATGAGGACGGCGGCACGGTGCGCCCGGGCCAGCGCGGGCTCCCAGGCTCGGCGGCTCAGCTGCCGCAGCACCTCCGGCACCGCCATGGCGGTGACAGCCACAACACGCCGCACGTGCCGGGCGCGCCGCCGGCGCCGCGCGATGGCGTTGCGGGCGCGGGTTGGCTCCGCGCGCGCGGGGCGGGGCGCTGGCGGTGCCCGGCGGGCGCTGCGGCTGCCGGGGCTGCCCTGCCTGTGAGAGCCCCGCCTGCGCTGGGAGGCACCACGGGAACAGCCGCTGCCCCGGCACTGGAGATGCTCAGCACCCGAGAGGCGAGACTTGCATCACTGCTCCCTGCCCTACTATTGTGTATTTCTTGTGTTAGTGTTAACAAATGCTTTGGTGAATGAGCTGGCAACACGGAGTGCTCTTGTTCAGTTATATGCGACTTTTCTCAGTACAGTTAGAGACGTATGATAAATTATTTCAATTCCACTTTAAAAGGCCTTGATCTCGAAATCAGTTTCAAAGCTAAAAAGCGCCATAACAAGCACCCACAGTTTCTTCTCCACAGAGAATGGATGGCCCCCCTGCAAATCTGTGTTCCACACAGTATTCACTTGGGCAGCCTCCTTGGTACACAGCTGGGAAGACAACTTTTCTGATATAGCAGGATTATCAGCATTAATAAAGGGGTAAATTACTTAATTAGTTCACCCTCCAGCTTAACTGCTGTTCTTAGATCTCTTACAGATACAAATGGTTTCAGAACACTGAAAAACATGAGTAACACCGAATTCACTATATTTCCAGTAATTAAATCAGATCCTTCCCTTTTAGTGTTCTCCACTGACATTGATACTCAGATGCATTATTCCCTTTCTTTGGGCTGTTCTAGCACCAATCTGTTATTTTAACCTTAGGGCATACAGCTTCATGATGCTAGAAAAATATGTAAGTTAACACCCTTCTTGACTGTTTTGATTCGAAAAATGAACACTAAGAAAGGATGTGGGATAATTAACACTGGGCCCCTGAGTTTATAAAAGAGTAGAATTATCCTTCTCTCAGACTGAATTACCTCAGAGATTATGCATCTCTGCGTTTTTGCTTTATGGTTGAATGCCAAAGACAAAATCTAGATAAATTATGGCTTGCCCAACAATTTAAAAGGGGTTCTTTACCTTTAAAACCATTTAAAAAAAGGGGGGGGGGGGGAGTGCTGACCTCTTTTAAAAGGTATTTTTCAGATATTATTGTCAAAACATCAGATGCATTTTTAAGAAAGCTGATAGTTTTTTACTTTATTAATACTGTATAGATTACAACTAGTTCTGCATATGCCAGTGTTGAAAAAACCCAAAAATTACTTGCTAGAAGACAAAATAAAGTTCAGAGAACAATGGTTAAGTTATGGAACAAAATTATCTAAGTAGTTTTTACAGCTTATTTTATCCCTTGTGCAAGGTGACAACTACTGTGTCAGAAGAAGAACTGTACTACTAAAGGGTTCCCATAAGCGTGATATCTCTTTGTGGGTTTCTGGGGTGTAACATGTGAGTGAAGATGGTGATGCAGCTTGCAATGATGCAGTCTGTCTTCAGCCTTTCAGCTACTCAAAGCCTAAGAAGAAACACTTTTTACAGGCCACAGTTGCTCAAAGTGGGTTTTTCCATCACCACCAGCTCTCTGTGATTTGTCTTTAAAGGTCTGTACAATGAAAACTGCTTGGATGATCTGCATCAAAGTATTTTAAGATATTTTTTTGTTTTTAGCTTACTCTTGTTGCGGTTTTCTTGAACATGGTTTCCTTCCTTCCTTCCTTCCTTGCTTCCTTCCTTCCACCACTTCCTTCCTTCCTTCCAATGGCAAAGTCAACAAAACAGGAATGACAATTCAGACACATGTCTATGAAGAGGTACTACATATACACATTTGTCTCATGAGAAACAAGTGACTCAATGGTGAAAAACCATTTGCTGACTCCACAACTATTTGCATAAAAAATGAAATAGCAAGATGAAAACCTACCCAATTACACCACATAATTAGCTACCTGTGCACAATACTCAGACATTTAATTTTAGGTGAAAAAAATTTTGAGTGGGCTGGTTGTTCATGTGAACTCCAGTGAAATATCATGCTGTATATGAAACTTTCAAACAAGGTTCTCTGTGCAGGCAATTCAAATAAGCTCCCCTCGCTGAGAGTTGTGTTTATGTTACAGTCAAGTCCTCTAGTCTTGATTTTTCCCAAACTGACCTGCTGTGAAAAAGCAGGTCCCTGTTTTAGTTTTCACATACATCCTGAAACACCACAAGCTCCATTTGTACACACAACTGGTTGAAACTTATTTGGACAGTTGTTGGTACTTAACCTTTCTAATGCATCTTGAAGTTGTCTAGCATTCACAGATGTAAGGTGAGCAAATCACCAGGAAAAATGGCTCACTACTCCCCACCGCTTTTAAAATATAATTAATGAAATTCATAGAAACACTTCGAACATAGAAACACGTTGCAACACTCACAGCACACTACAAATGTTAAATCCTTACTGCACCTAAAAACAAAGTCAGGAAATTTGTGGAGGAAAAAATAAAATCTATGAACAGTTGTTAAACCTAAAATACTACGTCCAGC
This sequence comes from Haemorhous mexicanus, assembly GCF_027477595.1. Classification (NCBI taxonomy): domain Eukaryota; kingdom Metazoa; phylum Chordata; class Aves; order Passeriformes; family Fringillidae; genus Haemorhous; species Haemorhous mexicanus. The sequence goes on along the minus strand of NC_082344.1, from coordinate 50,593,795 downwards.
TGGGATAGTCCCTGAGCCGAGGGACAGTACTAGCAGAGGCAGCGGCGTTTTTACCCCGCGGTTACGCTCCCTCCGCAGCTGCCATCAGCCGCCAGTAGATGCACGGCACTGGAGTGTACATGTGTTTAGCCAAGTCCTGCTTCTGGAGATAGGCAAGGATGTTCTCGAGGGGATCGCCATGCTGCCGGTGATCCTTGCTGAGGGGACGGACGGGCGTCCAGGGATGCAGGAAAGCACAAGGACCGCCGAGAGCAAACGGCAGCGAGAGGAAGGGAAGGTGGCTCTCGCAGCGCGCCTCGGGAGAGCGGCGAAAGCACAGCCGCGGTGAGTGGTCGCGCACGGACGGTGCCCGGCCGGCTCGGTGGGGAGGGCAGTCCCGGGGCCGGGCCCGGCCGGGCCGCCCCCCGCAGCCCGTGCCCGGGGCGCCGCGGGGCCGGGCCGGGCCCGCTTCCTGTGCGTGTCACTCACGCGGGGGGAGGGGAAGCGCCGGGCGGCGGCGGCGGCGGATCCTCCGCGAGAGGCCGCGTTGGGCGTTCGCAGCAGCCCGCCCGTGCACCGCTTGGCCGCGGCCCGAGGCGCCGGGGGAGCCCGGGGGCGGCGCGGCGGGGCGGCCGGCGGAGGGAGGCGCTGCCGGGGCTGGGCCCGCGCGTCCCGCGGGAGGCGGCCATGTCTACCGGCGAGGCGGAGCGGCTGTCGGCGGACGCCGATGGGGCCGCCGGGGACGAGGAGGAGGAGTGGCTCTATGGCGGTACGGACCTTCCCCGACCCCCGTGCCCAGCCCGCCTCCCCAGCGGGCCGGCCCGGCGCCGCCGCGGCGGGGGGGCCGTGCGGGGGTGCGCAGGCCGCGGCGTGAGCGTCTCGCCGGGCCGCTGAACAAGGTCCCCGGTCCCGCCGCCCCCGTGGCTGCTCAGCCCCCTCTCTCCTCCCGGCCAGCCCCCCGGAGGCTACGGCTCCCGGCTCCTTCCCTTCCCCGGTCTCCGCTGCCGGTGCCGCGGGCCCTCAGCCCGGGCCGCGCAGGCCGAGGCGTGCTGGGCCTCAGCAGCGAGAGCCCCGCGTGGTGTCCCTGCCCCACAGGCACCCCTGGGGCCACCGAGCTCTCCCTGATGCTCTCCTCCCCGAGTTCTTGGCGTTTAAATACTGAAAGAGGCTTAACCTTTTATTTATTAACTTTTTATACAACTTTAGGGACTATCTTTACGTTTAGATATTAATGAAACCTATAAACTATAGCTTGCCCATGTGGTGGACCTGTCAGTGCAGAGTACTGTAATTGCTTAGGGGTCTGCTCGACTGATTTCACAACTGAAATGTTGAGAATATGTCTCAATAGTCAATATGTCTCTGAAGACTTACCTAATATTCTACATCCCAAGATAATCTGTCACAGTTGATATCCTAGGGATTTTATTCTTAAATATTGTGTTTCTTTTCTCTTATGGTAGATGAAAATGAAGCAGAGAGACCAGAAGAAGAAAAATCTAGGTGAGTATCCTGACAACTGGAAGCCCTGTAGCGTGGCTGCATAAAACCTGTGTTCACTACGTTCTTCTTCCCAGCTCCTACCAACTTTCAAAGGTGGTAGGACCTGAACCCACTCTGGTGTCTTTGAAAGTGTCCTTAAGATAATATATTTGGACTTTGCGTTTCTTTGAAATGGCTGTACCTGTGAAATTGGGTCACTTAAGTATTAAAGATATTTTAGCTGTATGGACAGCAATAACCACTCACAAAATGCCAACTGGTCTATTTTTGTAATTGTTGTGCTTTGTGATCTTAATGATGGATAGGGTCTTGTTTGAGATAATTTAGCAACTGAAAAACATCCTGTCTCCCAAAGAGTTTGCAGTGTAGTTGCAAAAACAGGAATACAAGGAAGCAGTGGAAGATTACCAGGTAGTTTGGTGTACAGATCACATCTGCTTAGGCTTGCAGGGTTACCGTGGTTGGGTTTTTTTTAACCAGTAAGACAGGATTTCAAAGAAACTTAGAGAAACTTAGGAAAGCTTTGGAAGTATTTGAGGGGAACCTGCTTGAGTTACAAAGAGCTGTATGAGGGCACAAAGATGCTCCCTTGAAAATCTAACCAAGTTAATGGAGATTAGTAATGAAGACTGACGGGAAAAGAGAATCAGTCACTTGTGCTAAATGAAGAAAATTCTCATAATTGGTAAAATATGGAAATTATTGATGGTCAAGGTATATTAAACAAATACAGGGAAAATCAATTTGTGAAAGCATACATTGTTATTTTCTACAGATGTTTCCATTTTTTCAGTGAGAACTCTTACATTTGGTTAGCCTTGGTGGACTGCTTGTTCGTAAGCTTGCTCAATTGCTCTTTTGAACTCATGTCAACTTTGACAAGCACAGAATGACAAAGCAGTAATTACCTTCTCCACATGACTATATATAATATCATTGTGAAGCAGCTAGAGGTGTGATTATTTGATTCCCATTATTTCTGTAGTATAAGAAACAGAGTTGTTTTCATTTTTTCCATGTTACTTAACAGGTTTTTAGGCCTCTCTTGCATTTGTCTTGAATCCTGTCTCTTCCAGGACAAAGAATTCTAGTTATTTATTTGCTCTTTATTTAGAAGCTATTCCATATCAGTTGATTCCTTATGTTCACTTGCCTTTTCTTGACCTGGCATGTTTGTCACTACTACTGTTACTTAGGAAAATTACTTGCAAAATGAACTTTAGAAGCAGTGTAGTCCAGTTTTTGGTCAATAGCATCTAGCTTGGCATTTGGCTGTCACAGTGCATAGTTTTGGACAAAAAGCATAACAAATACTTACTCATCTTAAGAGTTGTGTTTGGAACTGCAGAAGTATGGAGACAGTTCAGCTGTTAAAAGTTTTGGTCTCTAACCTCTCAGATTTGGTGTTGTTTGTATATACAGAAATTGTGATGTGTTATTCAGGTTCTGTACCTAGATTGTCATTTTACCGGGTGATGAAGTGAAATGATCAAGCTTGAATCCTGAGGTAATAGCTGGGCTGTATTGTCTCCAGCACTCATGGGTGTATTGCCAGCAGAGTATGGGGTTAGATTCATTCCCTTCAATAAAAATTGGCAGTTGCACACTCTGTTTCAGAAATATCTTTTCTGTGAAAGAATATTGTTTCTAGATGTCTCCCTGCTTACTTTGCTATTTGTGATGCAGCATCCTAACAGCTAATGGGACTGTGGAAGGTAAAATATTACTGTGTAGGAAACAGCCCTAGGTAGGCTCAGTGAGACAGCTCATTTGCCTGGATGTCACAGTACTCATCCTTTCAGATGGACCAGTATAAAATTTTTATGGTTCTCGGTCTACAGTTAAATATAATTGAATTAGTCATTGCATTGTAACTGTTCCATATGGTAGAAGAAAATTTGACAATGCTGATGTGGGAATTCCGTTTCAGTGAAACATTACCTGTGGGTGTTTAGAAGCTTTTTTTTCCATTATGTCTTTGAAAAGTGTCAGTCTGCAGGGAAAAAAAAAACCCCAAACAACTTATTCTCCCTTCATATGTTACAAAGTATTTCAGTTGATTTCAAGGGAAGATCCAAGTGTAGTGCCTCATTGCTTCTAACTATTCTACAAACATCCAGTTAGTATGATTTATGACAGCTAAATATTGCTAATATAAAGTTATATTCATCTCAGTTTTTTTTAATAAGTCAGCTTTGTTTTTTAGTTAATGCCAAATACAACTGGAGCTTTGGCTTTTCGTCTGGAATGATGAAGCAAAGCTTTTTTTCATCATTAGCTGATACCTGTGAGATAGCATGTGCATAAATAAATACCTAGTTTCACCTTTTCCTGTTTGTTTTTGTTTAAGTGTTCCACCCCCACCTGGAAGTGAAGAGGAAGCTGCAGAAAATGGCGTTGTGAAAACGGTAGTTTTAAACGTGTTTTTGAAATAGTGTTTTAAAATGTTTTGATTTAATGACTTGCTGGGAATCCATAATTTGACTAGGACTTATATTTAAATGAATTAATGCCTAAGTGTGCACCTTTTTTTTTCTAAAATGTGTTTGTGAACTGCAGAAACTATAGAAATTGCTACATTAGGAAATCAAATTTCCAGTTAAGTCCAATTTTTAAATCTAATTTACAGAATATAAATAAATAGTACTCCCAGGTTTTTTGGGGGGACAGAAAGACAATGCTTGAAGACGCCTCTCTTTTCTCAGAGACATCCTTTTCAAAATGATGATTTGTTTTTTCTCAGTGATGAGAAAATAAAGTCATCTGATAATTTTTCTTATTTTGGATATGGTAGACAAGCAGGATTTGCAAAACTGTGTGAAAGTGTGAACCAAGAGGTGAATTACACATGCCTTTCGGAGGCAATGTAACACTTGTTTTGTAGTAGTCTTCAATGTTTAGTATGTCTGATAACATCACTGTTGGTATGATGAAGGAAAGGACCAAGAAATTACATTTACAGTTGCTGGTTTGTTAAAGGATTCAGGTCACCATGAATGGGAAAAATTAAGGTGTGAGAAGTTCTATGATAAAATTGTAGTTTTACTTGAGTGGGACTTTTTGACTTACATACTGCAAGAAATAACTAAATTATGTAGAAACCGTTATTGAGATATTTGTGCAAGTTTCAAGGACTGGCCTCTTAGTGGAGTGTTTTTTTACAGTAACTCTTACACTTTATTTATGAAAGGCATTACAGTGTATTTAAAATTGGGGGAAAAGTTATTAAAACTTCAAAACCTATTTCAGTTGTTTAAAACTGAAAAGCTACTTAAAGTGCATCAAAGGTGTTTGTATTTCTGGATATCCTTATGGGCTTAGTTTTTTTCTACTTGCATATTTTTAAAATTTTTTAATCTATGTATAGCTTGGCATTGTTAGGTTATCATTAGAATATATCCACAAAATTGAGAACTTAAGGGTAAATGGTGTCCATGAATATTCAGCAGCAGCTTAGAAAAATGGATGTTGTTCAAGTTTGTTGAACATTTCTGGTGAATATTTCTGTGGGGAGGGAACTAAAAAATCATTGATTATAAGTGAAGTGGGTTTTGGTTGAAAAGGTACATTGTCCAGACAAAATTTTATTTCTTGTTTGATGCCTTTGTAGTGGCATCTGTGTGGGTTGCCTGATGAGTGATGAATTTGCACTTTTCAGCCATGTGGAATTGAAAGGCTGTTTTCAGCTGTCATTTACAGAATATCCATACTGATCTAGAGTTGCCCCATCTTCCCTACCCCAAGAATAGACTCTTCATCATTATGAAATTATATTAATGTTGCGTAGCAAGGATGAACTGCACACCAACATCTTACCTTCTAAGAAGCTGTTGATTTTTGTTGATTTTTTTTTTTAATGTACATGGCAACTTAATAGATGGTAGAGTAGACAAGGGCTGAAACCCAGCTGTGCATGGATAACTGTAGGCTGCTAGGGCACAATCAGCTTGGCTTCCGTGAGTTCAGCCTCTTGCTGAAGGATTCTAGTATGTGAATGAGGATGATTTGGTTGGAAAAGTTCACTTGGATTCCACAAAGTTTTTGAAGAAGTTCCTCACCAAAGGATTTTTAAAAATTGTGCAGTTACAGGATGAGTCCTATGTGGGTAACTGATTTTAGCTGGTTTCTAATAGAGAGAAAACACAGGGTAGAAGTCAAGGTTCTATTTTCACAGTAATGGAAAGTCACCTCCAGGGAGGATTCCCTGGAATTTTATGCTTAACCTGTGCTGTTTAATGTATTTACTTGGAAAAGAGCCAAGTTTTGAAATTAGGACTTTTCTGATGATACAAAGTTAATCAAGACAGTGAGATCAAGGTCTAACTGTGAAGAACTGGCTGGTTAATACATGGTTATTGAATTCTGCATTAAAAAAATGAGAGTGATGATCATTGGGAGGAAAAAAACAGATCTACAAATAAAATGGTCTGAATTGATCATTACTATGTAGTAGGGACATGTTTAGTGCTTGTCTGGAGCCTAAAAAGCTCAGTGTGTCATACAGCATACAGCATGCTCTCATATCTGATTTTTCAGTCTGTTTGCTGAAATGTCTCAAGTATTTTATGTTGCTCGCTTATGTAAGGAACTAAATAGATTTCTCCAGTGTTCATCATCAGCTGGGAAAACATTTACTTGAGTTATGCTGAATATATAATTGATGATGGGAAGAAGTTAGTCTTCCATATCTTTTAGTCCTTTCCTGAATGACATTTCTATTCCTGTAAGAATAGAACCAGTGTGTATGACCTAGATAGCGGGAAGGAGGATATTAAATAGTGGAAACTCTTCTATGCTTGAGAACTGAACCTAGTATTAAAGACACTTCTCTATTTTGATCTGGATACTTGTAACCTCCTAAATTTGCTGTTAATGATACTCAATTCTAATGTCTAGGAAGAGGAGAATTTTCTTCTTTCAGAGATTTCTAGAAGGGATGGTTTTGTCTGGATTGTGTTTCCATTGAGAAGGTAAGTGACTGCTTTTTGTCTAAGCAATGACTTTTTCTTTTATAGAAGGTGGCAGAGGCTGAGGATGACAGTGATAGTGATAGTGATGATGATGAAGATGATGTTCAAGTCACCATAGGGGATATTAAGACAGGAGCTCCACAGTTTAGGTAAGTTATTTGCAAACATTAACTGAGGAAACATTTGAGATTATGTTTAATTATAAATGCAGTTTCTTTAGTCCTTGTCATTTATTTGCCTTTTCATATTTATATTTTTTTTTATCTTTGCCAAATATTTGCCATTTAATACTTGCCAAAAATGTCAGATTGTGTGCACAATTACTATCAATTAAGAACTTTGTTAGCTCTTTAACAATGTTTTGTATGATGCAGTGGCTTGAAAACAAGTGAAATTAAATCAGTGGAGTACAAGGAAGAGTTTTATATAAGTTTAAATTGTGTTTTCAGATGTTGAGGAATAATTGTATTAAGTTTGTAAAGGAGTGAGCTGTCTCTTATTAGGGAATGGCTATATTATGTAGCATTTTTGGGGTCATCACTGTGGCAGTGGCATTTTGGTTGCAAAGGATAGAATGGCAACAACATGAGAAGTGTTTGTTCCTCATCCTGTTTGTAGAGGATACAGTTCTAATTAAACCTCTGTAGTTTCAATCCCATTGATGTTCTCAGATAAGATTCTAATGCACTTAAGGATGAAGCTGTGAGTCTCTGGAGATTATTTCTCAAGATTATTGTTTGGGCATTTATACTGATCTTGCTACTTTTATTGCCCCAAATTCCTTCTGGCCTTGAAAAAGGGCTTATTTTTTACTGAACACTTTCGTACAGTGCTAATTTTACCCAAAATGATAAAATAATATTTTTCATTGAATGGAAATTTTTTTGAGGGACATGGTTTGCTTGTTTTTCTTGTCAATGCCAATATTTTTATGCTTATTAAAACCTGCGTTACTAGGGTGCCATTTTGTAAATTATGACAGGTCGTCAGGTAGGTCTGACTCATGTATATCATGTTTTTAACTTTAGAATGCAGGTGGTTTACTCCTGTTTGAAACATAGTATTTTTAAACTTTCAGTATTTCATGTCCTAAAATAATGTGCAAATGAATGTAATAGAAAAAGCGCCAGTTCTTTCAGTTCTTTATTTTTCTGCTTTCAGTAGCTTGCTGTATTCTTGTGGTCTAGGCAGTGGCTTCAAACTTTGTGGTACTAAAGCAAAACTAGATTTATATTCTCAGTTCATTTACTGATGCTCTTTCCATGTATGCAGGAAACAATGAGCATGTGATCCTAAATCTAATTAGAGTAGAAGGTTGTATATAGAAATGCCTGTCTTCTGAAAAATCTTCTTTTTTGGGTGAATTAGACAGAAAGTTTACAGAAGGGCAGAAACTTAAAACAAACTGAACATTGTTGTACACTTTAACTGCAGTAGAACAAGTCTGTTTTATAGGATTAAACGGTTTTTCATATAGTAGTCAACCGCAGTTTAAAAAACCTGATAGATTTGTTTCACAAAATCATGCACAAATATAGTGTGGCAGATCAGAAGGTTAAATGTTTTGTGTTAGTTTTATGCTGTTGCAGTACTTGAAAGAAAACTAGCACCGCATGGAAGTGGATACTGTAAACTATACCCTGACCCTCTAATTATATGCAAATCTCATCATGTATATGGGTCACCTGTGAGGATAAGTTACATTACACACAAATGGTAGGGAGAGCTAGCTCTTAATGTTACAAATGAACAATACTGTAATTCCTAAGGTAGTTAGATCTATTCAGTAGTTAGATTTCCAAGTGCATTTTTCTGAAGAAAGCTCTCAAGTATTTTAGAAAGTGAAAAATTACATACTTTTCTGTTGATCACAAGAATGGATGATTACTAGTACATTGAAACAGCACTTCAATAATTTTAGAGAAATACTTGTATTTTCCACTTCTGTACAGATTAAATGGAAAGATTATGAAAAGAGAAAATGATCCGTCTAAACCCTTCCCTTTTTTTTTTTTTTTAATTTATTTTGTTTTTACTCTAATCCCCAGACTGTCATCTGTATCCCTAAATGAACTGCATTTTTCCTTTCTCTCTCTTCTTCTGGTTCTGTCCATTCTTGTTTCTATCAAGGTCTTTATCCTTTCAACTCAGGAAGAGTGACTGGGACTTGCTTCACTACTGTTTATTAGTTGGAGAAGTTGCTACTGAGCATAGAAAGGTACTCTCTCTTCCTCCTAGGCTGATCTCTTTACTTTTACAGTTACCAGCTTGGAAAGCTAGAGATTCAGGATGGTGATTGAGCCTGGGTCCAATATGTTTCTGGATCTAGCTATCTCTTGTTTTGTGTTTTCTTCTGATTTAAAAGTTTTCTTTGTCTAATTCATTTTTTTGTTAATTTCTTGAAGTTATGGAGCAGCACCTGTAAATCTCAATATTAAGGCAGGAGGACGAGCTTATGGATCTTCTGGTAAGAAAATTTACACAGTAATATTAGTAAAAAAAAAAAACCAAATGGATATTGTTTTGGATTAAGGAAATAATTGTTTCTTTTAAAACTTCTTGATAAATTTTTCTGGCTTTTAATTTATTTTTTATTATTCTAAGTGCAATGATACTGATAAAATTCTATTTGGTAGAGACAGAAGGCTCTAACTAACTTTTCTTCACAGGTGCAAAAGTTAAGGGACTGGATCTAGATGCACCAGGGAGTATTAATGGTGTGCCACTTCTGGAAGTAGATTTAGATTCTTTTGAAGATAAACCTTGGAGAAAGCCAGGTAATGTCTGGTTTATGTTCACTGATACACAGGTGTTCAGTAGGTTGTTTTAATAGTGATCCTGTTGACATTTTACCTATCCCTCAGAGGTACTGTGCAGCATAATTTGGAAAAAGCAACTGTGTTACTTGTTGCCTTCCTGCTGTGCTGCAGTGTTTGGGTGTGCCGTGTTTGTTAGTATACATCCCCATCACGTGTTGGGAGAAAGCGATAGGCATTTTTTAAATACATGTGTATCCTGAGCTCTCCTTGGAAGTCTGTGTTCCTGTGGAGATTACTGCCATTGCTCTGTGCCATGGAACACAAGATAAAGCAAACTGTGGAAAACAGTTCTGGCAGGTGTTAGCATGAAGAATGGTGAAATGTAACTGCCTGTGCTAGGTTGTGTTCATGCTTAGACATTCATGAGTTTTGAATAAGAAACTGGGACTTGCTGCAAAGACTTTCCATGAGTCTCCTCTGTATTGTCTCATTGGCTCAAGTGATTTGTATGAACTTTTCTAATTTTACCAGCGTTGATTTGGTTTTTTAGTACCAGTACATCTTGCTGCTGAATATAGGTTTTTTCTTGTGTTTGTATATTGCTATGGTAGTACAAATAGTGTCTCCAAAATGGAAGAAAAGAGGAGCCTTTGATGCTTATCTGAAGTTTGAAATGTTAGCTGTATTAAATATATTCTCTGCATTTGAGTTACAACTGTTCTCTCTTACCCTAAAAATACTTCATGGCATTTAATGAAACTAGGAGCCAAAACAAAGTGAGAAGTCAAATACAGAACAAGCAAAACAAAAGGGGGCGGTTCTTCACTGAACATAAAGCAAATCTATAGATCTTACATTTATCTTGTTGTAAAGATATGGGGGATTGTAATATCCCATGATATTCTCACCCTTGGTCCCCACATCATGATGCTAGGCAAGTTAGTGTTTCTGACTAAATTTTAATGGGTTTACAATCTTAGCAATGAATACTCTGTCTATTGATGAATTGTATGTTTCAGTTGCGCTTTTTAGATCAATACCTAATCAGTTTTCATGCTCTGAGTAGAGGTGTATATATGATTAGTGCAGGAAGGATGAACTTTGTAATGTCCTAAAAAACCTATACTTCTCTACTTAAAGGGGCTGATCTCTCAGATTATTTTAACTATGGCTTCAATGAAGATACCTGGAAAGCTTACTGTGAAAAACAAAAGAGAATACGAATGGGTCTTGAAATTTTGCCAGTTACCTCAACCACAAATAAAATTACGGTAAATAGTGCATTTTGTATTGTACATGTTTTTTTTTCCCCTGTAAAGCTGCTTGTGTGTCATAAGCTTCTTCTGCCCAGTTCAGTACATTTGTTAGAGTTTGCATCTGACTCCCTTCCCTGAACCTTGAGTGTTACTGTGTTGCTTCACTGGCAGTTTGCGTGGATAGTGTGACAGACAGCTACAGCTAGATTGCATCTGTACCTTTATTGAGACTGTGGCCCATAATTTAAGAATTGTGTGGTATCTTAATGGGCAATGTGTTATTTAACTTAGGCTGAAGACAAAGCTATGGAACTAAGACCAAGTGCAGAGATTCTCGATGGCAGATACCATCTTTTAAAGGTGAATTTTAGTAAAATTTTGTTGGTTGCTCTCATTTTTCTTGGGTATTGCTTCCCATGCCGGCCCAGACTGATAGAAGAACAACTGATATGGACGCAGCCATTATTTCATACTCTCATCCTACATCAGTGACGTTCTGTGTTTGTCACAAAATGTGGATTAAAAAGTGTTGCTTTGTTCATCACTCTTCTACAAGCATGTGAGTTAGTGGCCTGGTGAACTAACGAATTTCCCAGTGAAATTAATTTTTCTTGATGTGATGGTTAATTTGTAGTTGTAGTGTGTTCATTTGTGCAGATTAAAGGATTTGTGCAGATTAAAGGATTTGTACAGATGTGGTGTGGAAACTTGTGTAGATTATGGCATGTTTGTTTTTTCTGTGGCATTGTAGCTCTTACTACAATGTTTTGTAACAGTTTCTTGACAGCTCTGATATGAAAATCAATCTTCTGTATTTTCATGTTGCCCTTCTGGGTTTAGCTAACAATTAATTGAGTTATGTATAATAATTTTTCCATTCAGAAATGCTGGTTTTCAGAGAATAGAAAGACCTACATGACAGCATTTAATATTATTTATTTATTTTACCTATTCCTAATAAGTAGTCATTTTTGTTCTTGAACTGTCTTTGAAGTGACGTGGAACGGTTTCTTTCTGTGTACTCCTGTCAATTGCGGATACAGAACTGCCAATTGCAGACGGGTGGTTTTCTCTTATGTGCTACTTGAGGATATTCAATTATTTTGATTTTATTTTAGCAAGAATGGATCAGCAGGTTTCTGGGGCTTTATACCTTTCTCAGTTATCATTATATTAGTACTGTGGGACAGTAGAAACAGTGGATAGTAGGAGTTACAATTTGCAACTGACTGTAATCTCAAACTTTTCTGAAATGTTCTGAAGGAAAAAGGTTAAGTAGTCCAACCCAAAACTTCCCCCATTTCCAGCTCAGTACTGACTCTGGTGATCAAACAGTACAGGTAATAATGGTGTTGTAAGAGTTTGTCATGTTTTAAAAGGAGTTTACATGTAATTATTAATTTCATTAACTTTTTTCCCTTCTCTTCTGAAACAGTGTCATGTAATTTCCATTATATTTACATGTAATTTATATTAATCTCCTGTAACTAGCAAGAATGTCTCCTACATTTTCCAATTGCTCATTAATTTCTAGAAGTCTTTTTCAGATAAAAACTTTGACCTTTTCCACTCATATTTCTGGATAGGAAATATTAAGTCAATTTTTAATGAATTTTAACTATTTTTGTGCATTTTTGTGGGTTGGGAAAATATGTGCCCAGGTTTAGAAGTGAGGTTCTGCAGTAACATAGTAGTTCACTTGCCTACAAGCTGTGAGATCACGGGCTTATACAAGGTTATGGCCTGAGTGAACTAGCTACATAGAGTGGTATAGCTGGTACAGTGGGAGTGACTTTAAAAATTGGATCACTATATATTGGTCTTTAAGACAAACCCATGCAGGTTTTTCTTCACATGTCGCTGCTGCTGAATTAAAACAATACTTGATGTACTTGCACCAAAGGTTTTTCATAGCTTTAATAAAAGAAGTGTCTGGAATTTTGCAGTACTTCAGCAGCAGCAGGGTGTTTCTGTAGTATTCAGTCTGAACTAATGAAAAGTCTTTTGCAGTTTGCACAACCCAGAGTATGAGACGACTAAGAAATTTAGTGGTTACTAGATCTCTTAATCAGTGAGGGAGATGGAGAATCCATTCAAGTTTCTTGTCTTATGGTTTGCTGGTAGTGGATAGCAGGCTTGTTAGAGATCTCTGTTAAGATTATAATTTTTTTTTTTTAAATAAGTGTCCTTCTTTTAAAAATCAAGATGTAATTTGGTTCATACCGGAAATTCTTCAAGAAAATTAGTTTGGTCTGTTCACATACAAATGAAATGCTTGGAAAATAAATATTTAAGCTGTCTAATCTTCTATAACAATTCATTCTCTGGCATATTGATTCTTATGTATATGTCAAACACAGTACTTAAAAAATACATCAATACAAAATACATAATTTTGCTAGTTGTGCAGAGGTGAGAGTTTTTGAAATTGTGAATAAAGTTGTACTTTCTTTTGGTATTAGCTGTGTGTTTGTTGAGTGTTGGAGCTACCGCACTTGTAAGGATAAACTAATGATGAAACATTATTTTGAAGGTACAGCAAGGCAGAACTGGAAATCTGGAGAAAGAGTTGGCAGTGCAGTCAACCAAACCTGATTTCACATCTCCTCCTGCCTTATTCAAATCAGGAATTCCAACAAACAGGTCAGTTAGCTGTAACACATGACCAAAGAACTCTTTCTACTGTTACCTCTATGTCTTTGAAGTTTACAATTTTTGTAGGGGAAAAAAAAGGAAAATATGTTTCTGTAACAGGAAAAAAGAAGGGTAGAGATATCCTTATCATATTTAGCATAATCACACATGAATACTATGCTACCTTCTTGGCTCTTTGCAAAAAAGTAGAAGGAAAGGGGAGAAAAGCCAGCAGGACCAAGTAACAAGACAGTTAGAAAAATCCACTTGTTGATGTAGGTCACTGTGTTGTCTGTGTATAATTAAATTTGCCATCATAATATTTCTGGTTAGGGTCCTTATGAGGATTAATTAACTTATTTTTTTTAGTTAAACAAGATGGAATCTGACAGCTATGACTTTTAACAAGTGGAGGAATTCCTGGAACCTCATCTCTTTCCTGCAAGGCAGCTTTGGTTTCTCCATATTTGAATATTTTATTATACTTTCTTTGAAATTAGAGAAAGTATTTCCTTACTGAGCTCCTTCTCCCAGCCCTAGGCTTTAATAAGTTCTGTCTTCTGTATCTAAGCCACTGCTATTTGATATCTGGCACTTGGCTTAGGATGAATCCATGCTTCTGCTTTACTTTAGTTACTCAGCAATCCTGTTCAGAAGTTTTGGTTCTGTGCAGATTAAAAGCCCTTATATTACATCATATTACAAACAATGGCAAGAAAGGTAGAACGGGTTTTTCTTTGGACACTTTGGCTGTCAGCCATTAAAGATGGGGAGCTATGACCCATCTTTAGCGCTGCATCCATAAGTACCTTGACTAATTTAGAGGCACTTGTGTTCAGTTATTCCATCCTGTAAGAGTCAGTTCAACACCCAAATGTATTTTTCTTGGTGGGGGGTGGGGGGCAGGAGGAAGTCAATCATAGCCTTGCCTGCGCTTTTCTTTGGCTTCTAGAATATTCCTTCTGGTAGCCTAATTTTTTCTCTGAGGTATCAGGTTATGCTGCTCTGTGTTTAGTGGATTTCAGTTCTTTTTTTCTGTTTTTTTTTGTCACAGAAACGAGAAGAATTTTCCAAACTTTGTGCTAACCCTGTAGCTATTTTTAAAATTTTCTTTTCTGAATTGCTTTTAATGTATGATGTTCTTGTAACAGAGTTCTCAAACTGGAATGTATTGTTCACTGGGTAAGGATTCCAAATCTATATCTAGCATAGGTTTTATTTCAAGATTTCAATTCTTTGTTCATCTCAGTGGTGGACAGAAAACCTCTAAACTACTTTCGGAAGTAATTAATGACCAGAATATTAAAATGTAGTCAAGTTGAAAGTTGTAGAAAAAATGCATTGTGTAGATTATTTGGTTGTGAAATTAGGAAATTTGCAGTTGTGATGACTGTGTCACTTTGTGACATTTATTTTAATGTATCACATTGTGGCATATCACTTTGACAATGCATTCCAGTGGGTAGAATAGGTTGTTTTGTATATATTTAGTGTGAATACTGTAATTGTAAGTTGTTACAATGACAAAACTGACATCTTCCCTTATTTAATAACTGCTTCCATGGATACACTCGCTTAAAATTTATTAATCTGTGAAAAAAGGTATTTCTACCAAGTGGTCAGAAGGGATTTTGAAAGAAAACTGTATGTTCAGAAGTCTGAGTAGCTCAATGAGTATATATATTGAGTATGTGAGAATACATATTAGCTGTGTGGATTATATATATTTCTACTTTAATGACTTATCCATAATGCATCTACTATTTTCTGTTTCTAAGTGCCTGTATTATTAACTTCTGTATAACCAGATGGTGTTTTATGGGGTTGGAATAATTTCTTTCTTTAGTTAAAGAATTTATTTTAAGTAGGCAGAAAATTTTCAGCAATGTAGCTCTTCAGTAATTTAAAGTAATTGCCTTTATGCCATGTGGCATTTGCAATAGCCTTGTTGAGAAATTGCTGGAAGATTTCCAGAGAAGTTTCAGAGAAATTAGCCCATCAGTTGTAGTGGGCTATTTATCAGCTTTATCTGTGCTTATGGCTTTCTGTAAACAGATTTTTTATAGAAAATGGATTTCTGATCTTTCATTTCCATGGAAAATACCAGTTCAGCCTTGCAAGACTATGTGATGGAAACTAAGGTGTTATTTTGAAAAAAAGTGGGTTTTTATACAAATGGTATCTTTAGTAAGTCTGTTTGGTTCTTACTCATATCAGTTAGTGGTGAGCTCAGCAAAGTTGAGGCTGTCTGCAAGAGGAGGAAAATAAAACATGAAATACATAAGCAAATCAAGAAAGAAGAAATATTGAAGCATCTTATAATTCCATACGTATTAGACTATACTATAAGTCTACTGAACAAATGTGGCATCCCACAGTTAGTCTGATTCTGAAGAGTCATATGGGGTGTTCCAAAAAACAGCTTATTTATTTTATCTGTGGTAGGGATAAGGATTTTTGAAGCTATGAACTTGGAAAATAACTGGGTTTGCCTTCTTTTTTTCTTCTTTTTTCCCCCTTCTTTCTCTTTGCTCTGTAGAATCTTAAGCTGAGCTTGCCAAATGAGATTGAGTTATCTTTCTGAATTAATCTCCATGGAAGTGGTATTCCTAGTGCAAATAGCTCATAAATAACCATTCTCTAATTACAGTGAGATAACTCAGAGTTGCTGGAATGTTTCTTTCAAGCTACACTTTGTATGAACTCTGCTGTGGGTTCATGTGCATCCCACACGTGTGGATTGCCTTTTTATGTTTCAGAGGATCCATTGGGAATGCATCTGTATCCCAGGTGCCTTGATCACGTAAGGGACAGACCAAGCCCTTCCCTTTCTTTGCTTGCAGCCCTGAGACAGTAATTGAGTCCTGCCTGCTACTTATCATGACTCTAGATAATGTCTAGGGAGTCGTGGAAGTTTCTCCTTGTGCCAGCTTGCTGTGACTTAATATTTGTGTGTGATTTAACGTGTGATTGGAGGTGTTATCTGCTGCCTCGTTTGCAACTGAATCTATGCTTTCTCTTGTTCAATTTCAAGCTCTTTTAGTGAAATTCTCAATGCAATCATTATTGCAATCTTGGAAATAGAGAATTTGTCAAGTTCCAGGTACGATGGCAAAATCCATCATTATGAAAAATATTATTCTGGCAGTTGTTGGGAAGAACAGTGGACATAACACTATACAGTATTATTTAAATAATAAATATAAAGTATAATTTCATTGAGATTGAGTGATCACAGGTATACACTTCAGAATCTAAAAAAACTAAGTAAAACTGTTTATTTCAGTAAAATTGATGTCTAGGAACCAACTAATTGGTTGGCTGGGTTTGCTTCATTTGATATTGCAGTGGTGTGTTTGGGCTGCTTCCCAAGCTAGAATTAATATTATTGAAATATGGTTGGAGCAGATACTGCTTTTATGCCCCGTACTCTTGCGTTGGTGACATTTTGTGGGTTTTCAGTGCTGATTCTAAGAGTTGCTGGCAGTGTGCAAACAGGACAAGAGAGGAAGGGTCTTAATTCTGCTATGTACATCACTCCCAAGTGGAAGCTCTGTAAATCAGTGGCGTGAGCCAGGCAGGGACTTTGTGCTGTAGAAGAGTGTAATTTGTTATGCGCAAGGACTAAAGCTAGGTAAAATGAGTTTTCTAGGATATGGTTTAGATAACTAAGAGAGGATACCAGTGATGGAGGAGAACAACTGTCTTAGAACTCTCAAACCAAAAGCACTATCAGTGAAGATTGAGATGCTGAGAACATAGGTTTTAGCAACTGTTTTATAATACCTATGTTCTCAATTCAGTTACTTAAAGCAAAATAATAACCCAGTGTAGCAGTGCTGGAAGGCCTTGCAAGACCACTGGGGAAGTTTAGAAAAGCAGATGTTGATTATTGGAACAATCTAACTTCTAGCATGGGGTATTAGAAGACCAGAGAATTTCTTAAACTTCTGTTATCATTGTATAGTATATATTGCTGTGTAGTATATACTCTTTAATTGAAGGTATGTTCTCGGACTCTTGTACCATTGCAGTGGTTTTGTTTGTTTGGTTTTTTAACTCTAAACTGTTGTGCTTAATAAGCTTACTTTAACATTTAGGAGGAAGCTCTAAACCCTGGTACTGAAAAGCTCAGAGGACTTGCATTTGTATTATCCTCACTATGCAGTCTGCTATGAAACTTCAGATTATCTCTAAGAGATCTGACTGTTACTTCATGCTCTAGTGTCTGCTGTGTCTTTTTCAGTTGCATTGGAATCTGGGTATCTGAGCAGGTGGAGTCCAAGTTATCAGTCTGGCAGAACTCTGAGCCTACAATTCCAATTTACAGTTGTTCTCCCTAATATTTGTATTTGTGTGGTTAGTAGTACACTAGATGCAAAACAGACAAGAACTTCTAAAAGTAGAAATGTGGTTTTTTTCTTTCTATGGATTTGTTTCTGTGGAAATTTCAGGAGGGTTTTTTTTTTTTCCAGTCTTTTATTGTTCTATATCATGCTCTTGGTAAAAATGATCAGTTTTATCTGCAGTGGTTTTCCTTATAGGTGAAGCCACAGGTGAAAATCTGTGTCTCTTATAGCTGAGACACAGATTTTGTACCTTTGTTTCTCTTAACCATTAGCACTGTAGTTTTATACCTCATTTTCTAACAAAATTGACCTAGGTGAATCCTACTTTTTAACCTCTTTTAGAAATCAGCAGTGGCCTGCAGGGCAGGTAGAATCATAGAATGTTAAGAGGTTGGAATGGACCTTAAGGATCATTTAGCCCAACCTCCCTTGCCATGTGCAGAGACATCTCCCACTAGACCAGGTTGCTTAAGGCCTTTGTCCAACCTAGTTTTTATAACTCTTATGCAGATAGATTTTGTTATATCTGCATAAGAGTTATACATTTTCTATAAACCTTGGTGTCTGGCATTTCAGAGCTGCAAACAGGAAAGGTCACTATACTAGATTATTCCTCTCTTCAAAACAGTGATTCCTGTTGTCACAAACATCAGGCTTTAATTTTACTAGGTGACATTGAGATACTTGTCGTATTTTCTGATCTGGTACCTGGAGTACTTCTTTTGTGTCAATATATTCCCCTAGGGTTAATGTACTGAAGATTTTGAGAGATTGGTTATACTTCGAATTTTAGTGTTTATGTTTTGTGCTAATGTTTTTTCTACTGCCTTACCTTTGTTTGATCTGCCATGGAATCCTTCCTTATGGTTTCATACAGTTTAGAAATTACTTCTAATTAATAGTTTATAGCTGGTTTACATTAGATTTTTTCAAAAGTTCTGCTTAATATATTCTCTTCTTACTGAAGTTTTGTTATCTTTTTGTTTGTTTGGGTTTTTTTTTTGGTAACAGAGGAGCAGAAGTACTATATTTTATGAAGAAGAAGGAGATTGCTGTAGAGTCAGCTTTTGTCTTTGCTTATCAAAGAAGTCTTTTTTGCTGCATTGTTTAGTTCTGTACTCTTGCATAGTTCAGCAAATGCATCACCTTTAATGTTCTTCAGAAACAGTCTTTTGTGTTATCTACAGAAGAAAGAATTTTTGTCATTTAGAATGAGAGAAGTCCATAAGGCTTTCTTCTCTCACCTTTTCTTTTTTTTTCTTCCCCCTTTTCTGATTCTGCTTGTTGATTCTGTTTGTCCTGTGTTGCAGGCGGATATCTGGCACAATAGATGTGATTGGACAGACCATCACTATCAGCAGGGTGGAAGGACGACGGCGTGCTAATGAGAACAGCAACATACAGGTTTTACACTGCAGTTTTGCTTTCTATTTTCGACTAAAATACATTTTTGGTTTCCCCATAGCTTCTGACTAAAGCATCATTGTATGTGAATGAGTAACACATAAGTAACTTTAAGTCCAGGAGTAAAGTTTTGGCAGTTACTGAAATATATTAAGATGAAATATTTGATAAATTTCAAATGAGAAATGTTTTGGTGTACCTCTTACTGAAAAGAAGTGAGTGATATTGGAGATTTACAGTCCAGGAGATAGCATTGGCTCTGCTAGACCTGCATGGGATTGTGTTTTGTTTATGGATGAAAAAATAAATATTTGAACTCCCCATTTGTCCCCCTATTCCTGTTAGACACTAATGGTGGAAGTGAAAACCTCCTTGTATGCAGTTTGAGAATTGCAGTCTTTTAAAACTAAGGTGTGAAGGAATAAATAGTTGATAGTAGCTTGTTTTTAATTGTATTGTAGTACTTTACCAAAAATTGCAAGATTAGTCTTAATGGTTTTAGTCTAGACTTTTATTATCCTGAGAAAGCAACTAAATCTATACAGATAGAATACACTTCTCTCCTGAAGAATTAGAGAGAAGGATCAGGGTTGCTTGTACTCCAGTTACATTTCCATGCCAACTTAGGTTGAGGTTAAACAGTGAAAATAATAAAGGATTGTAGTGCTTATATTGAAAACACTTCCATGTGTTTTTCATCTGATCTCAGAGTATTTAAGTAATTTATGGTCTTGGGTTGTTTTCATGCTTTTCAGATTGATTTTTAAATATTTTCTGTTATACAAATGTAAGGTGCTCTTAGACCTTTAAAGATCCTTGGCAAAAACGGGACACTGAACATAGGTGTATGCAGGTAGAACTTACACCATCTGACTATGGGTCTTTAGATGTGAAATGATACTTTCCTATTTTAGTAACTGAAAGAGAGGAAACCTGTCTTGTACTCTTTTCACATAGCAATTGTAACTAGAGTTTGATATTTTACAGGTTCTTTCAGAACGCTCTAATCCTGAAGTAGACAGTTTTACCAAGCCACCTCCATTTTTCCCTCCAGGAGCTCCACCTACTCACCTTCCACCACCTCCTTTCCTCCCACCCCCTCCAACTGTCAGTACTGCTCCACCTCTGATTCCCCCACCAGGTAAATATCCTGCACTATATAGGGTGTGAATAATGAGAGATTTGTTAACATCAAATTCTTAAGGTGCATTGTGCAGAATTTCAGAATTTCATGTTCTGCTCTTTTCTTAAGTGTATCTGCAAGGCAAACCCAGAAACTTTTGTTTTTACTTTTGCAGTAAGCATAATCCCAAGTAGTAAATAATTACTTAAAGACTAACTACTGGTTCTTGTGTTCTTGAAAATGTTTGAAGTGAGCAGCTGTATTCTGTAATTCAGTAACTATTAATGTGATTGAGAGGTACATGTTAACACATTATTCTACAAACTTTAGAACTAAAATTATGGCATACCATGAATTTGTGTCACAAGTTGGATTCTCTGATGTCTAAGGTCAAGGCAACAAGAGAAGTTCTAATTCCCCTTTCTCTCACAGCATGTATGAATTCCCAAAAGTCTGTTAAGTATTGCATTTGCTCCATATCCTTTTTTTCCGGTTAGAAGTCTTATTAGTCCCTGATGTTTTTTTCCAGTGTTCTGTGTCTGATAATCTTAGAGGAATCAAAGCTCTTTGAGAACTCACACCATTATTAATCTGTTTTGAAATATACTGATATTTACTGAATATGTATTGAAATTTGGCATTTACGGAAGTTTTCTGGGAAAAATGTCATGGGCATTTGCACAAGTGTTACAGTGACCGGTACTTCTCATTTTAAGACAGTAAGTTCAAAAGAATTTGGCAAGAAACTAAGAACTGTCAGTGAGAAATTAAAATAGATGAAGAATCTTTGTGGTGTATTTGAGTAGGAAAGTGAAGCATTTGTCTACAGAAGAGACTGATTTAAGGTGGAGCTGCTTTCCTTATTTTCTTCTGGTCCTTGAATTCTTTTGCTTGACTTGAAAATCATGCTGAGCGGTTTCTTTGCTATTCTGCTTGCAGAGGAAATATTTTAAAAGTTTCTCTGTTAATATTCTTATGTAGAAGCAAAGAAGTCACATTATTTGAGTGCAACTGGTATGAGCTTTTATAGGGTTTAAATCCTCATAGAAGTTGCTTCTTCAATTGCCCCTCCTAATTTTTATACTTAACTCATTCTGCCTGGCAAGCTCTGACTTTCCTCCATGATGGTTATACACAAAAATCACAACACATAGAAAACTGAGAAGAGATTTAGAAATGAAATAATTCTCTGCCCTTTTTCTTTTTTTTTTTTTTTTAATAAATATAAAAAATAGAGTCTCTGAAGTGAGATTATGGTAGTGCTCTGGTGATTTTGTGAGGTTTCCTAAGGGGGAAGGACAAAAAGGGGATGGATGTGACAATAATGCTTGCTGTGGTTTTAAGCTTCATTTAAACCTTTATGATAAAACAATATATGTAATGTATTGCAACTTTTTAGAAAGTAGTGATTTTAATTGTAATTGGATTCAGAAAAGGTTCTAAGGTTCTAAGTTGTATATTATCAAAAACATGAGAACCACCCCCACAGACACACCAGAGGCACTTGATGCAGGGGTGTCACATACAGGTACTGGACTGTTCTTATGGAACCCCTCACCTGTTGAGATTTTAAAGGTGAAGGAAATCCACATGTGTTGCAGATCAAGCCAGGAAGTTTAGCTTTAGTCTCATGGTTTACAGGCAGGTTTATGACACAGGCTTGTTCAGAAGGTCTTCTGGAACATCCTTCAGTACTTCAAGTAGATTCAAAAATAATGATTAAGAGCTGTGGATTTAGTTTCCTCAGGCCTGTGTTTTAATTGTGCTGTTGCCAGCTCTTTATCATCAAAGCTGTTCCAAAAATAGGTTCTGCCATCCCTCCTTGGTTCACTGGAGGAGGAGTAAAAAACCTACACTTACCCAATATTAAACTTGGACTACTTGCCAGAAAATTTAAGTATTCCAAATATAAAACATCCTCCAAAAGCGCCTTTGAAAAAGGATCTAGCTTTGAAGTTAGGTCTCTTGTTCTGTATTCATTCACTCTTGTGATTCAAATCTTTTTTGAGGAAAAGTCCTGGAACAATTCAGAGCACCAAATGTAGAAAATTCTCACATATTCCTAGGAGATGACTGGCTGTGGCAAAGTATGTGCTAGTTTCTGTTTCCTAGGTTTATTGCTATGTTGGTGTAATTTTCATCTAAAGCAAAACATGTATGCTTGTTACCAAGGCTTTAAAAGTTTGTTTTTGTACTTTGGTTAAAATCTGTAGTTAAAAATGTGACATGTATTTGTGATTAAAGAAAAAAAGAAATTTCTCTGAAATACTGAACTTACATTGCGTAACTTTGCAATGTATACCAGGGTTTGGCGTGACAGCTCAGGTTCAGCATCCTGAGTGTGTACTTTTTATCTTTTGATACAGAGAATTTTACCTAATTTAGCCTATGGCAAGAGAACCAAGTTGAGATATATTACATTTCTGAGGGCTGCTACACAGTCCAGCTAATTTACAGTATGTTGTTAAACTCCGGCTGTGTTGTTCATGTTTGATTCCTTACTCCACAAGCAGAGCACGTGTGGCATTGCTTTCCTTTAGTAAAACATACTTGATTTTCTGTAAATGCTTACCAGCCCTAAGCTAGCAGGATGGTATACAATGTGTTCTGAAGGCCGTTTTCAGCATGGTAGGTAAAATGGTGCACTAATGACATTTGGGATGCTTTTGGCACACAAGTCAGTATTTAGGTTTGTGCTGGATGTATCTTTACAGCAGCACAACGATGTTGTAGGGACATGACAAAGTTGGTACTAAGCCACATTCTTGCACTGGTACAATGTAGTTTCTTTATTGCAAGAAATGACAAAATATTTCAGTGTCTTTTCTCAGAAGTAGTAATTAGCTGGTAAGACTACAATTCCTGCACTTAGAAGGCAAAGGAGTGAAGAGTTAAGAAATTATTTATTTTCCATTAACTGAGGCTTATGATTTTTTTGTATTGTTTTGTGTCAAATTTGTGTATTAGTGAGGAAGGTGAGGAAAAACATTTGTTTAGATCTTTTTAGATTTTTTTGTCAATTTGGGACATAGGTTCAATCTTCCTTTGTGATAGCGTCAAGTAAATTAGCTTCTCTTTTCAAATTATATAAGTATTAATCATGATTTTTTAAAAGTTCTTAAAGATTTTTGTGGGAAAGAATACTTATCAGTTTTTTTGTGTAATACCCTACATTTACAAATTTATTAAAATTATTTGGACATTTCGTCTCTAGATATTAGTTGTATTCAGTCTGTCTTAATTTTGTTTGAATGGTTGTTAAGTTAAATTTTTCATTTGGTTTTTAGTTTTGTGGTGATATTTTTACTTTTAATTCTGCACAAGATAACATACTTGTAAATGAGGACTATATAAATTGTTTAATACAAATTTTTTCCTTTTTATAAAGAGGAGTTAGCTGATGGATTTCCAGGCAGTTCTCTGGATAGTGCTGAGTGCCATTTGCAGTGCTACCAATATACTGATTTTAGTGCAGCAATTGAAGTCTTTTTTATTGTAAGGTGAGGTGGAGCTAATAAATCACCTTAATGCCTAACATTTATTATATATATATATATATATGTATATTTCTATGTTTTAGGCTCATGAAGGATCTATTAATTAGAACAATTAACCAGAAAAGAATAATAGTAAACACTTTAGCTATGCAACAGTTTGAGTTGTTAATCTTGATTTTCTTTCAGGAATTTTCATCAGGAGTGTTTGGTCTTTTAAATGTTACACTGTCAAAATTTTATGGTGTGGTACCCAGTGTTCTTAACAACTGTAGTGCACATTGGAAAGCTTGCATGTTGGTGAAGACAAAATGGTTCATGCAGTTCAGAAATTTGGCTGTTGGAGTTCACGGATTTGCTTTTTGGCTAAGAGATCAGATTTTACATCTTCCAGATTGGACAGAAACCTCAATTATATTTCACCATGTGTTTAATCCTATAGGATTAATGCTGTTAGGAATTAATGTCAGAGAAATCGCCAACAATTATTGAACTTTGATATTGATCTCTGTTCCTCTGCTTGTATATTCCTTCATTCTGTCCTTCTGTCAAGGCAGTCTGGGAGCGGTTGGCATTTCTAGACGTTATAAATACATAGATTTAGTAAAATCTTGCTGCCATACAATAATCTTTTAATTTTAATGTTGAACTAATGAGATATATGTAAATTTTGTCATGTGGCCAGTACTGTTCTGTGTGAATGTTTATGCAGTTATGTCAGTACTGATGAAAACACTTGCCAGAGTTTTCTGTTCTCTCCCTCCCCAAAGTTTTGCCATGAGCTGTCAGATTGAACATACATACTTTTTAATGGAAGCAGAATTGTTGATAACTGAAAGTGCTTTTTGCCTGGTGAAGTAGTCTATTTTCTGCCAGTATTGTTTTAGCCCAGTTTATTATATAGCAGTGTTATGTATTCAGTTCAGGTAAAAATAGTTCTTTGCAAAGCATGGGAAGATAAGAACCTTTGAAGTGTCCAAATTATTTTTACCTTGTAATCATTCCTTTCATAGTCGGTAAGGTAGGTTTATATGTTGGTGCAGTTTATTTTGTGAGGTCAGCTGATTTAGTTAGATTCATAACAGCTTAGCTAGATCTGAAAATCAGGTTAGAGTAATTCCTGCACATGTTTCTGTTAAGGCTGCTCCTTCCTCAGATAGCTCCAAGAAAATAGAGAAAAAAACCAATCTTTTTCCCTCCAGTAGCAAATGAATGATGAACTGCAGTGTCATAGCATTGTCTCAGACATCTGTATTGCTTACTGCTGCCTGAATTCTTTGTTCATGTGGACCTCCTGTTTCCTGTGCCAAGCTGTTGAAGGTCAGAGGCCAATTGCATTTCCTTCCATGGAATGTAAAATAAAGCAAAAGTAGTCTATGGGATGTTGCTTTCCTTCTGTATACTAAGCATTTTAGAATTATGAATTTAATTCTAACCTTGAGACCCAGAGTTACTCTTCACTGGTTTTGCTCCTAAATAAATAAGATCTTAAAAATAGGAATTTAAATCAAAAGCTAGATTTCACAAGGCTTGTATAAAATTTTATCAGTATTAATGTGACATCTTGACCTGAGGACACAGAAAATATGTTGTCATTCTTCTTGATCGTGTATGTAGTGAAAGCTCAGTCTGGTTTCAGATCGACAGATAAGAAACTATTACTATAACTGATATTTGTTGTCTTTTTAGGTATACCAATAACAGTGCCACCACCAGGTAAATTTGCTTAGAAATTTTTTTCCACATTTGGTTAAGAGATCAAAACTTAACTGATGTGCAACCTACCACCTTCTTTCAATTTTATAGATAAAGGGTTATGTGTGCTAAACTATATGTGCATATGTAGGCTCAGTTATTTTGATGCCAGGCAGAAGAGAAATTGTATGAAAATGCTGTTGACTAGTAGACCTAATCAGCCAGTTTTCTAGATATATATTTCCTTCTTTTCTTTAAAATATTTTTTAGTCAGCTATGCAGTAAATAGTTTTGATTGTTGTTTATTAAGTGTTGTTAGAATTTGCCCATGCTTTTATTTCACCGTATATTTAAGAATGATCAAGTTTTAATTTGAAGCACTGATAATATGTTTCATGTTATGCCTTTGTCAAGCTGAAAATAGTTCTTAGTCTTACAAAATAAAACCCATTTATATGGAAACAATTTTTCATCGTTCTCTCTGGGATTTATTTGCCATGGTATGCTTAGCCTAGTTCTTTTATGTGTTTATGAGTGATAGATTTCTACTTTCTCCCCTCCTTACCCAATTTATTGTTACAGGTTTTCCACCACCACCTGGCGGTCCTCCACCTTCCCTCATACCCACAATAGACAGGTGATTATCTGCTTGAAATCTTACTAAGCAATCTATCAGTGTTCTGTAACTGAAATAAATGAATAATAGTCTTGCATTGCTATTGTTTTATGGATTTACATCTGGGAAAGGGGAGACAGCTTCAGATTTTTAGAGTGATTTTATAGAAGTGTTACTAGTCTCACCTCTCAGCATATTCTTTGAGTAGGTTACTTGGCCACTTACTAGTTTAGTTATGACACAGTATTGAAATACCAAATTAGCTACAGTTTTGAAAGTAAATCAATGCAAAGACCTAAGGGAATGATTAATAAAGTATTTTTTAGTCGTCTGAAGGCTTATTTATGTGATCTGTATACTTTTCAGCTATCATATAATTTTTTTTAGATGTACACAAAAATTTGAGCACAGATTCAGGCCCTCATAAACTATAAGTACCAGAGTTCCACAGAATTCAAATTTGTATTTATATTCTGTTCTAAATGTTCAGTTATAACAGGCCTAACCTGTTAGGCTAGGAATTTTTCAATACCATTTTATATGCATTTATATGTATGCACATACATATATTTGTATATATAGATATAAATACATAAAAGGAGGAAGAAGGTTGGTCAGCACAGTCCTTGAAAAATATTTGTATTTTGCTGGAGGCCAAAACCAGGTCATATACAAAACTCAATTAAGGTGGTACAAGCCTCTTGTCAGTCCTCTGGATCTCACTGAAGGAATATGCACATATCTGTTCCTTTAAAGTTGAAAATTCTGACAAATACATGATACAGGAAGATGATGGAAAATCTCTGAGAAAATCTTCATGTGATTTAATTGAGAAAAAATCTTAATACATCATATCTGCATTAAAGTAAATTTATTACTTTGTACTGACAGTTGCTGTGAATGAGCACTGCTTCTTATTGTTTATATTGTGTATAATATATATATAATATAAATGTAGCTATTTATTGAAGGAGGTAGCTTTGTTGCTAAAGCTGAGTTTTAACATGTATCTTTAACATGCTGAAACTGGTTTTGGGTGTATGTTCCACAGTGGACATTCTTCTGGCTATGATGGTCGTCCTGTTCGTGCATTTTCATATGGCAGTGGTAAGTAAGGAAGCTTGCTGGCTTTGGAAATTTTGAGCAGTGTGATATCAAATTGTTTTATACGCTTATGAGGATTTCAGCTAGAAGACTAAACAGGTCGTGTCAGTATTTCATTAGGAAAACTCATTGCTGACGATTGTAAATAGATACATGCTGTTGCAAATTTAACTACTATTGGTAAATACTATTGTTTTGCTTATTAATTTGTATACTGGATATGTTTTCCTGCTACTTTCTCGGAACTGTGATTTTGAAGCATTATATACCATAATATGGGCTGCAAGTCAGGGATAATTTTTCAAGGATTTAAAAGCAGGAGAACAAGTACTGTTGACATATCATCAGAAATTTAATTACTAAGAGCAATCATTCAGAAATCCTGATGATGTACCTCTTCTTTGAAAAGGCATTTGTCTAAGACACTATAACCTTCAGCTATACTATTGCAAAGTCTGTCTTTTTTTTTTTTTTCTTCTTTTTTCTTTTTTTTTTTCTTTTTTTTTTTTTTTTTTTTTTAATTACTGTTATGGGAAAAAAATCTGATGCTGGAAAACTTGACTTTGTGTTTGTTTCAGTAAAAGTGAAATAAGAGTGAACTAAAATAAAAGCTTCATCATGTGCCACCAAATGTGCATCCACAGAATGTATGCTGAGTTTTGAACTGTTACTTAGCTTCTTGACCCAAAGGAGATAAT
This sequence comes from Haemorhous mexicanus, assembly GCF_027477595.1. Taxonomy (NCBI): domain Eukaryota; kingdom Metazoa; phylum Chordata; class Aves; order Passeriformes; family Fringillidae; genus Haemorhous; species Haemorhous mexicanus. The sequence goes on along the minus strand of NC_082344.1, from coordinate 50,566,211 downwards.
AAGAAGATAAAGTAGATAGAATTATAAAATTATTTGGGTTAGAAGGAATCATCAAAAATTATCTATCTCAAGCCTCCCTGCCATGGGCAAAAATACCTTTTACTAGATGAGTTTGCTCTAAGTCCTGTCCAACCAGGCCTTGAACACTTCTAATGGTTGTGTATCCACAACTTCTCTGGACAACCTGTGCCCCACCACCACATCATAAAGCATTTCTCTCTTATGTCCAATCTAAACCTACTATTTCTCAGAGTAAAACCTTAGTCCATTGTCCTGTCACTACAGGCCCTGGCAAAAGGCCTCTCTCCATCTTTATTTCTTATAAGTCCCTTTGCAGTATTGAAAAGCCAAAATAAGGTGTGCCTAGAGCCTTTTCTCCTCCAGGATAAACAACCTGAACAACACAGGAGAGATGTTCCAGCTCTCTGATAGTTTTCCGTGGCCCTCCTCTGGACCCTGCTGTGCTGTGGAGCACATATCTTTGTTGTATTGGGGTCCCAAGAGCTGGATGCAGTGCTCCAGGTGGGGTCTCACGAGGGCACACAGAGAACCACCTCCCTCAAGCTGCTGGCCACTCTTCCTTTTGATGCAGCCAGGATACAAGTGGCTTTCTGGGCTGCAAACTCATCCTGCTGGCTCATGTTTAATTTTTGCCCACCAGTATCCCCAAGCCCTTCTCTGCGGGGTTGCTTTGAATCAGTTCAGTGCCAGTTTGTACAGACATTGAGGACTGCCCTCACGCAGATGCAGGACCTTGCATGTTGCCACTCACTACCTGTGCCTTCAGTACATCTGCCATCCTGCCCCATGCCTGGTGCCTTTTCTTTCAGCTAAATTCTGTTGCCTTGCTCCTTGTTCCTTTGAACCCTAGCTGGTGAGAGAAGAAATTGTGGGAAAAGTTTTATCCGTTTCTGAGATGTGTGATGTTCAGCACAGATCAAATATTCAGCGAATATCTTTCCCAAATGTTCCAAAGTTTTAAGCATGGATATACAAAGTGACATTTTGTAATGGCTCGCAGTTTCTTGAAGTTGTTCATGGAGTAACAAGCAGTACTTTTGACATTGTAAGGATCCTCATCAGTTATCAAATGTTTGCTTTCATGCGTTGGAAGCTTGTTGTGTTTTCAAGAATTTTTGGAAAAGAATTCATAAACATTGGCTTTACACAGACTTCTTTTTTAGCAGTGATTTAATTGTGTTTTAGCAAAAAGGTAAAACAGATGTACAACTAAAGCCATGCAGAGTATCATAAGGAAAGCAGTCTTACTAACACATACTAATGCATGTATGTGGCATCTATTACATAGTCTCCAGTGTAGAATGGTTTTCATTTTGGTGTCTCTTTTGTTAGAACTTTCTATTCTGTCAAATCATTGTCAGGGACATAAGAACATTTCCAAGTTTCATGTTGACCTTTAGAGATGATGGCTTATGTTGTTACAGCACCAGTCCTAAAGGATGACTGTTACCTTGATCATGCCAACATTGAATTTTAACTTCTTCAGCAGGATTATAATATTGTTTGCCTTTATATGATTACAGAGACCAAGGAGCACAGTCCACTCCTATCTTCCCCATGTGCTTCCAGTGTATCTTGTATCCCTGTTGCAGCAAAAGCTTTCATATTTGCTGCACAAAGCAATTGTCTGTCTCAAAGCGGTCTGTGCCATGGGGATTTTTGAATCTGTAGAGAATCAGTGGCATTTTGTCACTGTTGCTCATCTCTTAGTGAAAAATGTTTTCCTGGTCAGCATCATACTGTCACAGTCCCTGTTGTGCAGTGTGATCAGTGGTCAGTGTTTAGCAGTGCTGTCTGTTAATCAGAACTTGGGGACACTGAGAGCTCCACAGCACAGCAGGGTACAGATACCACTGCAATTTGCAGTCAGTAAGTATATTTATTTAATAGTTGCTTTGGATGATAGCACTGAATCTCCAACCTCTTGTCTTCTTTGACAGTCTGTGCATTTCCTAGCTTTGTAAAAATTGCAGGGGAAGATGTGCAAATGAAACACATTGCAAAAAGTAGCAGTCTTGATTAAGATACTAGCCCTTCTTCTGCCTTTTCAATTTCTTCAGCTCTGCTTTGATGTATCTTCTCTTGTTGTCAGTTTGGTTCCCCATTGCAGACCCTTTAGGAAGGTTATGTAGTAAAGTAATATCTTAACTTATAACTTCAAGAATTTCTCTTTTGTTTTTGTGCTCTTCCACCACATGAATGTGGTTTAGTCCACTTGCACTTAAATCCTTTCACAATTCTGTGCTACCTCTGCCATCATGTCTTTGGCTTTGCTTGAGCTGCATTTGATCAGCCACTGAAGTGCCTTCTATCAAATGCTTGTTTGCTTTTTCCTCAAGTAGTTCTCTGGACTGTGCTCTAAATGTTCTTTAAATCTTAGGAACTTGCAAGACATTTAACATTACAGAAACAGTTTAAGAGTCAGTATTTTTTGAGGCACAAACAAGAAGCATTAAATAGTTTGCTTTATGCCGTGAAGCTTTAAGTTTTTTAAGTATCTCTAAAACTGGGCTGATGTTTCCAAAACTAGTAATTATTCAAAGCTCTCTTCCTGTTTTAAAAGTAAAATCAGAATTAAATTTTTGAAGTGTCTTCCTTCTTGTAGAAATTATTGGAATAATCCATGTAGAAATAACAGAAGTGACAAATCATTTCATTCAATGCAGTAAAAGCAGAACACGAGTTCATACTAGAAAGTAAGCTTCTTGTGTGTTGTGAATAATTTCTGGTGAAAATCTAGATATAAAAATGTGTGGTGTGTCAAATTACTGTTTTATCTCTTGTTACTTGGGAGAAATACTTCTGTCTGATGAGAGTTACTCAAGATGTGATGGAGTATCCCAAGATTTATTGTAAAAGTTTGTACTACCATTAATAATTGGTTTGTAGTATACATTTAAAGTTAAGTTTAAGTTTAAGCTTTAGATCAGAATATACTGACAGCCAGTGTCTCATGTACCATACATGTGTTGTTGACATAGTGGCAAGTCAAGGAAATTAGCAGTCTTTTAAGTCCAGCTGGTTTTTTTTGCTATTTCTGGCTGCTTTCCTTTGACGAATTTCAGGTCTTGGCAGCATAATGAGCAGCATAATATTGTATTAAGACATTTTTATCTGTTAACCCTTCATTTTGCTTGCAGACCTGAAGTTAAACAGTGTCAAGCATTTTATTAGAGGCAAAACCTTTTATAAATGCTTTTCTAAGGAATTATAATACTTTTTATTGCAAATATATTTTAACAATGGAGTGTTTTTTTCATGCTCCACTGCCTGCTCTAAAGGTCTTTTGTATTCCTCCTCTGAACGCTTGGCAAACTGCTCTCTTAAGCCTCTGCCAAAGCTTTCTGGGGCAGGCATACCCAGACGTTACAGGCAAGGCAGTCTGAACATAGCTGTCAGCAGAAGCCACTGATTTTATGACTTAACAGTATTAAATACAACACCAGTAACACACTTTACATTGTTCAGTAGATATTTATGTTAATTGTACTGTTAATCTCTTTGTGACACCATGAAGTCAAGTAAATATTGTTCTCATATTATAGATGATGAAGTGGAGCTCAAAACAAACGATTTATTGAAAGTTAGGAAAGCTAGCAAGGCAGATAAGCAGAAAGGGAGAAGTCCTCAGTACTGTAAGTCCGCTAGAGAGTGCTGTTTCCAGCTAAATACTCAGCCCTTGTTTTTCCTTTACAGGATGCGTTCACGGGACTTCTGGCGAGGGAGGGCAGGACAGAACAATTGGGGCATTAAAAACAGCAGTTCTGTATTACAGTGAAGTTGGCAAAAAGCAGTGGAGAAGCATTCCTTCTCCCCATTGCTAGCTATCTAAAAAAGGTTGGGAGACAGTGTTAAGACTTCCTTCTTAACATCTTAACATGTCACTTCTAGATTAAGACTATGTTTGATTTTCTTAAATTGTTACATTTTAGTGGTATTAGTGTTTGTGCTGAGTATTCATAAATGTTATCTTACAAAGCACAAGTGGGAGCATTATTTCTTCTCCCCAGAGTGAATTTATTTCTTAAGCTCCTTTTATATCCGAAATCAGAAAATTATGACAAAGCATAGTATAGAATATAAATTGGTGAATGAGAACTTCATAGCTAACATTGTATTTTAAATACAATGATTTTAAAGTACAAGAGATAAAAATAATAGCATTTAACTACAAGGCTGGAAGTGTCCTTTTTCTAAACTATATTTTCAGAGCACCTGAGTTTCACAGGCATTTTTGTTTTCTGATTGTTTTTGTTTTATTGTTCCCCAAAAATGAAGCCATTTGACCACATAGAATCAGATTCTTTGAGTGAGTATTTCCACAAATTTTTTTTTTTCCCCAAAAGTGTTCAGACAATCTTTGGGGTATGTACCCTGGTTCTGGACATAAGAAGTATTTAAATGAGTGCCAAAAGCTTTTGTAATAATCATGGAAAAAATGCAGTGTTTGCTTAGCATTAAGTGAAAGGGGAAGATTAAAAAACGTAATTGAAGGAAACTGACAAATGTGTTTTCATGCATTAGTTTCCATATGATATTTGATTTTGTTCTTTCTAATAACTGCATCTCTTTCTTCAGTCACCTTTCCACACCCTGCAGGTTCTGCACCCTCATGGTCTAGTCTTCTGGACACCAGCAAACAGTGGGATTACTATGCACGAAGAGAGAAGGATAGGGAACGTGAGAGAGAGAGATCCCGAGATCGGGATCGTGACCGGGACCGGGACCGAGACAGAGATCGAGACCGTACCAGAGACAGGGAAAGGGACCGAGATCACAGTCCGTCTTCGAGTGCGTTCAACAGGTCAGTGCAGTGTCCTAAACCTAACTCTGCTCAAAACCCTTGTCTCTGTTAAACAGGGTACTTCAACATTCAGCTTTAGCATTCTGCTGCATGTTCCAAAGAGCTGGGTGGTGTGGCTTCCTCACCTTTGCCCTTTTCTCTTGGAAACTACAATTCTACATTTCCATACATAAAACAGAAGCAAAAAAAAGGAGAGTATATATCCAAATTGGTCATAGTGCTTTACAGGTTAAAGGTGATTTAAGTCTTGAGAATATCTGAAATATTCATCTCTTTTTGATATCAGTAGGTTTAGAAAAAATCTACAGAAAAATCTGTAGGAGTACCAAATAAATTTTAGTTGCCGATTCGGTACTAAGAGCAATGTGTTACAACGTTTGACCTTAATTAATAGTATTAAATACCTGCTAAAATTATTCATATGGTTGTTAAAAAAGGCTGGATAATAATCTCTCCTCTCCTATTTAAAACTACTATTTCAAGGTCTAGATCTTTAATTTTGATTTAGATGATGAAAATCATGTCAGATAAGTTTATTCAGCTTTCTAACTGCTTTTTAAAAAAAGCTGCGACTCTTCTGTGGTTTATGTGCTCAAGTACAAAGCGTTTAATGTTAAGCTCACTATGGCTTCATTGAACAGAGGTCTATTGGTTAGCCAGATTTTTCTAAATTTCCTCTGCTTGTTATTTGCTAAGCTTTTTGGGGTAAATATCTGACACTTTCCTCAGCGTTCATTGTTAAGCTTAAATTTTTGCAGAATATATATGTTAGCTATTAGGCAGATTGTTTTTACTCATGGTTTTAAGCTAAAGGGAGAGCACTGAGAGTCAACATTACTGCGGTTGAGAGATGACATTTTTGCATGGTGATCGTTAGATGAAGACCCAAACTGGGTGCAGGCTGGGGGATTTTCCACGTATGCTGGTGTGGTGATGTCCTCTCCTGTGGGCATGTGCTTTGTTCCAGGGTCAGTTTCTGAGGGCTGAAGACCTATCTAAACATCTGTTTCTCAGACAGCTTGATTGAAGGCCAGAAAGAGCCCTGGTCATTCAAGGGTGCTTGAAATGAACCTTAATAGCTTCCAGGCCTCAAGAAATCTCTGTGCTGCTGCCAGAGTTATCTGTAAAGGAGGGGAAAGAGCAGGCCTTGACTTTTTTATGTGACTAAATTATCCACCATCTGTAGCAAAGCTGTTGCCACATGGCTGTATAAGAAAATGGGAGGCCCTTAACTGGGATAAGTTGGTTTGGGAATCACAGAAGAGGTGTGAGAGGCTTAAGAAAGAACATGCAGATATAATATTTCTTAAGAAGGTTTATTTTCAATTCTGTGCACTTATGAAAATAAAATGAATGGAACTGTGAGGAAGAGAATGTGAACTATCTGTGACTGCACAGATTTATAGCTTTTATTTATATTCCCTTTGTTTAAACTTTGATCAAGTGGTACTTTTGTGGGGTTTGGAGTAAGCATCAGGTTTATCATTTTATTGCTCAGAAATTATGGCTTTCAGTGCTTTTAGCAGTTATTTTCCAGATGAATAGTGTGTGTTTTTGTTACAGCATTTCTTAAAATTATAGGAAAATAGGATTATTTTTGTTCTATTATAACCAAAATGTGGTTTAAAATGAACTTTCAGCTGTCTTCATATTCTGTTCTGCTTTTACCCTGCCATCCTCAGAGAAAAGTGTGCATTTTTACAATGCATCTCACTCTGCCCCCTTGAGAAGATGCCATTATTTTTGGACTGTTTCCCTTCTGCCAAGGTTGGGACTTTATTTTGTTTGTTTGGGGTTTTCTTTTTTTGTTATGTTTTTATTTTGGTAGTTTCAAGTCAATTAGTTACCACTAAAAATGTAGACATTGGAATTTGATTGATATGTTACTGTATTGTGGTTCTTCCTCAGCAATTCAAAAAATTAAAAAAAAAAAAAAACAAACAGAAAAACAAACCCCAGCAACTGTGTTTCTAAGGTCCTGGAATTTAATAATCTCATGCAGAAGAGCAGATGAAGGTCTGCCTGTCTGGATTGCAGCTTTACAGGATTTGGTGTCCTGGTGGTCAGCAAACTGAACGAGACTCCACTGTCAGTGTGCAATAAAGGTCAAAAGCATTGAGCCAGCATTAGAGTGTTCCTGAAAGCTCCCAATACACTAGTCTTGGCCAACTGATTTTTTGCTTTACTCAGAGAAGTTGTTTATTTTCATCAGACACACTTACAAGCTGTCATGGTTCTTTAGTAGTTTGCCAAAATAAGGTTTAAAAGGGAGTATCAGTAATATATTTAACCTTTTCTAGAGTGTTTTAAAATAACTGGGTAACAGAACAAATGCAGAGTGTGAGTTACCTTTAAGGACTTTGGATCTCATCTTTGAAACCAAGCCATAAGTCTATAAGTAGTCATCCTGTTTGGCACGGCAAGCTTATCAGAAGTTAGTGCTAGGCATTCAAATTTTAACTCTTTAATTAGATACTGATCATGAAAATATTAGTTTTGTGATGCAATATCAGATATGGGAGGAAGCTACAGTTGTGCAGAGAGGCTGGGGAGTCTCTATCCATGGAGATACCCTGAAGCTGTCTGGACATGGTACTGATCATCTGGTTCTGATGGCCCTGCTTTAGCTGGAATTTGGTCCTGATGACCTCCACTCGTGCCTTCCAACTTCAGTTTTTGTGGTATTTGATCATAAATGTGCTTTTCAGGATTTGATCAGCTTACTCTCAGATCTGAGGTTATAAATGCATTATAAAATCAATGAAGTTGTATTACTCACTGGAAAATCATAATTTGGAGTTCAATAGGTGTGGCTGTAGTTTTCCTGGTTTTGATGTGTGAATATTTTTCATGTCCCTTAGAAAAGCAGAATTTTCTATGGGGTGGGTAATGCTTCTCTACAGTGTCTTAAATTACTAATTTCTTAATGATTAAACATTTGCCTGATGATGTAGTCATACAGGGTTTCCCAAAAAGACTAGTGCTGTTGCTTCAGGTGTTCCCCCTTCTCACTGAGTTTTCATGCATAGCTGTAATAATCATTAATATAATATCCTCACTCGGGAAATGGCCAGAGGATCCAAGCTGTGGCAGATAAAATGGAGTTGATCTCAGTTCTCACTGCTCCAGGACATGGGAAATCTCTTTAGGCTTGAGCTGTTCTCCCTGTGTGATCTGTCCGATCTGTTCTTCTGCTGTAGGGACCTCAGGAAGATACTTTATTTCATGGTATATGTTGGCAGAGACAGAGACACTTGCCTGTCGTTAGGTCAACAGTATCTAAATTGTTACTGATTTTACTGCTTTAGAAAGACTGGTTATATTGTGCCTTTCTTTAGGACTTGGTGGGGATCTCCCAAACTATGGTTAGAGAAAACTTCATGTGATATATAAATAATTACCCTAATATCATTTGTATTGAAGTTGCACTCTTAAATGATGCTGGGTAGGATTTTCTTAGTAGAGAAATGATGAAATGATTGTGCCTTTTTAAGCTATGCTAATCTACCATTTGAGTTGTGCTGGCTAACAATGGACAGTGGGGTTTTTTTGGTTTGTGGTTTTTTTTTTTTTTTTTAGATTTCAGTAAACTCTTAGAACTTCCCTTTTCATCAAGTCAAAATACGAAAATATGTTTTTAAGTAAAGCCTTTCAATTCTTGTCTAACCTGTGATATTTAGGGGGTTTTATCAACATTGTGGCAGGGCAGCATTTCATGGCAATCCAAGAGAGAAGTAGAAGTTGAGACAACACTAGCACTGGAGAAAAATTAATTTCAAAAGCAGCCCAAACATTTAGTATATTTTACTTTTGGTACTTAGTGTTTCCTTTTCTTGAGGCGAGTGTAAGGAAATAGATAGGTGTACCAAAATCCAATTTTAATTTACCCAAATTGTATAATAGTCCAAAGTGTGCTGATAATTGTTGAATGTTTCAAAAGCTGATCCGAAAACATTACTGAAGTTTATGTAGGATTGTATTTCCTTCACAGCTAGATACAGGTTCAAGCTAACAGCTTGATAACTCCTATATAAACTTAATGGGGCACTGATGTATTCTTTTTCCTTTTATTTTTAACGAACAATTTCCTTTCAGAACTGCACAAGTTTAGTGTATAACATGAAGAGCTTTATTGTCCTTTAAGCCCTGGAACTCATGTAGACACCCAGAAGCAATATTAAAATTTTCCTAACATTTAGCTTGTTATTATTATACTCCTGGGCTTTACTGTCCTGAAAATCTCTTCTTTCTGAATCAGTGATGAAGAACGCTACAGATACAGAGACTACGGCGAGAGGGGCTACGACCGCCATAGGACAAGCAGAGAGAAAGAAGACCGACACAGAGACAGGAGGCACAGAGAGAAAGAAGAGACTCGACACAAGTCATCTCGAAGGTTTGGTTTCTCTGTTTTTAATAGGATATGAAAGACTTGCCCAGTTTAAAAAAAAGAAAAAAAAAGTAGTAAACTTTTAAAAGAACCCCAAACAAACAGGAGTTTTGTGGAAAGACTGTAAACACTTGAATGTGCTACTTGGAACAAGTCTGCTGTATAAAACATGGACAGACAAGAAGCAATACTGACCCTGGGTAACCTCGTATTGAGTGACAGCCAGTATGTGAACAGAAATTAGGACACTGGGGAAAGAAGGGTAAAAATGGTGAGTCAGAAAGGGAGGAAATGAAGCTGGCATTCAGCAGCATGAACAGAACAACTCAACAGTCATTCTTAGTAAGTAAAATAATCCTCATAGTCACTTGATAGAAATTGTTCTACCTGATCCATTTTAAGTTAGAAATGAAAGTTAAGTCCAGAAAACGGGGTCAACAAGAATGTCAAATTATTAAGGAATGCCAGTAGGTGAATGACATTGTTAAAAGTCTTGCTATTAGAATATCCGTTACAAATGGGAAAAATCATTCTATTTTTCCCCCAAAAAGTACAGGATGGATAGACGTATGTTCCATTCCAGGAAAAAAACAGTTCTGCACTGACATCCAAAAACTCTTGAGTTGGGAGCAGATGCCAGTTTTCAAATATGAATGCAGAAGCTGTTTTTTTGGTACTTTGTAATGAAATAGGGCCTGAAGTGTCAAGTGTTTGAGGCATGTTATCTCTCTATTTAGTAACAGCAGACGTCGTCATGACAGTGAAGAAGGGGATAGCCACAAAAGGCACAAACACAAGAAGTCCAAAAGAAGCAAAGAAGGAAAAGAAGCCAGTGGTGAACCTGCTCCTGAACAGGAAAACACTGAAGCTGCCCCTGTGGAATAGGCTTGTGTGATTTTTTTTTTTGCCTACTTGCATATATATTAGTGCCAGAAATAGATTACTATAAATCTTGTTATTTTTCTGGGAATTATAATAATTTGCTCTTAATCTTGTTCTGTTAGTTTAAAATCAAAGGTTACTTTGGTTTTTTTTTTGAAAATAAAAGATTGAATTTTTCATGTTAAGATTCTTGGATTGACTTTGTCTTTTAAGGAACAGTGAAACAGTGAAAAAACATCTTACATCTAGAGGCTTATGGTCTTACAATATAAGTAGGGCTTAAATTCTTTGTATTAAATTGTCTCCTTTTTTCATAAGCCAACGGGAAGGTCATTCTTTTACTGACTTTAGAAACAGTGTGCATTCGTTTTATTATATACCCAACATCTGGAACAGTGTGGGTTTAGCAGAGCTTTTGGAGACTTATTTGGAAAGGTCATCCTTTACTACAGGGACACACAGGAACTGCAGGCTCTTCAAAAGCCTTGTAATAACGTGAAACAAAAAAAACCTAAGGAAAGTGGGAAAGGTGCCGATTGTTCTTAGTTGAATGGAACACCGAGCATGGTGATGATACACTTGGTAATTATGTCTGGTTTGTGTGGGTGCATAAGGATGAATTAAGCTGGATAATCGTCCCTGCTGCTTTTCAGTGGCTTAAGAGAGAGTTCGTTTTAGTCTTTGTTCTAGGGGAACAGCTGCCCTTAACATGATAAAGATTAACAAACATATCCTCTTCCCACTGCAAGCTTGTGAGATAAAAACAAGACTGTGGAACATGAGTAATTTGCAGAGAAAGACAAAGGACTATTTTAAAAGACATATAAGACCATCATCACTTTCAGATTTACTTCATGCAGAACAGTATCAAGTGTGATTGATAAGGCAGTCCCACAAAAATTTTACTGCTATTCAAAAGACTTACTGATGGTGTTAGCAGGGTGCAGTGTATTTCCTTTAAAGTAATATTCTATATAAAAATCCCAGATTTAATAGTATTAATCAGAACAAACCAGGGAAATGAGGTAATTTGGTTTTGGATGAAAATAATGTCTGTACAAGTACACAGTTACAGTTATTTTTAATTATTTTAGAAATTTCATTCACAGTTTTACAGACTAACAAACAGTACTTGAAAGTCTTGAAAATACCAGCTTCATGCTGACCATGAAAAGGTACACATAATCAAAGTGCTATTAATGTGTTGGATAAAAACCTTCACCTGATTATTGCAACTAGAAAAATTGCAAGAAATATTTCCATAAGTTATTCAAGGTTTTCTTTTTGTAAATCAAAATAAAGTGGGTGAGCAGAAGCTGTTGCTCCTTAAGTTTCATTATCATTATTATTATTATAATGCATTAAATAGATATACAGGTATGTATAAAAAAAACAACAAAAACCCTTAAGAACACAGGGAAGGAAGGACTTAAGTCTGTAGCTTGGATCACTCTGAAGTGATTTTCTGATGGGTGTCACTGCTTTGCCTAAACTTGACTTTTCTTGACATGCAGGTTGAAATTTCACAAACCTTTTCTTTATAAATACATACTTTACTCCCCAAAAAAGCAAAGACTGGTGCTCCTTTTCTTTAAAATGTTTTCCCCATGTTAAATTACTTGTCACACTCTCCATGAAGACTTGTTTTATAAAAATGTGCCAGGCCAGGACACAATTGTGAGAGTAATTTTTCCTTTTAGTTCTTTGAGCATCCTTGCCAAGCAGGCATGCATCATTCCTGATGTGTTCTTGCCATTGACAGCAAGGAGGATGTCACCGCATCTGAAAAAATAAATGCAAGACAACAATTAAACAAGGTGACTCATCTTAAATGTTTTCAAATGCTAAAGAACATCCTTAAGCTGGGGGAAGGGAAATGAGTAGTATGGTTCCTTCTCTGGCTAACTACTGTTCATAAATAATAGAATAAAGCAGGTGAAAATATTTCACTTGTTTGGGTTTCTTACAAATTTATAATTGATTAGACCTATTTGAAAGAAAACATGATATACTTCTTCTGATGTTCATTCTGATAATTCATCATCACAGAATCATAGAAGAGCTTCAGTTGAAGGGACTTCAAAGATATTCCAGTTCCAATTCTTACTCTGGCCAAGGATACCTTCTACTAGACCAGGTTGCTCAAAGCCCAAGCCAGCCTGTCGTAGAATAAGGAGGAGGCATCTACAACTCTGGGCAACCTGTTCCAGTGCTTCACCACCCTCACATTAAATAATTTCTTTTTAATATCTGGTCTAAAACTACTGAATTTCAGTTTAAAGCCATTGTCCCTTGAACTAGCGCTGCATACCCGTGTAAAAAGTCCCTTTCCAGCTTTCTTGTAGGCCCTCTTTTAATACTAGAAAGATCTGTGTTCTGAAAAACTGTACCTTTTAAGCCTTGTTAATTGATGTAAGTTTATGCCATGATTGTGCATTTACCCTCTTCAAGTGTATTGGTGTTTTCAGAGAAGGTGTTTGGTTGGGGTGTTTAGAACTGGAGACATGGGAAATCTCTGTGCTGGCATGCTTTGTACCACCCCAGAGACCAAATTGACTCTTCTTTTTACTTACATACTGGTAGATTGCTAGACATCTGAAAACATTCTGCTATGAAGGCAGATCTGTTAAACTTCAGGATATTTGTGTCCTGTTTCCATATCTCCCAGAGTTACTTCTGTTTCAGTGAGTCCTCCCCCCCCACCCCATCCCTGCCACTGCCTTAATGAAAACATGTTTTTTAAAACTCCCACAGGTTAACCAGAAGAAGAACTTACTTAAATGCTACTTTTTTTAGATAGTAATCATTACCTAATTCTGCCATCATTATATGCTGGTGTTCCCCCAACAATGGATTTGATAAAGAATGGTTTGTTCCCACTATGTTCTTCATAACCTCCTACGATGCTGAAGCCAAGACTTCCAGATGTATTTCTTCGTAATACAATTTCTTTGCAGCTGTACAAATATCTGAAATAAACCAGTTTAATTAAATGTCTTATAGTTAACTTTAGATTCCGATGAACCACTAATAACGAATCTGCCTTCTCATGGACCCATACACTGTTTTTAAGAGTTAAAGTAGTGCCATATTTCCACTGTATTAAACACCTACACTTCTTTTCTGTTCCTGTAGTACTGCTTTCCTATTACAACCAGATAACCAGTTATCCCAAAAGTAAAATTTGTCTTGGGCTTAAGTATTAAATAAGTTTTTTTTATAGGGTAGGAATCTATGCAAATGCTGTGGTTGATGTGATGGAGAAAAGCACTTAAGCCTGGATTTAATGTTTGTAAATCAGCAATTCAAAAAGCTGTATTTCTTCTACCTTGTACACCCCAATGACTTGCTTATCTTCCACATATGAGCCTGTATGTGATTAATTAGGTCAAAGTGCTCAGGCACTTACTACTGTGGTGCATGTCAAAGTGAAATAATTTTAAGGCCAATGGAATGAACTACAAAAATGACAGATTACACAAAGACAGGTATTGGTGGAATTAGGGATCCTGAGCTTTTCTTGAGTAATCTGATAAGTCACAGCATGGAAGATGAGAAACTTATCCATGTGAGTCAGTGCTTTGGAGTACTGAGTCTGCTTTCAAGCAGATAGCTTGTCCTTACTGTAATGATTAACACAAGATTTTGTAGTAAGAGAACTGAAATCTGCTTCTCCCTCCATTTGTCTTTTGAATGTATTTTATCATACTGTATGTTATGTTCATCAAAGCGTAGGTTTCAAAAGTAGGAATAGGGGAAAAGAATAGTGTTATTAGACTCTTAAATGTTCCCTAATGCTCTGAGTACATTAATTTGTTTCCTTTTTTTTTAAACCAAATTAATTCCATTTGTTTGGAGAGTGAGTGATAAAAAATTCTGTCTATAGTGCTTTACCATCTTATCATTAGTGGTGTCCCCAGGAATGCTTGAAATTTCTGAATGACTAAAAATATATTTGCTACTCCAAATCTTAAAATATAGGCTGACCTACAGCAGGCAACTGTTACAAGCTCTATTCATAGACTTTTTGGGTTTCTAAAAAGCACCTGACACTTCTATAGGAGGATAAATAGCCTTTATCTTAAAGACTGATATGCCTAGTGTTTTAAAAATTGTGCATTTTTAAATAGTGCATTTGCTGTCTTTCACAGCATAATACTAGATTAGTCCCCCAGGGCCTACAAATATTCACCTGCTGCCAGGATGGTAGGTATGCAATATTTGCACAAGAATTCACTGGTTGCTAATGTAAGAAACAGGTGACACTTGCTTCTTCCTGAGCAGCCAGGCATTATTACTTTACCATCTGTGGACTTTTCAACGTGCAAAATCTTAAACTTAAACCCTCTGTGTTTAATGGTACTTATCAAGGTCATGACCAAACAGGGCCAGGATTCAGCCATTAGTGTTATAATTCAGGGTTGATTTTGGGGCAGAGGTCTCTGCTGCCCAGTGCTACACTCATTGCCTCAAGGAGCACATTCCTGAAATTGAAAGATGATCAGCTAAATCCCAATGCCATAGAAAAGTAGTAGGCAGGCAGTTAAGGACAGGAGGTTAAAAGATAGTGAAGCCAAACACACCTTATGTGCATTCTATACATCCAGTCTATAAGGTTATTAGTTGCATGGTCTCCATCAGTCCAGAAAGAATAAATATATATTTGCTGTCAAAGTGTGTGATAAATTTAAGTAAAACAGACAGAGCATAATAGCATTAGGATTGTTCTCTCTGCCAAAGCAGAGAAAATACATGGAAACCAAGGAACAGCAGAGAACAACCACTCTGTTGTGACTCCAAGCCCCTGCTCTGCCTTTTGCCTCACCAAAGGGACTAGATGTAAGCTGCTGTGACAAGAAGGCAGTGGAGACATGGAAGTCAGGAGAAGAGGTGCTGGTGTGATGGTCAGTTTGGGAAACCCCCTTTTCTCCCCTTTTCACACGCAAAGTGTTTACAAGTTTGTCTTCTTTGGTTTCCAATACCCAAATTGGTAATTAAATATTTTTAGTTCTGAAAGTCTAGTCTGCTTTGGCCACGACAATAATGAGTGAGATTTTCCCCTGTCCATTGACCAGTGAGTTTACTCTTCCCCTTTTCACTTGCCCTGCTGTTGGTGCAGGCAGGTCCAATTCGTCATGACAGCCATAGCTAGAGACTGACTCTTAAAATAATAGGAGTGTCTAGAATGTGTTTATGCCTTTGACATTTTCTGATCTCCATCCTATGGGATAGAGGTATAAGCATGGCAGTGCATCAGTGCTGTTTGTCAGCACTGTCACAACTGTGAAAGGCAGGCTAAGCTGAGGCAAAGCTGTATGGAATGCTTCCTCCAAAGAGTTCGGTGCCTAGTCAGAGATACCTGCTCTGCCTAAGCAAAGAGCAGCCCAAAGGGAGTCCATTCTTTTAAGGGCGTTTAATCATAAAGACAAGCTACAAAGTATCATAGAGTAAAGAAAATCATATGAAGATGCTTAGTGTGTTTGAGTAGCTCATATTTTTGTGATAATGAAAGTCCCAGTCTGGGTGTTTTGACCAAGTCAAACTACCGTAACCCACTCAACTGCAACCAGTCGAAGGAGAACCATCTCCTTGGAAGAGAGCAGCTCACAGTCTTCAGCCTTTATCACTAAATACTCCAGAAGATTAGGATAAGGAATAATTTATGTGTGAACCTGCCTCAGATACAAGATTTGGGGATATACAGTGTCTAGCCACAGGGTCTTATCCTGAGCAATACTGCAACTAAGCATCAGTTACTGATGCATGAGGAATTTAATGGTGCCTGTTTTCAAGTAGTTAAATGTTCAATTCCTTGCTGATTTTCATAAAGCACAAGTAGCCTTATGCTCTAGGAGTGAAAACCAGCCCAGCTGCAGGAGGATTTCAGCACTAACAGCTATGAAAAGGATAACTCCCTCCTCCTTCCCCATTACAGTACACAAAGGGCAGCCAAGTAAGTAATATTTGAGAATTGTTTCCACCAGCATCCTACAGCCCAGACTGAGTTACTTTGGAGGTGTTTCTGTCCTAATTTCATGTTTTACATCTTGTTCTACCCCAGGTTTGCAGAATGACTTTGGCCACCTTGTCTCTTTCTCATCTCACTTTACAGATGAAGAAAAGCACTTTTGTGAAGTACTAATGTTTGTAAATGTTATGACAGGACGATCTAAAAAGTATTCTAAGTACTAGCTGAGGGAAGGAAATGTGCAGAGAGCAAAGAAAGGAGAGCAGGAAAACAAGCAAGGGTAGAAGCAGCATCACAGAGCTGGGGAAATGCTCTTCACCAGCTGTTCCCCGTTATTTCCTTTGTGCATGCTTCACAACAACATGTCCCTCTACCAATAAAGGAGTTCTGTCTTCCTAAACAACAAACAATTAAATTAGCTACCCTGAAACAAGTCTTCGGGCGAGAATGCTTAAGGTCCTGCATCACTGTTTCCTCCCACTGCCCAGCCTGCAGCCCCTCCGCTTGCGTGCAGGCCAAGTTTTGACAGATGTCAGATGCACATGTGCACGTATTTATAACCACCCCACATTGGATCGTACTACAGAAAGAACAGAGGAGCTGTTTATGTATTATTAAGCCATACAAAACTGGGAGAACCCAATTCTAAGAACTCACAAGAAAAGGACAAACTTTTAAGTGAGATCCACAAATGTTAAATCAGCAAGATGGCTTTTCCAACTCTTCGAGCTTTGGTGCAAGGGATCAGATAACTTGTCTGATTCTGCTGCTACCAACTTCATCCAGAAAAATTATATAATTCCCTAGTTCTCAATATTTGTGTCTCTTGACTGTACCCATCTCTGTAATATGCATGCAGTTCCTGGGAAATGAAGAGCTCTGTTCTAGTATTGAAAATCAGGCATTTACAGTAAGCTACTTTGAATCTTGTAACTATTATTAAAGTTAGCCTGTTTTCTACTTCATTGGTCATGGACAGAAGTCTGTAGACATGCTCTAGTGTTTACTTCAACTCAACACATTTTATGGTACAATTCCCAGGATTTTCCTCAAAATTTCATGGATTTGGACAAAGAAGGAAAGACTCTCCTGTCCTCTCAGTTTCCTGAGCCTGATCATCCCACTCTAAATTGTGAGGTCAAGCTGCCTCTGAGCAGCCCTCCTTGCTTGCTGTGAACAGATGCACACACTGCACTGCCAGGGCTTGTCTTGAGCCACATCTTTCCCTTCTCAAAAGAATTTAAATAATCTACTATCCAGCTTCCTCTTTTTTGAACCATGCCTGTTCCTGGCCTACCAGTTTTACTGCCTTTTCTCTTTGTTCAATTTGTCTTACATAGGATTGCCCCTTCCTGCCCATCTTCCCGAGTACTTTGCATGATCCTGTATAATAATGATTTTGACATTTCTACTTTTCTGTTAGCTGTACCAAACCTTCTTAGACTCACATATCTTGGAGCAGTCCTTCTAGTAAATTGTTTTAATTAAAGTAGGTGATTCTTCAACATTTTGCCCCATAACTGCACTTCAGGCACTTTTTTCAAGATGGACCTGTCAGACATCTATTTAGACAGAGTATAATTTTCTCTAAGAGCCTGGAAAATGTCATGAAACTGCTGACAGTATCTAGTGAGATGTGATCCTTGTCAAAAGCAAACTGAAAGCCAGAGAAAGGTTAAATGCTCAACCTGGAGCACAATGAGTTAACATGATACACGTCCTCGTGAGAGAACTTGAAGGACTTTCAGACATCTGATGTGGGCCCTGGAGAATCAGAACAATAAGTGAGTGAGCACAATTATGCTGGGGAAGACTGGAGGGTCTGCTAATACCTAGTGAGCAATCCCAAACCTGATCCTCTTGTGCCCCTACTCAGCCAATCAGTTGCCAATAAGAAAACAGAGCACCTTTGTTACTGTCACATCTAACGTGCACGGGTCCCTGTCCCAGGAGCTAGTCTGATGTTCACAGCAGTGTCCCCACTCAGCATACCAATGTCCCCATGTCTCTTTGAAGGAGAAGGGCCATGCTGTGCTCTGTGCATGGCCTCACAGCTGGGGATAGAGTTACAATGAGCTCTTGTCTTCAGCCTTGCTGACACTGGGGCTGATTTTCCTGCAGACAAAAAGAGCTGGAATGCCTTCACATATGCAGCCTTCAGAGGAGGAAGGCTAAAGTGAGCTCAGAAACTGTTTCTAAAACAGGAAAACCCATTTTATTGCCAAACTGGAAGTGGAACTGAGTGATGTGAACTCTGAGTGCCAGCCTGCAGTACTGTGGAGCTCTGTCCTTCATGTCTTCTACCATGCTAAGGTACTGGGAACTTCAGGCAGCTGTGAGTAGAAGATGATGACTAGGCAGCTCAGGATTTCTACCCAGCCCAGTGAAGGTGGCATAGGCAGGATGTGATTGTTTCAGTGCATCTAGCAATGGATGGTGATAGAAGGCAAGACTCAGCACTGCAGATTGCAGCATCTATAAGGCCTCTGGTCTGTTGCTGTCTCTTCACTGAGAGCATTACCCATGCTCTAGTACCTTCACCGTGGTGCTGGTCAAGCTCAGGAGAGCAGAAGTTGGCAGGAAAGAGGGTATCCTTGGGCCTGCCAGTCTTCAGACACTGAGTGAGGAAAATTTGCCATTGCCTGGCGTAGCAAGTTAAGGGGTATCCATTTATTGCATTTTCTTTCTATTGCATTTCTTTCACAGGTATAAAGATGTAGTCCTCCCCAGTGGAGGAGGAACATTTTGCCTGTGGGTTACAGACACACAGCCTTCCTTCTGGTCTTGCAATGCTTCAGCACATGTTATACAGTCATTAACATGAGACCAAGCCCTGAAAAACATCTGGCCCTCACAGCAGACCTTGCTGCAAGGTGAATGAGTTCAAAATGGCTCCAGCTAGAAAGAGGGAAACCTGTTATGCAAGAGTAGGAAATGAAGAGGAGCCCTGAAACTGTGCCTAGGGAAAAGCCCACCTGTTCTGCAGGCCATCTTTTCCTGCCCTCCTGTAAAAGAGAGACACTGAACTGCTGCCAGAATTAGGACTATAGTCAAGAGGAACTTATAAGATAAATTCTTCATTCCTTAAAACTGAGTGTTGGTTTCAAGTCTGTGATCCCAGCTTTGCATATTCACAGATTCTCAGCGTGTCCTCATTTCATTCTTTCTGGAATGTCATGGAAGCTGTAGGTATTACACCGTGCACACTGAGAGCTTAGCGACAGGCGATGTGGCTCTTATCATCCTTGCTGAAACGACAACACAGCTGCTTCCTGTGTGTGACAAATGGACTTCTTTCAGGCGGGGGTGGGGTTAAAAGAGGTGATTTGGAGATACTGGCCAACTGCACGAACTTTGCAACATCTGGGTAAAGTCAAACAATTCAGCTGGATTTGGCTAAGGAGAAGGGCTGTGCAGCCTGAGTGTTGCAGGAGGGGTATCTGCCTTCTGCAGGGTGGTTGAGCCTAAACTCCAGTTCAGCAAGCTCCTGTATCCCTGCAAGATTTTCCTTTCACTCCTTAAGTGCCAGATATGTTTACAAGATTGAAACAATTCAGTATCCTATCCTCCCTCACAAGGGGAACTGCATGTCTATTTTGCCATGTATACGTACCCATTTACAAAAGGGAAGTATTTAGAGTCGAGTCAGTGACAGAGCCTGGATTTAATTAAGATGTCAGTGCAATGAATCAAGCCAAAATAAAGTATTGCCAGAAAATACAAATCTTTCCTCCCACTCCCCCTCAGCAAGAGGTTGCAATCTGCAAGCTTACCGTGGCAGCCCCAGCCACATAACCCAGGACGGTGACCACTCGCTGCTCTCAGAGCTCGCCTGTGTGTCCTCAGGGGGTGGTAGGTGACCCTGCTCCTCCTGGGCTTCACATGCCCTCATCTCCAGGGCTTTGAGCACCACTGAGGAGTTGGTGTTCTTCAGCAGGGCGACGGCCTCACTCCGGCTGACTCCTGTCAGATCAATGCCGTTCACGTTCAGGAGGATGTCACCTGAGACCAATAAAGCGGATGATAAAAAACCCTGTAAGTGTTTCCAGGATCTCCTCCCCACCTCCACAAACAAGTGAGTCAAATCCATGGCCAAGAACCGGCTGCCTGACGAGGCTTTTTGTTATTCCTATTGTTTCATGGAGCATATGCTAGTAAACTTGCCACAGGCATGAGGGAAGATTCCTGCGCACAGAAACTTTGAGTGGCTGGACAGAGGATTTGTCCTGGTTTCTTTCCATGTCATCTCCTGCGTCTGGAGCTGAACAAACAGCTGGGGTCCTGCTGTACCAACAAACTTTGGTACTGGTGCCCAGTACTGGTCTGGGTCTCTGGAGTCCACTTCCAGCTAACAACATTTGTACTCAACCTAAGCTTGAAACCCAGCAGCTCAGTGATGTTTTTTCTCCCAGCTCTCCCTTAGCAGAGGACTGCCACTCCAACTGGCTCTTCCTAGTTTGCTTCATGCAATAACATGTTATTATTTTCACATTAATGCCTGTTTGAATGGCTGCAAGCCAAACCATTTTTCTGTATGCCTTATTTATAATATAGGCACAGCAGCCACAGAGAAAAATGCAAAGATGACCTCAATTACTACAGGAAAAACATTAAAGACATCACTAATGTCATGCAAGCGGCCTCAATGCCAAGTACTCTGCAACCCTTCATAGCAGGCTCCCATGCCAGGGCTTTCCTGGGTGCCCTCTGTGCTTGGCCTGGATGCTTCTCCAGGCAGAGATGTATCACTGGCAGTCCAGGCACTGCAAATGAGCATTAACCCCTTCTCGTTGTCTGTCCCCAATGAGAAGGACAATAGTCTAAGACCTGCTCTAAATCAGAGGCCTGTGGTGCTTATATAACCTCACATATTCATTTGTTTCTAATTTTATCAAATTAACTAGGCTGAGTTTTCCATGCTGCCTCATGATGAATATCTTTTGGAAAGTGTATTCCACTGAGAGGCAGTCATCTCCCAGCAGAAGGAAAGGGGAAATCTACTGTTTTGCTCCTGTTGTTGTGTTCTCACATGGGTTTCATTGAGTAGACACAAAGAGGAAGTTCCCATGTGTGCCAGTGCTGGGCACTGAGACCCAGGCTCCTGGGATCTGACTGGGTTGCAGCTATTCCTGCCCCATTTTTGGGTGTCTTCACTTCCCTCAAAGCCAGGATTTCCCTCCAGCTTCCAGGCAGTGACTGGACTGAAGGAGAATATAGGGGATGAAGGGTAGGTGAGCTGGGTCGTTGCTGGATGCAGGCTACTGAGGGATTTGGTTCTTTAAGATGTAACATCCTGAAACCTGAGAGTCTCATCTTTCCTCTGCTGCCTGGCTGTTCCCACGAAACCAGCTGATAAAACCTGGTCCTCATCTTGCCCTAAAAGCTTATTCACGCAGAAGGGGAGAAACTATTAGCTTTATCATTCTGTTACATCAGTAGCTAAATTGGTTTAGGAAGCCAATATTTCCAGACATGAGGCTGAGCCACAAGGCACTAATATGGCTTCATATATAATGGGAATTTTGATCCTATATATTTCATTCAAATTCATGAATGCAATGACAAATAAACAAAAAAAAAATTTAAAAACACATGAAGGTTGCACAATGAATGTGTCAGGAGTTAGGAGATGGTGTTTGTAAGCTAACTTGCCTGTGAAAAGCTATTATCTTCTTTTTCCTACCAGAATATTCCTATATCCCACTTCACAGAGATGATTATTGCTGCATATTGTGCCTTTTCTGGCAGCTGACTTGAGACTCTCTAATCCAACACATCCCAAGATCTATAGGATTGCTGAAGATGTCAGAGTGTGAAGCTCTTTCACGAACCTGCAGTTTTCAAAAGAAGCTCTTGATTTAAACCAGGCTTTCAAAATCCCCCCTTTTTACCTGTTTTTATCCTGCTGTCTCTGCTGATCACTCCTCCAGGTTCCACACTTATCACGTAGATAGGCAAATCCCATTCCCGGTTAGATGCTCCACCTGCCACAGTCATTCCCAGGGATTCCGTGTGATCTTTCCGGACAGCCACCACCTTCTCATGACAGGTGACAGTGTGAAGTGTGCTCTGTGATGGAGAAAATAGCAACAAGAAACACATTTTGTGGGCATGGTGACCTCCCTGACAGCTTTGGCATTTTCTATCAAAACAAATATTCATGGAAGTAACACCAAGACAGTTCCCAGCCACCTGGCCTGATGGCTGGCAGGACTGCCTCAGGGGCTTAAGCATCTGCAGCCAGAGCTACCACCAAGGTAACTGTGCTTTAATAGTTAAAGTCAGGCACTGCTCCCATGAAAACCAGAGCTGTTTTAGTGCTAAGGCTAATAGAATCGGTTCCTTGAAACGTAAATAAGGAATTTGATTTTAAAAGAAAAAAAAAGTTTTTGATAATAATATCACTAGTGGTTATCATATCTTTTACTATCAGCTTGTGCTTCTTATCTTGCTGCTTGCAGTCTGAGCATCATCTGTATAGTTAGTGAGAAGTAGTCCTCTTGGATTTGAGGAATGAAACTATTGGGGACATATTAGAAGAGACATATTTTATTTGGTCTTCCAGATATCTGTGTTTCTATGTAAGTTGTGGGTGGAAATACACTTGAAGAATAAGTGTTTCTGTTCAGGAAAAGAGAAGGACATTTACAGTGAAGAGCCAGCAGTTTCCAGGTGCTCTTAGTGCTTCTGCTTGAAGGGCCAATTCAGTACAGTCATCCTTATATTTCTGCATCTGAGCAGGAGAAGTTAAATGCACACAGCTGGTCATGCAATAACTAGTGCATGCGTGAGGGTGCAACAAACCCACAGGTGCCCTCGGGATGGAGAACCACTGCAGTGCAAGCCCAACAAAACCTCTGAACTGAATGTCATGTTTACCATGCACTCAGTTCTTACAAAAGGGTTAGAAAGGCAAATAAATCTGGATTTAAATGTTAATTGCTCTTCTCTCCTTAAGCATTTCATAAGCAGTGCTCCTGACATCAACTTCTGACAATCCCAGCCCCTCTTGCAGGAACAGCATTATCCACTCCAGGCTCATATATAATAGCATGCTTCTAAATACATTTCAAATGCATATTTAAAGACTCTTCTCATTCACAAATGTGACCTCACATTCGTAATATGCAAAAATAATCTATAAAACCCATTTAAAGCCACATTAATATCTTCTTGGTAATCTGACATCTCACAAAGACATTTCATGTTGATTCCTGGGCCAGCAGCATGGAAAGTGGAGCAGATGAATCCTCAATGTCTCCCTAAGTGACAATGAAGGGACAAAGGAAGATTGTGGCAAGAATTTTTTATGAGAGTAGGGCAGACTATGTCTTTGATTAGTGTTTTTTTTTTTTTAAAGGATTGTTTGGTGGAACTAACTCCATATCAAGATTTCTGTGATGCAATGTTAACAACAAAACATGGGACCTTCCAGAAGCTTAGCAAAGGATTTCTCTCTTCTTGAGCAGATGATCAGTAGCTGCCACAGAGCTCCAGAAACAAAAAGGCAAAGAGCTCAGTGGAAAGAAGAATTTTCTCAGTCTCTGAGAGAAAACCAAACAACTGTGTTTGGACATATTAGACGTGGTCCATGCAGAACATAGGTACTAGGTCAGAGTAATTTGGCCTAGGGTTTGCAAACAAACCTATGAATTTCTGAAGATTTTAAAACCTTTCAGAAAATGTTCACATCCTGATAAATTTTATGTTCTGATCCAGAAAATTTTAACTTTTCACCTTTGTCTTTGAGGTGTAAATATTTTAAACATGGTAGTTCTATCTTTATGAAAATTAAACTACTATGTTTCATCCATGTTTTGCAAAAATATCCCTTTTCCCTTGAAAACGAACAGCTTTCCATCAGGAAAAGGCTACTTTTTGAAACATGTGAGATAGGGGGCTACTAATTTTCCCAAAATTGTGATCTGAAATTTTGTAGCAAAACATGAAATTGGGATTCTATTTGTGGCTTCAAGAGAGAGAGCAGTCCTGTTACTTATGCAGCATACACTCTCTCTCAGACAACAAAATCATTAGAGCATTAGCCAGTTTATCACTATTTTTTGAGGAATCAGCACAGAGAGAAAAGTTTTCAAAGTACTGCTCAGGAACAAATTGTCCTGCTACATTTCAATGAAGAATTATAGAAGTACCAGTACTTGTATGCTGAACCACAAAGAACCAATTTTCTTTTGAAGCTACTCTTTCCCATGTCATTTTTTTATATGGCTGCAGACAGAAAGGGTTTGGGGTGACTTGACTGAGACGAAGGCAGTGATGAAAGGAAAGTAAAGCCTTTTTTAGTAAACACACGTAGAACTTGCTTGGAGGTATAATCAATAGCAAGTAAACCAGTTAAAAGGCAGTGTTTATCAGTGACTGCATTTCTGTGCATTCTCTTCTAAACAATTGTCCTTCTCTGTCATTTTGAAGCGACCTTGGAGGTCAGGAGAAGAAAAACATAACAGTTCATCTCCTCCTCTTTTTATTTTTTCCTCCTTTTCTGTATATTTACTGGAAAATAAATATTTACAGCAGATTATCACAACATCAAAGCCACGACACGTGTCTTGCAGGCAAAAAACATTGCTGTGTCTGTCTGGAAAATGTACTTCACCTGAAGGTTAACCTGCTCATATGGTCAGGAAACATTGCCTGCTCCAGCAACATTTTCTCTGCTCCGAGTACTAGACAATTAATTTGAAAGAAATAAGAAAACAGTTCCAATTAAAAACAAGTGCTATTTAATTAATGGCAAAGCTCCCAGTGACATCAAAGGAATTGAATCAGGCCTGTTTATGTGTTACAGCCTGGCTTCACAACCTCAGCTGCACAAGGAAGTGTTTGTGACATCTCTTCTCTGAATCCAGGCAGCAGCCAGAACAGTTTGGGCTGTGCTTCCCCAATCTCTGTACCGAGGAAAACAGATCCATGAGACCCTGGGCAGGACCAATCTCGTGGCACAGCATACACCTGGCATTGCTGCCGCCGGAGAAGGACAGGGTCACAAGAGATCATCCTCTTATCCAGAGCCTTGTGGGCAACACGGCTGGTTGCCACTGGCCTGAAAGAGAGGAACCTCTCCACGCTGTACTGATGGAGGCTGGCTGTCCTGAGGCCAAGAGCTTGGCCCAAAGTGGCTTCTGAGCCACTGCACGAGCCAGATGGCTGCTGGAAGCTAGAGTTTATTCTTGATGCTGGATACAGCCACAGTTTAGAGCAGATTTCAGCCCATGTATACATACATGCTCTACAGTGAAAGCAGTTTCACCCAAAGAGAGCATTCCTGACCATCTAATATCACTTTCCTCAGTAAGCTCAGGGGACAAAAAACGCCTTAAAATTAGCCAGAAATCAAGGCAGCTAGCAATCCTCCATTAATCCCATATACTAAAGCAATCCCACTGATAGCAGTAGGTAGCAGACTCACCAGACCACACACACACAGGAGACTCCCCTGACAGTGAGGCCCAACCAACAAGCATTACCTTGGTTTTTGGGCAGGAACATGTGCTGCATGGACATGCGCAGGACACTGTACAGGCCCTAGGCTTGCAAGCATTACTCCTGCAGTAATGCCTACTTAAAATAAATAACATTTTTTAAATCTTTCAGAGCCAGTTAAAAAATCTTGAATTGCAAATTACGTTCAGTTAAACCCTCAGCAAAATATCATGAAATATTTAAACTGGCACAGTCATGTCCTACAAAAGGGCAACTAACACTCCAGTAATGTTTGTATCAGACCAGAAGTCCACAGTGCTTGAAGCTCATTGTGTCTACTGGCTGTACTGATCTGCTGATCTACTGCCAGAGCATTTTCTCTGGTAGAAGCCCTCTACTACCTACACACAAAGCTAAAGTGAGGTAGGAACAGCTCAGGATTTTCTTTTTTTTGCCTGTGATCTTTCCTGGAAAGTGCCCAAATGGTGGCATTGGACAGAAGCCCACAGCAGTACACCCACTCATATGCTTATGCAGTACTCATCTCTTGTGGAAAACTGGAAATCCTCCTAAAAGGTGTGGCTTATGCAACAAGAGATGATTCATTAGTCTTTATAGCACTTGCTCATTAAAGGACTGTTCATTGTGCCTTCAATCTCACAGCTACCCAAAATATTGTGGGACTTACCAAGAACTCCCATCTAACATCTCTTGGTACAGGAAGAGAAAATGAGGATCTCAGGGCAGAGAGAGACAAACCGTGCTCCCAAATGATCCCATGTGGTATCAATTAATTACTCAGACCAACATGGTAGACTTAGCAGGTGCTTGGATCTTCCCTAGGAAGAGCACAGTACCAACAGAAACTAATTGCTGTCCTACACATATCTTCCTAAGGAAATCATTGCTTCAGTAGAAAGTCATGCCTTGTAGATGCATGATTAGTTGGGCACTACCTGCTACTCGGTAGTAGCCACTGAACACTGCCTGCTTTCTGTTTTAACTCCTGCTAATCTGGTCCAACCTAATAAGAGCTGTGATTGTGACTTTGTGGAAAAGGAAAACTAAAAATACATAAATATGTACTAGCATTTTAAACACATCAAAACGCTGAATAATGTAGTTTTAAAAGACCTGCAAAATAGGTATATTTTAACATTTGCAAAATCCAGAGCTAGACTTGTCTCCTGGCTGACAGCTGTGCACCAGATATTTGGTCCAGAGGTCCCTTTAAGGACACAACTGGCTATCCATCAAGCAGGATGAACTTAAGCCCTGTCTGCACACCTCCCTGATACACCCCTGGCACCGCTGGCCAGGGTCAAGCTCACATGGGTTTGCATAAGTGGTGACACTCAGGATGATTAATGTAAATTAGCCAGACACGTGGCTTCTAAATTTGTGAAATAAACTAATTCAGTTATTGCAAGGACATGCCTTGTTCTGTCTAAAGTGGAATGAATAACGCTGAGCAAGCTCAGAAAACATATTTTCAAAACTCTAACTGCATTGGTTCCTACTTAAAACCTCCTATGTTTGAAGATCAGCATTTCTGTGCCTTAGGCAAAGAGAATATTGTGAGTCTAGATGCACTAAACACCCACTCTGACCAGGTACACAGGGACAGCTGGAGCACAGTTTGGCAACCACAGCCTTTTCTGGGCGAGATGGCTGCTCTGTGCTGTGTCCCTGGGCTGGGTGCTGCACACCAGCAGCCCTTGCAGACCCCACACCATGCAAGTTCCAGGTGCTGCCAGAGCAGAACAAACACCCTTTGGGTCTAAAGCTGCACGGAAAGTCCTCGTACTCTCAGCAGCCACGGCATTTTATTAAAAGAGCAACAGCCTAATGATGACCATAATTTTCAAGTAGGTTATGGGAATCTTTCAGGCCAGTATGTCAAACCTTTTTGTCTGAAGACTATGCTACAGATGGAAAAACTTCGGATAAAATTGTCTTTTTGTTGGAGCGCATTGTCCTCTGCAGATTCCCACCGGTCAGATCTGTGGCCATGGCCAGGACACTGTGTGCACATCAGCAGCTGCCCCACCACTGCCCATTGCCTTCTCTTTCTCCCCCCACACCAGGCAGAACCAGTAGGTCAATAATGAGCAGCACAGCTTTTGTGTTTCCACTGCCGAGTAAGACATGCTTTTTCTGGTGACAGAAGCCAGAGAAAACACCCTTAGACATGAAACACTCGCTGCCCTCCCAGTCCCCTGTCCCACGGGTGGCAGAGACACCGCCCAAGGGCCCTCACCTTGCCGGCGTTGTTTCTCTCGGCGGGACAAGGCTGGGAGCCGCCGGCGCTGGAAGTCCAGCCGGTCTCCTGCAGGAGGTCGGGGGTCTGCTGCCTGCTCTGCCGCGACACCACGAAGTGAACCTGCTTCTCGCTGGCCTGCGGGGGGAGCACAGTGTGAATCCCACGGCCCCAGGGCAGCAAACCCCCGCACCTCAGCCCCAGAGTGACTGTGGAACGCAGGAACCACTTAGACATTGGCTGGATTTCCCATTAATGAGGTTGCTGTGACATAAAGCAGTAGCATCAGTTCAGGTCAATGAGATTCATAAAAGTTTACTGCCAGCTACTTAATATTTCTCTTGAAAATTTGGTGTTAACTCTAAAAAATCCTTTCTACCTGCCCCAAATTTGGCTGCAAGCAGTGATCCACCACAGTGCGTTCTGATCAGCTCTCATCAACACCTCTGTATGCCACTGCAAAGGAGCAATTTGCCTGCCATGGTAAAGAGACAGGCAGACTACCAGAGCTGCTGCTGCCCAATGGACGGGAAAGCTGAAAAAGCTCCAATTATCCCTGAAATCAGGGATGTGCCTAGGCCTTGCCCAGTGAAAGTGGGGAGTAAACAATGTAATTAAGTCCACCTGCATGCAAGGAGCACGACAAATGTAAGGAAGCGTAAAGAAAGGGAGAAAAGGTATTTTCTTTAGTGAAATAAAATTCTACTGCAGCAGAGTACAGAGAAAGAGGGTGAGCGTAAGCGAGCACACAGGGTAGTGAAGTTTAGGATGGGAAAGCAGGTCACAAACTCTCACTCTAAGAAGAGCAGCTTCAAGGCAAATAACCCAAGCTCAAAGAACTTCTAGGCCTTTTTTCATAATGCAGACAGAATACTTATGTGGCTGAGAGAGGCTGCAATGCTTCTACTGAGGTAATGTTTGTTTGTTGAAGGGGCTCTGTGTGTGTTTGCCTGATATTAGAGTTAATTCTGTGTACAGGTGGGTTTTTTCCTGTCTTACTGAATCAGCACGTTTTCCCTAGAAGCAAATGGCTTTATTTGCCCCTCATATGAGGCTCATATGAATCTGTTCAAGACAACAATGATGCAAAGATAAAGCTGAGAGGGGGTGGGGTTTACCCTGATAAATCATAGATGCCTGCCACAAACAAATATACTAAACTAAAATGAAGAACAGTGTAGCAATAACCTCAGTGCTATAGAAGCATACTCAGAAGATGTAAAAATTAATCCTCTAATCTTCTTCTCTCTAGGCTAAAGACCTTGCAATTTTGCCAGGAAGGAGGGACTCTTAATGACCAGTCTGCAGAGGCACCCCTGCCTGCTTGCTCTCAGGTTATACTGGAGGAACTGCTCAGTATCCAACGTGAAGCCCCCACAAACACATCTGGAGCCTGATGCCCCCGGGGCTGCAATGCTTGGTGGTACCACAGCCCCAGGGGCTGCAGACCTCCTGGCTCGCTTGCTAGCACTGCTCACTGGGGAGAAGCTCCAGGGAAAGCTGGCATTGAAAAAGCAGCTGAAAACCAAACCCAGATCCAGTTGCACTGTTGAAATCAAATCTCCCACAGACAATTAGCAGCAGCCAGAGGAAGCTTCTGGGAATTTTGTTTTTATAGCTTGGTTTGTCCTTTCTGGAGTTGAATTCAATAGCTGTAGCTGAGAGTTAAAAAAGGCTTTGGAAAAATGTAATTTTAGTTAAGAAAAAGCAACCTACCTCTCCTAAACCTCCAACTTCAAGCTTGAAATATATATGTTCAAGCAATGCTATTTTCACTGAAGCAAAAAATGTGCATGTCGTTGTTACTCTCCCAATATCTTGTGGGATGCTATTTTTTTTTACTAGAAACTCAGATCTTCACAGCTTAATAATATATAATTTAGTGCATGCAAACATATTTCAAAATAACTTTCTAGGCATTTTTAACAGATCTGGTTTTATGGAATATTAACTCATGGACTCTGGTGTCAACTGGTACCCAAAAGCAAAATTCTGTATGTTGGGAGAAAGGAAACCACCCCGGTCCCTAGTTTGTAATGTGACTGTTGAGGTGGAACTGAACAACATGAGATTAAACCTCCCAAGGGCATGTGGCTCTGTGAAAATCCAGTTTTCTCTAAAATGAACAGTTTCAACTTAACACAACTTCTTTGTGAAATTTATCTGCTGACACATGGTAAGCCTCAAAGCTGGTTATTTAGAGAAAGGTTGTAAAACATGATTAATTCTCATAGAACAACTAGCAAAAGTTCAACAAGAGTCTCTGTTGCAATGGCACATTTGTCTATGGGCCAGTCAAGCTGAGTAGTTTCTCAGAAGTCAGAGTGGTTTAGAAAGTTATCCAAACAACAAGAACAGCTTTTGTATTTACATACATATGAAAACCCATTAATGTTTCTACTGATCAGATTATTTATTGCTGATTCATTCTGATCTCTCCCTCCCTCTTACCAGTGGCTTTTCCCACAATTCTTTCTCTGTATTTTACGCTGAAGTGAAAATTAAAGAAAGGAGGTGAGCTTTGATGCCAAGTGCAAGTAAGAGCTGAAACACTCCACTAGAATTGAAATCTGTTACAGCCAAGGCATAACAAGCAGGAAATACAGCCTTCCAAGCAGGAAGACACAGACACAATGGCAGCTTCTGAGCATCTAGTGGGTAATTGCATCTTAGAAAGAGGCAGCAGGACTGCTCTTGGCAGAAGCTGCCTCATGTCTCACCGGGATGATGGAACACGGATATGCTCCACATCACAACCTGCTTGTCAGAGGCAGTTGTTGGGAAGAAGAGCTGCTCATCTGTTCCTAGCAGCTGTTCTGAACTATGGGGGAAAGGATGTTGGGAGGAGGGTGAACATCTGGGCTCAGTAAAGTCTGACTCAGCCCATGTAGCTTGGCTTGATGTGCTCACATGGGCACCCCATATCTGTTACCTTGCACCTTTTCTTGTCACTCTCATGGAAAACAGATGTGGAATGTCTCATTATTTGGATTCAAAGTGCCACTTCTGACGCAAGGCCATGGCTTAAGATGATGTGACAAACAGGAGGCAGCAAATTCCCAAGTGTTATGATGTGTGCACATTTCTAATTAACACTTACACATTTTCTTCATTTCAGTTCTTGTGACAGAGCTCAGAGCTTAGAAACAGCCAGACACTTAATCTACTGATTAGCAGCTGCTTCACATATGCTGTTGTATAGTTTCTATAGGCCTCAACTGTCTCAATTATTCGTTATTTAAAATTCAAAAATAATCAGATTACACAGAAATCTGACAGTCTTCCTGCTGTGCTTGGTTTAACAAGCCACTGCACCTTTAGTGAATGTTCTGCTTTTAGAGAAATTGATGGTGCATTTGCAGCTTTCACCACCACAAATTAGAAGACCTCAATGCACTGCAAGTGGCATGCTGAGCTCTCAACAGGCAGGAAGGATGCTGTTGTGAAATCAGGGGACACAGTGAAATAGCCCTTCGTGTAAGAAGCAAATGCAAAACACCTGTGGCTTCAGTATAAAGGTTTTTCTCTGGCATAACATGGAAACAGGAAAGGCAAATGATAACTGATGAAAAATGTAACAAAAAAGACACAGGTTCCAGGAATTTTGCATTAGATAAATGTGATTCATAGAGCTCACATCAATGCAACGTAATCCTGGCTGTTTGGAAACCTGAGTTTCCCCTTCCATGGGCTTGTTTAAATTCTCAAAGATTGGTGTGCATTTCAAGCATTATTAAAATTAACATCCACTCTTTGGAGACCAATAAGGGCTTTTGTTGCACTTTTAAACACTTGTATGTGAATACTCTTGTTAGAAATTTTTTCCGTTTCATCTCGTGTGTTTTTGTTTATGAAGCACTGATTCCTTGTTTTGTAGCCATAAAGAACTATTCCAAGAATAATAGTTTTTTAGAGAATTTTTCATTCCAGACTTGTTGCCCTCAGAGAATTTAAACCTTCCCCCTTCTCCCTTCTGTTCCCAGTTACTGAGCTACATAAGGTAATCCAGAATGATGCTGGACCAGAATTTCAACAACTGGCATTATGTAAGGGGATGACATTTTCTTCACCTATGCTATAAACTTCACAATAAAAGTTGGCTACAACCAACTGTGAATCTATGCTAACACAGAAATCCTTTCCACAAAATGCATGGATTTGGCTGCTTGTTTCAGTCTGACTGATATTACCCTGATTATACCCGTCACAAAGAAGAAGAAGCTGGCCTGATTTGACATCTTGTTACTGAAGCCCGTGAGTTTCTTCAATATGTGAACATTCTACATACCTCCAAATGAAATTCAAAATTGCACAAGTATCATAACCGCAATAAATATGAGATAAAAGCAACAAAAGATTCTTGGCTTTGCTTTTTATGTTGAAGTTTTCTAAAAACATAGTCTGTAAACAAAAAACCCAGATTGGTTCTGGAGGGAAAATTAGGCAGAAGCTGACCAATTTTGCATCTGAGAAAGGCATGGGTTTTTTTCATCTGACAGTTCTGTGTTAGCGCCCATTTAGTATTCTATGTGAGTCTAAACAGAGATTAATAACTACAGATCCATTTTTCCAAAACATCTGGATTTCCATATGCTGGATTTAGGTAAGAAATATCTACAAGGTCTGGACTACCTTATAGTGGTAGTCCACTGCCTTAGGCTGCTGTGGTTTGCTGCAGGGCTGAACCAGAGTGCCCTGTGACTCCTGAGCTGGAGGAGTCAGGATTCTGCTGGAACCAGTGCTGCCAGGGTGCAGGCTGGCATGCCTTCTGGCAGCTGGCAGCACTTTGGTGATGATCAGAGTATACAGATGTTTGCACTGATCTATATTTTCCAAAACCTGATGGTAGCAGGTGCCTCTGTGGGAGTCCACGCTCATGTTCACACTCATCCCCACAGTAAAACCAAGGAGCTTTCACAGGAGTAAATTCCCCTCCAGTCTTGACTCCTTCCCTCTTCCAAATACACAGACTCAGTGTTTGGCCCCTGCTTTGCAATGGATGGCGAAAAAACCACTGCTTGGTTTTTGCACGGTTCACACCCCGCGGTTAGAGTGGGGAAGACAAACCTGTATCAGCTGGGCAGCGCTCTCGGGGCTGCCGTAGCGGTGGTCGTGCCCGTTGATGGCCAGCACGCGGTCGTTCTCCTGCAGCTGCCCATCGCGGGCCGCCATGCCGCCTTCCAGCAAGTTGAAAATGAACACCCCCGGCTCGTCGGCCTTGCGGACCAGCTTTATCCCCAGCTGCTCATCCGGACTGCTCTTGTTTAGCACTACATGGAAGCTGTCATCCCTATTGCAGAGAGCATCCAGGGAAAGCCCGCTGTTTCGGCATCGGTACCTCTGCTCTCGGAGCACCGTCAGTCGCAGCACATGGCAGGGCTGCTTCAGGATTGACAGGGCATAGTTGTGAGGCACATTTTTGATGTCCATGCCGTTTACCTGGAATAGAGAAGTGTGAATCGGCAGCAGAAAGACGGTCTATTCTGAGCTGGCGCTGAGGAGGGCGGATCTAGACACACAGATGTCTTCATATGAAGTGACATGTGCTATTTCAAACTGTGTCACACACAAGGCCAAGTTTGCCGTGCAGAACAATCTTCCCCGCAAGGAAAGGATGCGCTGCACAGACAGTTTCTGTCGTTTTTCTTCCCCTCTCTCCCCGATTGTCTCCAGACATAGATGTTAGTTTTCATCTTTCTTATTGCTCTTTCCCAAGCCTCAATATCCTTTCATATATCTTAGTTTTATTCCACAGGCTTCTGATTTCAAATTGCCTTGCCAGCCTTTCCTTTCACTCCCACTGTTTTCCTGCTGTTTCTTTTCTTCTTTATCTTCCAGCTGTTCTAGGTACAGTAAAAAGTTTTTTCTTCACTAATGAATCTCTAACTACGAAGAAGGAAAGAGCCTCAAGTAGAAGTTTAAATGCCTTGGATATTTACTAACAATTATGCTGATTTACCACACTAGAGAACCAGACTTTCCTTTTTTTCCTCAGTGTTTTTCAGGTAAGATTTAATTCAGATGAGAATAAAACTGTGTAACTACCACTTTTTAAATTTGGCTGAGGAAAAGAAAGAGGAAAAAAGAGTTTCCAGTCAATCTCATCATGTTCATATGTGTAAGAGTGACTAGGCATTGCACTTTATATTGCTAAATGAAAACCAGTTGCGAGATTGTATTTCATCACTGGCTAGAAAACCTGAATCAGACAAGATATTTCCATGTAGCTTTACATTGCACAGGTTGAACCATTTAAATATTAAGAAACATCTCCAAAATATAAGAGAAATATTCCCCAGCATGGACAAAAGCATTTGGCGGGTGTTTGCTTTTGCAGATTTCCTATGTGGGAACAGCTGGGCTGTTCTGCTGCAGTCTGGTGGGGAGGACTGCACCCAGAGAGACACAGCTCAACTACCTTTAAGTTGCTACCTCGGGTACCACAAACAGCATGAGCTGCACCAGTATGGGGCTGAAATTCACAGGAATCCTTGGTAAATCCTGGGCGGTCAGCCATGGCTGGGAAGAGCTAGGCTGGGCCCATCCGTGCTACAGTCACTGCTCCATTGTGCAGTTTGGATGTGCCCTGCAGGAGCAGCTTTGTCTTAGTGGTGCCATTAACTCTGCTGCTCTGTGCTGGCACCAGGACAAAAAGGCTCCCTGAAACACATAGCTGGGTGGTGCATGCTATGCAGCTGCTGCTGGGAACCACCATCCAGAAGCATTTTTATTCACTGCTAGAGTGAGTGTGCCCACACTGTGATCCTGGGAAATCCCTTTGGCCAAGCCTGTCTGACATAAAGCAGAAAGCGTGGTACAATCTTGGCATGCCTCAAGTGTCCTCAGCTACCACAGTGGTCAGCAAAATCTAGGAAAGCATAGTGCCTTACAGGCGGTGCTCTGAACTTTAGAACGGCTTTCTGCATGCAACATTGCAAATCTCATCATGATCGACTTCCACCACCTCATCCTTCATCAGGATGTTTTTATCTCGTACCTCCACAATACTGTACCTTTAGTATCATGTCTCCAGGCAGCAATCTTCCATCTCTGGCAATCACCCCATCTCGATAAATATGCTGTATAATAATGTGAACCAAAGGGGTCTCACTGCCTCCCACGATCCTGATGGCCAGGCTTTCATGGGGATCCGTACGGCTGATCTTAATGCAGGTAACCTCCCCATCTGGAATCAGGTGGTACAACCTGGGGAAACCTGGAAATGCATGTTGTGAGGTATTTATTTGACAACACAGCTTTGCTTTGTTGAAACATGCAGTGCACAACCTGCACCTCAAGTACCTGCCAGTTAGTCAAGCTAGGTTTTATGCATGTATCTGATTCATACCAAGTGGGAAGAAAAGGATAGGTAAGCTTGCTGAATGGACTTGAAGGGAACTTTCTACAATTAATGTGTTCAAACTCCCTTTTCCCCCTACAAAATACAGCCTTAAACCTTTGATTAAATGTAGTTACAGTTATACACATCAATATTTTAAGAGAATCAAATACATTTTTGGTCACCAGAGACACCTCAGAACCAGGCCACAGTTTCTTGCTGGCCCTAGAACAGATGAGCATGGGCACCTCAACAAATATCCATCCCTGCTGTGCTGGGTTGCAAACCCTATCTCACTGGTAGCATCCCAGGCTGCCCTGTTTTCTCCATTTTTGGTGTCACAGCACAGGACAGGGCTCTTGTCTTGTGACATCCAAGGAAGCCTTTTATTTATCTTTAGCTACCAGAAAGGCAACAAATCAAAGGTTTGGACAAACCAAAGCACACAGTAGTTTCCCTACCAGACCACTCTGTTTTCATCACTGCTTAACTCTAGGAAGTAGGAATGAGTGTCTCTTACTGTGATGTGTCTGTTAAAACCACAGTATGCTCAAAGTACCTGGAGGAAAAGATCTCTGCTGGCTCTGGCAATCTGGCTGTGGGGAGGAGGGACTAATGGTGGGCAGGGGTCCTTTTTGTATTTAAAATGCACTGGATTAGGGTATCGTCTTCCAAACCCTACTTTTCAACTGGCATGTCTGATTTCACAGCATGTCACTAATACTTTCTTTTCTTCTAGGTCAATTCAAAATTTTAATCCATATTCAGCAGCGAGTAAAGTTGAAGTAAAAGCAGCAGTGCATTTTCCAGCCCAGGCATAGCAGCCTTCAATTGTTTTGAATTCCCCAAAGCTGAGAGAAAGCATTTAAACTTTTTGCATGTGAATCCAATCCAGTGGTTATATGACAAACCTGTAAGTCAAAAAATTAACTGCTAATATTTTTTTTCAATAACCTATTTTAGAAATGAAAGTACAGTGAGTGTTAATGAATAGTAGTTAAGTGAAAAATGAAATTTTATAGACCAGAATCTGAGATAGAATTAATATTTGCTACTACAGAATTAGCAGGCAACAAACCAGCAAGGCACCAAAACCTTTTGAGAGAGCACAAGGGGAAAAAAAGAACAGGAAAAAAATACTGAGAAACACCATATTGCATCCCTTACCACTTCTTTGATCATATGCTCTTCAGGGTGGGAAGCTGTCCTCCTCCACGTCTGTAAAAAGCACCTACCAGCAGCACAGACTTCGACTTTGCGGTTTTACAAAGACTTGACAGGCAATAAAAGTCTGTCTAGATAACTACACAGCTTTCACCAACCTAGCATTCAACCATTTATTCTTGTAATAGCAGTTTCTGTGCCAATACAGGTTTACTTCAGTTTTGCGGTCAACTTTAATGTTTCAGGAATGGAAGGTGCTTCATTTCCCCCTTGCTCTTCTATTTTCTAAATGCTATTTGCTCAGCTTGCAATTTGCTCAGTTCTCTCTAGCCTGAAGGGTGGATTCACATGGTCTAAATCCAGGCCTCAAATGCACAGTTTGGTGATCTACTTGCTCTGACTTCCTTTGTAGTGCACAGGCACCCAAAGAGAGTGATTGCCGTGCTAAATCACCCCTGGAGGTGCCAAATCTCCGCTGCTATTTAAGAAAAGAGGCAATTAACTCTGGCGTCTCAGTGGGGTGCTTAAAGTCAGACAATACAAATACTCCTCAAAAATCACCAATGGCCTGATCCCTGCATCAGAATAAGCCTGCACATTTCACACTCTCAGTATGGCTATAAGGGTAGTTATGTGTAAAAATACAGATGAAAATCCAGACACCTAGATCTTCCCTGCATGCAAATAAAGTAATATACATGAATATATTGAAGATACCAAAACAGCTCTATAATAGACCTATTGTGATGACTCAGTTCACATCCTAACAAAATACGCTTTTTGACACTGATGTTCATTTTTCCATAGCTCACTCTAAAAACCCTTCTAAAGAATTATCATTCGGATTTCTTGTCCATGGAGACTTGTGGACTGAACAAGCTATTGACACTCTGGTGTTATTTCAACCTAATTATCCCAGAGCAAAATCAGGGCAATATGGCAGTGAACAAATCTCTATACTTGTACAGGATTTACCTATATATGTATAAACATAAATGGGTTTCTTTGCATTTTGAACAATGCCTTATCTGGTTTGTTAAGTCTTGCACTGTTACTTGGCTGACTTTCAATAAAGCTTTATGCAGATTTTTTTTAGAGGAATTTCTAATGTCTCATTTCCTTCTGAAATGTGCAGTCTACAGCGACCCAAATCTTTCCAAGATGTTTTTCTTTTGCCAGTCTGCAAGTCTCTAATGCCACCTTCTCATAGTTAGCAGGTTGTACTGCCTCACTTCCTGTCTTCTTTTGATTTGTGTTCTTTATCAAATATACATAATAAACAGAAATATTTTATCCTCAGAGCTAAGCAACCAAAATAATTCCTCTATGATCCATTAATTTCTGCTCTTACTTGAAGACTTGCCTCTTCTTTTCATCCCAGACATCTACATGGAGACTTGGATTCCCAACAACCTAGACTGTTGTAAGTAAAAGGCCAATGCCTATTTTGATAAACTAACAGTAAGTGTGGCAATCTAAATATATAAAGTACACAAATACACTTTTTTAAAATAAGAAAATTCATAATTGCTTCTTCACCAAAAAGTCTGCATACATTGTGTGCAGTTTGATGAAAACTTACCATGCATATTTCATGATGATGCCATGTCTAGAAAGCAGTGTCTTCAAATTGAATTTTTACTGTATAGACCATACCCAAAAAGGTGGGCCCTGGTTCAGCACATGGCTGCATACAATGACTGGGGCCTCAGGAGCCCAGTTGAAGGAACTCCAACTGAGTTGAGGGCTTGTACCTTTCACACATATATACATTCTGTTGTGAGGCTGGACTATCAATTTTCACAGACTCCATTTTTCCAGCCCTTACACTCTTATTTAAAATTCTCCATTTTTTTTTCTTTGGTCAGGTTTTCCAGAGCAGGAAAACCCAGGAGTATTGCATACCTTTCTTTACCATTTTATATTTCCAGTCCTTAAATATCGAAGAGCTGCTGAATCTAGAAAGAAGGAAACTTTCTGTCTTGTTTTTGGTGATTCTTCCAGGTTTTCCCACAGAATGTTGTGGTTTTGTCTCAGGGGGTTGTATGGAGCATTCTGAATCTGTTAACATAACAAAATGTCACCTGCATTCAGAAAGATTGTGTGGGCTCTTTTCTCAAGCAGTATTCTCTTAATATTAGTGTGCAACGTTATCACTTATTATGTATTTTCACACATAACTTTGTGGTAAACAACACAAAGGAGAGACCAGCTTTGCACAGTAAACTCCATTTATCTGGCACGATGTGGGACACTGAGCATTCGTTAGTATGGTGGCCATGACAGAATTACAAAATTTTAAGTATGCTTACTATTTTCCCCACAGTTTATAATATTTAATGGTAGTGTTCCTTCAGTGCTCAGGTTTCTGCTGACTTCTGTGCACATCATGCTCCTTCCAACAGTGCTGCCACAAGGATAGCTTCTGCCTTCATTCCCAGGGCTCACTGTGACAATGTGCAATGTTTGCTGTGACTCTTGAGTCCAGATTAATCAAAGGTCACTGTAAACAAAACTCGTATCTGTGGTTGCAAGTCCTCATTTAGATCAGGCAGCCTGACTAATGTGCCAGCTCACCCCCACAAATAGGACCATCTGCAGCAGCACACATTCATCCTTCCCAGCATCTGGACACCAGAATTTAAATTAAGCTTGTATAACCTAGTCTTGGAAAATTAATGTGTCTGTAAGTATCACATGCCCTTGTGCTGGTGGGGAACTTTATTCTGCAAATTTTCCTTCTCAATAGATTTTCATTTATCATGCCATTCTCCCAAAGGTTTGCCATCATTTTGATTTAATGCCTTCCATTAATTCTCAGTGATGCTTCTCCAGTGAAGGGGCAGGTAGAAGGTGATGCCAGTTCTAATCTCTCTTCTCGCTTCTGTGCATTCCTCTTACCAAAGGAGCCCCAAAAGAACTAAAATGAAACTTGCTGAGCTGACTGTGTATCTAAAGAGTTGTGATTCTCATATACAGCAGGCAAATTCCTCGGTCTGCAGTAGAGGAAGTGCTACAGAGACAATCTCTTTCTTTGGGAAATCGCCTGGCTCATCGTTCCAGAGCAGAGTACTTTGAACCAGTTCTGACACAGCTGCTTTGGGAAATCAGAAAGGCAACTGAATCAAACCTGAGACAAATAGGAACAGTGTAGGATTTCTGTGAGGTGCAGCCTTCCTGAAACAGAAGTTGAGCTGCACTGTCTTGTCCTGGGGCTGGATAAACCACTTTTTTTTCTGCATACAGAGAGCCTTAATGCCATGAAATGGTGTATACCATCTGTGTTTCACTTACCTTCTTTTTCTTCATGTACTTTTCCAAACACTGAAGTATTTATATTATCTATCTATCTATCTATCTATCTATCTATCTATCTATCTATCTTATATATATATGTGTATATATATATATATATATATATATCAAAAATATAACAGGGTTCACACTGCACAGTACAAGAGGGAAGCCTGTTCTGTGGTTCTGCCAGTGCCTGCTGGGGCTGCCTTGGTCTTGACTGCTGCAAAGCAATGCCAGACGGTAGAACTGCATCCAGTATGAGACTGAATTTGACTCTGAAAAACATTTGCCATCCTCAAGCAGTCCTAAATTAAATTTCTTTTACAATGGCTTAACTGCAAAATGAAATCAATGAACGTTTTTGGAAGTCAAAAACACAGCTCTTTTACTCTAAAACTGTAAGGAAGTTTTTTAAATTGTACCTGCAAATTCTTTGCTCCTAAAACATTCTTTGCTCCTCCTGGTTCACAGCTTGGATTTTTAGATCAGTTTGAGTAAAGAGTATATATATCTATAGTCCTTTTTGGAATGGAATTTAAGGTGTGAAGCCAAACTAAGAGCACAGTGATACAAATAAGCATAGCAAAGCTGGAGCATGCTTTGTTTGGAGATATTTTATCATTTAAGTAGATTGTCAAGGTCATTTACACTAGTAGATCTAGTCAGAAGATATTACATCTTAAATGCATCAGTGCCTTAAGCATGTCCCTGTCACCTTCCCTCACATCTCAGAATGAAACTCTTTCTTTTAAACTTTCTAAACTTCTACTTCAGACCTGGAAAGCTATTTACAGCTGTAAATGCTGTTAATGAAATTGCCCTCAGATAAATATCACAAGCTTGGGTGCTGCAGACAAATATTTCATTGCATGGGATTTTACAAATAACAAAGTATTTAAACCAAGAAAATCTTAACAGCTCCTTCCCCCTAAATATTTTCTCTTTAGTGTTTGTACTTTTCATTCACCTCTAATATTTTCTTTGGTTTGGACATTTAACAACTCTCTACTGAAAATGCCACAA
Organism: Haemorhous mexicanus; assembly: GCF_027477595.1. Taxonomy (NCBI): domain Eukaryota; kingdom Metazoa; phylum Chordata; class Aves; order Passeriformes; family Fringillidae; genus Haemorhous; species Haemorhous mexicanus. The sequence goes on along the minus strand of NC_082344.1, from coordinate 50,525,619 downwards.
AAAGAGAGAAACAAAGAAAGCCTGAATCATTTAAATCCAAAATGAGCACATATAACATTGTTTAAACAAATCAAACCACCGGATATAAACATAAATCATGAAGTAATCTCTGCAGTTCAGGATGGCTACCAGCTCCAGGAATAAGGTAGCATTAGACTGTAACTATTTCTCTGCTGTAATTATAATAGAAACACATTTGATATTATACACCATATTTTGCAATGTCCTGGGTGTCAGTTTTTTCCAAAACCAGTATTAGATTCAGTTTCAAGGTAAGAAGAATTTGAATGTTTTTTCTCCCTCATCTGAAACCATTATTTTGTCTTGTACCCTCACAGTCATATTGCAACTGAGCACTGGCTCAACAAACATAGCAGCTTCAGATTAAATTTACCTACACACCCTTAATGAAGGGTTGCTGAAGGCTAATACATGGCTTCTTGCTATGGTGTTCATTCTCAGAGCTCCTTTGACCAAAATACTGGCAAAACAGATTAAACAGAGACATGTGAATTAGGATGGGGGTATTCTGAAAACTGGAGTCAGATGAATTATACACTGAGCTTTGCCAGATGATCTTACCTCTCCTTTATCAAGAAGAGGTTACCAGCAAGATAAGGGGCTTATATCACTCTGTGAGGCTGGCATAGTCTCAGCTTTACTCTGCTCATGCACTGACTAAACCTGGTGAGGAAAGTGGTCACCAGAGAGTTGGTGAAGCGCTGCCCGATCTCCTGGGCCACTGAGTCATGGCTCAGCTCTTTTCTCAGATGGTCCCAGACACAAACCTGTGAAACTTTGGGCAAGTCAACAGCACCTTTCCCACTGGGTGTGGGGACCTCTGAAGTGAGGAACCACCTCATTCACCCCCACAGGGGCACCTCCATTCCCAGGAGAGTGGCGTGGCAATGGTGAGGCAGATACGCAGGGCTCCCTCTTCTTCAATATGTGGGACTTTCAGTGAGCACAGGGCAGAGCATACAGCAGCTATCCCTAAAGACTGAGCAACAGCTCTGATCAGAAGCCTAGCTGCAGACTGCTTAGAGCAGCTGAGGTTTAAAAAAATAAGTAAAAGAAGAAAACATACAGAACTGGAGAAGAAAACCAGCCCCCAGCTGGCAGGATGATGATAACTGCTACAGAAAGAAGTACATTCATTTCCTCCTCCAAGAAGAAACAGAGAAAGCCTTTGAGATGCCATTTCACAAAGCACCTGTTGCAAAGGACTGAATTGCAATCTTTGTTCAAGTTGTATTTGTATTTCTTCAAGTTACTCGCTTGCATTTTTTAAAGATCAATTTCCAGAACTGTGCAATCAAAAGGCATTCTTTGCAAATGTAATTAATAAAGTAATTTAGGTACACAGCTTCTGTGATCTCATACTTAAGAGTAACTGCTTATTAAGTAATTATATGCCTACCTGGTTTTTCCAGTGCAGCAGAATACATTTGGAAGTTTACAGGCGTGCTGGGTGCAGAGGAATGAAACCACAAGCAGAGCCAAGGAGAGACTGACAATCCTGACACTGTCAGTGTGGCCCTGGAGTGATTGCCTTTATACATCCCTTACAGAGACAACAATGCTTTTCATTTGCTGGGAATGTAAAGGCCAGTGACATCTCCACACTTTTCTGCTGACTTCTGCTAACATCTGTACTGCACTGGGCTACTGGATAGGTGCTGTTGACATCCAGATTATTTGCACACCCTGGACATGAAGCCAAGATTTCAGTGGAACTATTACTAATGTCAGCTACATGCCTAGGTGGAAAATGGTCTGTATATTATCCTGAAGGGATGTCTTTTGAAAAATAGGAACTTGAGGCACGGAGAATTTCACTCATTCTAAAAAAAGGCAAGCTTTTGCTCACATGAATTGAAGAATTGCTATGGAACAAGAAATCTATCTGCCTGCTCAAGCAGATATATAAACAACTTCTAAAATTTTACTTGGGAAAAAAAGAATACTATTTTTAATAATAATAAGTATTTTTAATTATTTTAAAATTTAGTAAAATTATTCATGATATTTCCAGGTCAAGGAGTATATTCCCATCCCTTTTATGGAGAAGGGTCACGATTTTGAACTACTAGGTTTTATTTTGGCTCTAACAGCAAGTATGGGAAGTAGGAGACTAAGTACCACAGTAACATAGTGAAACTCTCCTGAAAGAATGAGCAAATAAAACAGAAGAATATTGAACATGGTTCTCCAATTCACCACTATTCACAATGGCATAACAATGATGCCTGAAAGTGGCATTTGGCAGCCTTTTGTGCTTATTTTGTGTGTGTTTCAATGAGAACTTGAACACAGAGCAAAAGGAAGTTGGGAATTTTGTATTCTTAAAGCCTGCATTCTGAACATCTGATCTGGGAAGAGTCATGAGGTGCTGAGGCATCAAGCAAAGGAATAATAAGGTGAGTGAAGACCTTGATTAAGACACTGATCCCCACTCTATCATCACTTCCTCTTGATGCATGGATGCCATGGTTGGTTTCATAATTATGGTCCAAATTGATTAGTAACATTTGCTTATTGCTTTGAGAATGCCAAATGTTAAGTGTTACTACCTGCCAGACCCCTCATCCCCGACATACATCGGACAACCTTGCCTCTCCCTGCTGTTTAAGAGCAGAGCATTCTTACTTCATCACCTGCCTGGCTGAGGTAATAAAGGAGCCCACAGAAATGCAGAATAATTACAGTACTTTGCAATTCCATACCATCCTCCCACTGGGAATTTCCAGTGCCTCATAAGCATTAGCCAAAACTCATTAAGTTCTTCTAAAGTATGATTATTGTGATCCATTTGCTTTAGAGGGACAGGCACACGCCGATGGAGAGACTTGAACAAAATTACAGAGCAAATCAATGGCAGCTCCAGTAACAGATCCCAGATGCCCAGATCCCACATCCCGTGGGCTAGATCCTGGGCTGGCTGTAGCGTGCAGGCCGTTACCAGAACAGCCCTACGTGAGGTCCCACACATCCCAGCAATATTCTTGCCTGCCAGTCAGTAACATCTTTTGAAAGAAGAAAATAAGGAAAGATTGCATTTTCTGGTTTGTTTGTTTTAATCACGCACAGCCCACCACATGAAAGGCACGTCACTCATGGATATCCAGCTCCCACATGGACAGGGCTCCCGACCCCCTTTTGAGAGATAACACAAGATGAACAGAACATTACCTTCCTCTCCAGCAGCAGAGTTTCCAACAGTCTCCCTTTCCCGGTCAGTCTGGTTGGAAACGGCACTTCCACTTTTTGTCCTTCGAAGGACGCTGAACGCCTTGTTTATTTTTTTAAAAGATCTGCTTCTTATAGTGGAACGTTCAAAGTGTCGAGCTGCAACAGCAGGAAAAAAACCAAATCAGTACAGTTCAGCAGTTCTGGTCTAGAACCACAGCATTTCTGCAGCCCTGGGCATATGATGGGATGTAACATCAACAGCAGGGCTGCCTGTACTTCACCTTTGCCCCTGAGTCCTGCGGATACTTCAAGGCTGCGCCCACCTGAATCTGGGTACAATCACCCTACCTCAGTCCCACACCCTTGAATTGCCTCCTTCCTGTCTGTTTTGCCAATCACATGGAGAAATTTCCTGTGAGTGTGGTAGCTTTGGGAAGAATAATCCTCCATCAAGACAGAATCAGTAGCAATTCTGTGAAAAATACATATCAAAGGAAGAAGCACTGCCCTTCCTCAGCTATACATGTTTGACCAAAAAAAGCTGGAAGTCATTAAAAATTCTTCTTGACAAAATCCCCACTACTACTTCTGTCTGAAAACCTTGCAGTGCATCTAAAACCACCAAAGATTGCCAACTGTTTCATGACAAAAAAATTCAAATATTATCAGGTGGGAGGCATCAAAAACTCACATATTCTGACTCGGGTACAGCAATACAAAAGAAAAGTCATAATACTTTCAAAACATGTCAGTCTTTTCCATCCTGCTAAAGATATCTTCATGGACATTGTTGTTCTGTCTGTTCCAGCTCTGCATGCTAGCCAAATATTTTAATCTAATAATACAACATTCCCTCAAACCAGACTGTGGCCTCTACACTCAATAAAACTGACAGAATTTATTGAGATTCTGGTTCTCTCTTCTTGCACCCTTCCTTTCCTCACCTCTCCAAACCCTGGCACAACAAAAGGATAGTGCTTCTCATTTCCTAGTCTTTCTTCATCCCTTTATCCATTTTCCCAATATCCAACTTGTGGCACACAAGGTGGGCTTTTTCCACTTTAGCTTCAGAATCCTCAAATACATGTTTTGAACTCACCATTAACACTTCTGACTCTGGCTTTGGCCAGGCATGGCTTCGTCATATTTCTCAAACATGACACTCATCAGACACAGGTGAAGTGTCACAAGGTGAAAGATCAAGGCAAACTCTCCTGATGCAGCCTGTCCCTGACCACTGTTATTTTAGCAGGACCAGCTCCTCCAAATTGCACCTTCCCAAGAAGTTGGCAGATGTTCCCCAAGCTCCTAAGGCAATTCTGAAGGTTTGTTTTTTCCTGAAAATTCTTGGCAAATGTAAAATACTGTTCCCAATAGGATTTTGGTTAGGTGCCCATGTCTGTGGGCGTTACTTGGGCCACCAAGATTTAGTGGAGACATATTACCCAGCTACACCATCCCCAGCCCATCACACATAACATTTAATCTTCCAACTGAGCTGACTCACCTAAATAATCTTTCTAAAGATTTGCTGTTAGCATGTGTACAGCTAGTCCATTTTCAGCTTGATGCTGCCCCTGGCCAAGCCATTTTTCTTCACCTCAAATCAATTGGGTCACTGAGTGCACAATTTGATAAACCATGAAAAATGAAAGCTTTTGCTTCTTCCACCCCTTTTTCTTTTTTTAAATTTTTTTTAATCCTCCAGTGACATATATTTAACAGAAAAATGAATGTTGCAAGGGGCTAGCAGGCTCTGGAGCTGCTGTTTTTGGCTCTTACTTCTGTTGCGGTTGCTGCGGTGCAGGTCTCCGGGGCTGCTGCCCAGCTGGCTGTCCTCTGAGGTGGGGCTGAAGGCCGGGTTCACCAGCCCTGGCTCATCCGTCATTAAGGCGATGGCTGCAGCTGCTGAGAGCTCAGGGCCCAGGGCAGCTACTGCCAAGCTGGAGCCACGGTCTGGAGAGCAGTCCTGGGAACGCCTCTTCCGTTCCTTGGTAAGGCCATAGTGGGATGCTCCTTTACATCTGAGGAGAAGGGAGGGAGAGAGAGACATGGCAGCAAGTTGTATTTAAACACTGCATACTTGTGGAAATTCTCTGGTTCCAAGGAACCACTTGCAGAACAGCCTGTGATGATCATGGTGACCAGTGAAATATGGATGGACCAAGAGGGAAAAATGCCAGTGTGTGCCTCAAAGGAAGTGAGTTACTACCTTACATAGGAAGAGTACTGCTGCTCAAGGAAAAATAGAGAGCCTCAGCCTTGTGTGTAGTCTTATGTGTATAAATAGTTACTGCGGATGCAAGAGGACAAGAATAGCAGGTGGCTAATTAAGAAGCTACAATCTGTAATTTCCTACTTGCCTCTGATTGATGAAGGAGAGCAGAGTGAGGCCTCACCCTTCTCTGGGTCTGCTAGTGAAATATAAGGGACCTTACCCAGTCCTGCCTCCTGAAAAAACCCTCCCGGTCACCAACATGGTCACACGTGGAGCACAGCGCTGTGTCTGTAGAAACCAGAGCCAACCATAAAGGGAGGGCTGCAGGTGGGAGCAGGACACCTGGGGGCTGCAGGAATCCCAGCCCCACGCAGTGCCTGTACAGACCATTTACTACTTGAACTGCGTCAGACGCATTGTTTTCAAATTCAGCCGCAGAGATGAAGTTGCCAACTCTGCTATTCCAGCTCAGCTGAGACACTAAAATAGGCAGGTCATTGCCTTGACAGAGGAAGAGGTGCGAGTGGGGGTAGGGGGTCCCACTAATCCTGCAGCCTCACCAGGGTCAAGGACGGACTGCAGAGCTTCCACCAAGGTCCTTGGGCCAGCCTGGGACTTCACCATCTTGGGGACCTCAAGGCAGGTTCTAAACTACTTCTGGGGGAAAACCATCTGTTTCTAGTGGAGCAACACACGTTTCCAAAAGAGCTGAAGATACAGCATTATAAGAGGCAAGTTACAAGCCTGCTTTGAAACACTCTTAGTTATGCTTCCAACTATCTGCTCTAGATTCATCCTAAACAGCAAAGGCAGGACCATGCATGGCATTTCTTTTTTAAGACTCATGAAAGAAAGTCACTTGAATAAAATTAAAGGTCACATGAGTCAGTATTCAATTAGAGCTATAAAATAACTGAAAAGACAGAGTGACCAAGGACACAGCGCCTGTGACTTCACCAGCACCACTTCTTCCCAGTGCCCATCCACTGGAACCACATTCAGTGCATTAAAAAAAAAAAAAAAATCTGCCTTTTAATCATAATCTAATGAGCTTGGCCTACTTTCAGTTACTATTATCCCTTTCTTCGTGGTGAAGGCTAACTGATGACTTTCATGAAAGTGCCCTGTAGGACAAACTCACAGAAATAGCTGCAGAAACCCTTAGGGATAGAAAGCTCTTTGTTATATATGGCATGCACAAAAGGCAATGCATAATACATACAGTACACAACACTAGTGGGTTAAGTGTCACCAAAAGAAGTAGTACACTGAACAGAAGACTTGGAAGAGAAATTATTATGGAAGCACTTCCTGAGATAGAAAGATGATATGAGGATATGTCATCAAGCTCTCTGTATCAGCTTCAGAGTAGAAGTTTGATTTCTATCATGGTACTGACTTTTGATGAGACAATTAATTAGAACCTTTTTTTGGCACTAGATTATGGTTTACTATCATTTTCTTCATGCTGCTTCTGACAACTTTTACCTTAAAGAGGGAAATAAATACCCAAACCAAACTCTGTCATATTGATGCCATTGTGTAAGGGTTATGTATGTGCTTTAAGGCTTGGATAGGAATGGCTATAACTGAAGTTATTTCTGAAACTTTTCACAAGCAAAATGAGGCATCTCAGAAGAAAGTAGTCTTATGGAAGAGAAGATTGGTCAACTACTTCAAAAGACCAATGAATAGCTATTTGAGGTACCCATTGCAAGGCAAGGCTGCAACAGTAGTCATGTAAAGAAAGGAAGAGCTCTCCTGCCTCCATTGCAGCAGGTATTTTTCTGTTTCTTTCCAGATTTTTCACTTCCCCCAGAACCTCAAACTATGGCAGGATGCTTTAGATTTCATGGGAAGCAGAAGCACAAAGGCCTTTTCCTCTTGCTACTCACCTAAACATCTTCATCACAGTGTTTTGGAAACCCATCCTTGACATCTGCCTCTTTTAGTAAAATCACATTTGCTAATCCAGCCTATGAATGCTTGACAAAATAGTTTAGAAATAGGCTAAAAACCCAACACGAAGAAGTGGCTTTGGGTAGAATTGTTTACTGTTCTCAGAGGACAGTCTCTGCTTTACAACAATCTTGCAAAGATTCAGAATATGATAAGAGATATTCCTACTCCTGTTCATTTTATTTAATTTGCCTGTGTTTTTCTCATTTTATTTAATTTGCCTGTGTTTTTCCCATGTCAGTAAAGTTTCAGTGTCTGATACTAGAACACCAGCCTTGTGAATGGGTTCTCAAAAGCAGATTTTTTTTATTTGGAAAGCTCTGTGAAGATCAATATGAAGATCAGAAGTGGCTCTGCCCAAAGATTCCCAGCTATTTGTATTCAATCACTGCCTGGTGCCCATCTGCAGTTCGCTGCTACAGCCTTCCCTTTCCATGGAAATCCTCACTTGCTGCTGCTGGCTGCACTGCAGACACACAGTCAACAGCTTCATTCCAACAGCAATGAACAGAAGACAGCTACTTTGAATGTAGAGAGGACTGACACAGTTTAAGATGTGGCTTATTGGAGAAGACAAGTTGTCATGATACAAAGCACAAAGCATATCTTTCTAGCGCTGCCAGAAATAGTTAAAGAAGAACCAGAGCTCTTCAAGTATGATCACTGAAGCAATTTCTTAAATAATTGTGGCAGGCATAAATGAACACAAATCAAGACCTCTTTCTTCAGATTAACACAGTGTCCTTGAAGAAGGAAAAAAAAAGACCAAGACCTCAATCTTGTAATAAAATTTGCAACAGCATCTCTTCACTTTCATTGTTTTGCTTGCGCTGACACTGCTGTGATAACAGAAAACAGAAGAGATGACTGTCTAAGTGGAATCATATTTATAGTGTTTAAGCTACATTTTTCCATATGGTTGGATTTGGCTCCCAGAAAAGAGAGAAACATAAAACAGCTACATGCCAGCAGTAATTAGCTCTCTCATTGTGAGTATTAATCACAATGCCTGATTTGCAGCTGGAAGAGTGGGATACCTGATTAACATAGCCAGTCAGAAAGTGAACTCAGCACTGTCTGCAGGCCAAGGTGAACCACAGATTTATGTTCCTTCCCAGGCGTGCTGGACAGCGAGTACATCCGTGCAGCCATGAGATACTGAAACAGTTTGAAGGCCAAACCCCAGAGAGATAAACAGACATGAATAATGTGTGCTGCACTGTTCGTGCCATTAAAGTAGTGTCACTAGGTGCACAGGAAACTGAGAAAATAGTTTCTTCTGTTTGCACAGCCTCTTTTATGAAGCAGATATCTACTGTCTGATATTCTGGTATGAGCTAACCACTGGGCAGTATGAGAGCAATGGTGGCTGCTGAAATTTCACCCAAGGCTGCAATTCTGGCTGGTATCAACACTGGCAGCCACAGGGCAATCTTTGCCCTGCACCCTGTTCCACACTCAAGGGACACTCCACACTCCAGGCTTCAGGAGCAGCACATCCCAAGAGCTGGAGCACGGAGATCCAAAACCCTGTAGCAACCTTAACTTGGTCCTACCATTTGTAAAAACAGCCTTCAGCTAAACTCAAGGCCAACAGAAACATCTCCACGTCATTTGAAATTCAAATTAAAGCAATGGTTTGAAAAGAGAGGTCTCCTTGCAGCATTCCTGACTTGCACAGCAAAGGAGGAATTGAAAGTAAGACTGACCTCAAGGATTTCAATTACCCAGGCTGACATAGGGAAAAAATGTAAAGCCAAAACATAAGCAAGGACAACTGCATGAATTTTTTCACCTCTCTTCTAGTGATTTAAATAAAACAATTCTGCAGGTAAAAACATATTATATGTTTGCCCATGGCAGGGGGACTGTAACTATATGATCTTTATGGTTCCTTCCAACACAAAGAATAGGATCATTCTATGATCCTATGATTTATTATGCATGTGTTCTTAAAAATGCCCTGCCTTCTGCGTCACTTCACAATCTTTGCCTGGGCATGAAACAAGGGGAAAAAAGTGAATCTGAGGAGTCACAGTGGTTGTGACCCAGGCTCAACACAAATAAGCAGAGCAGGACCCCTCCCCTGCCCAGTTCCAGTAGTGTTTTCTCAACCTCCCTTCCAGCACCCCTCATGTTTTGGACTGTTTTGCTTTAGTGCAGAAGCAGCTGATGCGTTGTCAGAATGCAACTAAGAATAATGTATACAAAGCACTTAAGATTGCCCATCAGACGAAAATACTGCATAATGGGCTGTCATTGCAGTTCCACAGCTTAACCCTGATCAGGGTAGACAAGTGTGTTTCAGCTATGGTCTCACTGCAAGAAGCCTCATCCCTGTGTAATTTGGTCTTGACACAAACTGAGGTCCTGAGTACCAACAGTGTGTACCATACCTCTGTTACACAAACTCCCTGAATGCTCTAGCACCCATAAACCAATCCAGTGGAAAGGATGATGGAGAAACCAAAGCTGATCAACCAGGAGCATCCTGGATAACCTGGTGTTAATAACCTTGCTTGTGAGACCCTGGTGAGAGGTTCCTGCTGTGCCTGGGAACAAAGGAGACATGGGGATAATTGGAGAGGTTGAGAAGGTGCTGACACGAGAAGGTGCTGGCAATTCCTGCCCCACAGGAGCCATTCACACTGTGTGTGCATTAGCAGTGACAGTAGTCCAAACATAAGCCACACACCAACCACATGGATTTCAGGCCAAACACTTAAACTCTGAAGTTTTCTGAAACTCCATCACAAGGGAGTGAAGTGACTCGATCAGTTCTTCAGACAGGGCTACCACCAACTCTTCTGATCTCACTTTTGCCAACAGTGCACCAAGAAATGGAGTCAAATACAAAAAGGAGGCAAGGCACCTGAACTCCCACTATACCCCATGTTACAGATATAAGCTAAAATGCAGCAAATACATGGTCTCCCATCCAGTCCAACCACACTGGTGCTCAAGAGGTGAAAGACACCAATATCTTTGGCAGTGAAGGTGAGCACTACCCTGCTGCTCTTTGCACCTGATGGCATTGTAACATCCTTGCTCAGAAAACTAGCTTCTGTGAATCCTGGTCCTATGTACAAAATTCCTCTTTTTTTCTTTTTCTCCAATGTAGGGAAATGAATTCTGGAACAGAGCACTTCACAGAAATTATTTTTCCTTGGTAATTCTGACTTCCTACAAGGATTAACTATTGTGTGAATGCTGCATATGGAAAAAAGCTTCATAAGTACCTGATTTTTTAAAATGCATGTGTCTTCTCCACTTTTTATAAAGAACTGTCTCATGTCAAGAACAATCCTCAAGCTACTGTAATCATGGTATTCAGCTATGGCTAGAAGGTACTGCCTACATTAAACCTGACTCAATATTGATAAAGAAGGGAATGAGCCATATAAAAACAAAATCTTAAACTTCTTTTAAGTTTACAGTTAAGATTACAGTTTCCCCTGAACATTTGCTGAAAGTCAGGCTGCAAAACCCATATCTAAGCAGGCAACTAGAAATAGGTTGATCTGCACCTGCACTTGAATTTCATAATGCCAGCAGTATTTCCAGGTGCTTGCCACTGCTGTTCTGTGCACTCTGTACCCTGGCATTGATGCACCTGGGTATCCTCTCCCTGATGATCCCTCAGTGTCAGAGACTTGCCATCTTGTTTGGAGAAAAAAATGCATATTTTTCACTTAAGTGGGAAATTGTCCCAGTTACTACTGCTCTTGCTCTTCAATAACCCTGTAAACAAAAGACTTTTAGAGACAGCTTGCTGACACCTGGGGCATCAGGACTGGCTGGGAGGGCAGCACGGGCCTGTGGCATGATCCCTGCTGCCTCTGGAGGGCTGGGGATCAGCAATTCCTCCCACGGTTCCATAAACACTGCTCTTCTCGGTGTCAGCACAGAGATAGCTGTGATAGAAACTAAGATGAGGCAAATGGCTTCTCTGTCTAGCTGTCAGAGAGATTTTCTCATGTTGTTTGCTCTCTATTGTCAGCCAGAGGCCTTTGCCATAGTAAAAGAACGTCATAGATTTAGTGGTTCTGTATTTCTGCATTACTAGTCTCTAAATATTTATAAAGATCCTCATAATATTTATTGTATTAAGCTAAAGTTATTTAGCTTAAACACTTTCCCACAAGATAGGGAAATCCTCTCACATATTTATCTGTTTCAGTTTAATTTCTGCATATTCCCATTATGATTTCCTAAGGGGTTTTCCCACAATTTTTGTGTTAATGGAGACATCAAAATTCAGTAAATTCTGGAAAACTACCTTACTAGCAAATCCTAAAATTGTGCTTTGTCCTATCTGTAAAGATCTGACCCCAGGGAAGGGCTGTCATTTTCACCACGCTTTTGCACTAAGGTGCTGTCAAACAAAATATATTTGTGCATTATATAAGGAACGTGCACAGGAGTATCTGTATACTTGTATTTCCATGTCAGATACTCTGTATGAATTTGGGTCCACCAGTAGAAAAAGGAATTATAGTTCTCATAGATTAAAAAAGTAAGGTTTTCTAAGCATATGAGGAAAATTTGTGCATTCTTGATAATTACAATTTAGTCTTCAGCTACAGTGACATACTCCCATTTCTGGGATTTGTCTGCTGAGAAGGAGGAGCAAGAGTGGCTCATCATCACGTTTGAGGCCCTTAAAAGTGATTGCATTGAAGAACAGAACTGCAGTTCAGAGCTCAGACCTCACAGCTCCCAAAACTACCAATGGACAAAGACTTGGTGTCAGACAAAAACTGAACAAGCATTGGATAAAAACCAAATACCTATTTCATATTTGACTGCTCATGCTGAAAAAGGAGGGTATCTCCATATTGCCTGCTAGTTTTCAGGAGAGTTGAAAGAACTTGGAACACATTTTTAATCTTAAATATAATGTAGAGCTTAAATTTCATGTGCATGCTAAAAAGTATCATCTAACATGAGGTCATGTTTAGGATTTTTTTCCCCCCTTCTCTTTAAAACTCAGAAAGCTGTATTTCAACCACCATCCTGAGATTTTACTATGAAATCTTTTAAAAGGCCCATTGGCCTCTATCATGGGAACAAGGAATTGGAAGAAATTGGAAAACAGCATCAGTTGCCTGCAATTGCAGACAAAAATCATGGATGGGATTATTGTGCAATGATCCCAGTTATTGTTGGGACTAAGTACAAATTGTTGGTCCAGAACATGTTCTCTCTGTCTCCTGACACTTCTTTTAGGTCATTATTTTGTCACTGATGATTTTGAAACCACAACTGTACTGAGTTTTCTTCAAGGTGGGATTATAATTTCAATAGTTTTAAAGCAATCCAACAAATTTCAGCTGTTTTACATATGGGAGAATGGAGCTGTAAATTGCTAGAGAGAGCTGAGATGGGCAAATTGTCATCCAGGCTTTTCAACTGTTTTTTACAGGTTAGCATACCTAGTTTTTGCTAAACATAACTAGTTTAAAGAAGCCAATATTCACATCTGACTTTGTGCATATTGCTTTTGCTTCACCTTCTATGCCCCTTTCCTCTGTTCAAGTAAGTCACAAATGCTCTGGGAATGCACAAAGGCATCAGCAGGCTGTTCCCACTGCTCACATAAGGCATAGCCTTGAGTTGCTTCTAGAGCCTCTAACTTTTCCAATACTGCCTTCAAATGTAATGCTTGTGGAGCACAAGTAGACCTGGAGCTACAAAACTGAGGAGTCAAGCAGGGTGGAAGACTGCAGTCAGTTTCTTATTCAGTATTTACTCCTAGATTACAAACAAACTTGACTACGTTACTCCTAAACAAACATTGTCATCACAGAGAAGATACTGGCCAGACATACAGTACCAGAGTGATCTTTTGTGATACAAAACAACAGCAATATTTATTTATACTGAACTTAATTAAAGACTGAAGCTCCCAAAGAGTGATCTACATATCTCATGCAATCTACTCATGCTAGCTGACAAAGCAAGAAAAACAGGGCTAGCACACTATCTCTGATTCCTGGTGGGTGCTCAGGTATTGACACAGCAAGAAATCTGTGAGTACTTGGTTAGGATATTCAGAGCAAAATAAGAGTGAAAAACAAGACACATGGGACTTGCAGTTTTGAGCTCGTGAGAGCCTGTAAACCTTGCTGGTGGCTTGTAATACTTACAGCATTCAACAAATAATACATGATTTAAACCCACTAATCCTGTCCAAGTGCTGCATTAAAGTACTGGAGTACTAAAACTCTGACTTCAGCAGAAGTGGAGCTTCATGAAAGCTTTACCACGAGCTTTCATCACTTTTCAGAATTGTATCATTACCTATAAAACATACGTACAAGATTCAGCTTTTACTACTTCAAGAAGAGTCAAACTTGAACATTTTTCCAAAGGAAAATGAGAAAACACAAATTGGAAAGAGAGTTTTCTTCATGGAAAATGTAGGTACATTCTTCTATCTACAGAAGTAGGGGATGAGGGAGCAATCACAAGTAATGTGTATCAGTTGGGTATTTAGAAAGCAACACAAGACCTGCCACGAGCAGCTCTGAGTTTCATATCTGTTCTTCAAGTCCATCCAAGACCACTCAAAGAGCCGGCACTCAGCCAGCAATGTTGACCACTGATTTTGCCTCATACTAATAAAATAATGATAATACAGCCTTTTTACATTAGGAATTGAGATCGTATATAATGAAGCTGCAGCGGGATCACTAAAAATATTCCTTATTTAGAACACTAACTAAAAAATGAGCCTAAGGAAAATCAGAGCACATATACACAAAGGATCAAAAATTGCTGCTAAAATCAGGTTATCTGTGACAAAAATAACAAGTGCAAAGACAAAGGAATTCTTGTTGCACTGCAATGCTCTTTCTCATATCCAATACACTCACCCAATACTCATAATCCAATACTCTCAATCCAATACACTACATTTTTCAAATTGTGTAGGTACACATATAATTAATATTAAGAATAAGCATTAAATCTGTTGACTCATATGCTTTTCACATTTATTGTTCAAATGTTTTTCACTTTTATTGTTCAGTCTTTTGATCACTGGATTATATTCAACAGGTATAACTAGTCTCCTGGAACTTAATATCTTAGCATTGTCTTCCCCTCCTACTATTTTCACCTATGCTATAAAAACTGTATGATTATGCAGTGAGAAAATATGTTTGCAATGGGACAAGTGGGGTTGGTTTTTAACAAGGTTGACAGGATCAGCCTAACCTGAATTCTTGCAGCTACAGACAGAAGAGCCTGACAGACAGAAACTTTGTATTTACACATACTTAGCGTGCATTTATTTTTAAAAAAAAACTAATTACAATATCTGCTGTGTCAGACTCAGCAAGCCAGCACTACCGAGAACAGGTGTGAGGCTTCTGTTGGCAAAGAGAAGTAACACATGCCCATAAGCCTCCAGATATAATAAAAGGAGAACACTGTGTTCAGTTTCAAGATATTTTCAACCCAAGGCTTGGGTTTACTACTATGTTCACCACTGGAATTTGAAATTATAGGAAATAAAGGAGCTACATCCAGCAAATAACAAATGCTGTCTTTACACAATCTTATTCACAGAATATGCTGTGGGCAGCCATCCACAGGTCTAGCTCTGGTGGCACTTGTCTCTGACCACTGTGACCCAAAAGTCACATAAGATCCCTTCTAGGTCAGCATGGATATCTAAATTATAATGCTAACACATATTGGTACATATCGCACTCTAAACACATCTTTGCTTCCTCATAGGGAAGGTCACAAAAAAAGGAGGTCTCAGCACACCTCAGCAGTTGAAAAACCACAGAGATCCCTGTCAGATGCCTGTCTGAGTCTTGAGCAAACATCTCTGCCAGTACAGCTAAGTAGCTTCTTGAAATGTCACAAATGTTTCCGATATTCTTATAAAATCTGATGTCTAATAATCAACAAGGACCCCAAATCAGCCATATAAGTAAACTACATTGCATTCTTCTGTTTTGCACATATGATTAGAAGAGGGTGGACCAGACGGACGTCACAAGCCAGTTTTCAGAACAAATCCCTCCAGACCTATTTGGCATGCAAAAATCTTCACTCTTTGTTTTTTATGGGTTCCACCCAGTTGAATATGAGATATTTCAGTGAAATATTTCACCCATCCATTAAAACAAACGCACATTGTAAAAACATTTAAGGGTTTCAGAAAGTCCAAATCCAGCCACAGCGCAAGCATGGCTGGAATGTTGTTTATAGTCCCCTGAAACCTCACATAGTAGGAAATGCTCACTTATGCTGTAAAAATTGTGAAAATTTCTCTTTTTTTGGAACACACTTTTATAACATCTATCTGGAGTACTTTTTACCTGACTTCCTTCACCCAAATCTGAAAAAAGCCCAATCCACTCACCCTTCTCCCCAGACAGGCACCTACAGGCAGTGCTGTGTTCAATATCATGGGAAGCACCCGAGAGAGCAGTGGTGTGGCTTCCCTCCTGTTGTATGCAGACCACTGTCAGTGGAGGGGGGAGGCTGAAGGAGCTCAAGGCCTCCCACCTCAGTTTTCAGGAGTCTCTAACTACTAAAGCTCAGGCTGGGATAAGGCTGAGTTCTGCTCCTCCTGCTGAAGCTTATTCTGAGAGGTGAGTTAAGCAAGAGGGTGTCTCTATGGAACACAAAAGAACACAGGCTCACACCGCTGCTCTCAAGGTGAAGAGCAAAAGGGGAGGTTTATTTTTTGACTTCAACATTTAGAGTTTTCCAAAAGTGACAGTGGATTGGAGGGTGACAGTGCCACCTCTCCAATGACACTGGACAAACCAACAGTCCATCAAATTGCTCCTCCTCCACAAAAAATTGCAAAACAATGTATTATTTACAGAAAGCGTGTGAGAAAGTTCTCTACAAGAATGTCAACACCAGAAAGCTTAGAAAGTCTTAAAAAATCAGGGCGACAAGAGGGAGACCAATGCCGCATCCAAATTAAAAACTCGCACATAGGGAGGGAGAAACTGAGTCCTGCTTCAGAGCTTGCTGTGGCTTTCAGTTGAATTTGAGAGAGGTTCACAGGAAAGGCACTCTCCTTTAAGTCCAGCCTGGACTGGCAATACCATCAAGACACACAAGCCCATCTTCAGTCTGAAGCTGAAGAATTTGCCTTAGAGGCTTCAGATAGGGGCTGAGAACCTCTCTGGGAAATTGTGTTTTGTTCTCTCGGATCACTGGGATATAACTGGCGAATCAAGGAATAAAGTACAGAAATTAGAGTGCAAGCAAGAATTCAACCTTAAGGACAAAAGATGCCCTCAGAAGTGGGTACCATGTTACCAACAACACAAAATGCATACCCCTGACAGAGAAAAGTACCAGAAAATCAGAGAAGAGACTAGGCTGGAAGAGACCTCAACGGATCAGGCTGTCCAACTTTTCATGGGGGACAAAGCCTAGATGAGATTATCTAGCATCCTCTCCAAAACTTTGAGTGATAAAACTTTTATATGAGGTGATTAACCTTAAGTATCTTGAAAACCTTAACTGATGGGAACTCTACTACATCCCTGGAAATGTTGTTCCAGTGAACAATTGTACTCACTGTGAAAAAAAGTAGGAGAAGTAAACAGGTTTTGCCCTGTACCTTCCTTTAAACCAATTTTTCTCAGGCTGTTGCTCCTTCATATTCCTTAGTTTACAGATGTTTTATGTTTCTTTAGGTTTTCTTAGTCACTTCTAATTGCTCAGATTTCATGCTGGTTTTGCATTGTATAAATAAGAGAAGATCATAAAATGGTTTAGGTTGGCATGAACCTAAAAGACCATCTAGTCCCAACCCCACCTTCCATGGATGAGGACACCTTTCACTAGACCAGGCTGTTCAAGGCCTTATCCAACCTGCCCTGGAACACTGCTGGCATCCACAACTTCCCTGGACAAGCTCTTCCAGTATCTCACCATCCTTGCAGTAAAGAATTTTTTCCTTATACCTGACCTAAAAGTTTTCCTTCTTTCAGCTTGTACCCATTACTCCTTGTCCTATTACAAGAGTCCCTGGCAGAGTCCCTCTCTGGCTTCCCTGTGGGCCCCATTCAGATACTGGATGTTTTTTCTCTGCTTTTTTTTCTTTAATTATTCAATTTTTAGAAAAACCTCTTCAGGATAAGAGGCAGTCATTTCATCCCATCCTGTTACAAAACACATTAACCTTTGTATTCATCCAGCTAAAGTACTGGAAACAGAATAAAAAAAAATACAAAATGCTCTTCAGGGAGCTGCAGTTTCCCTTTTACAACACTGCAGCCTTGGAAATGTCAACATTCAAGCTCTAATGACTAGTCTTGCTTTCAATTTTAAAATATAAGCCTCATGTGTACAGCTGGGCACCTAGAACACGGTGGGAAAACCTGAGCAGCAGGTTTGGAGTACTGAACCTTGAGCATGGGCTAAAATTAAATTTCCCTGGGTAATACAGGACAGCGGCCTTGCTCTTGCTGTCCTAGAAGGAACATCCTGCCTGACCTTGCTGCTCCCACAAAATGGGTTGGGGCTGCTGTGCGACAGCCTGTCCTGAAATGAATTCAAACTGTGAATTCTGTGTGACAGTTTGTGGCATCTGGGTGACTCAGACAGCCGCTGTGCCCGAGGCTGTTCCAGCCCAGGCTGTGATTTTGTTAACGTCACAATTTAAGTAGACTTGGGTCTTGTTAGCAGTAATGATGGACTCCCTGAAGGAAAACCAAGGTGGCATTGGAAATGATGTCATTTCATTATCAGCTCTGAGATGGGGATAATTGCATCTGTCTTCTTCAGACTGAGATGACCCTGGTCCTTCAGAAGGCAGCTGGCAATCTAACTTCCAGCAGCATGCTTGTGCCATGCCTCATCATCTGCTAATTTTCATATCAAAGGCATCACTCAAGGTGACCCAAACCATCATCAAAAGACAGGATCTGCAGCTGGACATGCATACTAGTGTCCAGTAGACAGCACCATGCTGGGGGCATTGGACATGTTTGCAGCCCTGACTGGGACGTACATAAAACAAATCCTACTTGCTTCATGTAAATATAAACACAGCACGCTGTTAATGCAGATGGCTTGACGAGCCATATAATAGAGAACAGTCTAACAGATAAAATGAGTAATTTCCCAATGGTTACAAAATATCCACCTCAGCCTGATGTGGACACTGAGGATTAAAAAAAATGGGTAGACAGACTAAACAAAATTCGTAGTGCATTTAAATATTTATATTAGAAATTAAGACAGGGGTTTCTGTAGTAATTTTTCACAATGTCTTAGACCTGTGGTTAGCAGTTTACCTATCTTCAACTTCTGAGAAACTTCCTTAACTGCCCTGAAGCAAGTTTACTTCCTGAAGGGCAAAGCCAGATACTCAGCACTGAGCGTTTATAAGAGTGCAATGCAGAGAGAAAAGGAGGGAGAAGAAAGGTAAATAAATACCTAACAATTAGGGATTGTAAACAGAACAGCCTCATGGCTGTTTTTCTTTAAGAGGTAATTGAAGATGCTACAGCACCACGTTGTATGGTTTTCTGAGAATTTGGATACTGGCATTAAGATGACCTTCCAAAATGGAGCACAAAGTTTTCTGCAAAGGTTAACCACATTCAGTTTACAGAGGTGGTGCTGCTTCCTAGGGGCTGTCTGCAACAGGGAAGTACATGATTACTGTGGTGCTTGTGGAATGATACCTCTGGCACCCCTCTGTATACTATATGCACAGACTCACACATCTGAAAATAGCTTCCCTCAGGACATCCCCATTCCAGAGTAAGAATATTCACCAGAGATGCTATCCTAGAATAAGAACAGGATTGTCACTTCACACCAAACTTTATTAGGGATTAGCTTCCCCATGTGTTCAAACCACCTTTTTAGGGTAATTCCTGTCCTTTCTTTGCCACCCCTTCTTCTGGACACCAAATGCCTCATTGGTCAAGCCTGGGTCTCTTTGAGAGACAGGGTCTACCCCTCAGTATGCCACATCTTGAAAACTAGTTGCTAAGTTAAGTTAGCTTTGTTTAATATGTAATTAAAAGTCCTTTTTTTTTACTATGTTTTTTTTTCCAATGTTTCCCACAACACAGGCTTTGTCTCTTTAAACTACCATAGCACAAAAGGCAGTAAGAGCTAAAGCACTGCCATAAAGTCCTGACTGTAGGAATAGCACTTTATTCCCTCAGCACCTCTATCAGAAAGGGGAGAGAGTAATGAAAGTAACATCCATTTACCTTCTAAAATCACAAAAGAATTCAGGACTTTATTAACATGTATTACTAAATAATGTTGTCACTGCATCCCCACGTTGCTAAAGATGCAGAATCAGGAGTCACCTGAACTTCTGTGCTCAGCCCTGGACCTGAGAACTCACCAATGGCTTCAAAGGGTGAGGACCATTTCTCTGCAATGTGACTGTTTTAGAGGACCTGGAAGAAGCACTCTTTGCAAAGCAGCCAGAAGGGAGGGGAGGATTACATCAGCAACTGCTTCCCTGGCACAGGGGACCATAAGCAGCACAGCTGTTCTTTGTGGAAATGTCAGGGAGGGGGGGAAAAAGGTGCCGAGAGAGTTGTCACCGTCATAAAGCACAATAGGTGGTTCCAGAATGATGGTTCACATGGTTTCAAGCTTTTCTTGTAAACTTTGCTCAGGAAGCCCAGGCTGACTAACTTTCCAAATAGCAAACACTACTTGAAAAACAGACACATAAATCATAAAATTACTTAGCATCCAGTTTCTCTGTTTCTCTCTGACAAAGGAGAGCACAGCTGGGTCTCAGTGTAAATGCAGCAGCTGAGATAACCCTATATGGGCCCTCTCCTGCTCAGTCACAGCCACATCTACGCAATGTCCCAGGAGGACTTCAGGTAATACCCATGACTCTACCTCTCTTCTTGTGTCTGCCCCTTTGGGCCAGTAATCCCAGAGAAAACAGTAAAATTCTGTTTATTCCTGGGTTCTGCAGAAAGTCACACACCTTCAGAGGCAAAACACTATCTCAAGGTCGCTTTGAAGTACTGCCAGTGTATGCCCATGCAGCAAGCCAAAGCAGGTCTCAGATGGACATGTGCTGTCTCCTGTCCTCCTTTGTGTCCACAGCCTCCCCAGGAAGGAGGACAGACAGAGGAAGGTCTGTCACATGGTACTACACTTACCTTGCTCTCAGACACTGCCAGGAGATGAGGAAAAAGAATCAGACAGAAGATTTTGAATGAAGAAACCGTAAACCCAGACCTTCCCTTCAGTCAACAGAAAAAGAACACCAAACCTGAACTCTCTGCTCCCTTATGCCTGGCACACTGAGGTGAAGTGGATATGTCAAACTGATTCCTACTTCATCTCCATCACTGTGGTCAATGAGAGGTGGTCAGAAGGGACCAGGATTAATCCTCAGTCTATAGCTATGGCATATAGCTTCTTCAGTAATTTGTAAGACAGGCAGCAAGTCTGTTTGCCCCTAAACCCCTGGAAGCCTTCTATGGTGGCATGCATGGGCCATCACATGGACTTACAGACTTCAGAGCTGGAGACAAACAGGAACCTTTCTGTACCATGGCCCTTTAGCAGCAGATCTGACTATTCAGCAGGGGGTCACTGCTTTATCCCAAGTCCTGCTACTCTCCTGAAATCATGCTTCTCCATAGGGACTTTCTGGTCATGGAATTTTTGTTTGCCAGTGCAGGGAGACAAATTTCACCAAAAAACAAAAACAAAACAAAACAAAACAAAAAAGCATGAGAAAAGTCGCTGTTTTATAAGATCTGTTGTCATACAACTACCATTGTCTCAACGGACAGGAGAAGTGAAGTCTGAGGTTTTACAAATCTCCCACACAGGGGTGTGTATTTTTTGAGGGAGGAAGAGGTTGTCACAAAGATTGCAGAAGCTGGAGTCCATGACATTTTATTCATATTGTTCTAACTCATTCACCCACATGCCCTCAAGGGATGTTCTGTTTTTTTAAATTGCTGTTTCTGCTAAAACCGCATGGTGTAAATTAGTGTGGTTAGACACTCCTTTCTCAAAAATATTTTTTTGGATTGCTACTATTCTATCTCTCCGCTCTATAGGTGTGAAAAGCAGAAGCTTTCCCATGTATGCAAAACCCTGTTTTTTTCCAAATTAATTAAAATTAAATTCAAGAGAGTGATTTGTTGAAGTCAGTGGAGTAATACTCATATAGAACTAAGTTAAGTGAGGCAAAAATCAAGCACGTCGATATGGCTGTTTTTGTAACTTCTTCTATAGCATCCTCTGTTTGAGTACTGGAATAGCAGACAGAACAACTAGAGCAAGGTTCTGGAACTAAACAAATCAACTAAGCAAGAGGAATTGAATTACACAGGGAGAGAACTTATGACCCCTATTTTTTTTTGGCTTGTTTTATTCTCACCATTTGTAGTGGGTTTTGTAGGACAATTTGCAACTCTTTTAAGAATTTCAGTCCAGATGGTAATTTAACTAGGCAGAGGATCAGTTGATAAAACTCTGATTAGATGTCAGCTCTTCAACGGAACTATTTCCATGGTCTGCCTTAACCCATGTTTAGTCTAACAGACAAATGTTTAGAATTCACCAAGACTGCTGAAGTGAAAGTAGTATAAAGGGAGTCTTAGCAAATCTGGTCAACCCATAAAGATTTCCTTGCTTTTATCCTTCAGCTCCACATGTTTTGCTGAAATTAAGTTCTACAGCTTAAATTCACAATACTCATACATTAATCCACAAGTTTAAAGTAAGCAACACAATCAGCTCAGAGTTTTGCAGCGCTGCAATAGTGCAAGGTAATAGAGGGCACATGGCTTGGTGTCTTCAGCACCATTGGAGTAACCACAAGGGTCCTTGCCAGATCAAGTTAGCCAGTTTGTTTCTTTTCTTCTTCAACAAGACAAGACATTCAAGTGAATCATTCTTTCACTGACTTCTTCACTATTACACAGATGAGAGAAGGATGCAACAGGGTCCTGCCACCACTACAACAAGGACACAGTTTGTGCAGCCCCAGCAGAAGTGTCTATCAATTGATTGATTGAACCTACCAACTTCGAGAGGTTTTGAAATGACACTTGGTGATCTCTATTCACAGCTCAACCCAAGAGCACCTAATGTTTTTAAACCAGTTCAGTTCTCCTTTACCAGACAGAAGAAATGTTGCTGTCGTGCTGTTCAGTGTTCAAAGCCACACCTCCCTGAAAACCTTGATCCTTTGGTATAGCTGAGCCTAGTGGGGCAGAAGTGTGGGAGAGGCAAGAGAAAAGATGTAAACAAAATAGGAATTGAGAGGAAGCAGGAGAAATACAAAGATTTAGTGTAGCCAGGAGCATGGAAAATGGCTAAAGAAACCAAAACACAGCCTGGTACTGGTGATGACAGAGACCAAATGAGCTTTACAAGTCTTGTCAAGAGAACCCACAGAAAAACCTATTTAAAGCTCAAACCTGCATCTTTTCTTAAAAGATAAATAGGGCAGAAGCAGCCAATTCATACTTGGCAGGAAGTGTCCAGAGAGTTTACCTAGCACTGCAAAACGATAAGCACCTATTTAAGAGTAAACTGTTATTTTTACCCAACATGCAAACAAATTAAACACTTTCATCACAGGCTAAACCCTTTTTACTGTCAGCTGTGAGTCCTCTTGGTGTTGTAAAGCACCACAGGGCATAAAATCACTATGGTATTTTTTTGTGTTGGTTGTCAACCTCTGTTTGCTGGAGATTTGAAAAACAGAGGAGACATGTAGCACAGGAAGATCTGAGCAACAATTAGCAGCCCTTAACAAAAAGCAAACCTGTGAAATGCATTTTCTCTCTGAGAAAGAGACTGTTAACCTCTCCGCAAATACTGAGTTAGCAAAAATATGAAGGATGCAACTTAGCATCTGCTGGCGAGGAGAGGTGAGGAGACAAGAGGACAGGACATTTTCTTGTGAGGTAAATGGAACAGGAGCTAAAGTTTTTTAAAAATGTCTGGTATGGATTTCAGTTCATCAGCTCCAGAAGAAGGTTACTCGGTCTTGGCCTCCCCTCATGAATTGCTTCTGTTCACTTGGGTCACTTCACTATCATTTGAGCCTAGATTATAGAAAAGGCAGATCTGCAAGGCTGAATTTGTTTCCTTTCTCAGCTCAACATATTAAGTGCAAGTTTATATGCATATAATATATCTTATTAGATACTGTGTCCTGTTTTGGTCTGTTCTCTGCTGATTTATTTTGAGCTCAAAGACCGTAACTGTAAGTACCTTCAAACTTACAGATACTTAGGCTACTGGGGAAAGAGCAGAAAAAAAGTGAAATGCAGCAACCATTACTGTCCAACTTCATTACTCTCATGCCCTGGAAGAATAAAAAATGTACTGGAATTTAACCTCCTCTGAGGGAAGAAACTGAAAGCAGCGTGTTTGCTAGAAACTGCACACATTCAATCCACTAAAATTCATCAAGATATGCAAAATTTAAATGCCATCTAAAAATGGACACTGAGAAAATTGACAGACATGGCACCAAAGAAAGTATATTTGTTTGGCCATATCTTTGACCCATGTCAACACAATGCAGGTAGAAAGCTGATGTTGAGAACACAGCATGTCCCGCACTGGGGGCTGTGTGGGACGCACAAGATTCTGCCAATCTAATGGCAGGATCCATGCTGCAGCAGGGGGACATGGGTTGCAATAGATGCCACTGAGCATCCACAGCAGAACCTTCTCAGCATAGCTAAACTGATTTACTAATATTATTAGTATCAACATTTCCATCACAGTCTGGGTGCGAGCAAAGTAGCAGCCGCTGGCACTTTCAATTCTGCATCCCCTCAACAGATCTCAAAGACAACTTTAGGCACAGCAGCACCAAGAACAAAAGAAGAAACACCAGTATATACACACTGCATTTGAAAAATAATCTTATTTATCCTTTCTCCAGCAGTGCCATCATCCTGCTGTAAAAAAAAAAAAAAAACAACAGGTAGTAATGATTGAAGGAGAGATGTGCCAGTTGTTTAAATCAGAACCAGAGGCGATGCTCCTTTGGGAGCTGACAAGGGCAAGCCACAACAAACTCCTGGGATTTCTGCTCCCACGGCAAAACCTGCCTGGCAAAGGGCTGAGTTGCAACATGTGCTTTTCATACAGAGAACTTATTTTTGACTGTAATTTAGTCTCTTGGCAGGAGATGTTCATCCATATCAAGCGAAACAGCCTTGCTCGTCCATATCAACCTACACATCCTCATATAAGAGCAGCACCTCTGCTTCCAATGGTCTCCCATGGATCACAGGACAGATTGGGTTCATCATGCCCACCTCCTCTCCATAAAAGCCTGCTCCACAAGGGATGTTTTCTGACCTTTCATACTGTTGAATTAGAAAATCCACAAGTGAAGAGGTCTCTGTGGAGGTTTCTATGAAACCATGCCACTACTCCTTTAACATGGGAAGGAAAGTTAAAACCAGCGGAATATCACCAGTGCTTACTGGATGTTAAAAATAACATATAACAGTACTGCTTATCACATATAGGAGAAGAGAACAAAATACCTGAATTATGCTTTCAAAATTAGAACTGTTTGTTCTTAATAAAACACAAAAAAAACCCCAGGCCATGAGTTTACTAATCTTATTCATTCACTAAGTTTTGCAGAGGAGACAGGAGAACACAACGCTTGGAGCAGATTTCCCTTGCCTTCTATTTAAGAGGTTGCTAAATTATTGAAATTCTACATTAAAAATATATTGTACACTGTCTAGAGAATGATGGGACTGCAATGCGTAATATAGAGCGTGAGCTTCACAATACGCACACATGAAATGACTGCCTGATCTAAAACACTTGCTTCCTGCCAACATGATTTCAAGAGAGCTGAGGAGAGAAAAACAAGCTACAAAGTAACACACTAATGATTGAATTTTATAAGTGAAATTTATAGCTCTAAAGGCATTTTATTCACTTATTTTACATTATTCAGGTAAATAACATGCTGTAAGTTAGTAGAAGAGCAAATAAAAATTAAGATGGCTCCAGAAACTGCAAATATCTTGTCTTAGCCTACTTCATACCATCTGTCACAGCAATGTTATGGAGCAAGACAGCTCCATTAAAACAGAGGAGTCAATGGTGATTTCTTACTCTTCTCCCAGGTATCCTCTATACTCAGCCCAATGCCTTGATAAAAAATAAAGAATGGGAGCAGATAAAGCCAATGGCAATGTGCCATTGTTACAAATCTGATTGTCTGCCTGCATTGCTGAGAAGAACAAGACTTTATCAATAAAATTTGAGGATGCTGCCAGCAGAAATCCAACCAAAATGACAAAGAAACTTTCTGAATGTATGATTTGACTTCCCCACTGTTACAGTCAGCCTACCTTCTTTATATGGGGAGGAAATATTGTACACCATGTAAAAGTTACGGATGATTTACAGAATTTTTTCTTTGTGCAAAAGTTGTACATCTGTTGAAATCTCCAGCCGTTTCACTGGGCTGCTGCTGAACTTGCCTTGCTCAGTATTCAAAATCTGTTGTCAATCAATAAATTAAATGAATGGATAAAGCATGTTCTAGGGAGAGCCCAAGGATTCACTAGTGAAATGCAGCCTTTACCAGCTGCAACTTGGCTGAGGCCAAGGGGCTCATTCAGCTTTTTAAGATGTTGTAAAAACAATTCACTTTCTTAATCCCAAAAGAGAGTTCAGATCCAAACCAGGAATTCTTTGGTGGTAGTGGGGGTTTAGTCATGACATGTGACATGTCATTGACCAACAGATACCTCCACTGAGGTACCAGCTCAACATAGAGGGACTAGCCTGGACCCTCCTTTGAAAGGGGAAGCCCCAAGCAGTCACCTGCACGCTGCCACACAGGCTGTTCTTAGTCTAGCATTGCCAGCAAAGCTTTTACAAAACCTCTGGGTTTGTGTCCTGTGCTTGCTGGCATCCTCGTGCACTCAGTTACTGCATGGCTCCAGGAGGCAGTTCAGACATGCTGTCACATGCCAAGATGCAGAATATCAGTTCTAGTTCCTGAACAGTAGCTCTTACCATGGAGAAGGTCATGAAATGCACTTGGCTACTCTGTGGACTGGGGACCTTAAAGGAAGATTTCCCCAAAAGGTCAAGAGTGTTAAGGATATCCAAGAAGACCCTCAGACCTGCCAGTCTGCTTCCCTACAGTGTAACAAGCTGCGTTGTGGCTGATCTCAGAACCAGTATTCAGAGCAGGATTTCAGCTACGACAGGCATAAGAGCTCTGCAAGAGCAGTGCTTATCCTCACGTTGCAGGACAGCCCAGTTCTGGCAGATTTGTCAGAGAAATAGCTCAAGGAAAAATATCCTTGTCATGCTGCCAGTGCCAGTGTTAAACTAGGTTAATTGTCAGAGAGATGCGGAGGTCGGCCAAACGCGCAGCATACGGCCTGTGTGGCTGAATGTCAGGCAAGAAACGAGAGTCTGCTGCTTGTGAGCAATCACCAGCCTCCTGCAACTCCCACCACCTCACTCCTTCCTCCTTCCCCACCTCGTCTTCAGTGTTTTGCCCTCTTTGGTCCCCATTCCAAAGCGGATTGCCTGTTGTGAGGGGGCCTCTAAGTGGGGTAAAGGCTTGACCCCTCTGTGCTCTTGTTACATGGGCCATGTAAGCACTTTTCTTTTGCATGTAAGCACCTTACATGCATGTAAGCACCTTTTTTTGAGCAACTTACAGAAAAATCAAACATAATTGAGACATAAGTCATTCATGAAAAGAGACCTTTCTGCCAACCATAATTGTTGCATTGCCTTTCCATCTTGGCAGGGTTTTAGTGGTTTCTTGGCTGGCTGGGGTTTTACTTTTGGCGACAGAATGTGTTTGTTGAGATTGACACGGGCCAATATCAGCCTTTTCCAGAGGTGTGAGAAGCCTTGAGAAAACAATCCAGAAGAATAAAAGGTCTAACTCTGGTCTCAAGTGTGTGTTGGTCACTGTAATTGGAGTAAGGTAACTTTTTTGCATGCATAGAAGGAAATGAAGCAGGATCTTTCTCAATCTATAACTAAAATGCCTATTTTCCTTATACACAAAATTCCCAGGCAGAATCAACAAATTCTTAATACTCTCATGAGGTTTTTGGTTTCTGGAGCTGTCCTAGACAAATTTATTTCTGAACCTAGAATCACAGTGCTGGGGAAAAAATGCTAACCAGTAACACTTAATCATACCACAAAAACTCAGCACTCTCTAACCCATGCAGAGAAGCCAGGAGGGATGTGCTAGTGGGGAAAGGTACCATTCTGTGAGAGGGTGGCAGAAGATGGGGCAGAACCCAGACCCCACTGTGCTGCTAAAGGTGTGCAATTAATCTTTGGCTGAAGAGTGACCAGAACCAGACATTTACAGTCAATTAAATGACAGCGTTCTGCTGCACTCCTATGCTGACATAAAACACTCTTGAATGCAATAATATATTTAGAAAATTCTGTTTGGGCACTTCAATACTAAGAGTTTATATTACAACTCTTTTTGTACTTTCAACAATAATACAGCATATTTTTAGTTCACCTACATGAGATTCAGCTGAGTGGCTTTCTGGCCTTATTTGTACTAACATTTCAAGCTTTCCTGTGCAAATCTAAAGGCTGGAAATAAAAAGGAGCCCAACAGAGACAGGACCAAGCCATGAAAGAGGAAGGGAATAAACAAAGCTGAGGACCAGAAGAGGTATGAGGCAGAGGACAGAAGCAGAGGGGCAAGGGAGAGAGATGGTGGAGAGGGGTGAGACTAGCTGCAGCAAGGGACTAGGCTGAGAAAGGGACACTAGTAGGTCATTGCTGGAGATTTTGGGGGAGAGCTCAGAATTCTGAAGGAAAACCAAGTCCATGTTTGGCCCCTTTGTGAAGCTGTAGCATAGGGCTGAAGCTAATGGTAGCCCATGACACACTCATGCCTTTCTGTTTTAATTCACCTCAGTTCTGCTTTTCAAGAGACATCCAATTCTAACATCTTGGAAAAGACCCTCTGAATTTTATCTCAGTGTGTTTTGTCCTATTTAATGTAGATACCCTAAACATTTCATTTATATTGTTATTCAAGAGTGTTTCCATTCAAGCCTTGATTTCCAGCACTTTCAGCTTTAATTAACCTCACAGCTTATCTTTGACACAGATTTCCACAAACACAGCTTTGCACAAGATAAGGAGGCCAACATGTGTCTTTTGCAGTGGACTAACACATGAGCCCAAAAGGTGCCCAGGCATATCAATTTTGTCATGAGCATTGCAAGTCCTGTGCTTCCCAGCCTCTGTGTGGGGAGGATATTTTACAAGGATAGACTTGAAGCCAGACACAAGTTTCCCCACTGAGTTGAAGAGAAAGTAAAGTTGGCTGCAAAGTTCAGTGCTGTAAGGGGGCTGGGAGAGTGCACCTCACTGTTTTTACCATTAAAAAGTTGTGCTCAATGGCACTAGAAGACAGCTGGCACCTGCATCTCTTCTTTTTAAATTGAATATACAGAGAAACTAAATTTTACTGGTTATTCCAGCCCAAAGTGCTGATTTAAAATTTAAGAGAGTAGTTATTGTATAAGCTATATGGGGAAACTGGATCCAGTTAATTTGGTGGGATTCCTTTGACTGTTTCATGCAAAACTCAAGAAGGGTAGTAAAAAAAAAAGTACTTTTTTCCACACAGGGGAGTAAGTTGTGCATTTCCACCTAACAAAAAAAAGATTTTAAAAAACAGTGACTTGATTCAGATTAGTGGGGTAGATCTAGCTGCTGTATTAGCAGCAGGGACTAAGGCCAGGAGCTGTTTAATCCTTTGAGGGAAAGAGTGCCAGCAAGAGTGGCTGCCAAGGCCTCCCCAGTGCTCGACCTGTGCTGAGCACACGCAATGCCCAGCACCACCCGGGCACTCGCTCCGCCAGCACGGCCACGTGCTGAGCTGGGATGAGGCTGGAAATGACCCCGTGCTGCCACGTGATGAGGTTATTTACTGCCTACTCTTGCAACCTCCTTCCCCTCAGTTTTATTTCTTAGTGGCTCTTTGAGCGAAAGGTGGAGAAAGTCCTGCTGCTGAGGAACACCCGGCTGCATAGCTTGTCCTGTGAAGTGAGAGGGATAGCAATAGTGTGAGCAGTGCCACCGGGTCATCACACTTGGGAAAACCTCCAAAGAGTGGCCACAGGCTGCCTCTCCATCCACATACCATGTTTTTAACTGGAGGGAATAACATACCTCAACCCAAAACAATGTTGGGGCAAGTATTTCCTCTCTGAAGATATGTTAAATAAGAAAGAAAGAGAGAAGATGCCTTTCAAAGTCTTTACAGGTATATAAAGAAGAAGGCATGGATCCTGGGGTAGGGTTTCTTCAGCACCCTTACAATAGTGCGAGATTTTGTGTGGCTGCATCCCCCCATCTCCCAGAGATCCCTCAGGGTAGATCTCACAGGTTTCTCTTGTTCTTCTTCAGATATTTCCATGGGCTTCTCCTCAAGAGGGAGAACCCTGGCTTACCACATGGTCTTTTCAACGATTTGGCAAAGAGCAAGGACAGGAACAACATCTGTTTCAAGATCTGTGCTTAGGGAAGAACAACAGATGATAGCCAGAGACGTGGCTTTAGTGCAAGTGACAACATCAGGGGACCTGTATTTGCTTCCTGGGAATACCTGTAAATATCACACTGCTAACAGAAAACTAAAAATAGTGGCACCCAATATCCATCCCATGAAGTGCCACTACAACACATCCACACACCTCCCTTTTCCACCTGTGTGGCACCTAGCTGAAGTGCAAAGGTCTGGCACAGCCTTTTCCCAACTTCATTTCTCCTCTTCAAATCTCCTAAAATCTCTTTATTTCATAGCTGGATTCCAGGGCCTGCCTCTCCAGACGGGTTTTGTGCTATAATCCCTATTCTCCAAGTAGCCCATTCCACACTTAGGAACAAAATGCCCTGGAACTAAAGCAAACCTCAGCAATGCAATACAAATAACTCAACCTTTGAACAGAGTAGAAGGGAAGAGATGGATTGTGTGAGAGAGAGGGTAGTGCGAATCCCAGCACCCTTATTCTTCCTCTTATGCCAGCACCAGTGATGCAGTAACTGCATCCCCCGCAGTCCTCCAGCTCTTTCCTTGTTGCTAGCAAACCTATCATCCCACTCTTCCTCCTCAACTGGTATTTCTGATGGCTGACAGCCAAGAAAATAATGAGTCCTGACTGAGGCCAATATTTGTACTTGCCAGCGACCAAAGATAATGTGATAATGAAAAAAATGCTTTCTGCCTACTATGGCCTAGTTTTGAGCCATGGTGCAAGCCATCAGACACACTACACACAGCAGTGTAGCCATGGTGCAAGCCATCAGACACACTACACACAGCAGGTGTAGCCATGGTGCAAGCCATCAGACACACTACACACAGCAGGAGTAGCCATGGTGCAAGCCATCAGACACACTACACACAGCAGGTGTAGCCATGGTGCAAGCCATCAGACACACTACACACAGCAGGTGTAGCCATGGTGCAAGCCATCATGCTCGCTACACACAGCAGGTGTAGCCATGGTGCAAGCCATCAGACACACTACACACAGCAGTGTAGCCATGGTGCAAGCCATCAGACACACTACACACAGCAGGTGTAGCCGTGGTGCAAGCCATCAGGCTCGCTACACACAGCAGGGACTCTTCAGTCAACTGTGGGGAAAGATTTACGAAGCTGCTTGTTTGGGGTGCCAAAGTTCTGTGGCAGATAAGCCATGCCCCTGGGTGTCAGGCTGTCCTGGACACCAGGGGCTTTTCTGTTTCACTCATAAAACTGCATTAAAAATGTCCAAGCAGTGCCCAAGCAACTGAAGAAGCAACCTGTAAGTCATAACATTTGTATAAACTGATTAAACAAGACTGAAAACAGTACTTCCCTATTTCTTTCAACTGCTGTTATTAGAAAAGACCTTGAATCCATCCCACTGATTAGTATATCAACGCCTTGTACAGCATCCAGCAGCAGCCAGAGATGATGAGATAACTCCTCTACTACATACACGTGGAGGAGAAGAAGAAATTCCTGAAAGGAGGTCAAACTGCCTGGTGCCCATTTGGATTGTGTCAGCCCCAGTAAATCCCACTTTCTGTTGCCCTGGCCAGAGGCAGAGTGGTGTGGGAGGCCCTGAGCACTGGCTCCTGGCAGCAGGATGCCAGAGAGCATCCAGGGCTGCTGGAGAGGGGATGTGCACCTCCCATTGCTGACAACGGAGGATGCACGTCCAAGCTCCAGTCCACACCCACTCCATTAGAACAACTGCAGACATTCAGCACAACTAACATCTCTGTGGGTTAGAAGGCTAAATAAATAAGAGATGAATAGCTACTGTACATCTTAGCCCTTTATCCTGGGAGAATCAGTGAACCTGAATTCCCCAAGAAAAGCAAGTAGGCTGCATCTGTGCCTGTGCTCTGATTAATCTCATTGGTTTGTTTTCCTGGAAACTAGATGCCCCAGATGCCATTGTTTCCATTATAAGTGTTCATCTGCCCTGTTTTGAGCTTGATTGCTCCTGTAGCCTGCTTGGCTTAACTGTTTTTTGTTTGTTTGGTTTTGTGTGGGTTTATTTTTTTTTTAAATTAACATTCTAAAACAAAATGCCAGTAAATTAAAATGAGGACATAGCTGCAACCCTCAACACTACATTTGTTAAATGTTTAAAAACACCTACAGCATACAGAAATCCTAAGCTGTTGTACGCAGTGTGACTAAATTATTAATAGTTGCCATGCACATCACACAAGGATTTCAAAAGGGGACTTTGTGTTTCTGCAAAACACTGCTATTTTTGTCTGACAGTAGAGACAAAATAATTTGAAAATTAGTCTCTTTGGTACTAATCACAACTGTTACTAAAATATTCCCATTGTAGGCATAATACAGTCATTTTTATTTTTGAGAGAATTAGAAATTTCACTCGTTATCTCAATGAAGATCTTGAAAGTTTACAATTTGTTAAAATACAAACAACACATAATTAATGAAAACACAGTGAAACAAATATCTATTTCTAGTCATAAAAGCTCCACTAACTAGTACAATAACATTCAAGCACAAATTAAAGTAGTAACATTTACAGAAGACACCATAGAATATTTGTTTTATGGGTTGGAAAGACCAGCTATGGGGTCGTTTGAGGTGGGTTTTTTAAAAGCATGAAGATATATAAATGGATTGCTACAGTTAAATTTGCTTTACAGAAAAAATAACATTCTGCTGTGGGCAAAAACAGAAATATGGGAAAATTCTCTTCTGTCTCAAGTGAATTATTTCTGGTGAAAGGCTTCTCAGCGTTTTGCTACAGGCATGCAGCTTTACACACAGAACATTATGCATGTACACAGACACTGCTCTACTGGGGGTGTCTATCCTGATGCCCTCCCGTATACCCAGATCCCTAGAAGGCTATTTACAGGAAAGAAAGGAAAAACACGGACTCGGAAATGGAAATAAACCCCAAACCAACGAACACCTAAAACATCGGCACAGAAAAACAAGTTGGTAAGGGAAAAAGCAGCTTCACTCAGTACGTCTCAGCTGCTTCCAAGGCAGAAAGCAATGGGGACGTATTGCTATTATTAGCCCTCCGGATGGGAAGCAGCACGGTGTGAAGCTGTTGGCAAGACATTGCAGGATTTTCTTCACACGTATGCACAGGCACAGACACACAGGCAGACAGACCCCCCGACACGCTCATGGCGAGCCCCTTCCCGCCACTCGGGTCAGACAGACAGACAGAGAGCACGATGCCAGCGCGACTGTGCGTACTCACAGCTCGGAGTACAAGAAGTGCAGGTTGCCCACATTGTCTATGTAGTTTGCAGGACTTAGCCAAGGTAGGACCAGTAACAGGAGAGCCTTCATTTTCAGTGCAGTGCTGGCACTGCTGCTAGGTTTCCTCCTTCCCACCGTCTCTCTGTGCTGGTGGGACACACAACAAGAAGCTTTCGTGCCAGCCAAGCCCCTTCTAAGCAAGCCTTTCCATTTCAACGCAATGGTAGCACATTATGAATTGAGCTTAAATCCCTTAAACGAAGCTACACTGCAAAAATCATTGACCTGTAAGAGGATTACTCGATCTGACTCTCAGATGGGTAGATGTGAGGGTTTAGGGACAGCACAGCGTGGTTGGCGAGACAGTGACTTATGCTGCAGAGGAGAGCGATGCTCGGGGAAGAGACCTGCCTCCTGCAGGATTCAGAGTGGTTCTTCAGAGGCAGCTGGTGTGTTTACATCACTGCCCACAAGCAGATGGGTTACGAGCTAAACTGCATCACAGAAGGGTGTAGCTGTCTGACAAGGGGGGGAAAAAAATGCCCCCCGTGGAGTTTTGTAGCAGGCGATATCAGAAGACCACACCTTTTTAAAGTAAAACGCTGCAAAAGATAACAGCCAACTGCTGGCTGTTTGCATCTCAGTCTGAATTCCCCAAATCCAGTCGGATGATTTTGTACAAACATAAATCTTGTAATAATCCAAGGACACATCTCTTCTCAGGGGTTTTTTGAAGGATGCAAGAGCAAACATTTTAAATAAGGATGCTTTCAGTTGACTGCTCCATGGTAACCAGTGTTTAAAAAAAATGGTAAAGTTCTCTCATCAATTACAAAGCATAAAACAGCAAGCTCACCTTGTCCCATCAGTGACCTCATCTCTGATCAGGGCAAACTTTTGTTTTCTCTCTGAGAACCAGGACTGGTCTGAACTGAATAATGCAAGTAATGTGAGGACTGCTGACCACCCTAGGTGACCCTAGCAGAGTCTACTTTAATTCATTCACTGAGAACACAATAATGTTCTCTGGAGATACCAGGGCTCTGAACTGTTCTCACTGCAGACACCAAATATTTATGATTATTATTGTATTTTTAATTCATAAAATCATACATTTTCCCTTCCCTCTATCAATTCACAAGAGTTAAAGAGAGCAGCATCAGCTCAGTCTGTTTAATCTGTCCCTGGGCATGACAGAGCACAACATTCTTCTCCTTGCCATTAACTGGAGATGGGGTGGCAAGAGAGGTTTCTGCATTTCCAACAATAAATTAGGCAGAGGCATAAGAAACCTTAGGTGATAATTGATTAGTGCTGTGCTTAAAGAAAATAAAGGTACTGCGCAGCATCTGCAAGCACAAGGATGTAGAAGCCCACCTTTAGGAATGACTCAGAATGTTCCCTCCTGTTTCTTCCCTCAAGTGGGAATGCTAGTGGGGTTGCAGTACCTATCCCCTGTAAAGCTGAAACCTCCAACAGCAGAAGTTGCCTGTGGTTTCCTATTCTCCTGACCCTGCCCTTTGGCCTTAAGGTAACTCAGCACTCCCAACCACTCTGAGGAGAGAAAAGCCATGTCATGAGTAGCAAGGACAAAACACGTCCAGCCTGTGTAGCAATGTTTTGTACTTCACTACATTAGAGGCTTTAGGGAAGGAAGACCCTACTGCATCTCTCCAGTCTTCTGCTCCTGGGCTTTGCAAACCTGGGACTGGTGCAGGGAACCTGACACAGGGAGGAGGCAACAGCAGGAGATGGTGAGAATAGTTACTGAGACAATTCTTTCTATCTCTGCTTGGGCTCAGACCAAGCAAGCCAGAAGCACAGGATCTTGAGGATCTTGAGGGGAAGATCCAGGCCAAGCCACTGACATTCAACAGTAAATGCTAGAATAAAACTAGCCAGCTCTTTACAGGACCAAATTGCATTTATAGCAGCGCAGTTCTGTTAAGATATGTAGTGAATGGCACCTTTACTACCACCTTAAGGAAAAGAAACTAAGACACTGGAGTGACTTGCACATATCCACGTAGGAAAATCAACACTAGAAATCAGAAGTTGTGCTAGCTGTGTGGCTTCCATGCAGAAAAACCAGTATTTCAATTTGCTAATTTATTGGGGCTTGGGTGTAAATTGGGAATGGGTGTCCTGCTAATTTTATGGCCACAACACCATCATGTCAAAAAAATGAAGACCATCAGGAAGGTCTAAATCACATTAGATTCAGCTATAGATGTAGCAAAGGGAAAGGGCATTTGCACTAAGGGTTCAAGATTTTGTGGTTGGAATCTGTAGAGAAACATAATTTCAGTGACAGCAGCTCGCAGAAGACTGATAGTCCCCTTACGTGCATTTCTGTTGAAATTAACATTTGAGGCCTGTTAGAGAAGTACTGACCTAAGACATAAAATTATAAGTAACTCTCTTATTTTGTCCCCTTAGCTGCACACAGTGGAGCTCCCAGAGCACTGCTGGCTTGGGCTGGGGCCTGCTGCCACTGCCTCTTGCACCATGAGCCACAAGCATCCTCCCAGGTCCAGAAATTTGGGGACAAGGGCACCCCAATCCACAAACACCAAACCTCCAGCACGTGAAAAGTGGTCTGATGACCTTCGCAAAGGATTGATAAACCCATTGCTAAAGGTTGTGGGCTTTTCTTGGTTTTAGTACTGCAAAATCATCGCATTTTTGGTTGGTTAGGATACCATAACTCAGTGAATATCTTCAAGTAAATAAATTCCTAGTGGGAATCCAGGTGCTTCGGGAAATGAGGTCTCCAGTGCAAATGAGGACATGTCGAACGGCAGGCTGCAGAGCCATTTCTGGTTGTGGGCTTGCAGGCTGTGAAGTGTGCAGGGTGTGAGCACACCTCCACCCTCTGGCTCACCAGCCATGCTCTGGTCTTTAGCAGTGCCATGTCTGTGCAGGACAGTCTGGAGCCCCGTGCTGGCTGCTCAAGGCTTCCTGCACATTGCACATGCAGAAGTACACACCTGGCAACGTGATTTACACCTGCAAACTTCAGGGGAAGTAAATTTCACTGGGTAACAGATACAGCTCACAGAAAAAGGCACATCTTAGACCCCACCTCTCCTCAGACCTGAGATGCTGTTACACTGACTATGCCAAAGTGTTAGTCTGCTATCAGAAATCACAGCCATGAAAGTACCTCTTTACCTTCCTTACAGAAGGCAGAACATGCAAGACAAAAGCAGCAGCACATGCTTTTACTCTGCAAAACAGAGAATCATTCAGTTCTCTCATTGCAGAGGAACCAAACTGCTCCCTGGAGAGGTCTCTGCCAGAGGCAGGATGGAGGGGGTCCTGGCTACCAGGAAGGGTGAGGCTGGAGAGGGAGTCCAGCCAGATTTCCAGACTCTGTCTCTCTGTGAGCCCCATGGTGCCCTGGGTGAGTGCTCACCTGGAAAAAAGGAGCACTCAGGTTCAAAGACCAGTACCAAACTGGAATATTTTCCGCTCTACTTCTCATATAGGCCATTTGTGATTCAAAAAATGTTTGAAGAAAGGGCAATTATAAAACCTTTAATGTGCTATTAAAATATTTATAATAGCTCAGCTTCCCAAAACATGCAGATCTCTTTGGACTACATACACATTGTCATTGTGCAGCTAACCACAAAGTATTCACCCAGAACTGCTAACAATAGCATGAAGTACCTTACATGGATTGATGCATTTGATTCTAAAAAAAGAGTAAGATATAGACTATATCTTGGACTATAAATAGACTAAATTCAGCTCAAAATTAATGATACTGTGTTAGTTGGGAGTGAAATAAACAACTCTTTCTGCACATTAACTGTCTATTTTGACCAGTATTAATTGAAGATATTTTATCCTCAAAAAAAGGAGTGAAAAAACATCTATCAACAACAACTTACTGGGTTTGGAAATGCTGTTCAAGGTGACCACGTTGCACAACCTCTGAGCAGTGTTCTGTGAAAGGGCAGCTAACCATTAGCTTGTCCAGGAGGTTATTCACTAGTATGCTGGACTTCCTGCACGTCTGGAGAATCACAAGCTTGCGGTCCATGGGACAGAAGTCTTTTTCCACGAGGAAGTTTGTAAGGCAGGCTGTGCAGAAGGTGTGACCACAGAGCGTGTCTAATGGCTGCAGCAAAGGTTGCAGGCAAATGTGGCATATCAGATCATCATCTACTTCTTCGGTGTAGCTGTACAAGTGGTTTTCTTCCGGTAAATGCGCTTGGCCGCAGGTGACACAGAGTGGCAGGGAGCTATCCTCCATTTCTTCTTCTTTCTGGCTCATAATCAGAATGGATGCAATTCAAAAGGGGGCAGGTGGGAACACCCAACCCGTTTTCTGTCTATGAGAGCTGTAGCAAGGCTCGTGTGCCGTCAGATCTGTGGGGAGGAAAGCCGAAGGATTATGCTCTGCGTGGTGTTTCCTTACCATACTTGCAGTATGCAGCTGGATATGAAGTACTATATCAGTACTAGGAAAGGATTGTGTCTTTGGGATGGCAGAGTGAAGCAAAGAAGGGGGCAGAAAAAAAAGGGGGAATTAACTCCAGAGACGTATTTTCTCATACATCTAGCTTAATTTAAACAGATACTCTCATTGTAAAGAAAGATATCAAGACAGGGAGAAATACTACAGGCATTTAATGGTTGAAACCCTTAAATTAGCATATAATTGCAGTTCCAGTCAGAGGATTTTGTGGCCACATTACTTCTGCCAGAAAAGTAGCATTGTGTGTGGGCAAACACTGCAAGACTGTGTGCAGAAATATGGGTAAAAATAAAGGTTGCTGGCCAAGTTGCCTGTTCAGCACAGCAAGGGAGAACAGCAGCTTCACCTAATACACACGAGCATACAAACACTGTATTGTAGCCAGAAGGAGGATAATTTGGGTCATGAGAATTTAAAGCTTGGGGCCCTGTAGGCCATTCTCATACTACAGCAGCAACAGACCTGGACCCCTGCATTCGAAGTTTGCCTGCCTGCAGTCAGCTATAACCTTTTGCAATAATCAGTTCAAAACTTCATTTGCTGTGCAAAGAACCAAACATCTTACCTACTGAGGTGAAGTCCACAGCACAATGCTAAGTAGAGTATTGCTCAAAAGAAGGCCTATTCCCTTTATAGTTTGTCATACAGAAACCCAGTATGTCCCTAGCTAAAAACCCAATTAGGTCTGGCCACAGCACCTGCCTGCTGGTATTTTAAAGATGTAAACTCTGTGGGTGGCAGTAAAACCAAAAAGTAATTTGTAGTTTTTACTTGATGAACCCCAACTGCTTGTTGGAGCGCTTATGTCTCATTACTTCTATGCTTATTTTGATATACCACTCTGAAAATAAACATGAAGATATAAAATATGCAATGGCCTAATTACTGCTCTTGCTTGAAAATGTAAATCTCATTTGCTGCTCTGCCTTAACTCTGTACCCTTGCTTTCAGCTTGACTTAATTTGCTGAGACAATGTGTCAGCCCCAGACACCCATGTCTGAGGGCAAATGAGGGAAAAAATAATAAGAAAAATCTGATTATGACAGAGCATATTTTCATATAAATAAACCCTTATTTTTATGCAAAGCTCATGGGTTCTAAACCTGAGAAATTAAACTTTAACATGGCAGGTTTTTCAGGCATGAAGGTAAAATTATAGCCCCACTAACACTAACCAGATGTTTAAATGTCAAACATTCTCTTCAATGTTTTGCTAGATCTTATTCTTATGAAGCAATTATGTTAAGTGCCTGTTTTTTCTTGCAAGAGAGTTCTGCATAAGCTCTGTCTCCTGATTAGCAGTAGCTTCACTGGAATTAAAATCACTGCCTGTTAGAACCCTTGCAAATATTTAAAATACACCAAACTGGGTCAAATGTTTCCTTTTGTAAAAATATTCACCAGAGCTTTATGAAAAGCTGTTTGTGAAGAAACAAACGTCTCTCCATAGTGCAGGTAGCAGCTCCACCTGTCATCTTAATATAGGAAATATTTTTTAGTTCTACTAAGGCGACACACAACAAAATAAAATGAGATAAAAAATTGTCAGGGGCTGGGGTGGAGACTATCTGGGCACTGTAAGTGGCTCCTGTAGGAAGCTCTTGGATAACTTCTAGATGAAGTGGGGTGGCTGTGAGCAGGTGTCCATGCTCTCCACATCCCTGGCTCACGGAGGGAGCCATCTCAAGTCAACAGGACTGCTTGCAAGAATGGCAACACATGGCTTGGGAACTTCCATGATTCTTAAAATAGATGTAAAATGAATGAGAAACCAATAAAGCATGACAAAAATAGCACTCTGCTATAAGCTTTGTTATCTTTTACATTTTCAGAATGCCTTGCACCTGGGGCAACCAGAGGTGCGGGCAACATCATGCTGTTTCTCCACTCCCCCACCATGTCCTCTTGCACCACCACACACAGGCACATCTACGTGGGTGCCTGCCCTAGGCACCACACACCAGAATAACGCCAATTCCAGCATTTGTTGCCTCGTGGATGTTCTCAGGGACAGAATTCTTGCTGCTTGCTGGCAGGAGACCCAACAGACAGCTCCCATCAGCCAGCCTGAAAGCTAAAGCCAAAGCCCTGCTCTGAGGAAGGAGCAGCCCCCAGGAACAGGTACACGAGCATCTGAGCCACCCCTTCCCAGCCTCATGCCCTAACCCTGGAAGCACCTCTCCTCCACTTCCACATGTACAACACAGCAAGGCCCCTGACACAAATTAGCTACAGCTGGAAACAGTACTGCAGCTCCAAAGCTACTGCAATTATTTTCACAATGACAACTGAGAAAGAGAGGCACCACTGCCCTAAGGCCATGTTCTGCTGCAGCAAAAATGATGAGAGAAGCCCCAGAGGAGTCACAGTCTGACTGTCCTGGCCATGTTGCAGATACTCTTTATTAATCTGACATACTAATAATGCTATGCTAGTGGAAAAGGGCAGGTATGAGGAGCTGTACCTGAATTTTACAATGTTTACGTAAATTACAAATACTTGCTGCAGCACAGGGAAACAAAACTATCCACATTTATTAGTAACAGGCACTGAGTTTTTAGAACATGAAATTCAAGTCCTATGAGGTCTATTATTTAGAAAATTTTGACTAAATCCTAATATAAACTCTGGGGAAAAAAAAAAATCTCAGCCCCTTCTGGCTAACCTGGTCCACATTCACCCAAGAACCTTCATAAACTGCTGGACATATCAAGCAATTGAATGATTGCCATCTTTGGGAAGTGATTATCCCACCAAAAGAGCTAGCATGGAGGGCATGTGATGGGACTGTCACACAGATTCAGTCAGAGGCAGATGCTCTTTGCAATGTTTCCAGTCATTTGTATTTATAACATTTATGTGCTGTCATATAATAGCTACATAATTAGTATCATGTCCTTTTAGGAAGCTTAAAGTTTTAATTTCTCTTGAACATTGTAGAAGAGAGGGGACAAGGGATTTAAATTTGACCTATTGATTGCTAGGGCATATTTCTACTTTTTCCAGTACCTATGAATAAAAAACAAAAATACACTTTGAGCAAGAAAACCTGCAAAGGTGGATGGTAAACCACAGTGAAACAGGAGAGGTAATAATTTCCTGGCTGAACCTCTATTTTTCAAGCCCTGTCCTTGAGAGAGGAAGAGATAGGAAGACAGAGGGGAGGAATCCTATGTTCCATTGAGTTGGTGTTGGCCACCACTGGCAGCCTCAGTGGAGCATGGATGTCACCTTGGCAGTCTCATGCTTCTTGTAGTCAGAGCCACATTGACAGAGGGTGGTTCTTGCAAGGATGGTTGGCCAGAGAAGCTTTTAGAGGAGGTGTGGTCCCATGCCTAAGCACACATCACCTGCCACTTCCCTCCTGTGCAGGAAGGTTTCAACAACTGAGGTCCCAGATTTAGCATCGTTTTACAGCACCTAGCACAGATTGCCTTGGATAAAGAAAATCAAGTACTGATTTGTAAGAATGCCACAGTGTTGTAACACTGTGGTGAACAAACCCTCAGTCCAAGGCAGAGACCTGAAGCACAAGAATACAGTGCAAATGATGAAGGAAGAACATTGTTATCTGAATATCCATATTGCCAAGTTTTCAGCCACAAGCTGTAATGACAATGGTCATATCAGGGCATAAAATAACCCCAGGGCCGTAATCAAAGTGAAAACCACTGTCATGATAACACATTTTTTTTAAAAATTACCCAACAGGCTGTAACGATTTGAAGAAGTTTGCATCTGACTGGTCTTCACTGCTTAGGAATTTGCAGCCACCAGAAGCACTTATGAGAATGACAGAACAAACCCACACAAAAAGCCTGGACAGTAAACACAAAGAGGAGGTAGAGAGAATGCCTTGCAATAACAAATCCATAGTTATCCCATCCCAGTGAAGCATTTAACCAATCTTAAGCTTAAATTCTGACTTACCACCACAGTTACACTGGCAGCAGTGTAGCAAGGAGAGGGCTTGCCAAGCAGAGTGGCAGAACCCCACTGCCTCTGCCCAGCCACCGTCAAATATTAACCCAGCAGGTCGGGAGGCTGCACTTGGAAGTAGCATGGCACAAAATGGGAGAAACTTCAGGTAGCAAAAAATGAGTAAAAAAAGCTAAGGGAAAAACAACTAAGTGATCAAAGATATTGTGGAAGTGGTTATCACAGAATAAAACAGATGCCTAGAGGTCAGAGAAACAGTGACATGGAGCCTGGAGGAGCAGCTACTGGCTTAAATCACAAATGGAGAAAGATAAGGCAGTGAGCAGGCATCACTGGAAAACAGAGGAGCAAAACAGATGAGCTGCAGAGCAGTAAGAGGAATTTAGCTCCATTAGTTCATCCTGAAGTAGTATGGTTTGGTGGTAATGAAATCTTCAGTCAATGGTGAGAGTGGCCAGCATGTATAAAGGAAATGGATTCTAAAGAGCACAGCAAGATTGACAAATGGTTTGGTAGCTTGGTTTTCTCTCTGTGTTTAAGGGACACCTTTTATTAATATTCCTGTTTTATACACATAGAGCATGTGTATAACAAATCCTGTATCTGCAGATTAAAACAGATGCCTTTTCACACCCTGATTCTCTGCTGTACAACCCATGGGAGATGGAGGTTCCACTGACAGAGCTGTTGTGCTCTTCTTAGCTAAATTATGATAGCAAAGTCATTCTGCATCCTTCTCCCAGTCCCAGCATGGGATCTTATCTCCTACAAATGTGCATCTCTGAGTGACTCACAGCCATCCATTTATGTGGGTCAGGAAGGCAGTGGATGGCCAAAGGGGCCAGTCCACAGGCATGTAAGGAAACCACCCTGCCACAGCAGCATTCACAGCTGCCAGGTAAGGGTAGGAACTCCTTATTCTTCCAGAGATGCTTTTACCTGGTCTTCCTTTCAACAACAGCAGCTGTGAGCATGCTGCAACCTATATCTGCCTTCCTTGATAATCAGCTGCTTTGCTGAGGGCTTGGAGACTGCCATCTTGTCTGTTTGTGCTAAAAAATATCCACATCAAATTGCTAGGAGGCTGAGCAGCTTTCACAGTTACAGAATTAGCTCTTTAATGAAGCTTCAGCCCGGCTGCCACTGGCTGGATGTGGGCAGGTTAGATGTGGGCATTGTCCCCATCTAGTGGCTCACCCTCACTGGGGAGAAGAGTGACTCATGGCTAGGAGGGAGCAGAGGTTCTCCTTCACCCTCTCGAGCAGAAGCACAACAGTCCTCCAGTTATGCAGGGTTAGCTGTGACCTTACTGCTCCTGCCAGAATCTGCAAGATCACGTCACTTATTTAATATTCAGGGTTTTCTAATGAAGTGTGAGGTTGAATGCTTTTAGAAAACTCTTTGCCATTATAAAACGGTAACTGTTTTGACTTCCTACCTTTCATCAAAGTGTCTTCCCTTGTAACAGCCTCCCACATTTCCCATTACCCTGGTTTGTACCAACTGGTTCTCTCAAACTGAAGCTTTTTATAGATTACACTGACTTTACTGTTCAAGGTGGTACTATACAGCAGTTGTGAAAAACATTATAGAATGATCCACACTTCAATAATA
Source organism: Haemorhous mexicanus (assembly GCF_027477595.1). Taxonomy (NCBI): domain Eukaryota; kingdom Metazoa; phylum Chordata; class Aves; order Passeriformes; family Fringillidae; genus Haemorhous; species Haemorhous mexicanus. Next base: position 50,482,421 of record NC_082344.1, on the reverse strand, counting down.
TGTATTATAATCAGTATTTTAGATTTAAAAAGACAGCGATTAACATTTCAAAGACCTGGCTATAAAATAACATGTAATAATTTGCACCAATCTTGGCATAGCTGCACTAAAGGCCAAAGGGGTGAGTCAGTTTGCCTAGACTTGAAACCTTGTTTGAAGGAAGTTTATAAAACATTAAGGTGCCCAAAATCTTATCATCATGCCTTCTGACCAGAATTTCTCCTATGTATAGTCTATTCTCTCTTTTCCCCCCACTTTTCCTCTTATTTTTAAATCTATTCTGACTAAAGAAGAGTCACAACATTTTCTTTCTGTCTGATGTGTAATTAGATGGAGATTTGTTATGGGCAAAGGCAAGATACATATCTTCAGGTAAAAAGCCAGTGGCTGGAGGAGAGTTGTGAATCCTGGAGGTATCAATTTAGCAGGTAAGAATTCATCTTGACTTTTAAGATGTTAGGAAAGACTGTTATAACTGGCTCTTAGAGGGAAATAATTGTATCTAAAAGTTCAGCACATCAGTACAGAATGTGTCTGAGACAACAAACAGGAGCTCCAAAACCTCTCTTCTGCCTGGCTCCAGTTTTAAGACAGCTGGTTTTTCAAAGTTATTAATAGTCAAAAAGTCCTTCTCAGAGCTTATAACAAAAAAAGTACTTTGCAGAGCCTTTAGTGATGAAAGGCATTTCCAACTGAATAGAAAAATCCATTGGTACAGTACAGTAGGTGAATAACCCCAACTTTTTAAGCTGTAGCTCAAGCTGTGAGACCCAACAGCAATGTCATACTGTGCCTGCACGCAAAGTAAGTTCTAAAACCAGAATCAGACTGTTTGAAAAGAATTCTTTTCTCTGTGGCTCATGCTGGAATTTACAGAATTAACCAATGTTGGAAAAAGTTTTTTGTTGTGGAATTATGTAGCTGAAATGCCTGGTAGGAATGTATGGAAATATATTCGGCTGTTTCGTCTGTCTCTCACATGCCCACGCAAACCTGGATTGCTCTTTTTGATGATTTCATGGATACAAAACTTTACTCAGCATGTTAAAATGAAAAATAAAAAAAAAAAAAAATCAGCCCAGAAGTACTGACAATATTAGGAACAGCTGGACAAGATCTGAATGAAGAGAAGATCTGAGTAAGGCAGTACATATCCATCAGGTTAAGCATTCCTCACTATAAGGAAAACGTCCTAGGAATGAACTCACCTCAATGGAAAGTAGAGCTTCCAAGAAGACTTGTTGCTGGCATGCCTCTAGTTGCCAAATACTGACGGTTAAGGCAGTAACTTCTGTGGCTTGCTCTTTTCAAAGTTCCGTAAACCCAGACTTATGCCAGAACTAAAAGCTCAGACTCCAAGTGCGAAGGTGAGCTGTAGCAAAATGGGCAGGCTGTGGGTAACTGCTTCCCAAAGGCACACAGTCTACCTGCTCAAAGGAAGTCAATCATGTGGTGGAAGCAAGGCTATGTGAGCAATTATGATTGACTCCTCAAGGGCTTCCTAAACATATGCTCATCCTAATTGACATAATAAATGCCATTGGCATTTCACATAGTAAATTACAAAATGACATGGCTACTTATGTAACAAAAGGTGCACCTCCACTCCGATTTGGCTGATTGCCCTGGCTGATATTGCCAACACCGGCAGCCTCACAAATACCACAAGCTTGCTTTCAGCCATTTGAGCAGATGACAGAACTGTATTTTTGTGGCTGGACAGCCACGTGCCTCAGCTGCCTTCTAAGATGCTGGTAAGCCAGGAACAGGTACAACATGCAAACTGCATGAGGGAGAGCATCCCTGGTCCCTGCTGCAGGTGTGTCTGCTGTGTCTGTGCAATGGGGACTGCAGACCACGTGTGCTCTGTGCAGGCTGCCCTACTTAACTTTAAAATAAAAATACAATAGGCAGAGTAAATTACATAGGATTGTGAAAATCTTAACTTAATACAGCTTCACAGTAAATCTTAATCTGTTTTTGCAATCCTCTCCCAGGGCCCCAAGTGGGTCAGCAGAGAAGGTGGGTGATGCTACTTCTCTGCCCTCCCAGAGAGGGGAGAGAAGAGGGAGCAGATGAAGAGGAAGCAAAAGAGAAGTGGAAGATTTCTTCCCCTCAGGATACGGAAACCTTACACCTCAACCTGGCTCCCACGCCATGGTACCTGCCACCCTCAGACCACACAGCATCTTCTCACATGTGACCGACCATGAGATAACATTTAATAACTACAAAGCACAGAACATGTGATGGATAACCCTGCTAATAACACGTAATAAAGTAAACTGTGCTTTAATTACACTGTGCCTTTACAACTGCTTCTCTGATCCAGCAGTTTCTTAACACTTGGCAAGCTACTAAATGAGTTCTCACAACACCCTGTGGGGACCTTTTTTTAGAAGCAACCCACATGGTTAGAAGCACCTACTTGGTTAGGTGAGCAGGGGAAGGGGCAGCTGGCTGCCCCCATGCCAGTGGGGCCAGTGCCCAGATTCTGTCACAGGAATCCTTGTGCAGCAAGGTGACCACAGAGATGGTCTTACAGCTGATCTGAGGGAAAGCCCTCACAAACTCCTGACTTCTAGGATTGCATCCTCTGCTTTCTGGACATGCACCCGTGGGGGGGACAGCAGCAACTTGCAGCAGTTGGCTCCCCAGAGTAACTTGTCTAAATAATAGAAGCAAAGGCCTGGGTTAAAACCTCTGGCCCATTACCCTCAAAGGAAAAATTAAGCAAATTCAGTGGAGCAAGGCTTTAATCATCTGTTTCTCAATTTTATTATGTTTCACCTAACTCCTGTACTATGATTTAGATGTAGTTATTATATTATAATTATTAAATAATGAAAATCATTGTTAAATATTATATACAGTATACAATAAAAATTATAGGTCTGTAAATGTCTAGAACTTAAATTATACTTGCATCTTATTCTTTCATCCTCCTGCTACTTGGGTTCACAAAAATGACTAAATAATCAAATCCTAAGCAGAAAAAGTGGTCCCTGTTGAAGAACTGCATGGTACAGTGACACTCTGGTGTTTAAAACAGCTCAATGTGAAAGCATTCATTGTCACTCAGTCCCAGGGCCACAACTTGTGGGGGCCCAGTACCATTCAGGACCCTGGATAAAGGAGGGCACAAGCCCTGGTAAGGTAGTCAGCAGGTAAATTTGAACAACTTAGGGGAGTGGTACAGCCTAGGGGAAGCCTCCAAAAGGATAGGAAAACACAAAATATGCAGCCATAAATAGAAATGTTGGTGCACAAGGGGAAGAAATTTTGATGACATTACAATTTTGTGCACTGCTGAGTACTGAATATCACATTTAAGAAAAATGTACTCTTGGGAAGAGGGAGACAAACTGGACACTGAAGAGGCTGAACCCAGCAGCCCAGCTACTGTGGTCTGACTATCAGTTTTCTGGGGCTGACAAAAGTTACATTTTGGCTCTTGAACAGACCTCTCTTACAAAGTAGTGCTGACAGTGTCCATTCATATCTGCTGGTAGTCCCTATTGCTCATTTGAGAGTCAGGTTTGCAGTAGAGCTTATAGCTCTGTTTAAAATGGAAAGGGCTGGGTAAACCTAGAGTATTCAAGCAGGAGCAGAAGTAGATCTCTCTAGATGAGGCTGTGCAATATTTCTGTTCCAGGGCATCATTTTTTTTGTAGCAGGATAATGACTAAGCTCCCTGCCCAACAAAAGTCTCAGCAAGTAAATTTTGTTTATTAGAGTGACCAAGCCCTCAGCCACCAAAACACATCCTGTAGAGCCTGGTTCTGTCTCCATCTGCTCAGTGCTGGGAAACAACATCCCTGAGTGTGGTACTACTCACTGGACTTGATGCATCACTGCTTTAATTGGGGCCTCATGGGAACTCCCCCAAAGCCCATTGCTAATTAACATGCATGTGTTGCTGATGGCCTTGTAATATTCCCCTTAACAGCAAGAGGCTTACTAAGGTTTTGTCAGCCAGGACACATGAGTGACACCAGCCTGGGAAAGATAGTTCAGTCTGTGGCTGAGTTAATATCTGCTTCCAGAACTGGTTCTGTGGGTATGAAGGCCAAGTGTGTGCTGTTTAGTCCCGTGATGAGAAACCAATTAGGAATTACATGCTCAAATTGTCCTGCTTCCTGCATCCTTTCTCACAATCAGATGTTATCTGCTATGTGCAGACAGGCAAGGGGATTTTTTAATTCTTTGAAACTGCTCCTACAAGTCATATTTATTTCAGTGCCTCAGACCCCTTTTGACTGGGTCTAAACTGATACATTCTGTTAAATAGCAGTAGTGTGATTAGATGAGTTCTCAGACTGAAACTATGAGAACCCACAGCTATACTTTCCAGCACTGGGTTCTACTTGTAAAATCCTGTGAGAACTGATACTGTTAAATATATAGTACAAAATCAGATTTGTAGTAGAAAACAAAATAAGATAATAGCATTGCCTATACATTTTTAACATCAGCATTTCAACACAGTTTATACCATGTAGCTGTAAGCATGGAAAGCAAAAGGTTAGGGAAAAGAAAAGCAGAAAATAAACAGGAAATATATCCAAAATCAATCAAAATTTATCTGCTTTCAAACAAGTAATTTTTCTGAAAGATATCCAGACAGAAATAGGAAGCATTCCTTAATAAGAAATTTCTGGCAGATAAAACTCATTTATTTTATTAAGACTGTTTCAGTAAGAATGTTGTGGGTGTATTAAAGTGAAACTGGAGGACCAGTGAGATTCCATGAGCAGCTAGACAAGTAGGAAGTTTGAGTGTTTAGCTCCTCGTAAAGGAGGAATTGATTTTTACTCAGTGGGATGAGAACAGTACACAGTGGGAAGCAGTTGTACACAACAGGAACTGCCAGCTAACCATTCCCTGAACATGTATTGAAGGTGAAAGTTTGTCTTCTGTGCTGAATCCTTTTGAATCCCATGATTCAGATAATGATTGCTTTTGCAGATTCAGGTTGAGCCTTTAGGGAAAGCCTTGGAAAGATCAATTGCATATGTGTTCATCCCAGCTTCTAATTTCTGTGGAAGAACTGGGCATGCACTGCAAACAAGTGCTCAGTCAGACATTGCAGGACGCCAGTGTCCCCCCATTTAACAAGAGTGGGATCTCATTACCTCCTCAAAAGGCTCTGGCCACAGATTCCCTCCAAATCAGCCACAGGCCTCCATCTGCCCCGACAGTGAGAGGAGCCAGGTGGCAGCACCCAGCCCTGCAGACAAGGCTGACATCTCCAGAAATACCAGACTGCTTCCCTCCAGCAGCCAGCCTTGAAGAGACTCTCTACATTTGAAAGCCTGTATTAATTTACTTTCCTTCTGGAAACAATGCTGCTTGATTTCCTGGTTTGCAGTGAAATAGAGCTAATCTATCATCTCATCCTGCGTGCAAAATTTATTTCCATTTTATTAAAGAAAAGCTATGCTAGGGAAGAGGCCAGCACATTCAAACTTCTTCCAAAAGACAATTCAATTTTCTTTTCTAGTAGATGATCACAACTCAGAGCCAGGAACATTCCTTTTTCCAACTCTGTGGTACAATGAAGTCCTGATGCAGTTAACGTTCAAACACATGGGCTTGGAACACCCTTATAAAAGCAGAACCCATATGAGCAAAGGGGAGGACACTTCTACAGGACCACAAACAAGTAAGAGAGATTAGCAGTGGGAGAGTGTTTTCAGGGGGCAAGGATACGACAACAATGAGACAAGCTTTACCAGATTGATTCAATTTATATCTTTGGAAAATACACGTAGGCTCTGAGGTTTGGGGTAGAAGAATAAAATAGCAAATTAGTAACAGATCACTTCCTTAAGAGGAATTTTCAGTCTTAGGAAAGTAGATGGGAGTATTGAGGATACAGCTCTTCACACATCAGCAGCTTTCCAAATTCCTGACAGTGATTTCTGGCTTTTATTTGCAGATCAGCATTTGTGCTTTTCCAACAACAGCAGATAAGAGATACTGCTGTTCCAGTTAAGTGATGGAACCGCCTTGATGTTGTTCTGCATGAACCTGAATGAGCAAATGAAAAGTGGTTTGGGCAGTGGGAACTCCATTTCTACAAAAGATTGTGGGAAAGCAAGTGCCTTGCATGGTGCCCAGTACAGTCACCTAAGGTTATCTTGTTTTTCCTGTTGTTGAAGGAACCCTTTCCTAGTTATCAGGCATCATAGAAAAACATGACATACAGGTCTAATATGCATCTTTTGGGGGTTTTGTGTTTTTCTTTGGCTGATGTAAAAGTGACTGAGAGCTTGATGCAAGCAGTCCATCCCTGGTCATTAAAAACAACCCAAAACATTAAGAAGTTTAAACATGTGAACAGCTCCTTCTGATTTATGTACTTGGACCTCTTGTCTACTGAGTACTCTAAGTAAACATTCTGGTGAGTGAGGATGTCCACGTATCCTCATCGCTGTTCCGGGTTCTGAGTTGGCACTGTGAATATGCATGTTCTCACATGAACAATCAGTCTTATGGATAGAAATAAAACTTAGAAGAAGTTATGCCTATTCATATGTATTCACAGGTTTGCAACTGCTGCATATACTGGTACTGAATTACAAGATGTTTTGAGTAAAGAACTGACTGTAAGCTTAAGTGTGAAGAGCATGAGCTAAAGATAAAAACGATATCAAGTTTTCTCTTTTTTTTCTCACCTCAGCTGCAGTTCTATGCATAAAATCAAGCAGGAAGATACAGCAGTGGTGAATGTAGCCTCAATTTACCTCCTACAGCTGCAGCGAGACTTTGTGGGTTTTAACTTGGGGGAGGGGAAGAAATGGGTTTCCAGAGGATTAATAAAGCGATGGGCTAAAGCAGCTGCAGTACAAATGGCACCTCTCCACAAATAATTGTTTGGATTTCAACACACTTTACTGAAGAAACAGACTTTAGCAATGGGGAGGACAGAAACCCAAGCACATCAAGCTAACAAAAAGGTTATAAACTGAGGAGTGTTTTTGCATACCAGCATGTATGTAAGTAGTATTTAACAGTGCCTACCAAGAAGTGCAGCAACCTACAGGTATGTAATATAGCCATTTCTGTTATATGAGGAAAACAAACTCTACATTAGGCTATGGGAACCTGAGTCACTAATGACAGACACAGTAAGATATTTATCACTGCCTTGGCTGCATGGCACTCTAGAGTGTGCAGGCTGAGGTTTGGACCCACTCTCCCACCACTAAACAAGGCTGGTTTGTTTACCAGAGCATTTTTTGCACCTTTGCTCCTCTGGAAGAACTCACACCAAGCTCAAGGGGAAAAGTAGGACCAGGACAAAGGAAGATACAAGCCTTTCAACTCACGTGTGTGGCTTTGCCGTGTCTCTCATGCGCTGCAGGGAGCGGTGCAGGTGTCGGATCAGCAGGCTGGGGCTGGCATGGCTGGGCAGGGCCTGCGCTCAGCCCCCAGCTGCAGGCAGACAGCTGCTGGTGCCCGTGTCAGATGGTGAAGCCTGTGGCATGACAGAAGGCACAGAAAAGCTGAATTGCATAAACCTGAGCAATTTAAGGTTTAAAAGGCCACGCCTGCCGGTCACGTCTCCCGCAGGCACATACGCGTGTGCAGGTTGCTCATACAATAGTGTAACCTGAAGCTTTTACTTTTCTTTCCGGCATATACCAAAGTTCATTTTCAGTCAGCTTCTTCCTTGCATTTCTTTTCTTCTTTTAACCTGACAATCAACCTGGCTGAAATTTAACAAGTACAAGTGGACCATCCTAAAAATCGCTTCTAGACAGAAAAACCGTGTTGGCTTTCCCCTTTGAAAAGGAAGTCGGGATCCAAAAATTCTATCCCAGAATCAATAGTTTGGAGTTTGAATCTTCACTTGTTCCTTTATACTTGGTGGTGAACACTTGAACCACATAGGAGCAATTTGTAAACTCCAGAATCAGCTGTCTGAAAATACAAGCTCTGTTAATTTTCTGAACATTGTAAAATTAGGACTGCATTAAACCCTCTTACCCAGTAATTTTCAGTTTTAAAAGCACCCAAGAAGGGGATAAAATGTTTTACTGTAGATGAGGTGTCATGGTGCTGCACTGTGATGCAACAGCTGAGTGAAAAAAACAGCAGCAGTAAAAAAAGAACTCTTTCTCAAAAAATATGTTCAACAGACTAAAAGAAACCCTCATCTTCCAACTACATGAATCAATAATAGATGCAATGACTTCAGCCATCTTAAGCATTTGCTCCTAAGGAAGGAAGTGTTATTCAGGAAGCAAAGCAGCTTTGGAGATGGACTTGAATCAAGCAACTGCAGTGTACCCTGAAAACAGGCAGGAGGAAATCCCCAGCCTTCGACATAAACATCTGTGGCTACCAGGTCTTGGCCTCCAATTTATTCTTATGCAATATATTCTTTGTTTCCTTTCAAACATTTTAAAAGCATGTTTGTTATTTGTGACTATAAAAACCCTTGCTAAATATTTATTTTAAGAAATCATCAGGGGACATGTCAAGTCCTACCAGCAAGTGTGACAGCCATACCCTTAGCTGGATGGATGCTTCCTTGCAGTAGTATTTGCCTTTTCTGCCCCGACAGCACAGCACCTCAGCTCCAAGTTGCTCAAGAAAACCTGGGATGGGTTCCTGCCAAGCCAGCCTGCCAGTGCTCCGTGTACAGTTGTTCCAAACCCAGTGCTGTGCTGGATCTGGGGGACTGTGCAGCTGCTGCTCTTCCCCCAGGATGGGTGCAGAACGGAGAGACACAGCCCGCACGGGACCAGATGTCCATGGCAGTCACAAGGCCAGATATGCAAGCCTCATGCGTCAGCCGTCTGCAAAATTGAACTATGCATATGAAATGTACTTTTAAAAACATGCTTAAGCTACAGAAGCTTAAACATTAGCAAATATATCCCCACAGAGCAAAGCCTGTGTTTAAATCCTTCCTCACATGGGAGGTCTCTCTGAGGCTGCTCGCCCCAGATTAGGAATCCCAGAGTCCTGTTGTCACAGGTGACCACATCAGATGCTCAGTTACAGACTTAATTTCCATCCCAGCAACTAGCCAAGTTTGCCCTCCCTCCCACTGCTTGGAGGCTTTTCCAAGTTTCCAGACTAAGGGCCAGCTCAAACTCATTTGTTCTCACGCTATAGTTACTAAATTGCTTTAATTGCCTTTCCTATCTCATGATATGCCTTCCTGTTTTCCTTTCCACTCAAATTCTGTAAGTCTCTGCTCAGACAAAAGGCTCTCTGCTCTCCTGCTCACACAAACAGCCCTCTTGGGCACTCACTCCTGTCCAAATTCTTCACTCTGGAATGGCATTTATACTTCTTTATAGAAACCAGGCAAATTATTTTCCTAGAAGGCGAGTTATTTATTGGCTCTGAACCAAATTGCTCTTGGTGAGCTCTTTGGTACCTGCTGATGGAAGACCTAGCTGAACCTCTTTCATCTGCTGGGAAGGAACATAGAAGATCCTCCTTTAAACTACAGTCTGTGTACTGTATTATTTATCAGTTCCCTCCTTTGCCTACAGCAGATTTTCTTCACCAACATCACAAAAAAGTCTGAGCATTTTCCTACTACTATTCATTAATTTGCACCAAAATGACAGGGTATCATAGATCTGACTGGTGCATTGACACCTGTTTGATAAACTTCTAATTTCCTGGTATAGATTCATACATTGGAGACAGGAAAAAGTTGCATATTTGGCTGTTTAATTTTAAAATAAATTTGCACATGTATCTCAAGCTGTGCAAATACAGGTATAAGGACAGACGTTTCAAGTTGCAGATATTTTGTACTTCACTACTGCTGAAAGTATTTCCAGGAGGACAATATGCCATAAACTCTATTGTGTTAGACTTACTCATTTATTTACTTCAATGAATTACTAAATGATTTCAGCATACATTGAAGCATTGGCAGTACACAGTGTGCAAGCTACATTAGAAGATTAGTCATGTCATATTAGGGGAAACTGTAGTAATCAATGTTAGTTGATAATATTTTAATGGATGCCATCTGTTTTGGGTTGAAAAGATCACTGTGTCCTGCAAACACACAGGCCTGTGCATCCTCCTGTGAAGCCCCATGAAACCAGGGCAGAAGAGGCAGGGGTCAGGTCAGCTGTTTGCCCGCCACTGACCACTTTCTCCCAGTCCCTGGTCTAGGCCAGGCAGCACACTGCTTACAAAGAAGGAAATAAAAGAGCTTTCTCCAGTGCATGTTACATTCCTGTCCACACAGCTCTGGAAGTGGTCTGAGCAGTACTGCGTCTTTCAAGTACTCAACAGCATTAGAGATTCCTTGGGGATTTCTATGATGTACCCACAATGGTAAAATACACCCTTGCCCCAGACCCCCATGGATGGACAGTGGGATGGGGACCAGGACAAAGGGGACAGGTAGACCTGGCTGGCCCTCTGACTCAGTGGAGCAGCAGTGAGAAGGAATGATGCCAGGAAAGGAGCATCAAGAGCTGTGGGTCACATCTCGGAGTGGTGGGGACAATGAGACAGGGAGTTTGGAGTTCCCCAGATGAAACTGTCTCTCCTGACTTCCAAATGTCAGGACACATACACATCCAATGTTCTCCCATGGGATTGCACCTCAGCTTGTAGAGGCATGCTGAAGAATGGGAAAAAACTCTTGAAGGGGAATAATCAAGTGTAGACGCAACTCCAGCATTCAGGCCAGCATTTTCATATCAGTTCCCTTTCTTGTTTCCTCTTTGTGGAAAATGAGCAACCTGAATTGGATCACAAAACATAAAAGGATTGCCAAGCACTTGTACTATGGACTCTGCTGATTACTGAGTGCCACTGACAGTCTGCTTGGAAATTAGACTGGACTCTGCAGTCATTAATCACCAATATTTACAGTGCGACAGTTTAACTAAGATGTTGACTTCCAAATTGACCCACTTGGTATAATTTATAGTTGGCAAAGCTCTGACAAAGTGTGTGTTACTCTGGGAAGTCATGTTTCATTTGTCATAAGCATTTACTGGATCTTCTTTAACCAGTATCTTTGCATTTTCTAGATGGCTCCTGAGAATGAGAACAAGAGCATAACGAGGAAATTAGAATCTCAATATTAAAATAACCCCTTGGCCTCAATCAATTAACCAACAATAGAACCGGGCTATTATTTTTCTGAAATGGACTGCTTTCAGAGACTGAGAGAGCACAGGGTGAAACATGGCCCTACTGGGAAAAACCCCAAAACAACAACTTCTACCATACCAGCAACTAAAATCATCCCACCAAAGAGGCTGTATGGCATCCCTCAGGAATGGCCTTGACTTGGAAAGCCCACAGACCCAGCTGTAAAATCTCAAGGGAAGCTTGGGGTCCTTCCACCTCTTCCAGAAAAAAAAATCTGTGAACACATGAGCTTTACATACAGAAGCAAAACCAACATTCAATTGGCCAAATCACTCTAGCTGTAGGGAGAGGATAATATTACAGATAGGCAGGCACTATATATTTTCCATTGGGAAAAATTCTTGAAGTTAGAAGATTAATCTGGTCTCTCAACACATTCATTAGTTAAATTGCAAAGCAAGCTCGTTACATAACCAACCCGAGGACAATTACATTTATTTCATCAAGGTTCACAGTACAGATGGATTGCTGACCAAGATAGCATGAGTACCTTCTGCAGGGTGAAAGCTCTCTGATCTATTTGAAAAACCAGCCCTGTGCCCTACCCGAGTTTTCCGATTATTTGTGTCTTTTTGGAAATATACATTTATGCAGGTCCTCTCAGAGGTCTCTCCAGCATGAAGAGAGGAGCCTAGGAAAGCTGGGATTAATTCTCTAGAAGTGGGCAAATCAAGGCACAGAAATTAAGTGACTTGATCCTAATTATCAAAGAAGTCTCTGGCATAAAGAGCATCTCACTAGTTCTCCCATACTTTGATAGACACGGTAAAGGAAATGTTTTAAGGTGGAGTGAAATTTCTGTACTTTAAGCATGTACAAATACATAGTGTGCTCAATCCACTCTTGAATTAATTTTTACATGTAGGTTTATATCTGAAGAGTTCAATATTTGTTGAAAGATGGAAGTCATCTTGTCTGACTCCTTGCATGCTGCACATACCCTGCTCTGTCCCTTTGTGGAACCCACTGCCTGGGTTTAACCCTATAATGAATCTTTCTAGGAAGGCAGTCCACTCTGGTCTGAAGAACCAAAAGGTGGGGAGTCCACTGGTCCCTTTGGCATCTTATTCTGGGAATTATTTGTGCATACATGTAAAAACACATGGATAATTTTTTGCTAATTTGATGACACTACCTCAGATTATTGTCATCAATTCATGCTATGCATTTCCTGGGAAGATGAAGGAACTGGCATCTGTAGCTTGTACCTCTACATGTGTTATACTTGTACTAACAACCTCATCTATTTTTCATATGGAACAAAAAGGCTGTGGTAGAAACCTGCCAATATAGCAGGTGTATTAGTTAGCCCTCATGTAAGTTTTTTGCTATTCCCTGCATTCTCATCCAATTTAAAATACTCATAAAATGCTGCCTGTAATGGGATTGATCTTACTGCATGAGTCTCTCCATATGCATACATCTGATAAACACAGACAAAATCAGACCTTTGCTCAAGTACTCAAGGAACACACCAGATACTTTGCCCTCCCACTGAGCTATGATTACATTCTAAGGTTGTCCATTAAGGTCTTTAATGTCTTTCCAAAGTCTCTATTTTTTCCTGAAGCTGTCACCCCCATATGGTACACGTTCCCAGGTTTATAATTTTACACTTGACCATGTTAAAGCAAACTTTTTCAGTCTGAAGCCCACTTTTGAGGCAACTCAGAGTCCCTTTTCTCTAGTGCCATGCATAGTAGTACATAGTAGCATTTGTCCTGCAAGACTAAGTAGTGAACATTGCCAGAAGAGGTCTCAGTCCTGATCTGGCTATGGAATCTCACAAAAAGAATTTTCTTTAGAGTGATTTTGCAACAACTCCTTTGGTCCACCACCCCTTAGCCACCTGACACGTTCTTAAACAAGAATGCAAAATGCTACATTTCTGATCAAATTATGGTAGGATATCAAACTGAAGACTTTCAGTTTCCATTAGGTCTATCGTTACTTTTTTAACCAACTGGGTAGTCTTATATTAAGGAAGAAAGCCAAGCTTACCTGAGAAGACCTGAATTCAGTGAAAACATCATTTGCCATTAACAATAGTCCTGTTCTTTATACTTGAATTCCCATATCAGCTTCTCTATTATTTTGCTGGAAGTGAGGTCAGGCTGACTGCCATGCTGTTATCAGAATTTTCCTGTTTGTGCCATTGGGGCACTGGCAAAAGAAAAAGTGAGCACACTTTCAGTCTTGGCAGATTGCTCCAATGTTCCCAAATTTATCAAAAGCTCTTATCGGTGGGCCAGAACATTTTTCAGCCAATTTAAGAAAAAAAAAAAAATAGGATGCATAGCTGCTCACAAACCAGGGGCTACTGCCTTAAAGCTAATTCCTCAAAGTAGGAGTTGTCTAACATTCTTTTAGCGGCAGATGTGCTGGAAAAGAATTCATCCTCCTCATGTGGTATATACAAACCATATTCTTTCTTTCAAAACATAAAACAGAAACATTTTCTGAACATTTCAGCCGTCTATACATTTCTTATTAACAGTTTCAGTACCTACAACCCTTGCTTGGCCCACATCATTGCTACTTTTTTTTTCCTTATGTAAATTTAAAAGTCCTTCAGAACACCATTTGCTTGCCAAGACTAGATTTTGGTTTAAGTGTTACTAGTAATTTCCATACTTAATAACATATTTATAAATATCAATGGATATTTATCTCCCTTTTATAGCCTATTTTTCCACTACACTGCTACACGGTTTATTTAAATATGTAAGTACTGTGTGCTAGCATGCCCACACAAGTGTCTGTAGATGTGTATACCTATGCAGTCCTGTATATACATAAATGTGGACAAATTGACACCTGTTTAAACACATGCAAACAGAACAATAAGTCCATTTCTACCTTCTGTATTTTGCCATACATGTTGTCTTAACAATGTTTCGCCTATTTAGTAAGCTCTTGAAAAACTTTCAGTTTTGTTCATGCCTCTGCTTATTCAGTTTTATTAAAGGCAGTCCTTAGCTTTGGGAAATTGGCCTTTTCTAATTAGCATGTGTGAATATTATGATTTGGGACTATATTCTTTTCAAGCATTTTAGATGTAACCAGGTCATGATCAGTTTTTCCTGAGAAAACATTTGATTTCCAGTCTAGTGGATCAATTAACCTTTATCTATCAGGCTACCTAAAAGGAGAATTCTTCCACTCTAGGTCTAACAACTTTTTTTTTGCAGAACAATCATCCAGTATTAAAAGGTATTCTATTGATATTTAACCAGTACCTAAACGAAATCTTCAGCAGGTGTGCCAAATAAAGTTGCATTATTACATAGTTGCCTCCCCACACGCTCTAGTAGCTCCAGATGTCTACAGATTCATTTCAGTGATTTATAATGCTACCTCTGCCCACCTCTGCTCACTGCTGAACATTGATAATCAACACATTTATTGTGCTGCACTTCCTAAGATCCTGCCCTTCCCTGTTCTGAGGCAGATCTATGTCACCAGGTTATAGACAGAGTCATTGCCCTCACACAATTTCTTTTGCCACCCTTGGTCTGTTTAAACAACTTATACAATATTCTAACAGATTGAGCCCTCTAGCACAGTAACCTGACGAGACAATTAAGTTGAATCTATCTTGATAATTAATAAATTCTAGTTGCTCTTACTTATTACCCAGAGTCCCAGCTTCAGCATATAAGCATTTCCAAATGCAGTTCTCTTTGGATCCTCTACCATGCTGATTTAATTTGTTCCTGACAAGGAAAATCTGAACCACATTTACTTTCTTAACCCCCTTCTGCATGCAGTTGCTTTAAATACAGTTGTGGCAGTTCCCAAGAGACAGAATGTTTTGTCCCAGCCACACCTATTCAATCTCTCCATCTTTTAGTACTGTATATATTACAAGCCAGTACAGGGTTTAGCTCCATGGTATGTAGTCAGTCCAAAACCAACATGGATATTTTGTGCTGACCTGTGGAATGCTGACGCGGGCTGGCTGGAATACAATCTGTGCAGCACTGTTTAAAAAATGGCACTCAGCATCATTCTTTCTGCATCAGTGTCATGTTTTTGCAGGTGGCCTTTCAAAATAATTCAGCAAGTAAAATTTTTAATATCAGTGTAAGTACTCCACGTAGGCCACACAGACACAGTTTATCAAGGAACTGCAGTCTTCTGCAATACTTGCAACACCTTGCAGCCAAAAGGCTCAGTGCTGGCTTGAGCCAGTCATGGAAACTCTCTGAAGAGACCCAGATGTGTTCCACAGGAGAAAAACATGCCTTAAGAGCTGCACATGTCTCACAGTTACCCACTTCTAACTGTCTTTTTTTCCACACAGCGCAAACTAGAACGTTCTGCAGAAACCTTCTGGGAACAGGCAGGGGCCCACAGACCTCTTGGATCAGTCTGGTTACTGCACTGGTACCTGCCTTCTCTTAAGAGGACAAAACTTAGCACTGAACCCTGGATTCTCCCTTGAAGAGTTTGAAGCCTGTCCAGTCCAGCTAAAAAAAAGAGGGTGTGCTTTACAAAGCATGTCGCTTCCATCAATACAACAAGAAGATATAAATTGCAAAGATATAAATTTGAGTCAGGATGCTATGGGCACTATGGGCACTCTGCCCTTACCTTGGAAGGTAAGGGATCTTCTCTGTATCAGGAAAAGTTGTGTCTTTTACTGGACTAATTGGAGCAATTGGAGGAATGGTGTGCCTTCAGGAATGCAAGTGCTCCTTTGATCACTCACACTGCACGTTCTAGTATATCCACACAGCAAACCATGAAAGGTAGCTGCTGGCAAAGAGCACACAGAAAGGGGCCACCTCAAAGGCAGTGAGAATTTTTCAACCCACTGGTTCCTGAGCAGTCCAGCACGTTCAATCTGAACACGTTGTTGCCTGGAGATTGTGGCACTGTGTCCCCAAGCAAGCTCAGCAAACAGGGAATAGTGCACATCTTGCAGATCACCTCTCTTTCACTGAGTTGAGCATCAGTCTAAGCACACTCCTCTCACATGCAAACTGCTACACTGCTAATTTATTTACTGAAAGGAGAGTGCAATGCAAACAGTATACATTACACCAGAAACAAAAGTTGTGAGGAACGTGGCCACACAGGACACACAGGCCAATGAAGAGTATAGCATATTATACACGTACAGAGAACTTTGTTAGCAATGCCTGTTGCAAACTGAGAGGGTGATAATTGAAGGTCTTTAAATGTAACCTAAAACTCAAATGAGCAAGTGCTACTCTGTCCTTTACTGTTCTACTTACAAAGTCAAAGGCCTGAAAATAGTGGATAGAGGAGCAACTGGGTTGCTGACCTTTCCTGTCTAGAGCCTCCCATGACGCAGAAAATGCATTTTAAGCAGCTCATGTAATGGTGCTTGTGTACCTGTCAGTCCCAAGAACCCAAAATGACTTTTGGATTTGAGGAACAATTTCAACCACTTCTGAGAGATGACAGAGGCTTTCAACAGCAATTAAACAAGTTTGGTGAAAGCAGGTAAGCTTTCACATGGAGATGAAAGACTGATAGCATTACACTGGGAGAAAACTCTCTCTGAGAATGTCTTATTGAAATGCAGAGCACTTGCTCCTAGAATGGTAAAGTGGTCTTAAATATCCAAAAAGCAGGAAAGTGTCCTTCTGAAGCTCACAGCTTCACAGTATTGAATCTGAATAAGATTCCTTGACTTTGGTAGTCATCTGTGTGTTTAACTATTGTTGTTTTCTATACTGTGTATTCAGATGATGTATATTTTTGAAAACCATAACAAATGAATATGTAACAGTGTAACACATTATATATAAAGCATACATATATAAAATTCAACAGAAGATTGAATGACATTTCAGCAGTTCATAAAAGAAATAGTAGTACTAGTATTGAATAGTAGTAGTAGTATTGAATTTGTTTGTGGTCTATAATGTGAATGCTTAGTATAATTTCAAATTATATTAGTATCATTTCAAATATCATTTCTCCTTGAGAAAACATTTGTTTTTATACATTGGAAACACTTTAGAAGTGGCAACTCCAACAAAGCTATTTAAAAGAAGTTCAGAAGTCCATTTAGCTGACTTATTAGCTCAGGTCAGAGCACGGTGTTAATAACACCAAGGCTGTGGGTTTGATACCTGCGTGGGCCATCCACTTAAGGGTTGGACTTGATAATCCTTGTGTGTCCCTTCCAACCTGTGATTCTAGACATCTCCTGTTATTGGGTCATTGTTGTGGTGCACTTACCCTTTCAGTGTATTCTGGTCTGCAGCAAAACCACAGAAAGTTCTTAAAAAAAATAGAGAAAATAGGAATTATTTCCTAACTCGTTACAAAACTATAGACTCAGCTTTCAGTGTCTGGTGATGTTTTGAATATTTTGTGTGATTTTTTCTAGCGTAATTATTTCTGAAGAATATCTATTGAGTGTGCTGAACTTCTGAAAATGTGAAAATCGAGGTCTAACCCAGGCATACAAAGCAGAAGTTTTTGAAAAAGCACTTGTACCACAGCTCATCTATTGAAATCTCTGTTGATAATGTTGATGATGAGACATTTGCTGTTGTAGTTTTAGGCCTCTGAAGACCACATTTGCTGAAATATTCCAGATGTAGGACAGCAAGGGCATCAAACTATTCCTATGTGTGATATGATGGCAGGAGTTGAACCCAAACCTCCACAGGGCAATGATGACATACCTGTGCTTCCTGCTACGGACCTCTCGTGCTGCTTTGCTCGGAGCTAGTGCTGACACTGTACATTGGATGAGAGACTACTAAGGGTAAATGAAGGACATTACTATTATCTTTCAAAGGCTTCAGACTGAAGCAGTTGTTCAGAGCATCCCTGGTGCTGACAGAACAAGTCTATATTCATGCCCTGCGGACAAAATCGCCATGCCTATTTAGATTTGCACCACGTTCACAGAGTTCCCTGGAAGATCTGTTCACTTTGTATGTGGGGAAATGGATCAGAAAATACTGACAATTTTCAAAATGCTTGCTTTGAATTTCAATGTCTCCTTCTCGTACTGGCTAACAGTGAGCTACTGTTGGTACACACTAAGTCCCTCACACTGCACGTAAAGTAAGCTGACTTGACGAGTGTGTAGAGACTGCAAACTCCCTTGCCTACCCCTCCCTTCCCAAAACACCAGCAATGGACCATTATCTTTGATTTTGACATCTGAAGAGAGAATGCAAATGCCAGGAAGGAAGTTTTCAGACTCTGTAAAAAATACTCTCTAAAAGACCTTCCAAAGGGACTATTACAACAGGATACAGTAAAGAAAACAGGAGAAGAATTTGAGGGGGAGATGCTCACACTATAAATGAAAAATACTTCTGAGAATAAACACAAACAAAAGCACATCCAAACTCACCTCTGCTTAACAGAAAATTACTGAATTTTCTGCTGAAAATAGACTCAGTACATTAGTCAAATACTTGAATATGTCTAATTTATACCTTTCGGACTGTGCAGTGTAGTACAAGGAAGATGAAAGTACACTCAGAATTGATGTTGGGGCTGCCCCCCCCAGACCACCAAGGCAGAAGGTGAAATCCAGAGGTTACAAGATGAGTACTAGGATACAAATTCACTGAAAATTTTCCTTTATATCACCAGGGTATCTACTCAAGGATCAGGAAAAATTATCTCTAAGGTCACTGAACTGAAGATTAGGAAACGCCAGCCTTTCTGAGCATCTTGGTAATAGATGGCCACTATAAAAATTGCCATTACTTATTATGTTTTGGGGACAGTTACTAGATTAGGGCTATCTATACTCTACACTATGACAACATGCGATGTAATAGCCTTACCCTAATTGCAGCCCTTCTCTGCCAGTTTCTCCCACTAAAAACTGTCAGAGTAGACTGTGCTGTGCAAACCACACAGACAGTCTGCACATCAAAGACTTTGCAAGCTAAGCAGCTGAGATCAGGAGACTAGATCTGCACAACAAATTCCAGAACAACTCAACATTACATAGATCCGTACAGGACTTTGTGCACGACATGAAAGACATTCTTAAGAGATGAACTTTCAAAAAAGATAGGGGATGGTGACTTACTGAAAAAAGGTTAAAAGTTCTGAACAGTTGCGAAGCGTGGCTGACTTTCAAAAAATTCCTGAGCAGCTGAGAAGCTGTCTTAGGAAAGAACAGGACAGAGCACAGCGAGGCAGCAGCACTGACTTGGCTTATGGCTTCTGCTGTGTTATCAAGCAGCAGGTTTTTGTCAGAATGTTTTCCAGGCCTAAGGACTTTATGAAAAAGCCTGAGCAGACTCTTAGTGGTCTACATGAGAACATGCAGTTTCACTACAAAATAAAATTTCGCTGGTTTGAACTGAAATTGCAATGAATGATCATGGAGGAGTAAATTAAAGGAAAAGTATTAAACTTACAGCTGAAGTGATGCTGCAGTCTGAAAGGAAAAACGTAGAGCATCCTTTGCTGGTGTTTTCATAAGCTACTGATCTGTAGGTGCTGAGCACAGGGTGCAGAGCTTGAGCTCTGCAAGGCTCTGAATGAGTGACTGGATTGCTCTGTAACCCAATCAGTCAAAAGTTATCTTGGAAAGAAAAAGGTGTCAAGACAAGGGGAAAGAGTATAGAGAAGAACAATTCTTGCAGGAGGAAATTTTCCGCATGTCTACCTTTAATTAAGAAAGTAGAAAATGTTCAGAATCACAGCTTTAAATTCATCTTCTCCCTAATTAAGAATTTATCCTTAACCCAATTTCTTAGGGAAACAAAGTTGAGGCAATCACACCTTTGTCTGTCTGTGTCTGTCTACATGTCCTCCCTCTATATCTTCAGAGTCCTGTGGCCTTTCCACTACCTTAACTTTGACAAAGGATAGTGATTTTAAATATATTATGTGCCCATAGATGTAAAGAAAATAAAGTAGAGTAACAGAGGAAAGAAACCCCACTAAGCATTCATATGGAGAGAAAGACTGAAGCATAAGTACACTGAGGGATCAACAAAAAGGCTTGAAATTCCTGAATGTCTCATGGGAAACACTTCAATTAAACTTACACCTTTCTAAACATCAGGAAATACAGCTACTAAATAAAAAACTGTAAGATACTCGGCTGCACTGGCTCAGCTGCGCACCCAGCAACTCCAGCAAGCAAACCCATTACTACAATTGGAAAATACCTGTATTTCGTCGGATGGAAAGCGCTGCAAACAGGCTCTTGGTGAATAATCTAGGCAAGAAAAATGTCAAGGAAGCCGTTTCCAATTAGCAGTCCTCACCAAAAGAAAGTTTCCCCTCTACCCCCCTCCAGGGCAGCATTTTCGGGAGCCCATGGGAAGGGGCCCTGGGTGGCCGGGGGCGCACAGGGCTGGGGCTGCCGTGCGGGGAGGGCTCCCTCGCTCAAGGGGAAGCGCAGTCGCCAACCCAAGAACAACAAAACAGCATTACACTTAATCCACTGCCATCTGGCTTCATTTTGACAATCCACAAAATCAGACACAACATTCTTCCACAAAATCCCTGAAAAACAGCACAGAACTAGTGTCAAACCCAGTGTCCCTTCCCCCCCCCACCCCAGGCCCTCTGAGGGCTTGGAAGAGAGGTTTCTCATAAAATGAAGAGCGATTCCCCCAAGTGACATTTCTGCAGGAGCGTTCAAGCTGCAGATGTTTCCACTGTGGAAGGAGAGTTTGTATAATGCAGCACTGCTTGTCATGTTTATGGCGGTAGGGAGGGGGAAGGGGGTGAGAAACAGCAAGCAGGAGAGGCTGCAAGCAGTGGTGTTGATCCATAGGCGATGAACTGCCTGAGGCTATCAGCTCCGTGTGTTTGCTCAGCTCTTGACCTGACCAAGGGAGAACAAGAACCATCCATCTTCCCCGGCAGAAACCAAGCAGCTGTTCCTGAAAGGACAAGGCAAACCACACAGCCTTTAAGCTAGCTGGGAACACAGTATCTCTGCAACACAGCAAGACAAGTCCCATTATTCTTATTCTTGTTATTTCAAAAAGGTGTTGCAGGAAGCCTTGATTTGCAACATTTGCATTGTTACTGAGGCATTAAGGCAGTGTGTACGGCCTCCTAACTGAGCTCAGATATCGCCTCGTAGCCTGCGGCTTTCAAAACTTCTTAATGGAGGTGTTTCTTGCCACAACAGAAGGCAGAAACACAAACCAAAACATTGAAATAATGCCTGTTTCATGCTGAATTGTGTTCCCAAATGCTGAATTGTATTGACAAACAGTGATTATCCACAGAAAACCAGTTGCTAAGAACTGAACCGTGTTTTTATTGACACCTTATGACTTAGGGCTGCAACTCAACTGTTGGGCCTCTCATGCCCTTTCAGAGAATCAAATGCTGAGGATGCCCGTCCTCCATCATGACATGGACCTTCTGTAGCTCCTGGGACATTGCTACCAACTCTGTGTTGATATCTCGGGTATTCTGGGGTCTCTCATCTAACGCTAGATGCCTGAAAACTCATGCAGATACCTGAATTTAAGAGTTACCCCATAAAGGCTATGTCCTCCCTTAGAGCATCCTCCTGTAGTTCATGTTGTGATACATCTGCTTGCATTTTCTGGTACCTATGATAGGAGCAAGCATGTGTGCCTTCTCAGTTGCCAAAATTAGTGGACTAGCAAGCAAAGCATCCACTCACTAAAAGAGTTAATTCGCTAATGATACTTTGCTGAGTTCCCATATAAAAGCTGTCAGGACAGAAGACAAGGCAGACTCCATTTGCACATCTGTCTTAGGGCTGAAGACCACAGGAATGTCCCCAGGCATGGCCTTTGCTCTGTTTCTTAGCATGGCTGAGCATCCTGTCTTTCAGAAAGCACATTACTGACAGCAGCATTGATATTAACAGGCACATCTCTGTGGAGTGCTGCATGTGCACATGCATTAATCAGGAATCTTTCTTAATGTTCGAGATTGTGCCAGGGAACAGCCTTGTCAGGCCTTCACACAGGGATTAGAAGATTTGAGGGTAAATGGAAAGAGGAAGTTCCCTGAGCAACAGCAGTGTCACCTGCAAGGGACGTGCAATGTCATTAAAGTTTATCCTATTGAAATTCCCAGATGTTTCCAGTTGTAGCATACAAAAACCCACATTCATATCACAGCCTGAGAGGAGGAAATGGCACACTTGTGCTAAATACTGGGGAATTGTCTTTACAGCACAGACAGTATCTGCATGAGCTTCAGCATTGCAGATAGAAAAGCTATGTGATCACACACCAGCAGCTCAAGCAAGTACACACCTGGAAAGAGGGGAAGGGAGAACATAATCTCCTGTAAAACCAGAATTGTAAGTAATACAAAATAAATACTTATACTGATGAAGGCAGTAAAGGAACAACAAGAAAATAAGAAATTTGTATCCCTAACACTAAAAAAAAAAAAAAAAACCAAAACAAAAAGCAAAAAAACTTGCTTATGACTCAGACTAAAAGAACTGAGGAACCTGCACTATGATGAATAATACTGATCCATGATTTCTAATGCTAACAGATTTTTGTTGCTGTTTACTTATAGCTGCACATATAGCTATACTTATATGTAGTTTGTATGCTGTTTACTTATAGCTAAACATATAGCTATAGTCATAGCTCATAGCTTTACATACAGGTATATATTTTGTGAAACAGTTTATTTAGCATGTTCACTTTGTGTCTTTGATCATTTCAAGCTTCTGTCACTTCTCACAATGTTCATCCTCTGACGATGCTACAGGAGCACAACGGATGGAAGGTTACAAGTGCAGCTCCACAGCCAACAAAACTCTAAAAGGACAGTGGAATGAGAATTGCAGGTTTTTACTGATAGCAGCAGACTCCAGGTTAGAGTTCCTTTTTGCACAGATGTGCCTGGTACCTCCCTGCCTCTCTCCGTCCTTTAAGTCCTTCCTGTACACCATGACTAAGCAGTCACTCACCTTAGAGGTAGGTGGAGTTCCTGATGGCATTACTAAGGTTTTTCTCAGAGACTGAGAGCAAACACATATAAGGACAGGATGATGGAATTGCTGGATTTTTAAAGGGTATTTCTGTTTGTTTTTTTGATAAAATAAACTCCATTTTGTTCTGCTTTCATACAAGGTCTGTTCAAATCTTCATAGTGATCACAAAAGGATTTGACTTGGCTTTTTGCCAAAGCTATGTTCTCTGTATAATCAAGTGAGAGATCTGCTTGTCAAATGTTTACAGGGCCTTATTCTACATGAGAGCAGAAAAGTTCTGCACCATCCATTCCAAAGAAGTCCCTTTTTCTACTCCAAGAGGTTATGAAGACTTAAAAAAACCAAGTTCACATCCTCTTATGCTCATATAGCAACACCTGGGGCAGCAGCTACCTGTTCAACATCACTGTTAAAATGAAAACAGCAGAAATCTGACAATCTTTCATATGCCTGCAGTGGGAAGGAACTGTTTTCTCTACGTATTTTTGAGTAACTTAACTGTATCTGTTGAGAAAATTAAGGCTGAAAATGACAACAATTCAATAACTTTTTAAAATAGAAAAAAATGCTTACCCCTGAAGCATGCCCCTCTATATTCAGGTCACCACTATATGATTTATTTACACCTCTCCTTCGTCTTATTAAACATACACAGTTATGAGTTTCCCTGTGCCACTGGTATTATCACAAGCCTAAAATTGGTTTGTAACAG
Organism: Haemorhous mexicanus; assembly: GCF_027477595.1. Lineage (NCBI taxonomy): Eukaryota > Metazoa > Chordata > Aves > Passeriformes > Fringillidae > Haemorhous > Haemorhous mexicanus. The sequence continues at coordinate 50,458,629 of NC_082344.1, read as the reverse complement.
GGGTTAGAATGACACTCTGGAGTTACTAAACTTAGATATTCAGAACCAGGTACTTTGAGTACATCCTGCTTCCCATTCCTCTTGCTCTTCTCTGCCTTCTCATTTACTGAACTAGAGCTTCTCCAGGCAATTTAAACCAATAATTATTTTCAGTTGATGTTAACTGATACCTGACAGGAGTTTGCAGCATTAATCATGCCCAAATCTATATAATTTCAAAATTGTCTCTCTGTACCCTAACTTCATTCCTTTACTGGGGTACTGTCAGAATATTCAGTGAAAAGAGGGGCTTTGTTCTAAAGATGTTTCTTTTGCTTAAGGATTATCATTCCCTGTATTGCAAATTGGCAATATTCATGGAAATCTTTGCTGAGAGAGGGTATCCTGCAGCAATTAAGGTGTCTCACAAAGCTGCATAAAACATTTGAGGAAAATTGAGTTAAAATTGTGAAGGACTGAAATAGTCATCTCTTGTCATCTGCTACACAGGATATATGCTATTTTAATTTGCTTCAATGCCTGTAATCTCTCTATGTACAGCAGTTTAAAGCTTTGCTCTGTTTTAAAATAGAAAGGTAAAGCTTTTTGTCACACTTCATTTACTGGCCAGCTGGAACTGCACTGCCTGTTCCTGCTCATTTATGAGAGTTCAGAGCTGAGTGTTGTGGGCAGCACCCCAGTTTAGCTTCTCTAGGAAAAAAAAAAAAAATTGACAGGAAACAAGGGGAAAATTGACTATAAAGGTCTTCCTTAAAAGGCAAGAGAGGTCTTATGAACGAGAACTGCACTCCTTAACTCCATCTCACAAATAACATTCTCAAGGCCAAAATCACTCATTCAGAAAGGATCTCAGAGACCAACCAGAATATGCTGCATGGCCTCACAGCGTCTGCCATTGCAGACTCAAAACCTGTGCCAAAATATTAGAATGCAATTGTAGGTCACAGCACAACAGTTGTGGAAAAGGAAAGTGCGTAACAGCAGAAAATAAATCACAGCTAATTGAAACATCATTTTAGAAACTATTGTGGCTCTCATATTAAAATTATTGTTGCTCTTCTTCAATGGAAAGTTTTTTTTTTTCATTTTAAAAGAGTACACTTTCACAGTGCTTTATACTGTGCTGTGTTATTTTATCATCTGTTTGTTTCATCTTCCTTCCACCACTCTCTTTCAGCCACTTCACAGAGTGCTAGCTCAACACCAACAGTGAATTGAGTGGATATTAAATGTTTCTGTCAGATTATCATTAGCATTGTCAAAATCCTGTTCAAAATAGTCCCTCCCAACCCCCTCCAGGTTTCTAACCCAAAGCCTTAGCAGTAGGTGGCTGCTTTTTGGCTCATTTGTCAGTCATAATAATATCTTAGCAGACACGCTTATCTGGATAGCAATTTCAATTGCCAACTTTCTGCTTTAGCTTTTTTTACCCTTCTCTCTCAGACCATGGGAAGACTCATTCTAGTTTGATGTATGTAACAACCTCTTTTAAAAAACAAAAGATTCTCCTCAGGTCTTTTCCAGCTTATACTGCTGTTAGCATGGCTGCAGTTGACAAAAGACGTTTCACACTCTGGACTCAGTCCTGGAGCTGCTCAAACAAGACTGCTGGCCTATGTTACTTCAACAGAGAATATACCTTCCCGTGGGAGAGGCTCAGCAGTAACCCTGTCATCCTTTCTCTCTTCCAGCTGGTTGAACTTCAGCTGTGCCTTGTTTGAACCAGGCCCAGAGGCTCTGCTCCCTGCTGCTCTCTGCATGTTGAGTTGGAGAACTACCTCCACCTCAGCAAATTGCATTGGTGAAAATGTGAGGTACGTGGGCAGCCATTTGACAAAATATTGCTGACTGTGAAATCCATGGCACCTCAAATTGTTCTAGACGAGGTATCAGAGAGAAAAAAATATACTAAACCGAAACTTCCCAATGAAAAAGCTTTTATAAAAGAGCAGGAAGTTGCTTTACATTAACCTTGTAGAGAGAGGAAGGATAGGATTTGCTACAGAGCTCTCCCATCTGCTCTGCAGCTTTGATGAGCTGGAGCACAAGTGCTCGGGCAGTGGTGTCTGCCAGTGTCCTTTTTTATCTTCGAGAGCTGCCTGGGCTGCAGTGAGTGAGGGGCATGGACAGACCCCCAAATTACCCTGGCTCTCTACAGAAGCACACTCATGCAGAATAAGAAAGACAGAGGTGACCAAACTTTCCTTCATATGACAGGGAAAATACAGTCAATGGTACATCTGTGTTGCTACCATTCTTCAGAGAAGAAAGTCTATAAAGTGACAGTTTTTTCCTCTAAGAGGTGTCTGATATGCTTCAAACCCAGTGTTTTGATTTACCTGTTCACTGCTGTCATGAAACATAACTAAAATCCTCTTCAGAATACCTTGACATGCTGAGGATAATGATTTAAAACCAAGTTACTACATGTCCAGAAGGAAAAGGAAAGTACTTGTGGAACATGTTCCACAAGCTCATAAAAATTTAGCCTTTAACAAAGATAAAATTAGAGTTAAAGTGTGACAATTACAACAGGAAAAAAAAATACAGTATCTGCTCAGATCTGGAAAACAAGAAAAAACATGTAAAAGTAGAATGAAAATCAAGAATATTTCTTTTGTCTTTCTGCAGAAAAATCCTAAAATATCTGCTACTTGAAAAGTCTGTAATTTAATAAAAGACTGGGAAGTATCCTGAAAACAGCTGCAAATTATTTATCTACCATACTCCTGCAAGGTGGTGTAGAGCAGCCTCCTTTATAAGCCCCCAGCACACAGAGCTTCAGAGAAGAGCACAAATGACTCACGGTTGTATCTTACTAATTGCATTTCAATTTTTGAAAGGGAAGGCTTGATTTTGACCTATGCATGAAAAACATCATCTTTCCCATTGGATGTTGTTTGGGGTTTTTTTGAAAACCCATATTCTAAGTCTCTAATGAAAAATGGAGATTTGATACCCTGCTGGTAGCAAAATCATTTCAGTTTGCCTGGATCTGTTAGGGTCCACGGGGAGAGAGTATTATGAGGGAAAGAGAGGACAAGACCTCTGTATAGACACAAAAAAGGCAGCAGAGTTCTGGCGGAGGCAGCGATACTTCATGAGTTAAATCAGCTGGAAGTTGCAGGCTAAACAGCCCAACCCCACCACTCGAAAGGGACCTGCATTTCAACTCCATGTCCAAACCTCCAGCTGCATCACACACAGAGGCACGCTGTGAGACCAGCGGTGGAACACAGCCTGTGCTCTCTGCTCCCAACACACTCCCAAGGCAGCCAAGCAGCGGTAGGGACCAGATGTGCAAAACCTGCAGGTGGTGGGCTGTGTTTTGCACAGACCAAATGAAGGCCAGCAAGGCAGTAGAGCAGGGTTTTACATGAGAAAGTCACCAGAGCTTGTTTCAGTTTGGTCACTCTGTCCATGCTGCTCTCCAACAAGGGTGATGCAGCTCAGATATCTTTCCCTGGCTGGGGGCGACTGTGCTGTAATTTCCCTATCCCAAGGTGGCATTGCTTGGCTTTTCTCACAGCATAATCTTTGAACAACCACCACACCTAGGAGAGTCTTAATCCACCCTTGCAATAAAAGCTCCTGGGTTCTTCAGTGTCTTTGGCACCTTTACAAAGCAATGAATAAAAGCATTGGAAAACAAGGCAAACAGCAGCTGGCAAGTTCAGGAGGGAACATTGGCTATGGTTTTCAAAAGTGGAATGACCTTTCCTCCTTACTGCATTTCCTGTGAGATTCTGCCCTTTAACCTGCCACTAAATCTCAGTGTAATTACATCATTAATTTTCTCTCCCTAGCATGGCAAAACTTAGCCTAAAGTGGCTTGGATAGCAAAACCCAAATTCATTCTGCATTGCCCAAGTTAGCTCAAATGCTATTTGGGATAAGAAGAAGCCATATGCAATAGTGGAAACCGTGATAAGGTGTTACAGATTTTCCTGTAAGAGGGAGTTTATTCAGACAGCCAAGATATGAAGCTCATACTGGGGGTGGACACAACAATGAAACTAGAGAAAACATCTTAAGGACACAATTTAAAAAATGCCAGAAATCTAGAGTTGAGGTCCATTTGCAAAGGTATACACATTTTGAATCACAAAGTCAACTTGCTCCACATGAAGCATAGTAGATATCATGAAAGCCCTTTTTACCAAGTTGAATCAAAGCAGGTGGTACAACTGATCTGAAATTTGAGTGTAGGCCCTGGTGTCACTCACATTCCTTTCCCACAATGGGCAACTGGAATTTATAATTTACAATTAGCAGACTGCAGACATGTTCTCTCAATATGTTAACTCTTATCTTGATTTGTGTTGTTTATTCCTAACATTACAACTCCTTCACTAGGCTTTGTTGTGGACAAGGCTATGTACATGGCAGAACTTCCCATATGGAATGGTTTAATGCCTCTGGGATATCAGTGCAAGTGCTGTGGTTTGCAACAGATGGGGCTTGGTTAGCCAAGGAGCCAGTGACCATGGGAGTTCTCACAACTGTTTCACACAGGTCTCCTATCACCACTTGGAGGTAAAGCAGACAAGAGACATCTTCAGGGATGGAAAGAGAGGCTAGAAGAGACATGTTGGCCAAAAGACAGAAGGAACCAAGGAAAGCAGAAGGTCAACACATAATGTTCATGACTGTACCAGCCGTTCAATTTGTCAGCAGTCTTGTAAAAGCTGATTTAATTATCAGCCATGAAGTGCCCATTGATTCTCCTCTGGGTTGTGACTGACCCAATCAGTCAGGCCAACAGCCAGTGCAGACAGAACAACCTCATCTCCTTCAGCTGTTTCACCCCTACTTTCATTTTCTCCATTCACCTCCATCCCCTGAGAACAGGACATGTTGTGCAACAACACACGTATTAATGTCACCGTGTGGGCAGAGAAATATATCTACAACCTCAGCACAAAATCCTGAGCTGAAATGTCACATCAAATCCTGAAAGCAGATGTGTTTCATGTGAACCCAAGTAAGGTTCAAGTTCAGGTTGGGACTATATTCCACACAATAAAGGTGATGCATATGTCCTCAGCTCGGGATTTCCCTCTGGGTTTCTCCGCTGGTGAAACAAAGCAGCATGCTTGCTCATGCTGGTTACCATGTTGCAGTTTGTATTTCCTCCTTCAAAACCACCCTGAGACAGGCAGGAGGTGGTGAAAATGAGTCTGATGAGGGCTGAATGCACCCTTGCACAATTGCTAATTTCTGAAACAGGCTGCTGAGAAGTGCCAAGCTCATCAAGGGCACGTGGAGCAGGTGAGGGGCAATATCCTCCAAATGACCTGGGAGACAGTGTGGAGATGGGAAAACTTTAGCCCTCCTCAACTTGTTTCAGAGACAAAACTACCTTTGGCCCTTTCACAGACTCAGCTGATCTCAAATATAATGGAGGTACAGATCTGCTTCTCTCAGGGCCAAGGAGCAAAGTAGAGGGCAGTGTCTGAGCAAGTAATGAAGCAAAAATCAACTGAAACAAAGACAGGCATTTAGATGAGGAGAAGAAGAAAGAGTTGTATAAAAGCAATGACATTTTTAATGGAACAAAAAGCATATTAGCTGAAAGCCAAGTATTGGATCCAGGGAGAAGATTTGAATCATCCCCTTGGAAATGTTCCACCCTTAATAAAACATTAACTATTCATTGAGAGAGAACACACGTGTGTGCATGAATCAGTAGCCTGGCGGGTCTTCTTGTGAGAGGTTAGACTTCCTGAGCACCAGTCACTCTTCTAGTAAATGTTAATTGTTTATCCAAAGTGGAATAACTTCAAAAGGAGAGGCTGAGGTCCTCCTGACTGCCTCCACCTTGGGCAAGGTAGTGATAGAAGAAGTGGACCAATTCCTTAACTGCTCCACCATTCAGTAAAGGTGACTCTCAAAACCCTCTTAATTTGTTTCCCAAAAAACAGAAATATTTTGGGGTTTGGTCAGAAAAAAACCCAGAAACCAGAATCCCTCTCAGTACCATCTGACTTGGATTTAGCCTTGCATTTTTTCAGCTGCAGAGCAGCCCCAGTGTCGACCCAGCAGAAAGAGCCCTTTCCAGGCCCAACTCTCACTGTCACCCCCAGCCTTGTAACTGCAACCACAGACCTGCCAGAAGATTTGTGCTCTTATTCAAAAATAAGCTGACTAGATACCACACAGAGGCAATGTGATTTCTACATGCACTGCCAAAAGCAGCCCCTCTGACAGTAGCCAGGAATGGTTCCTCTGTAACAGCCAGCCACCTGTCTTGGGCTTTGCTATGTTCAAGAACAGTAGTAAGGCTGTTTTAATTAAACAATATTTAAAACCATAAATCAGCTAGTCTCGCTTGCCTATATTCACTGGTCACAATCAGCTCTTAGCCAGTATGTTTTCAAAACTTATTTATGCTTGACATCAACTATTTCCCAGAGGATCAATTCCTGCTAGCAGACAGAATACTTGAAAGGAGTGTTTTCCAGCTATTTTGAAATCAAGGAGTAATATACCACTGTGGGGGAAAAGGAGCCACTATCCTAGTATTATTTTTTTTGTTTTAAGTTGCACCCTTTCTCTTGAGCATTGCCAGTGAGAAAAGCTGTTTTCCCATTGCTATGGCCAGAAGGCAGGGTGTTTTTTAGCCATGATGTCTCCTTCCATCTTCCTATGTGTTATGAATCAGTCAGGGACTGCAAATCACAGGCTGCCCAAGACTGCTGTATGGCAAATATTGCCTGTCATTGTTTACTTGCTTTTCTGTCTGGGGAAAGCAGAGGTTTTGCTCAGTCTGCAATGGGACTGATTGATCCTGCTTAACACCTTTACACTGCTGACCTGGATTTACACCTCAAGATGCAATGTACACGCATGGAAGGAGGGATCTGCCTTGTCATGCACATACTGAGAGGCAGAAGCCCCAATGCTGAGGCATTTTCAAGACAGAGGAAATGCAACAGAGCAGAAGGACAAGAAGGAAGTAAGAGATACAGCTCCAGGAGCAAAGGACCTGGACTTGAGAGGCACAGACCACTGCCAGAACTCCCACAAGATGCTTGTATAGGATGGTCTTGGAGTCCTGTTTTCTCCTACAGAGATCACTTGTTGCCTCCTGCTGCTGGGATGAGAAGGAAATTGGTTCTCTTAGCACACCAAGAAATTTCCTTTATACTTGGACATTACTTCTTGGTTTGTAACTCAAACTTATAAATAGAACTCAAAGGGGAAAACTGCACTGAAACAGTTGAGATAAGAGTATGAGGATCACAGGTTCTAAGGAGCAGGCATGGGCAATCTGACCATGTAAATTGTTTGCAGATCAAGATGAAAAGCACTAGACGGATTGTTTTCCTGACGCAGTGGAGCTCTTCCCTTTTCACTCTGCAGTGCCAATGTCAGCTGGGTGCTTTTCATTCCTTTCCAACTCAGACAACTCAGCTATGTAAGCCATCCAAGTAGATGGCTGAACTAGATCAAATACAGGGCATGCTTTGCTAAGTTAAATAAGAAGTTAGTAGAAAAAAGATTACACCAAGCCCTAGGAATTGCCTGGCACATCTCTGCTAGACAGAAAGCAGCAGGAACTTCCACATGAATAATCCTTGTGTTAGAAGGCCTGCCATTAGTTCTGAGTGAATTAAATCTGGGCGGCAGAAGCAGAGAAGATACACCAGAATGAAGAACCTTGAGACTTCATATCTCCCTAGAAAAAAATCCATTCCTTAAGTTACTTCTTCTTAAGGGAAAGATAGATGGGCTTAAAATAAAGGAGTTTTTTGAATCTTGCTGGACATGAACAGGTACAAAACAGCTCCAATGTGGAGCAGAATCACAGAACCATAGAATACTTGAGGTTGAAAGGGGCCTCTGGAGCCCTCCTGCTCAAGCAGAGCCACATGGAGCTAGCTGTCCATAACCGTGTACAGATGACTTTTGAGCATCTCCAAGGATGGAGGTCCACGTCTCTGAGCACCCTGTGCCAGTGCTTGGGCAAAAAAAACCCCTACAAAACCTTTTTTCTTGATGTTCAAGGAACATTCTGCTGTGGTTTATTTGAGAGCTAAAAATGGTAGCAGTAAAAATGACCTACTGTTGTGAATTTCCTTGAATATCCCTAGATTTCAGAGCTAATCTTGGAACACTTGCACGAGTTGCCTAGAAACCACCAGTCTGGCCACACCAGTGCAGGCTGGGCCTGTATGGCATAGCAGATACTGGAATGTATCTACTACAAACACATACTACCTGTCACTAAATCATATGGATGAGAACAGAAATTACACCCATACTCCAAATATGCATCATTATAGCCATGTCCTATTATCAAGTATGCAGAAAACCACATTTTACATAGACTGATGTGTATATGGGACATACACTCATTGACATGCATCCTCCCCCACCTCTCTCAACCTCACTGGAAACCAAGGCAGTTAGTTCCACCAAAGCAAGAAACCTCTCTTACAGGAAATGGAACAGACTTTGTAGTCTGGCTTTCAGGCACTTTCATAAAATTACACACAAATTACACTAAAAATCTCTTCATGGTTAAGAGTTATATTTGTAATTAAGCAAGAGATTGCGCTGGTGTAAAAAAGAGAGATCAAATCAAATCTAAAGCATGATAGCAAAGTGAATATAATGTATTTATGACACCCTAGGAAACCTATTGTTAGAGTGAAGAAAAAAAAAAAAACATTCCAGGTTCCAAGCAAGCCAACTGCTAAAATCATTAAAACTTCCGGGAATAACAGTGTATTGCCTCATGCCTTAGCTAAACCTGTCAACAACAGGAGCCCTGAGGAATCTGCCATCTTTGCTGGTTACTGCTCTCCTCCTTGTGGTCGTTCAATCATGTCATGATGTTCATCTCAAGGGCAGAGCACAGCTGTCTAACTTCCTGTGGAGCCTACCAGGACCATTCCTGGAATGACCCCGCAGCTGCAGAGGGGCAAACCAGCCAATGTGCTATAGGAGATGGCTACCTTGGACATCTGGGACTCTCCACAGGACATGGTCATCCCACCCTGCCTCCTCCTTCTCATCTTGGCACACACCCACTTCTTCTCTTCCTTAATTTACCCTCCTCCCTCTTCTGAAGCACCCTTTGCATTTATTTATTGTCACTGCATCCTCTGCACAGCCTGCATCTCCTTTATCTCCTGTTCATTCACAGCCCCCCGCTCACCTCACCCTGAGAGGAGCAGCTGTGCTCAGAGGGAATGGAGCAGCACAAGCAAACTGCTGGGCACAGCTGGCTCACCTTCAGCTGCTGTCAACCAGCACCCCCAGGCCCTTCTCAGCTTTCCAGCCACTCTGCCCCCAGCCTGTAGCACTGCCCGGGGTTGTTGTGACCCAAGGGCAGGACGCAGCACTGAACCTTCTTGAACCTCACAAAAATGATCCTCATTGATCCAGCCTGTCCAGTTCTCTCTGCAGAACCTTCTTGCCCTCCCAGCAGATCAGCACTCCTGCTCAACTTTGTGTCATCTCTGAACTGACTGAGGGGGCACTTGATCCCCTCTTCTGTCAACCAGTCTCCTAAACAGGCCAAAGTCTGCCCACCAGAAGTCCGAGACAGCATTTCTGCTGAGGCCCTTCTTGCTTCTTCATGGATAAAAACTCTATCATTTTGTGACTGCTGTGCCCAAGAGGCCTCCAAACACTACAACTTATTCACTATTCACTATTCACAAACACCAGGTTCAGTGGTGGACCTAGCTCCTTCAGCTGTGTCAGCCACACACTCCAGGAACCTTCCTAGGCTGTGTCCTTTGCTCTGTTGTATTTCCAGCAGACATCTGGTCAGATGAAGTCCCCCCCAGGGGCCAGTGATGGTGAGACTTCTCCCAGCTGCTTGTGGAATATTTCAGCTGCTTCTTTGCCCTGTAATGGTCTCCCACCAGGACACCTGCCTTGTTGCCTTCTGATTCTTACCCATTAACACTCAATTCTATCATCACCATCATTAAGCTCTAGACAATCAGAACTCTCCCTAACTGGAGAGGGCTACCTCTCCCTAACTTATAGGGCTACTCCACCATCTCTCCTTCTTTACCTGCCCCTTCTGAAATGTTTCTAGCTATCCACTTGGAGAAGTCTTCCCCTCATGTCTCTGTGATGGGAACTGAATCAGTTTTCCTGCTCCTTCTGTGTGCACCAGTGTAGATCCACCTCAGCTGAGCTTTTGATCCCGCCATGTTTCTGGAAGGAAGCAGCCCTTATTCCCACAGGACCTACATTATAGTCCTTAGTAAACAATCAATCACAGGGATAGTACATTGCTTTTGGGGTGAAGCTACTCCCTGTATTTTTTTTTTCTCTGCTTAGGGGGGAAAAACAAATCATAGCAAGCCTTTTCATAGGCCTCATGATTATTTAACTGATGCTAAGCAGATGAGGACACCGTGGTGATGCATTATTCTTCTGAAGCACAAACCATGGATGAAACTATGAAAGAACGGTGATTCCAACCTTGCAACTACCATTTGGGATAGCTTGGATCCATGGCTAAATTAAAGCTTAAAATGACAACTCCTACCTCTACAGTGAGCTAAGCCATATGAAGACAAGGGAATCTTTATTCCTGAGCACATTTGAAACAACAACTGTTGAACCAGACTAAGACACTCAGAGGCAAAATGTTCTCATCTGCATAATTTTTTGTTTTTCAGACCTCCTTCCAGATCATCTGGTTCTAGAGAATAGAAAAGGGTATCCTGCATCCAGCTTTGCCATAGTGGAGCAATAAAAAGATCTTAGAAATGAGGGCTTATGTCCAATGGTTTGAAAACCTAGCAGCAATGTTTGAGCGAATTTGCCATGTAATCTATTTCAATTGTTTGGCTTTTCTCAGATAATTTTGTCTTGTAAGTAGGAAGGATAAGAACCTAATTTTTGGTTACATTGTTGTAACATTACAAATCAAGTAGTGACATAAAAGTAGAGTGAAAAATACTAGAAATTCTATACTATTTGAGAATTTACAGATCTTTAGTTTTTCTGTCAGGATAGGATCATATTTTCATGAAAGTTCTTCACAGTCTAGGCACTTAGATTATATGTATAATTAAAGCAGTAGTATGTCTGTATTGACCATAAACAACTACAGTGTGCAAGTAAAGTGCAAACATATGGTAAGACAAAGAACAGAAAAAGAAAGAAAATCTTCTGCTACAAATAAGAAACTTGTTACAGGAAAATACATTACCTGTCCACCAACAAAGCCTTTTAGAATGTGCTACATACAGAACCATATCAAACCAGAGCTACAGGCACACACCTCCTTTCAAAGGCAGATATAAAATGCTTTACTTGTTACTTCCAGGCCAGTTTTAGACACTGACAGGCAAAGACCACTGGGTTGTTTGGACACCTAGAAGAAGAGCATGTTGCTCTCACCTGGGTGGCTCAGTTCAGCTCTGCTCACCCAGGCAGCCCAGGAGAAAGCAGCTCCTTCTTTCTCTTATTCAGAAATCTCTACTCAAAATTTCTGCAACACAAAGAACTAAGATCTAACTTGCAACAGCAGGAGCAAAAAGAAACTGTTTCCATGAAGTTTTAGCAGGATCTACAGTCACAGCTGGTAAAGACTTTTGCTAATGGGAAACAGCAGAGGGAACTGATTTAACAAGTAAATTAAGTATTTTCTACACCTTGTATGTGCAAGTCTCTCACCCTCGGGCATACTGTCAATGAATGCAACTGCAGCTCCCTCATCACAGCCCTGCATTCAATACCACTTCTGTCAGGGGAAAAGTGTCAGGGCTTTCAGGCAAACTGTAATAGCAGGTCATTGCTTGCAGGCCCTGAGTCTAATTATTGGCAAAACAGCACTTGAAGATTTAGCTTTAGTTTGCACTGCCCTTGTTCTCTGGCCATTAGCAAGTATTTAAATAGAATTAATTGGCTACTTGCAAGGTCATTTCAATAATTTTTTGAAACAAAGCCTAGTGAGTTCTCACACATGCAGGGTTAATGGTACCCGGAGCTCAACCTGCCAGCAATGAAGTGTGCAATACACAGCCTCAGCGACAGAGCTAGCTATTTCAGTCCTCAGATTAGTGACCCTTTTGTCTATGTAGAACTACACATAGTTATCCTAATCGCTCTGTATTTAGGGCTCAAACCATTGAGAGAAATGGTAACAAGAGTGAGCAAGGTGAGGGAAGGCTGGAGAGAAAGGAATTTAATTTTGCTGATAGCAACAAACTGATCTTTTCCCTCTCCACCCAAGCCTATGCATTCACCTTTGCAGGGAAGCATAGTTCAGCAACATAGCCATATCCTAAGAGACTCCCTTTTAAAAACACTCAAATTGTCCCATTCTAAGGGCAGCATTTCTCTGAGGTGAATGCTTCTTTGTGAGGAGAGAACTTTAACTCCATGTTTCTTTTGTGGTTAAACAGCTGCATTAAACAATAAAATTAGCAACACATATTTTACAATTAGGAATCTTGTGCTTGAGCCAGTTCTTAATTAAGAGCCAATGTGTAGCTTGATTGCATAGTTTGCATAATTAACACAACACATATTTAAATCCTATCTCTGCTCATGAGGTTGCAATGGCCTGCAAATCACTAGCTATCTACTGCAGATCATGAACTTCTCAAACCCATTTATTAAACTGTTGGCAGAAAATTTACCAAAAAGAAACAGGGAAAAAAATCAGAAAAAAACCTCAAGAATAGGCATGGAAGTCTTATAAATTGTTTGCTCAGTTCTAATAAGTCTACAGCAAAATGAAAGATGTGACATATTTAAAAGTTTCTGAACAGCCCACTGTGTGTGTGTGTGTGTGTTTCCTAGGAGATAAGCTGTAGCTTATAGTAGCTGACTCAAAATGGATAATCAGAGTTATGATATATTGACAATTAAAACTAAGAAAACAAAGCCATGCCTTATTGTTCACTTATGCGCTTTTTTTTTTTTTGCAGAACTAGAATAGGCACAAGAGTTTCATGTCAGAACTGGATTGCTACATTAAAAGTAGTGTACTATGGAAAAATTACTCTAACTGTACCTGTAGTGGGCTCTGAAATAGCCATTACCATGAAGAAAACAGATGTCAGTATCACTGGGAAAATGTCAACATGCTGCTCTGGAGACACTGTATGAAATATCAGAAATGATTTAAAGAAGAAAATGTTTTCTCACTGCATCCATCTGTGGATATATTCAGAGATTTTTTTTTTTTCCCTGAAGGCAATAGTAGAACTGCAACAGATGAAGACAATACAGGACATGCAATGAAGATCTATTAAATCATGAAAGACACAGGGAAAATAAACGGGAACAATTCTTTCCTTTTCCTTGATACAGAAGAAATAGGCAGCAATCAATCAGGTTATCAAGGAGCAGGCTTAGAACCAACAAAAGGAAATACACTTCCAACCTCTGCTAAAGGTCCAAAGTACATCTTGATCAAAACATAAACTGATCAGAGCTACAGAGCATTAATCTTCTATATATTGTAAACATAGCAGCTTATATTCAAATTATGGCTCACGATTTCCAAACCTGTAAAGGTTCCTGAAGGTGCCTTCAGGCACTCTGCAAAATTTCTTTTATCTCTTCCACTGATTTTCATTACTGCCCATTTCGGAATATAAGGTACCTGGCTATATGGACCACTATGGAGAGCTCCTGTACAGTAATTAGCCCTGATGTAGGCACAGCTCAGCTATAAACAACGTTCTTAGCAGTAGAACTTACCTTGGTGTGGAGAAGAAAAATAAGCCAAGTTAATGTAAGGACCCTGAAGCTGCATCTTCAGCAGAGTGCCTCTCATAACAGTGCTGGTGAAAGTATTTTGTAAGCTATTTCATAAGCTTTGTCTATGTTTCTGTGATCATGGAGAATATGAAAAAGCTACAAGTTAATTTGTGCTGGCACCAGGACATTCAGAGACCAACAAGTCTGTCCTTGGCTTAATAGAGAGTTCACCCAAAATCAGAACAGAGACAGCATTATGTATTTCTAATTGGTCATAAGCAACATTTTGCATGTGGAACTCAGCATTCCCAAACTATTTGATCAGACTTTTGAAAGAGATTAGGCTGAAATAAAAATCCACTGAATCCATTTGTTCTGCAGAAAAAGGCAGTGAATTATCTTATTTAATGTTGCCATTATGAGTTCTTTGCCGAAGTCCCTTAAACAAGTAAGCAATTTAACTAGTTCCCAAAATCAGGGATGATTTCACATAGGAATCAGAACTGAAAAGTTCCATTACCAAAACCTGTGTTGTCATAGCCTGCTGTCATAATAGTCTGGTTTTGTCTGCAAGCTCCCTGTGCTTGCACATACATGTGTGAGAGAAATGACTGAGCCCCAGCTTGCACGTGTGCCTTGTTCTCCAGGAAATTCACATCAAAACAGGAGACTTCAGTGGTGAACTCTCCAGGATTATTTGAAAGGAAAGCTAAAGAGCCTCCCTTGAGACTTTTTATGAAGTCCTTCATTTAAAATATCTTATTTGGTTATCAGTAGATAACCAAAAGATTTTTTAAGATGATATTGCTTCATCTGAAAGAGGTTGGTAATCAAAGGAAGAAAACACAGTTTTTAAATTTAACTCCTTCTGTCAACTGCAAACAGATTCCCCATTTGGTTGGTTTTCAAAAACAATCACAGCAACAAAATGCAAAAAACAATGTACCAATTTAAAAATACCTCAGAAACAAGGTAAGCAGCACTTGAGTGCTAAGCACTGCCATATACAATATGGTGTGGGGTTTACAGAGATTTACATGGCATCTGCTGCTCTCAGCAGTGCAATATCAAGGAAAAGTTGTCTGAGTGCTGCCTGGTACAGAAGGCAGCAGTCAGAGGCTGTGTTCTCAGGCATGCTCATGACTACTGCCCTGACCTCATTTTTTGGCTTTCTTAATTTTACAAGTGTTTGCATTTGGTGGGCTAGCAGAAAGCAAATACTACTGAAAATCTATGTGAAACCAAGCGTTGTACCAAGAGGTGCTTTGGCATGCTGGAGAGCAGGACCTGGGCTCTGAAGGAGAAAGGAAGCTTGATCTGTTTTCAGATAAATCAGAGTCCAAGAAGGAAAAAGCTGTGGTTTTTTTTTTTTTTAGGTAGGCCTTTCCTTTTAAAATGTTTTATTTATAAAAAAAAAAAAATAAAATCTTCCTCCTTACAGAGGTGGAAATAAAAAAATGACAGTACAATTTCCATATAGACAATGAGAAAAATTCAGTAATGCTGCTGTATTTAGAGTGAGTGGAGGAGATAGCCCACACTCCAAGTACAACAGAAGAAGGCAGCACCACATGCACCAGAGATGGTGGATGCAGTAATGGTGAGGTGGAATGGGATATGGGCCAGTGCCTCGTACAGGTGTCACCCAGACATCCCCTTGCCCAGCATGACCTCCTGACCTGGCCTAGCCCTTACTGAGGACTTTTCCCCTGGGATCCATGGGTTTCATCTGCCTGCTCCTGCTGCACTGCAAACTTTGCTGTTTGTGCCATGCCAGTGCAGGTCATTTGCTGACCTCCTGGTTAAAATAACTGTTCCCACCAACCTTAAACAAGACGGGTTCTGCATTCAGTGCAGAGTTG
Organism: Haemorhous mexicanus; assembly: GCF_027477595.1. Classification (NCBI taxonomy): domain Eukaryota; kingdom Metazoa; phylum Chordata; class Aves; order Passeriformes; family Fringillidae; genus Haemorhous; species Haemorhous mexicanus. Next base: position 50,443,075 of record NC_082344.1, on the reverse strand, counting down.
TGAAAAGCAAATCTTCCATATCTTGGGAATTACCACGTTTATATGGGGAGCAGGAGGTCTTGCCTGCTGGCTAGAATTAGCAGCCTGTGCAGAGTTCCTTTCGAATATGAATTACTTGCAGTGAGCACCAGAAAAATGCCATAGCAAGCAACAGAATGACTGTGTCATTGAGCCTGACAGGTACTGTTTATTCCTAAACTAGTTTTCTTTTTCTGACCTCAGGCTGGATTTCTGCCCTGTATTTTTTTCCCATCCAGCAGGATGTACTGTTCCTGCTGACAGTGGTTAAGCCCACACATAGGAAAACAGTTGCACCAAGCTGAAGAGAGGCAGCACTTCTCCAGCACTTACTTACATAGACTTTACTTGTGTTTTTGACCACTTTAAATGGTGCACTCTTTTCTTCATTACTATAAAGGACAGGATGAAGAGGAAACTCAGTCTGACTATTCTACTACAAAGCAACTGATGGGAGCTTTCTTCTTTCTTGGTTTAGCTCATGCAGTAACAACCTCTACAACCACCACGTCATCCCCTTCACAGAGTCTCACAGTAGGCTTGCCAGACATCTCAAATAATGTTTTTTTTTCATATTTTCTACATTTCTTTTTTGAAGGTTAATAATTTGTCCCCTTCAGAATGTCGTGGTTACATACCCTCCAACTGCTCAACAGAGACCTGAGAGCCTCAGCAGAGTGCAGCTCTACAGCACTCTGCTGGGACTCTACTTGCTACTGCAACTCAGCTGGGTGGGACAGTTTTTAAAGAAACATAGAGGAGGACCAAAAAAAAAAAAAAAAAAAGAAGCTCCAGAAGCCAGTAAAATTATCAAGCCCTCAAAAAGTGTCCTGTAAAGAGGAGAATCCATTTACTGTGTGGGCAACTGCATGGGAAAGTTAGGGGGAGGTTTCTGAAGGAAGGAGGAGCTTGATGGTAAGTAAATGCCAGTAGTAAATGCCAGGCTGGGTATTTAGAAATTTGTGGGTTTTGTCCTTAGCTTTTGGTGTCTTCATCTAATCTTAAAATGTGGCTATCAGCTCAAGGAATAGCAAAGCAGGAGTCAAAATTGAGCTCCAGCTCTAACAAGATGACAAATGTGGCTGCCATCAGCAGCTCCTTCTGTTATTTTAGCTAATAATTCATGGCTGGTTGATATAAACCCATGAATAAATCAATCAGTAGGTTTTCCTAGCTGTGGTGGTTAGGGTGGGCTGCCCTGCCTTTGGGACTATGTGAGCAGTGATGCTGCTGCTGCAGCAGGGTCTGGGTATCACCGCTGCTGCAGTTGTCACTAACTCAGTCCTCATCGTGCCTGGCTGGTGGCAGCAGCTCTGCCAGGGTGGCCAGGAGCCAAGCAGGGCCAGTGCCTGTGGATTTGCCACAGGAACCAGTCTGTGGGCTCCTGGGAGGCTGCACAGAGGAGAGGGCTACATTTCATTACACACACTGGCTTAAGCTAAGATTCAATTACCTGTGTGTTCTCCAAGCAGGCGTTTAAGTTATCTTACAGCTATCCCAGCATGTGGCAAACCCCAGGCAGAGAGCCTCCAGCATGGTGCTGTCCTGCCACTTGCAGACTGCTGCAGATGCAGTTCTGCAATGTGTCTTGCACATGATTTCTTCCATGAGTCAGGCAAGGCTGAATCAATACAATTTTTTTCTTTTGTATTTCAAGGATTATTTACACAACCAAAAGAAAATAAATCTCATAAGAAGGAATCTTATTGCAGAGGGTGAAATCTTTGACTTGTTCAGAGCAGTAAATTCCATGGAACTAAGCCAATGTAGGCCAGCTGAGTTTCTGTCCCTTCGTATTTAAAGATGGAGGTAAAGACCTGGTCCAGAGCTTTATGATACAAAAATGCTTTATAACGAAAACAGACCAACTCCATACAAATGTTCCCAATATTGAACTTATTTTCTTAGTAGACATTAAGGTGAGAGCAGCACAATATTGGGATTTGAGAAACCTTTATGAGAATTAGACCAAGAAAAAAACAAATCAGAAAACAACCATAAATGTCCAGGGCAATTTTCTAAACCTCTTTTGCAGTTTTCTCTTCCCTCCTCTTTACAAATGTGAGAACAATTAACCACTCAGGAACAACACTTTATAATTTTGGAAACTTTAAGAAACCTTTTAGACTTTTAAACTCTTAAAACAAAGAGTTTAGACTTTTTTTTTTTGTCTAGTGAAGAATGAGCATAATCTTTTGTGTGAGAAAATACAAAACAGGCTTTCCGCCCCACATTTCAGTCAGCTGAGATTTTAAATAGCTCTTAAAAAGTGTCATGTAACAACCAGGCTAGCAGCACTGCAGTGCAAGAGGAAAGTCTTTCTGACATTTTACACAGCATACCAAGTAAAGAAACCCTGCCCACCAGAGACCAGATCTCACATTCCCTCTGTGGGATGAAAGGACTTTGTTACAGCTACAAGCAGTCTGCACAGTAGTGATCCTGTCAGACAGGGTAAGACAAATCAGAAATGTCTTCTCCCTTCCAGCCAGCAAGGTTCCCCATCCAGCCAGGGAGACTTTGCCTCATGGGAAAGAATGTCTATGAAACTTGGAGTCTGCCTGCTCAGAAGCTCGTGACTCAGCTCCATTTCTCAGCTTGCCTGGCAGCTTGGATAATGCCCTCCCTCCTTCTCCATCTCCCTGTGGTACCCACCTCCAGACTGCTGACACTGGGCCCTTCTGGTCAGACTTTTTTGTGCATTTATTTCAAAACCCATCTGCTTTTTGATGGAGTGACACACTCACCATCATAATATCTTCAGGGGATAAAGCAAGCCTGAGCTCAAAGAGCCCAGCCTTGACCATTAATAGCTGGTCTTTGCTGCAGCAAATGCAGTAAGAACACAGATACTGGGCAGTCTCCAAGTATTTTTAAAGGTGCCTAGAAAAGCAAAAGAGAGTAGCATCTCCTTCCTAGAAAAAGGCATCTGGTAGCTCAGACAGCAGGTGTCTTAGACTTTTGTCCAAATATTTTCATGGATAAAGAGGCAACAAGGTGCATGCCATGCTACAGACACTATCCATAGTGTTGTCTGTGCCTGAGAAGCTCTTCAGACACAAAAATCTCTGCAGGGTTGGAGAAATGCTTCTCAAACCAACAGACATTTGCCTAGAATAGTGTTTGCTCAGTACAGTGTTAATAACAGCAGGGGTTTTGTGAGTGTGATTTAGGTTGGTTGTATTAGAATGTGTTGGGCTGATGAAGAGGGGAGGAACAAAAAGAAGTTTTAAAAACAAGCAAACAAACCAAAAACTAAAAAGCATCTCTCTCTCTGAACTGCACACATTTTTTTTCTGCCTAAGCACAGCATGGAATGATTTTCTGTTTGCATGTCTGCACATCTTCTTAACAACCAGAAGAATGTTGCATGGATGAAACATTCTTGACCAGTTAATTCCATGAGTAACATAAGCACAAATGTCCACACATAAACTGGTTTGCTCTTACCTGTACATCTGTTGTATGTTGGGAAGCTCAAAAAACTAGACCCCTGGTCTGGATGTAAATCAAACATCTGTACAAACCTAAGCACTCTGTCCCTATTAAAATTCAACAGGAGTGATATATCAAAAACTTCACAGATTGTTGTGAAAATTTAGCTTCAGGGAAGCTGGCCTCTTTTATAGGCACAAGGAAGATTTTTCACTAAAAGCTCACTTGAATGTTATTATTACAACTGAAAATCTTCCCATATTCCCAGGAGATGACAGCACTGCATGTTATCCCAGAGAAAAAGATTGCAGGACAGACTTGAAAAATCCAGACAACATTAAAATAAGCGGATGATGATTTTTCTGCTGGGAGAAATCCAGCAAGTTCTAGACTTGTTTACTAGCCCCAGACCAGAACAGCTCATCAAACTGCAGTACTTAAAACCAGAGCTGAAGCTCTAATATTTAAAAGTGTGTTTTGGAAACAGTCTGTGTACACTGAAAACATTGGACTGGATTCAAAAGTAGCATTTGAAACTGCCATCTCCTAATTAAAACAATATACTCCTAGATGCTTGCTTCAATTGATACCTTAAGCATATCTTGTTGATTGAATTTGTTTAGTGACTGGAGATAGAAAACTTTCCTCACAATTAATTTTCACTTATTTGAATGTCTAACCAATTTCACAGTCTCTTGCTTCCTCCTGATTAATCTGACTTACAAATGCTGAAGATTGGGGTACAGTTTATGTTAATGTCTTCCAGATTTTTGGCTGCATGATTCTATAAATTCTGTGCTGATACTGAATGGAAATTTCAGTGTTTGAATGACTTTAATTTGGTGAAATTTTTAATAGAAGCTTGTCAAGAGAGAAAAAGAAATATCCACACCTTATTTAAAGGTGTTGAAGATTTTTATAATGACTTTCCTTTAAAAGCCAACATCCCAGTTTCCTATAGAAAATGCAGAGTTTCAAAACTTTTAAAGGAAATTCCTAAAGGAGTATCCAATGGCTTTCATTGAACCTAAACTAGTTAAGAATACTCTACTGGCAAGGAAAATATGATTGAAAATAAAATTAAATGCAAAGTTAAAAGTTCATAAAGTCTATATGCAATGGCTCTAAAGACACTGATGACCATCTGACACCGTGTGTGTAGGACCTCTGGCAAACCACCACGATTTTTCACTGTTGCAGACTAACTCAAAGTCAGTGTATTATGAAAAGTGAACAGATTTATTCTAAAAGATTCTTACATTGTCCTCAGTGCTGTCTTAGAAGAGGTTCACCAGTGATGTAATTTTTATCTCTCATGTATGATACAATGTAATTTGTTAATTTCTTTTCTATTTCAGGGTCTTTTTGGGCACTGTTGAAAAGAACTGCTATGGCATTTTACTGCAGTAGAAGCAAAGAAAAAAATAATTATCAGTTAAAACTAATTTGATTAAGGGCTTCTTGCTCTGCTGAGAGCACCACAGTGGCTGAAGAGAGTGATCTGGAAAACCCCCCACATTATTCTAGAGACTGTGTCCAGAGCCAAGAATGGCCATGCTTTCAGAAACAGCCTCTGTCTGCAGAACTGAGTAGGACCACATTAGAAATCATCAGCTACAAGGTCTAGCTGGGGTTCATGACAGATAAGCAACATTCATCTTTCAAAGCTACAGCTAGAAAAGCTGGAAGGTATTGAAGAAAGGAGAAAGTAAGGCTGCAAAAAAGACATTGTTAATATCAGTAGCAGTTTTCTACATACATTCTGGTACACATAATTTAGGTTTTGAAATATCTGGAGAGGATAAAAGGTAAAGACAAGAAGACACAGAGGACTAGAGAGCAGAAGAAAATGCAATTTACTGAAAAGCTTAATAAGAGAAAAACAATTTTATTTTAAAAAGAGAAAATGTTCCATGAACAGCAAAATTCCCGATGCATGATTTCATATCAATTTTTGGTGCAAAGGGGTTTGATGTAACCAAAACTTGGGGAAAACTTTCCCCAATTTGGTGTCTCTTCTGACTGCACTAATGTATGCTGCAGGTGGCCCATAAATACCTTCCCACTGACTGGCTGGCCATGTGCTGCCAAATAGTGTGGGGCAGCTGAGTCTCCCTTCTCTGAGTCTCTCTCCTCTGCCCAGGCCAATTTTTCATCAAACTTGCAAGAAGTCTCTTCTTTGAGACTTCTACACTCTTTCAAACTTGTTTGAAATCAGCAAACAATTCCAAATGTGTTGGATAAGAGAAGGTAGTGGACAAAAGAAGATCACAAATCTGATCACTGCAGGATCCAGACACAAAGCAAGGCTGACTTGAGGACCATGTGGACATGTGTATACATTCACTAAGAAGAGGTACTAAGAGTGCTCTTTAATCTGAAAAAAACCACATCTTTTTAACCTGAAAAACTTGGCCAAATTCAAGGCAGAAAGGTTGACTTAACAAGTGAATACAATAATTTGTCATGTGAATAAGTCTCTGAAGAGGTGATTCTACATCTCTTTCATATTCAACACTAGATGCTGATTTGAAAAAAACATATTTTACCCAAAGTGGATGAAATATGACGGTATAATAAAGATGGGGCAGACAGTGGACCCTAAGGTGTTAAGATCTGTGAACCATTCTGCATTAGTTATGGATGCTGTCATGCAATAGGTTGGCGTTAGCAAGAACTCTGTGAGTAGTCCCAAAAGCTGGGTTGGATGGGCCTGCTGTGAGCATGGACCTTCAAACAGCAGAGACTGCAAACTCGCCAAAACATTCTTCTTTGCAGCAGTAGACCAAGAACCACCCTGCTTGGGCTCTTTACTAAAAATCCCTACAATCCATCAATTTACACGAGTAAGCACAGCTGACAATATGCCACTGAAGTGATTGCTATTCCTATCCATAGCTGCTGCCTTCCACTTTTTGTCCTGGAAAAGACATGTTCAGGGGTGCTGCAGCACTTCACAACTGCTCAGCACAGTGGTGAGGCAGGTGAGAGCTGCAAGGACCAGACACAGCAAAGCTCTGTGTGGCAGCCTGTGCCAGGCACAGTGCAGGATCACCCTGTGTCCTCAAACAAGTGCTGCCTTAGCAGGAACTCTGGGAGAGTAAGCACTTAGTCCATTTGGAGTGATCTGGCTATTTCAGACAACACTTGCCCCTCTTTAAGCAGCTGTGATTCTGCAAAGTGTTCAAGACCTCATTCTGTGTTGTTGTTAGACATCGTGCCTGATTCCCATTGCCCGCTCTGCCTGGGAACCCTTCTGAAATTCCAGCCCAGAAGGACAAGTTCCAGCCTCCAAGGCTTCATCTTCTCCACCACACGCATTCTCAAGGATCCAACGAATGCCTGACCTTTCTTGGCTTGGGAGCATTTACTGCAGCAGACACAAACAGAGCTGTCTGTAAGTGGAACACTTCCTCTGGGATTGTGTCCTCCCTCCGTGCTGAGTTTCACGGGCCAGGCTCAGTCACTGCTTGCTTGGGCAGGCTGACAGCAAGGAGCGTCCCACCACAACCATTCACAGAGCGAGGCTGGGGGAGGAACTTCATGCTCTGTAGTGACAGTATTGCAGCAAAATGCATCTGGCAGAAGGAGACAACTTGCAAAAAACTAAGGTGAGAAGAATTGAGTGTTGGCAACCTTAACAAGCTGGATTCCCAAAATGAACTGGAAGGATTTGGCAGAACTCAAATTACATTTTTAAACAGTTACTGTAAGTGTAAATGTTATTTTATCCGCCCCCTTGCACTGGATCATCCTGGCCAGCCACCAGGCAACCACACCCTTGCTGTTTCTTTTACAGCTGCAGAGATGGGGGTCAAGATTGCCTATATTCTGTGTAACTCAAAACCTATTATAAAGTAATTCATTTGCAAATAAATCATCCTTGTTATGAAGCTTCAAGTAAAAGGAATAAAATAAGAGCTTGTGAGCTTGGGATTGTTTGCGAATTGCAAATCCTCCTCCCTTCCCTGAGCATATTTAAACCCTTAACAAGAATTTGGTCACCAAGGGAGCTCCTTATTTCATTCAAATCTGGGGAAGTTGACACGGGAATCATTAAAGAAAAAAAAAAAAAGAAAACCAAAAATACCCCAAAATGAATCTCAAGGTTTATCAGGTATTGGCTCTTCACAGGAGAACGTAAAAGGTATTGCATCACTCAAAGGTCTAGAGCCAGAGCCAGAGCACTGAGCCAGAACATCACTGAGAACATGACTTTTAATTAATGTCAGCACTGCTTTTATCAGATCATGAAAATGAGAGCCTGGTCCCAGGTGAGTCAGTATAAAGCCCCACTAACTACAATGGAGGCAGGATCTGACCTACTGTGGAAGGTTTGAAAACTGTCACATGATGCCTGAGGGAAAACAAGTACCTGTTGTCTGTAGCCCTTAACAAGATCCAGCTCTAAACACTTAGGGCTCCAGCTCTGCATTTGTTCAGCACCTCACAGCAGCCTGCTCAAAAGTTATCTTTTTCTGGTGATGCTTTTTGGATTTTTTTAAATTGTACTCTTTTTTCTTCTTACAGGGTCAGGTTTGAAAGCTTTTTCTGTATATTTAAAAATGTCACCAAAACTTTTGATTGTTTTGGTATAACTCATTTTCTTTTAGTCTTAAGGTAAAAATTTTAGGTTTGTTTACTTCTGCAAGTCTGCAATTGGTTATTCTTCCAGTATTTTCTTCCATGATTCTGTAAGATACTGGATATTCATGAGAACCACAAACAAATTTAATGTTAATCAAACCTGGCCTCCAAGATTCATTATATCTTTAAACAAAACAAATAAAGGAATAAGTTGTTATTAAGCGTAATGTTATTTTGTGCTTGCTAAAATATCCATAAATATACATAAAGATTAGTCAGCTTTCATGCGACGAATTAAAGCCACAGGATGGGCTTTAAAGTGATACCACATCTACAAAAATATTATGCTGAAACTGAAACAGCCAGAGCCAGAATTTTGTCTTACTTTATGGCATAGAGAATTCTGACAGAAATTTCCACAGGACGTATTCCCTGATTTTAAATAACCATTCCTTATGCAGTGTGCCTTCTCTGGCTCTGTATTTTGGGACCTCTAGCACTAAAACACAGCGCCAGAGATCTAGCCACCTACTTGCTGCTGTGGCTACAGACCAGACCTTTACAAGTATCTAAGCTGAAATGTTTTGCATATTTTGTTTTTATTTCCACAACTATTATATAATTATATTTAGACACACTTTTTGTAATAACTGCTAGAAAAGAGTTGATTGAGTTTGCTTACATTCTTTACTGTCTACAAAAGCATAAGGTTGATTATGGATGTTTCTAAAGATGCTGTGAATCTTCTCAATATGTAGTCATATGGCCCATAAACTTAAATTGATTTTTTTCAGTACTTTTTCCATTCCTTTCTACTGACATTTTAACACCAAAAAAATTATATTTTTATATATTTATATTGGCAATATCTGGAAGTCATTATGTTTTCTGAATCCCAAACTGAAGAGGATCTAGTACAAGCAGCAAATGTATTTTTGAATGCCACATATTAAGCCCCACCACTTTTTTCCTGCTTGTGGTCTAGGTGACTTAGATCTCTGGTCCCTCGAGACAGCACCCAGGTCTTGGAAAGTGCCTTTCCCAAAGCAACACTGCGAGTTCCTGCCCAGAAATCTTTTAGTAGCTTACAGGAGAGAAACAATAAGCCATCTGTCATGCAAAGTCTGTGCTGCTACAGCCAAAGGGAGAACTGAATGAAAAAAATATGTACACACAGAGCAAACTGCCAGTAATGTACGCTTTCCTCCACCTTCCCTTCTCCTTCCCTCCGTGGGACCTACCTCAGCCATCTACGGAGCACAGCTGTGGGAATCACCTGGGAAGAAACCATCCCCACCACCAGCTGTCCTGCCACTGTAACTCTTGCAGCACTGTCCACCCTTCATCTGGAAATTATCTCATCCTTCACCAACACGTGTCTAGTTGTTAGAGGCTTGGGAACCCAGCAGTGATGCTCCATGGTTTTGCCAGGGAATAGCCTCCTTACATGAGTCTCGGGATAAAATAATCCAGTAGTACCTGCAGAGTTGGTACTCACTGCTCCTCCCCCATTTTTAGGTCTTCAAATATGTAAAAATCAAAGTGACACGCCAGTTTTACACTTCAGAGAGCGACATGCCAGGCAAAGAACACACATGAGATTTTGTGGGGGGGAAAAGTATCAATGGTCTCTTATTCACTCATCTTCCAAAAAACAGCACCACTGAAACAAAGGCACAACTGTTCCCACAGGATAAAGGGAGCATTGATAGTGCTCCTAAAAACAAGCTAGTGCACTCTTGACATTCCTGTCTTGTTGAATCTTCACTAAACTGCTACAACTGCTCGATTTCAATTTGTCATGATCACCAACAACTAAAATTGCCTTAAGAGCAAAGGAAGTGAATGCTTGGGAAATGCACGTCTCCATGCATGAGCAAAAGCACCTGATGAGGTATTAGAAGAACAGCAGGGTAAATATAAAGTAGAGATTCCAAGACAATTATCTATTGTATCTGACTAATACTTTTCCAATAATATTACTTTTCTGGTCTTAACAAAAGTCCATAGCACTTTATCCAATGTTTGAGTTAGTGATGCACACACAAAGGCAGCAGTGTCACAAGAAGTCGCATGGGAGCAAGTACCAGACAGGACAAACCCTGCCCAGGCAAAGTTAGAAACACAAGTGAAAAAATATTTAACAACAATTGTTATTATATTCCTTCCTGTTATTTTGACATGGCTCTAAATATGAGGCCAAGGAGCAACATATGTGAGTGAATATCTGGGTGGTTACAGTTCTGCTAAAAAAAATTATAGTTATTTTTCAAAGTTTTCAGTAAACCAAAAGAAATAATTTCCTTTAGGAAGATGAAATATTTGTAATCAAATTTGCAAAGCATTTTGAACTAAAGTAATATTTAGTTTTAAAGATTATATAAATCTTTAGTTTCATTTTATGATATTTTTAAGGTGATACAGAGGCTTCTAAAAATATGACCTGTCTTCCCCCCATAGAAATAATTTTCTGTGATAAACCCTTTTTTCCAAAGCATATTAAATTTCTGCCTAGGTTCATTAAGGGATTCTGAACTGAAACATTTCACTCAACCCTTACTCTCTCAATCTTGTTTAGACTGAGATTTGTTAACCTAAGGGAAGAGCACTGGTATAGTCTTGTTGTGTTATCAGCCAACATTGTACAGAAAAATGCACGTTGTTTTCCAAAAAAATAACTGTAACAAGCACTCAGGGAAAGCACCATCACTATATGAAATATGAAGGGTGAAAAAAGAGAGAGAGTTTTTTCCTAATCTACTGGAATGCTGCAAACTGAGATGTATAGGGCTGCTTTCCAAGTACTCAGAGCAAGAACACTGCCAAGTTTATCCCATGGAGCTGAAACACCCCAGCATGATAAATATGACAGTAATTTTGTTGTCTTTATTGAGAGGACTGCCTGTGAGCTTATAGAAAAATTTGTATGGAGCAAGGTCTATGAAGGTGTTCATCCTGCCTGCAGTTCTTAAAGCAAAATGAATTGGGTTTTCTTTACACTAACCTACAAGTAGTATATTTCTAATTTTAGCTTTTAGGGCCAGGAACAGATTCCTATACAGTTACACTGAAGTTGCTCTGCATGAAAAATGTGAATAGAAGGGAAGGATGAGTCCCTCTGAATAGATACAGTCCCAAAGAAGGGTCCAAAGAACAACACAGAATAAAGAATTAAATATTTTGAAAGAAAAAATAATTTCTAGTATATGGAATTGGAGTTAATATTTAAAAATACAGCAGCAAGCTTCAACAAAGGTGAAAAAATTACAACTGATTTCAGACCCTGAAAGATGATAATAATATTTCACACAGGTCATAGTCACAAGACAAATAGTGGTGACTCCTAAAGAGATGCAGAATATTAAACACCAATATTTATTATTAGTAAATAATTTTTAGTGATTTGCCTTTTTTTTTAATGAACACCAGAATATGCCACCAAGTGGCTCTTTTTATTTCACTTGTGCATCACCTTGTACTACCTATAATGGTTAGTACTTATAACATTTCTTTTCAGTGAATTAAAAAAAAAAGGACAGATGTTTCTTATTTTGCTCTATATGCATGACAACATAGAAATCTGGCACTGACTCATTCTTGAAGTAGATTTACCACATGTCCCAGTCACAAAACAGCAACACATAGTATAGTGTTTCTGGAAAGAATCTTGCTGCAATAAAGTGGATCACAGAAAGTTTGCAATCTCTGAATTCTACCCAGAATATAAAACGTCAGAAATTCCCATGATTAAGTATTTGAAATTGGAAACAATTCACAAGCCGGGGTGGAGGCGAAGGGGAGGGAGTGGAAGTTAGTTGTACTTTACAGGAAAATGCATTCCTGTTCAAAAATCACTACAAACTGCTGACCACAACAAATTTTTACAATCATGCAGAACAACTTTTGCAATCTGTGAAATATATCCAGTGAACTTACTATTTGGAGGAAATGTTAATAAATTCATAAATCAAAAGGACTTGCACAAGTGTCCAGTTTGATATGCCTTACTACAGAGGTGAGGAGGCTTCCCTGAATTAATGCCACTTTAAACTAAACACATCCATTTTAGTTAAAAATCAACTAGTGGTTTTAAAAACTCTCAGTGTTGAGGAATGTACTATAAAACTTGTTAGGTCACCTAGTTAACAGCCTGCTATATGCCACAGGGTGTGTGTCAAGGCTTGAGGGTTTTGTTTTCCAGAGAAGTGCTTATAATCTTCAGGCTCCTTTCATCCCCCATTTCAAAAGCTGAGCAGCTTGGTCAGAATCCTTCTGGACACACACCTTCACTTCCAGACTAAAATTTCTCTCCCATTGATGACATCCTTGTCCTGGACTGAAACCCCCAGAGCATTCCCTAAATCCACACTCAAAAAGCCCCATTAGTGCTTCTGGCCACACTGCCTCTTTGGGAGCACATGAGTAAATAAAACAGAAGTATCCCTTGTCCTTTTTCCAGTTGTTGTTCTGCACATTCACAGACCATTTTTCCCAAGAGACAAGGAGCTGAGGAACACACCAGCCTGTCCAGGGCAGCATGTCTGCTGACAAAACAACATCTGCTCCCACCTTGCTTGACCAAATGACCCATCAAGGTACCCTGGAAAAGTCGCCCTAAGCCTTGGCAACTCATTTTATCTCACTTTAAAGATAAATCTTGGGGATTCACAGCTGGGACAAAGACAGTGGAATGACTTGTGCAGACAAGCTCAGGAAGCTGAGGGCAAATTTCAACCTGTCCCTCTGTCCAATTAAGTGACCAAGTCAAGGCAGTGTTGTGAAGTGTTCAGGATGGCACTGCCTGGAGGGGTGCCTGGCTAACAGCTGCTACTGACTAGCAGGATGCTGCCCCACCTGTAAGGCTTCAAGGAGATGCTTCTGGTTCTTCCTTCAGGGGAAAAATCTAGCAATTCAGGAGTGGGGCACTACCTGTTGTGGCTGCTCCAAGCACAGCTCTGCCCAAGAAGGAAGCTTCACTAGGGTTCACAGGCTACTGGGAAGTTTCAAGTGCTGTGTCACTAAATAGAAACTTTCTTCTGAATCTGATTTTGCCCTCAGCCCAGCAACAAGACTTTCAGGAAACTCGTGTTAGGAATGGGAAAGAAATTACCAAACACTTAAAAAAAATCAGAAATGCAGAGAAACAGAATCGGGATAGAGGGAGAGAAAGACAGTATTTTTACATAGGTTCTGGGTGATGGATCTACCACAGGGAAGCTGCCAGGCATGTTTAATCTTCCTCTTCTTTTACACATCTTCCCTTTTGTCTTCCCCATGTAGAGTGACATCTTTTTGGTAATTTGTAATTATACATATCTATATATTCTGTAATTATATGTATTTTTGTGATATATTTTATATAAAGCTATTTTGCATATTACAGCCAAAGTCCACCAAGATACAAACGAATAGAAGCACTTTAGACACACTTTAAATCCCCCAGGCTTCCTACTACAGAAACAAAGGAAACCAGTTGTATCAACAACCACAACAAAGCTACCACTGGATGTAGGATGACATTTCCTAAAAGTCAACAGTCATCCTCAGGATCAGTGCAACACTTTGTCCGTTCCTCATCTGTGGCAGGCTCCAGACGAGATGGTGAGAGCAAATGCACAGTCCTTGGGGCTGCTCATTATCATGCATCTGGAATGCCAATGTGAACACCTTGCATTTATTCATGCTTTGCCTTTAAAGACTTTTGCCAGCATTAATAATAATGCTACTACTCATGGAGCTTTTGTAAGGATTAATCTGCTGTGATCATTAGAGTCCACTGCTCTTTGCCACAGTCATGTAATAACATACTTGCTGTACTCACCAAAACAAAAAAACAAATCATGAAAAAGAAGCCAGCTTCAGTACATTAACATCTGCTTACGGAAATCCAGTGATTTTTTCTCTTTGTGCTCTGGTGATGATATGTAGACTCTGTACACACTACAGAGTCTTAAATACCACATCTGCTCTAATCTTCATATGCCCATCATCACAACATCTGCCAATCTACCATTTCTTCTCTTTCAAGAGGGCACTTTCTGTGTAAGCTGATGTACCAAGCAGTACTGCCACTGGCAACCCTGTGAACACTTCTTTCCCCTGAGTATGGTTCACCCCATCCTCTGAGCCTCTTCCAGAGGTCTATGGAAAGGCAGCAGCTTGCCTGTCACTTTGCTTTCTAATTGTAACAGAGAATCCAAGCTTTGGCCTGACAAGTCCATAAGGAAAGGCTAGCTTTTTCAAATCCTCATGAGTTACTTGGTGTGCATCACTGGTGCATAAAGAAACAGGCTGGGGTTGGTCTCTAAATTAAAGTTCCCTGCCCTTCTCTCCATTACCGTCTCATCAACATTCCTCACTACACTGCACATATTCCTCCTCCTCACCCTTTTTTTTTGGCATAAAGACCATTTCTCCTACTTCAGGGATGAAAATTGATTACCTGGGAGTTAGTCCTTCACTTCAGTGCTTGGTAGTAGTCCCTCTTCTTTTCCAGTCTCTTTATATTTTCCCAGCCCTTCCCCAATGTCCTCAGCCCCCTCCCCAGCTTCTAAGAAATAACGGCATAGAGAGGCAACAGCCCAGCATCATCCCTGGCTCCTCTGGAAAGGAAGCAAAGCTCCTACTTCAGGCAGTTCCTAAATTTAGCTGGGATGAATCTGGGATTAGACCATCAAAGAAGGGAATAAAACCAAGGCGTCTCAAGTATTAGGCTGGAGTCTTAACACCATCCTCTACACCGTGCTGGGGATTGCTGCTATTGAGCAGTCTAAGTGTGCAACATTAAAAATGGCACTGATAAAGACCAGCACTGAAATCAAAGCAAGCAGATATCAGACCTTTAAAAAGGACAGTATTTAGCACATTATCACGTCCACTCTACTTTTTAGTTCTCTATTTTTTTTTTTTTTAAGAGACAGCAATATTTTTATTAAGCCTGATGCTGTCAGTATAGTGCAGAAGCAATATCCAGCTTCCCATGTGTATATGCAGGAATGTGCCACCCCCTTCCCCTCATAGTCCTGACCTGGCACCTTTACAAGGCAACTTCATGCACCAGGCTGCCATGGCATGCTGCAGTGCAAATGGACCCTGTGTTTTGCTCCATGACGGTGTTTAATTGAGCCTGTGAGCAGTTGGACAGGTAGACAGCCCTCCATGAGTCATGGATGCTTGTGCTCAGGGAGCTATGCCTAATGGTGGTAATTGCATAACTCTGGAAAGAGCAGAGGAGCCAAGGCACACCCCTGGGTAAATGGTGCCTGATGGTATGCTTAATTATAGGTAACATGCCTGGCATGTTGTGTATGATCTCAGAAAGAGAGATGGAAGAGACCTGCTACATAACCTAACCACTACCATGGTGAAGAATGTCTCCCTTCCTGTTGGAGGCAGTGAGCCTTTCACTGCTTTCTTTTTCAGGAATACTCCACATTATTTACCATGCTCCTACTTCTTGCTGTCTCTTGTTATTATCTGTCATTACTTCCTGAGTCAGCCCATTTCCAGCAGCTAAGGGCTTCTTACAGACTCCACCTCCCACCTGCTTCGTGCTTTACTGAGCACACTGACTTGTACCCATCCTTCAAAACATGGAATGGAGAACCCTGACCTCCCCACAGCCACAGGAGACTCCTGCACCCCACAGCAGTTTTGGGGTGCTCATCCACAAGGCCATGGCCCAGGACAGGAGGCTGAACCCTGGCACCACAGACATTCAAATTCCTTCCCTCCTTCCACTGCCTGTGCCACTCATGTCTACCCACCTAAGGCACCTTTCACTTGTTTGCTGATTTCTTTCTGCTCTGCTCTCTGTGTGACAGATGTCCCAAAGGAAAATAATAGGAAATATAAAAGGATTGCTTTCTGTCTATTTTTTTTCTTTTTCTTCTCACAGATGTATGCACATTTTGGTGGTGCCTGCTCTGGGCTCCATAAATTTTTGCAGCATCACTGGTGCAGGAAGTCCCAAAGAGGACCCTGCATGCACAGTGCTAATTCCAAGTCACAGCCTTGTTCCCTGTTATTATCTGCTGAGCACTGATGTCAGGTGCGTCACCACAGGAAGTTCTTCCAAAATTTTATGTCTGGTAAGTGAGGAAACACCTCATGCATACAACAGGGAGTTCAGATGTGCATTTCTCCACACCAGAGTCAACAGATACTGCTATTTATTTATTTATTTTGTTTTTAACCCTGAGATGGCTTCTGTGCACTTTTGACCTGCTCTCAGTTTGAGCAGCAATCATTTTCTCACAAAATGGAAGTACATACAGCCTCAATGATGCATTTATGTAAGTATGAAATACCAGCAGTTGCAGTGATTTATCTCCCCTTCTATGCATTCAGCACTAGAGATAAACAACAGTGAAAAGAAAGGAATGGGTCTGAAACTCAGAAAAGAGCCTCCTGTGTTCTGTTGACAGGTTCCTAAGCAAGCTGAGGCTGCCAGCCAGCTCAGGAGCAATGCAAGTTTTCAGACTTGTAGCCATAGTCTTCTAGTGGAGCTCTTGGGGCATTTTTTAGGAATGCAACATTTTTACAAAGAGGTTAAAAAACCCCAAAACACCAGCACAATTTTTTTGTTAAATGCATAAAAACTCCAGATAAGAAAGTATTTGAGTGAAGCCTAAACTTTTGTACAACACTGCAGAAACACCTTGGTGCTATGATTTGGGACCAGCCCATTGCTCTCAGACAGGGTTCCTTGGAAGTGATGCCTGTGTTGCCCCATGACATTTGCTCATTACTTATTGCTATTTTGTGGTTGTTGGCACAAGATACACTGAGAGGTGCCTGGTTTCCCAAAGAAGGGCTTGGTGTACCCTGGTGGAACACATCACTGGCTGCCAAGCTGGAGGCAGCAGCGCAGAAAAGGGTCTGGAGGGCTCCAAAGATGGTAACAGGATGTTAATGGATTAATTGAGAGCATGATTTTCCCAGAAGTCTTGATATCTGAAAGATAACACTTAAAGCTGTGAACCAAATGGAAACAACCTTTTCTCCCAAAAAAATTGCTCAGGCAAAAAAAGAAAAAAGGAAGATCCATAATCCAGAACAAGTCAGAGACATCAAAAGATCCAAAGTAAAGCTTTAAAAAGAAATGAAAAATCACTGCATAATTTAGACCAATTAGTCTCTTTGCATTTTTATTGTGCAGCCCAAAACAAGGTCCTGGCTGACTAATAAGAAATAGCTATTTTGCTTCTGAAATTCATCATCCTATCAGAATTTAATAGAAACTGAAATGTTATAAATCAAACAAAGGCATATTTGGGTTAAAAAGTATCTGACAATCTTCTACGTCACTGGAATACGACTGACTGTTCATTCCAAGGGACAAAAAGTGATACCAAAAAAAACTCCTGAATGATGTTTTAAAAAGACAGTAAGAAGCAAACTTGTGAGCATCTGCTCTGGACTGACACCAAAGAAGCAGCAGCAGCTAAATAAAATATTTATTAAATGTGGTTCAAAAATTTATTTCAGAACTCAACAGGAAAAGGTTATTCATCCCTTCTGCTCTTAAAAATTTTTCACCTAAAATGGCCAAAGTTTTTGCAGATGAAGAAATAAGAAATATTTTTAATCTGAACTGAATGAGAAGAGGGATGCTGTCATTCTTGCACATCATTTAGGTTTCAGAGGAAAGTCACACTCCTCACACAAGAGAGTGTTTTCTTTTCTTTGTGAAGAAGAGATGGTAATTCCTCATGGCAGTTATGTGCTTGCAGTGTACCACATAAACCAAAGATCTGCTGGAGATCATCTTTTCCAGGGGAACACAGATTCAGGTACCCAAAGCCAAATTTCCACTAATGTTTGGTGGTATCTTTACAACCAAAATATTTATGCTTCTGTCAAATGCTTTAGTCTTTGGACAGATTAATAAATAAACAGCACTTCTGAATATGAGATGAACATTCACTTTTTTCTAAAAGAAAAGAAATCCACACAAATAACATACTTTTACAAAGAACAAAGTAAGAAAACCCTTAAATAGCAGCCTAGAAAATATATTTATCAAAGAAGAATGTGTGTGAAAATACATTTTCTAGAAAAATGCATCTCTGAGCAATAGACAAGTTCTTTCTAAAATGTAGCCCAGACTGCAGGAATCTGTGCTTGGAAGTGCTGCTCTGATTTAGGACTTCACAAAACAAAGAGGCTTCCATTGTTGGGAAAAGAAGTTCCTCAGAGGGAGCTTCAGCAAACTGATGCAAGATTTCTGCCATCCTCCTGTGTCCCCAGTTTGCTGGGAGGTGCAGACAGCAGCCTGTGCTTTATTCTGATAAACACCTTGGAGACTCATTTCCCAGTATTGAACTTCTGGGGATCGCTATTTAATTAAATCCCATTCATTTAGATATGGAAAGCCACTGCAGCTGCTCTTCAACTTCGCAGGGGTATCTAAAATTTCCATGTAAAACGTTTTGTCTCCAAAGCCATGGAATTCCCATTATGAGTTATCCAATGCCAGAGTCAGTCTAAACGGAAACTGTAACTATCAAACGCAGTTGAAAAAAAAGATAAAAGGAAAATGTTTTCTGCTGATGCTTTTTCCAGGATCCTCAAAAAGAATGAATGAAATTCATAGGCTTCTGGCACTAGCAGCAGGTCTAACCTGAAACCATCATGCTTATTAAAGCCTTGCCAGGAATATTTTCAGGTTTTGACTATTCCATCTGAAAAAAATGCTGAATTCTCCTGGACGTTGTCTCCAATGCTTTACCATTTCTATGTGCTGTGAACGCATACATTATATTCTGACCCAGGGCTGCAGCTTGACATATGGAAGCTCTTAACTTCCCAAGCTCTAAAGTAGATGAACATAGTTTATGCTTCTGCAAAATTCCTTTAAATGACACATTTTAACATTTTTGTGTTTCTGAACAAAAACCAAAACACACTGAGCAAAAATTGGGTTATTAACTGGAGTCATTAAAATGCCAGGCATAATACACCTCAAAGGGGAAAAAGAAACAATCTGGAATTGCAACACTGACATTAATTTGTTCTGAACCTTTGTAATGTTCAGCATTGCCCAAGAATAAATCTGAAAATAAATTATAAGAAGTTTCCCTTTTAGATAAAATGTAACACTTAACTCCTTCAGGAAGAACAAAATCTGAAAAGTTGAGGTCAGTACAGATAGCAGCCGAGTGGCTGCATTCTGTCAGGGGGTTGGTGCTGTCCTAGGTGGGCAGGAAGGTGCCTGGCAAGCATCCTGTGCCCTGGGGAAGGGGAAGCCAGGGAAGAGTGACCAGGCTCCCTGCTGCTTCCCTGTCCTCTTAAGATGGACACCAACGTTGGCACTCAGCCTGTGACTTTGCAGATTTGTCACAGAATTTATGCCCGGGAGCTGTTTCCCTCCTCCCCAAAGAGAAAGTTTTGCTCAGCATTTAGCGTGGATTTTATTGGCTGAAATGAAAGTCATTAATTTATGTCCTTTCTGCAGACGCCAAGGAGAACAGAGTAGCACCAGTAAGATTTATGCATTCTTTAAGACTGCAGCCTGGTCCTGTACCACTGCCCTTTTTAGTACAACAGTAGGTTTAATTCTTCCATCCTCCCTTCAATGACCACAGCCTCAGAAACACAACCTCTCCCACTACTGCCCTCCGGACTAGCTCCACTTTCTCCATTTCCTCTGAAAATGGGTCATCTGCCATACTCCAGCTGAGGCACTATCCATGTGGAACTGGACAGAAGGGTTACTTCACATTTCTTGCAGACTATGTGCCTGTTTATAAAGGCAGTGGATGTTTGCTTTTTTTGTGGCAATGCCACTCTGCTGACTCACAGGCAGCTTGTGACCCCCTCCAGAGTCCCACTCTCTGGGTGCACCACCTCTCACACAGCCACCGCTCACCCCACATCTGAGTGTGCCTCTGCTGACTGCTGCCATGGGCAATTCTGTCCTCATCATGATCACACTAAATGAAAGAGTCTTGGAGAACCCCTGAAAATCTATTCAACAACGCTTCATTAAATTATTTTTCTTTAAAGACATAATTGTCAGCAGATGGCAGCCGAGCAGATGGCATGGGCATGGTTCAGAGCCCATGCCACCAAGGTGTCCATCTTCTCTGTCTGCTTTTTAGGGAGGGAGGAATGTTGATCCATAGATAGTTTTCTGGGTGAGATGCTGCAGAACAGAGGACAGTTCTGGGACAGCACTTTGCAGAGAGTGGCTCACCAGATGACCCATCTTCTGCCCTTATTCCAGGGGGAAACTGGGCTCAGCATGCCTGCAGCGAGGCTACCCGAGCAGAAAGTCCATTTCTAGCATCACCCCCTTTGCAAACAGTCTTTCCTCTGTAGTCATCTCTGCTCATCTGGAATCAATCTAAGGCCCTGATGAAATACATGCCCTCCACACGGGGAGGTGGGAATTTTGCTTGGGGGTCCTTGCACACACACAGACACACACACAGACACACACCCACCCCCCTCAGCCCTGGGAGCCTCTGGCTGGGGTCAGGCTCCCAGCTGACCCCAGGACCGTGGTGCAGAGAGGGCAGCAGCACAACCCCCTCCACAGGCTTGCCATCCTTTCCAGCCTTACGGGGATGATGAGATTTGGGGAGCAGTAACTCCTTTCTCCAAGTGGTGCTGCTCAAACAAACACCACACAAGATGGGACTTTCTGTTCTTATTTGCTATGTCCTTTCACAGTACATGGGAGATGCTTGAGCAGTGAATCTAATTCAATCATGTATTTGTTTATCATACACTCCAGAAGGAGCCTAGGCTCCTGAATAAACATGCATTGGTCTAAGTGGGGCTGTTTTTTCAAAATGCCTCTATATCTTTTCTTTCCCTGTGATCTGTGCAAAAAGGCATGTTTATAAACAAATTGCTAGATCTATTTATACTATAGCTCAAGACATTTAGACAGTAGCATCTCAGAGACTTTTGATGGAGGCGGTAAAGGGGGCTGGAAGTTGATCTGACAGGAAATAAAAGCTAAAATTGTTTCTCTAAAAACCAGCAGATAACATTAACAAGCTGGAATGAATAACAGCATGGAATCCAGAGCAAGCCATTGGATGCAGCAATCTATGTGCTAAAAAATCCTCTGTCAACTGAAAGAGATTCACATTTATAGAAGCAAAACAACAGCATATTTCAGTCATAGAAGAACAGAAGTGGAGCAGAGCTACCAAAATCCCCAGCAGGATCTCATGTTTAGCAAGAGAAAGTTTCATGGTGAGCAATATACAAAATAATAAAATAAAAGCCAAGACTAATAAATTACTTGAATCCATAGACATATTTTCTGGATGACTGGTTGGGAAGGTCAGCATGATCTCCACAGTTTGTTCTAGAAGAAATCTTGATTAGATCCATTCATACAGATCTTTATCACACATGTGAACTTCAAGTTTTACCATGACTCTAAAAGTAAATAGCAGATGCAGGATGGAAATCATCCAAATTAAAGATGGAAACAAATACTCTTGCAGCAGTACAGTTGTTAATGCCTCTGGAGGGGTACAGCTACACTGAAATACAAAAAGAAAGCAAATGTAGCAACTTTTTATCCTGGTAATGTAAGTGCCAGATAAACAGCTCCTAACAAGTTCAGCTGGGGGAGGGAAAGCCCACAGCACCTGGATGAGTAGTATTAGACATAATGAGAAGGAAAAAACAGCCATAAAATGTTAGCAGGCTGCAGCTCCTGAGCTGCCTGAGTACACAACCCGTTTACAGCCCAAGCAGCTCTGGCAGGGCCTCTGGAGGAAGCAGTGTTCAGCAGGCGGCTTTGCTACGCCAGCTCCAGGAAGTCATCAATCAGCCTGGGGAGAGTTATGCTGAGATTCTGCCCAGATGGGAGGTTATCAGCAAAAATACTGCTCCTGCCGACAAAAGTGGAACCAAAAATAGAAGTTTGAATACCTAATCAAACCACAACCTTGTTGTGCTCAGCAGGCAATCTCAACACCCTGTGCAAGCTGGATGTCCCTGACCTCCTTCCGAAGGTCCTGTGGAGACATAGCAGTGCTGGTGGTAGCATTTCAGCGTGTCAAGATGACACAACAGCAAGAAATAAGTGAGCTCTCACATGAGCTAGGCAGTTTTGACTGGAAATGAAGTGGCACACACCCAAGTAACAAGCAAAGACAGCGCCATGGTGTCAGAGTGAGGGAGGCCCCACAGGAGGTGTCTGGGAATGAGCAAGTGAGCAAAACACCTGCAGAGAGATGCTTTCCTGCTTCCTTCTCCACATCACCTGTGAATGAAGAAACTTGGCCAAAGATTCCCATCCTCCTCGATAAAGAGTCTGTGCAACTGGGCTGTCAATTCAAAGAAATGAAGGCACTGTAAGTAATACTATCTCAGTGAGGGAGTACACATCTGGATACAGGGGAGCAAATAAAATAATAGACAGCTGAGGTGTGAAGTAAAAATGTGTGAACCCCTTCAGTCCACCTCAAACCATAGGGAGCTATAAAGCACATAGATAATGGGGCTCCAGGCTCCTGCTGCCTGCAGTATCTGACAGCCAGGAATGTTGGCAAGAAAATGGAAGATTTTATTTTCTGGCATAATCACAGTGTCTGGATCAGGGTTTCAAAGTCCAATACAGTTTCATATGACAAGGTCAATATTTTCTCCAGCCATGAGTGCTGCACTCATTGTTTTCATGCATGTCAAGTCCAGGGATGAACTGTGGGGATTATACCTAACTGGCAGCAACTACTAAGATGTTGTGGGGTCCCCAGCTAGAAAGAGTCCTCAGAATGGCCAGCTGCCACCTAACAAATCTATGGTTAGAAAAACAGCCCCCTGTGGGCTTGAGGTAAGGAGAATATTTTCTTTTTGATGCCATCAACTGTTACATGCACAAACTGACAAGCTTTAGAGTCATAAAACTCTACGTGGAAATCTGTACTTTAGCAAATAAGCCAGTAAAAGATGTGCATTTACAACAACAAAAAAGAAGTCTACATCAAATTTCTATTCATTTAGAACAATTAAAAACATAAAAATCCATTAGCCTTTACTATTGCCCAAAGCTTTATAGAAGAGATATTTCTTGTTCTCATGTATGTCATATTCTTCAGGAATGTTGCCATATAGTGGAATTTTATTTTTCATATATTCTTACTACAGGTCTAGTTACTAATCAAGAAGACATCTATTAAGTATCCACCTGGAAAAAATATGTAGCTCCTCTGATGACAAAGACTGCTTTCTACTTCCATAGTCTGAAAGATGAATGATAAAACACTTTCTTTTCAAAATAACAATAGTAGCTTAAGTTAGCCCTTTTGCTGGTCCTAGCAAATCATAAAAATACCCTACAGTGCCTTTTATACCTCTACCATCCCTTAAGAGCTAAGTGTATTCTATCTGTGATGGATAAGAACAAAAAATGAGCAGTTCTGTTGGAAATCTATCTTCAGGATGAGCACAGGTGCTGCACATCTGGTTGTGCACCTAGTGGTAAATATTTGAAAGTGCTCAGGGAAATAAAGGAAGCTGAGATCTTAAACAGGAAGGGAAAGTATAAAAGGGGTCAGCAATGGGTTAGCAAGGAATGCTGCTTGCAATATGAATATGAAAACACCACAAAAAAAAAAAAAAAAAAAAAGAAATCCACACCGAGAAATGGAAATTAATCAAATTTACTCCACTGAAAGGAAGTTAGAAGTCTATGCCATCCCAGGAAGCCTGAAGTTCTGTGGCTTCAAGTCACAGTGTCTCATTAGATACGTTTTTCTAATTCTTACCTCTGTTTCAGTGTTCTCACCACTTCTCCTACTTGTACTATGATGTATGATATCATCTGCAAGGTCATTGACCAGACATTATGGACCAATTTCCTTACAAGCTGACTTCAGATCAGTTGCAGATGACTAGTTTGTTTGTGCCAATGATGCTGAGCATTTGAAATTGTTTTATCATGCAGACAAGATCTTCATTTCTGAGGAAGGAAAAACTTAATCTTCTCCTTTTCATCAGAAATCAGGAATGCATTAGAATATTTTTGTCAATATAAACATTGTAAATTTATACATCTATGAAAATTCCAATACACTATTCATTTCCAGGCCATTTATGGAGCTTGACAACTTTGAAAAATATTAATGTTAACTGTAATATATAATCCCAGAGAGAGATCATAAAATCATCTCTCTGTTGTAAAAATAGTTTGATAAAATATCAAATTTATTTCACTGCTGATCAGCTGTTTTCAAAGCTAAGATGTTACCCAGCTGATTCTTACACCACCACTATAGCAAGGCTGGAAGATGCTCTGTTTTCTCTTCTTAGATCTGGGCTGTAGGTTGTGTGTCTTCTGCAGGAAACCTGCCCCCAGAAAAATGCTGTACAAGCACACATTTTCTTTTCAATATCCTTATAGTGCTTGGAATTGTTTGTCTCCTTATCTGTTGCCTATTTTCATTTTGTGGAGTTCCACTGAATGCCACAATCTTTAGCTTAGTGTTTTTAGTAGGGACTGGTATTCTCTTAACTTGATTGCTCAACATAAATCTTTTCAGATTTACTGTGTTTGAGACTAGATTTTAACAGCAATACTAGAACTGTTTTCACCTCAGGCAGACTATTTAACTATTCAGCAGAGAAAATCTTTTTTTTTTTTGTGTGTGTGAAAAGAAAAATATTTTTTTACTCTAAGTACACAGCACAGATTTGGCCTTATCCAGAACACTATTTCTTAAAATGGGTCATCTATTAAAACAGATAGGTTTAAATTACAGCGAAAATCCTCTGCAAACTAATCAGTGTTGCACAAGCAGAAATAGCTCAGGAGACCTGGAAAGACTCTGGTTCCACAGCATTCATCCATTCCCCCAGTCCTCAGCCATTCAGTCTTCCTGTCATTCTCCCTCCTTTTGGGAAATTGTTACATTTTGGTTTAATGCAAGACTAAAAATCTGTCCAGAAATGGATGTGTTAATACGGAGTAAGAAACAAACCATTCTTTAATGATTTCCAGTAGGAGAATCACATTGTAGAGGCTGTACTGAGTTTTTTCTGGTAGTTCCTATAATGAATTTTGTTACACACATAAATTTGGGACAGCATTTTTAAGTAACAGATAACCACAGAGCATATCATCCAATGCATTCCCTTGCCTGTTCATGAAGAGAGTTGACAACACAGCCCAGTGTTTCTGTCTGTCATTTTCATGAGCTGAATCCAAACCCAACCACTCTCTTTTCCATCAGGGGCCATAAAACTCAGAGCCTGTCCTGGAAGTACAGGCATTTCAGGCTCAAAAGGAAACTTCAGCAATTGCAGAAGAGCCTGGATTACTCTGCAGCACATAAGGTTTAGGCTGTTCATTTTTCAAAACCTTTCCTGCCATGAAACATTGCAACATGGACTTACATATTTTAAGCACAGATTTCCATCTGTGTCCTGTTTGCAGAGGTCTGCTCGGGGACAGGAGATGAGGCAGAGCTTGATTCCTGCCCCTTCTCTCCTCACCAGCCAATGCAGCCAGCCAGGGCCGCAGGGGACAGCTCATCTCCGCCACCACCCAGGCCCAATGCTTCATTTCAGGCTGCATATAATTATTTGGAGAAGTGGATTTTATAAAACAGGGTATTCCTGTGACTTCAGAAATATTTGCAGGGAAAGCTCTGTGCAGTGTGTACTTCTTGTAGAATTGTGAACCCTGAGTTACGTTTGTCATGAGCCAACATCAATAACACTGCTGATGGCCTGAAGATTGTGCTGGAGGGAGTGCTACCTTGGGCATGTCCTGATCTACCTGCTCCTGAAAAGTTTCTTCTGGCTACCATTAATCATAGAATTATAGAATGGTTTGGGTTGGAAGGAACCTGAAAGATCATCTAGTTCCAAACCCCCCGCTGTGGGGAGGGACACCTTTCACTAGACCAAGTTACTCAGAAGTTCAACCTGGTCTTGAAGACCTCCATGGATAGGGAGTCCACAACCTCTCTGGGCAACCTCTTCCAGTGTCTCACCACCCTCACAGTAAAGAATTTATTCCTAATATCTAACCTAAACCTACTCCCCTTCAGTTTAAGGCCAGTCCCCTTTGTTACATCACTATATGTGATAAGCTTTGTGAAAAGCTCCTCTACAACCTTGTTGCAATCCCTCTTAACTACTAGGAGGTGCTACAAGGTCTCCCCGGAGCCTTCTCCTCTCCTGGCTGAAAAGCCCTGATTCTCTCAGCCTGTCTTTATAGAAGAGGTGCTTCAGCCCTGTGCTCAGGGCACTGCCCCTCCTCTCTGGACTCATTCCAACCACGTGCCAATGTCTTCCTTCTGCTGGAGCCCCAGATCTGCATGCACTGCCCCAGGTGGGGTCTCACAAGCACAGAGCAGAGGGGGAGAATTGCCTGCCTCGACCTGTTGGTTTCTGAGCCCTCTCCTTACACACAGGTCTCAGGCCAGTGGTACCTGAGGGGCATTCCTGAGAAGGGTAAGGCAGAAAACACAGGGAAAGCCAGCATGACAATAAAAGCAGATCCGATGTGACTTCCCTCCTGACCTTCCTAGGCCAGAAGGAAGCTCTGTGTTGTGGTAGAGGCTGGCAGAACTGTACAGGATCTGATCCTTTGAGGCTTCTCTTGCTTTCCTAGTAACATTAAAGCCGATCTAACTCCACAGCTCCTGCCCTGTTCCCCTGCCCTCTGTGACTGTGTTTGGCAGCAAGGTTCAGTACAGAGGTGCTCAGTACAGTCCTGTCTTGCAATCTGTTACGAAGGGTTGCTCCTCTGCAGGTGGGCGTGGAGAGCCACACAACACTTCCAAACTTCAGCTTTTACAGATGAATGTCTGTGTGTCTTTCAGACACCTTCATGAGTGTCTAGCATTTCAAGATGCTGAAAGCATCTGCTCTAAGCATTTATATTTTGTGGGAATTTTGCAGAAGGATGTAAACAGTAATAATATGAAATATACAGGTAGGTTTGGGTGGAGATTTTTAACATCTTCAAGACAAACGTAATAGATATTTTTCAAGTATTTTAATGAATCAAATACACTTTTAAAAAGTATTTTGTCCATCTTGCTTTGTTCAACTCATAAAACTCCCACAAAAAAATGCAATATTTTATTTCAGCAGAATTATGGGACACATGGGAAGAAAATCTGTAAACATTTTTATGCCAAGCTAAGTCCATTATCTGTCAGACATTTGTATTTGCATTTCTGTTCTCCTAACACAGTTTGTTAACACCTACACAAATTCAGATTTCTCCATGCCATTGAATACAGATTCATTGTTTACATTTGCCACCTCTTCTTCCTCTCTCCCTTTCTCCTTCCCTCGACCTGTCTCCAGAGAGGTTTGACCAAAAATCTGCACCCAACTCAACTACTGTCAGCTTTTTGAGGCATTTGGGTGCCCATGTGCAAAGGCTGAGGACAGACCCCCACCCAACTTTGAAATCAGACTGTATACCAATACTTGCAGTTTCCAATGCACACATCTTACTTCTGTTCTTCTTTCCCATTTTTATTTTTCCTTTCTTCTTTCCATGCTCTCACGCTCATGGTCGAGGGAGGTATAAACAGAGTCTCACCATAGCCCAAAATACATAGCTGCACTTTGGGAAGTTTGACAAACAGCAATACATGTTTAGATTTCCTGGCTCAGAGACAATGCAGAGAGGAGGGTTCTGGCAAGCTTCCTGGAGATGGGATGCAATTGCTCTGCTCTGCAATATACAGTATGGGTTACAGGCACTTTGAACATTTACAGAGCATCAGTTCAAGAGGAACAAATCATTTTTTAATCTTTGGGTTGTAATTAAATTGCAACTTAGTAGATTTTCTGCATATGAGAAAGCAGACTGGAAAGAAATCAGATTGCTGTGAGCTAAAAAGGAATTACACGTGACAGTGCACAGAATGTAAGTATGGCACAGTTCCTTTCAAAGTGCCTCTCAGATTTTGTCATCTCTTCCTCCTCTGACTTCTTTAGGAAATATGTATCCCTTCATCACTTCCTTATCTGTATGACTACTCATTTCCTGTACACATGGCATTTGGGACAATTCACAAAATTTCTCCAAATCCGTGGAGCCTAGGGACAACAGATTGGAATTTGCAGGTGATATTTGTGCACTTTGCTATAAAAAAGATCTGATCTAACTTCACAGCCATACAAATAATCTGATTTGCATTTCCAGTCTTGATAACAGATACCTAAATATATTTGAACTTCTCCTGTCTTGATTGGTCTTTAGCTTCCCTTCTCTACTGTGGGAGCTGTAGAGCATCTTCCTTGCCCACAGCTTTTTCCAAACTCTTTCTCCTCCATTTCAGAACTGCCTTCTCTTCCCCTTCAGTGACCACAAATCCCCTGACAGGCAGATCCCATCATCCCCAGATCTCTGGGTCAGCTCCTTGCATTTCCCCACGTTGCTGTCCCCAAGGCAAGAAGCAGTTGAAAATTATGCAAAGAAATTCCAAATCCTTCCCGTATTTTTAAATTGGATTTTTCATTTCAAACTTTGGATAAAATTTTTTCTGCAGTGAATTTATACCTGTTAAAAGCATCATTATTTATAATGCACTTTAACTCCCGTGATCAGTTTTAGTCTTCATCCATTTGAATTTTTATTAGTGTAATTCAACAGACCCAGATTTTAGAACCAGGAAGCTAATGTTTTCTGAAAAGCTGAGCAAGTAGTACAAGAGGTCAAGCACACTGAAACTGATCTCTCAAATTCAAAGCAATTGCAAAAGCAATGCTTTCTTGCTTTCTTGCTTCCTTTAAAAAGAAGGAATAAAAAGCAGATCACAGAAACTTTAAATGAAGCTGGGGAAACACTTCATAAAGATATTTTTATCTCACAACACTTATCAATAGTTTGTATAGAAACCTCAGTGCACACGACACACTCCTGCTCCTAAGGCACTCAGCTCCCCCTTTCTCTGTGGGGACATTGCTTAGAAGCACACGATTCACTCTTGGAATATCAGTATAATAATCACAATCACATAAAAATATTCTGGCTGCTCTTTGCTTTTTTGGCTCACAGTCAAAAGAAAACAACTGTAAACTGCTTTGAGAATACTGAAGGGGTTTCTTTCCCTTCCATGAAAAATCACATATATATTTCCTAACATAAATGACAAAAACTTTGGTAATGGATAAAATCTTAAAGAAAAAAAAAAAGCCTGTTTCAGATATACCTCAGCTAAAGGAAAGACAACCTCGAAACCAATGTCCACCAAACTGCAGTGGCACTGAGATTTTTATTATTTAAAGGCAGTCTTTCTCAGTATAAGAAACCTTCAAGGGAATAATGAGGCAATTCAAATGTATGCAAGAAGAAAAGCAGGACATGCAGAACTTGAGACAGCTTACTGCATTGTTCTGAAATGATCTGTTCAAGTAGGCATGTTTTAACTCACATCACAGGCACTGTTAAGTGATCTTGCTGCAATCTGGCAGATTGCATGATCTGTACAAATATAGGTATACAAATATTTTAATTCATAAAGTCACAGCATTGGTTAGGCTCAAGAGGGATGTGCGAGTAAAATTCACAGAGAAAAAAAAATCAAGTTCTTCTTAAATGCAACAACAACCAAAAAAAAAAAAGAAAAAGAGAAGACCTTTAGGAAGCAGTAATTACATCTGAGAGAAGCAAGGTTATCTGGGATTTATAAATTTTTCCAAATATTTATGCCAGGTGCTAAAAAGCAGCATTGCCCTTGCTTAAAACTATTTGGACAAGGAGGCTTACAGCTTTCCTCTCTGTGTAAACAGTATAGCAGCATTCTAAACAGATTAATAGCAGTATCAGTTCAAGTCAAATATTTGTGTAAGCTAGATGAGTGGAAAAGGTAGTCTATGGGGAATATTTTAACCACAAATTCTACAAGGTACAGAAGTGTCCTGACTGCATGCAAACAGCCCACCTTGGCCAAATAATTCTGTTTAAAATTAAAAGGTTTCATGACCTAATCCATTACTTCTGGTGACCTAAGAAAGATTTTTTCTCCCTTTCAGCACTATCAGAGATATTTTTGTTTGGGCTAACCATCACCATTCAAAAACAAGATTCAATGACCATGCTCTAGACTGAGAAGGGATAACTGATTCTCTCTGATCTAACTGTTGGTTTGTGCTACAATTATGAGTGAATAACTAATGCTCACATTGTCACCTCTGCACCCAGACAGAGGGAAAGCAGTGGAGGGGAGATGGGGACCCCACTGCTATGCCATGTCACAGCACAGGAGAGCCCCTGGGCCTCAGGGCAGGCTGCCTGGACATGAGCTGCTCCCAAACAGTTATTGCTGCAGTTTTTTGAGCAGTAAGGGTCTCATCCTACTGTCAGTTTGTAACAGAAGAGAATCTGGAATAACTCCTGTATAGCTCCTAAAGCTCCAATAGTCCATAAAACCTACTGGAGAAACACAGATTTTGTGGTGGTGTTCTGAGTCAGACAAAATTGGCAGACACTAAACCAGGTCGAATTTATGAAGACTAAAAAGCTGAAGTGATGTTTGTCTCTCTCATATCCATCACCAATGGGTTTGGAGAAAGACTTAGACATCCCCTTGCATATGAGTCAGCATCACATATTCATTTCTGTCTAAATGTTTTTAATTGCTGAATTCAAGTACAAATTCATTTCAAACAATGAACAGCTATGAAACTAGAGGAGCACATCACAGAGGCTGAACTATTTTATAGCTTAAACCTGATGGGTCATATTTCACCATTGTTTTCAACATCTGCAGTTTTCTCTCCTATTGTGGAAGACAGAAGTAAGGGTCTTGCAGGAGATTTAAGTGGCACAGCTGTACTGCCTCAAGAGCTGGAGGGAAAGCTCTCCCTGAGAGCAAGAAGAGAAAGGAAGCCTGACATAGCTACAGGAATTCACTGCTGGTTTGTTAAACTGGGCACTGGTCTTATGCTGCATGTGAAGCCAAACAGCAGTGATAAATCGACCCACATCATAGACAGTGTGGTGGGAGCAGTCAGAGAAAGGAGAAATCCCCTTCCCCTAAAGTCCAGTCTCTAAACACCAGCACCTGTTGGGCTCTGCTCTGCTCTGGGGAGGCTACAAGTCCAGCAAAGCCATCACCTCCAGGACTTGCCCATTTCTGCACCACAGTGCATGGCAGTACAGCCCTGAATCTGCTCATTTGGGAGCCTCAAGCACAGTTTGAAAGAGCAGAAGGGGAAGAGGCACCACTGGGTGCATCAGCAGCAAGAAAGGGGTACACTTCAAGGCAGACAGCTCCAGTGAAAGTAGGCAGGGAGCCTGTTAAGTCAGTGGTCAGTGACTTTTTCTGCTTGGCACAGTAAGGGGCATTTGTGTGGCCCAAGCACTATGTGGGAGGTGATGCACCTGGTGTGCAGCTCTACTGGGTCATCATCTCATCATCTCCTCTCCAGCCTCCATGTGTGGTCTGAATTTGTCTCTGTGTTAAGCTGCAGATCCAAACCTTGACAGCAGAGACCTACTAATACAGGGGAGAAAAGGAAATTAAATCCTCTATGTACAAGAGCTAAAAACAAACAAACAAACAAAGGTTTCTGCAGAGGAGCAGCAGTGTGTCTGGGCAGAGTAGCTTTTTCCCACATCATTTTTCTAACTTCATGCAGAGGTGTACAAGACGAGAAAGGCTTTTGAGACAGACACTGCCTTACTGAGGATGCAGGAGCAACTTTACTTGCTGCAGGTGACTGCCCTGGGAGGAGGAAGGAGGGAGGAGGGAGGAGGGAGGGACTTCCACAGCCAGAGGCATGAGGAGGAGGGAGGAAATGAGTCCTCCTCATGTGGATGCAGGAGCATCAGGTGCTCCCAGAGGAGAAGGCTGTGAGCTTCAATGCTGCCACACTCAGGAGTCCCAACTCTGAGTGCAAGAGTTTCTGACCCAAGGGCAGCCAGCACAGCACTTCCCAAATAGTGGCACATCTCTACCAAGAGCCAGGGGCTTTTGCAGAGACACCTCAGGTACATGTTGGCCAGAAATTTTACTCCCTTGCTTCACCTCCTTTCTTCATTTGCAGGGACAAGGGAGCCAGCCCACGTGTAAGTGTTGCACGAGGTCCCTGCCAAAGCACCTTGTGCTCTCTCTGGTTTGGAAAAGCCTGCAGGACCAGCAGCTCACACTGCTGAACTCCCTCTGACTTCTTTTTGCCGCACAGGCTCCAGAGAAGAAGCCTTGTGTAGGACCTGGTTTTCCAGCTGGTTTTCAGCATTCCCAGCTGAGCTTTCTTGCAGGAAATGTGCACCTTGGAGCCCAGCCATCTGCATCGGCTGTAATCCCAGAGGCCTTCCTGTCTCACTGGGGCTGAGGCTAGGAACTGTGGAGCCTGGCACAGGAATTGTTCTGTCCTGTCCCAGACTCAGAAAGGCAAAAAGTTAAAAAGAAAACACAAAACAACCCAAAATACATGACCACAATCCACTGTTGCTGAGCAGTTGCACTGGTCTGATTGCTGCTGTTCACTTGAAGTTTAGAAAGGTTTTGTTCAGCCTCAAAACTGTCCTCCCATCTGAGCCTCAGCTTGCAAGGAATGCTCACAGTAAGAAAACTCACAACTGTCAAATATTAACTTTCGTGTGATTACAGACAGGGGCTATAAATCCTGGGCTCAGATCTGAGAGATAAATGAGTTTGGATTAAATACTTCATCTTCAGAGGCTTGAGTGCTGAATTTCAGCTATTTTGTTCAAGTACAGAGGTGGTGCTCTAAGCTGCTATACATATTTCCTGGAGATGTCATTGCCAAAGAAAAATTGCTGAGGACAAGTGGGACTAGATTAGAGTTTATTCTAGAAGATCAGGAAATGGAAATGAAGTTTTAACTTAGATTTAGATGTCTGGTTTTCAGAGGATTCTCCTCCAAAGCGACGCTTCCACTGAGTTAGATTTGTAAATGAGTGAATCCCTCTTTCAGAAGATGATGACTGCTGGTAGTCACGGCCTTGTCTCTCATGCCACAAATATTTTCTTTCAAAGGTTTCTAATCATAATTAGGCTTCCAGGCACATTTCTCCAGAATGTTGGATTGTTTCCAGAGCACAGGCCAGGAACTTTGTCTTGGATGATGATGCCTCTTCTCCTTTCAGGAGTTACTGGACTGGCAATTCAGCTGGAGTCATCTAACTGGTCAGACAAACTGAATCATGCAAAATCTGGTCTCACTCATCTGAGGAAATTTCACATTCTTGTACACACAGCAACACAGGAAAGACTCCCACAATTTCTAATGACTAATCAAAGATACAGCTATTTGTGAAAGAGATTTAAAATATGGCTGTGTCCTTACACTGGTGTCAGAAGTGCTATAGACACAGCACACGCTTCCACTTTGTACCAATGGATTAGTACAAATCTACCAAACATGTTATCACCTATTCTAACTTACTGACAAAGACATTTAACTTGCAGAGTGTTGAGAGAAAACATTTTTCCATCTCAACTAAAAGTAAGAATAATAGCTCAATTGCATACAGGAAGCATGAAATGCTCTTCAAAACAGGAAGGAGAGGATGCTTTCTGGATGAACAACACATCTAGATGCTCATTATTTTCTTGTCCAAGTGGATTTCGTTCCAGATGAGCATCTTTTTTGTACTGCTGCTTGTGTAGGTGGGATACATTACATGTTTGTCTTTCATTAGTAGACTTTAGTTTACTCAATTATAAATATTTAAAATAAAAAAGCTCACAGAAGTCTGATCTTTTAGATATAGCTCTTGAATATAAAGCACTGCATAGAAAAATAAAGTCACTTGAAATGTAGTTTGTATTCCAGTAACTTTTTTTTAAACGTCTTGATGTTGCACAGTAATATTATACCATAAGGGGGGGAAAGGACATGTTTGGGGGGTGTGGGGGAGTCTAAAACAAGGATTTTGAGACTGAAACAATTTTTAGAAAAGTTACAGGAAACCCAGTTAAATGGATGCCAAAAATTTTCCAACAAGACAAGCCAAATTCAATGTAATCTAAGGAACATCAGAGGAACACTCAGAGCCTTGCTATGATTATCTGTGTCTGTGCCTCAACACAGTCCAATTTTCAGTGCAGTGTGACTTAGCAGGGTGTTCATAAACCTAACCTTCCACTTAAGACACATTAAAACTAAATTAAGCATCCCACTGAAGTGCCATACCATATGCACAAGTACCATGCAAGGCATTGATTAAAGGGGAAGTGCAATTATTCCAAACTCAGAAATACCTAAAGCGTTCTTGCCTTCCAGCAAATCATGTGCTACAGTTGAGCTGGCAATGGCTTTCATCCAGCTAACAACACAATCATTTCTTATACTCTGTGGAGATGGGATTATCTCATTTCCTCCCTCCCGTCCATCCTTTTCAAAATTTAATGGCAATTAATATGCAAACACACTAAAGAGGTTTATTCTTAAGTGCACTGACTTGTAATTTAATCTCTGGAAGATCCAGAGCCAGTCCATTGCCACATCAGCAGAGATACACCACTCTGCATGGGTGCAATCTTTCCCACAGCACCCTCTGCATTCAGGGCCTGGCAGAAACCAGACCTTGCTGAGCTCTCATGGTGAATCAGTTACACTTAGGAGTCTCACACACCTCCACTGGGACAGAAATAAACTGCACTTAAAATAGGGGTTTTTTTTTTCTCTATCCTCCCCCTGCTTTCTCATCTTTTAGATAGATGTATTCTTTGGCTTATGCTACTCACAGGAGGAAAACAGAGGGTGTATTAGGCTGGTAGTTCAATGTACAAAGATGAAAGGCTAAAAGTCAAGCCAAAGAATCATAAAACTTTCAAGGCTAGCTGATGAAACCTTCTGGGTGCTGTCTGAGCATATATATTTGTGTGCCTTTACAGATCATTTTGCAGATAAGAAAGGCCCCTTCATTTTTTTTTTTACCACCAGCCAATCTAAGCAAAGGAGCAAGCCTTGATGGCACATGCTTGCACCTCCCAGCCCTGCAGTGCAGGATGCCAAAGGGCCCCTCTTGCTGGGGATGGTCATGAAGAGCATTGAGTTTCAGTCTAGGCTGCCCTACTACAAGATATCAAAGTAAAAATCAAGTAGACTTGTAGCTGTGCAGAGGTCAATGCAATGAGCAGAGAGCTGTAGTGTCCCTCCCTCAGTAATCCGAATTGCTGGAGGCCAAATGAGAGTCTGGGACAGTCACAGCCAAATTTAGGTCTGGAAGAAAAATTCTTGATTGGACACAACATCTGTTGTACAGCCCAGGAATTGCAGATGTGGATCTCAGCAGCTTATCCAACAACTGACAGTGGGGAATACAAACTGCAGCTTGCTGCAAGTCGAGCAGCTTGAGGAGATGCTGGACTGTCCAGAAGCAGCAAGGCGCCTGGAGGGGCCCTGTGCACCTCGTGGGGTGCCTTGCCAACACCAGCACTAGAGAACCTGAAAAACTCATTAAGACATCTGAGGTAGACTAACAGGCCAAGGGGACAGTCATTCACTATGTAGAAAGAGCAACGCAAAGTGCTTTATGTCCATCATGCACATAATAAACATCAAACCAATCCACATGGCACCAAGTGAAGCTGTCACAGAGTTCTTTCAATCTCTACCTTTTCACCCATCAGCCAGTGATGAGCTGTGATCACCTGCCATCCTAACCAAGGACAAACCTCACATACCCAATCACAAGCAGTTTGGGTCTTTGAAAAAGATGGTGAAAGAAATGCCCTGTATATATCAGAAAATTCTGCTCACAGCTTGCAGGGAAAAAAAACAACCAAACAAACGTTCCCTTTCTCTCAACAAAATACATTTCTGAACTGTTCAGAAAAGCTGTACTTTTCACAAGCAGAGATTTCTATGATGCTGGCTATTTTCCAATCAATTCCCTGGTATTACAGGAGTGCTTTGGCTGGAGGATTTCCTTGGCCAGAACAGCTGAATTTGAATTTCAAATCTCACAGTCTACACAGTGCAGACTTCCCTTTCAGGAAGCACTTTAGTCTTCTAAATTTCAAATTCCAGATTTTAGCAGACTTGGCAAAAGACTAGGACCTGTAATTGTGAGTGCAAAATATTGAAAGTATGAGTGGATGCCAGCAATTCCATCCTGTGCAGGCAGGGCGGCTATGTTTGCAAAAAATCCTCTCCTGAGAAGGACTTCTGATCCAGAAATGTATCATTACTGTTGCAACTTTTGCTTCTACAGTACAGTCAATACAATTAAGGTCTGAAATAAGACTGACTGCTGGTCTGGTACAGGAAAATAGTGGCAGAGAAGAGACCATAAAATCTCTGTATTTCTTCTGGTTTTCTTTGCTTGGGTATCCACAGCAGGGCAGCAGGCAGTGTCAAAACAGTAGGAGGGTGACTAAAGGAGCCTGGCTTGCACAGGGACCTCCTCACTGCAGAAGGCACCAACCATTTCCCATCCCATGACAGCAGCTGAGCAGCAGGTTCTCCCAGAGCCTTTGATCTGGGCCAGCATACAGCCTGTTCCCTTCTCTGCAAGACCATCACCTCCTACAGAAAAGGATATAGTTTCTTGAACTCATTGTGGCTCATCATGACACCCAAACCACTCCAGATTTTGGTGCCCTAGATGTATAGCTTAGTCTAAAATATCTCAAGAGATGCAGCTGAACGATTTCAGGAAAATGGATTTTAGCTGCTACTTTTTTTCTCATGAGCTGAGTGCTTATCTTGATGCACTGTTACAGTTCCCTCACCACACAATGAATCAGGAAGAGTAAATACACATGGACCTGGGGCAGTAGGCTGCTGATGTCTGTTCTACCACTCACTGGTACAAACTAATCCTGTGTGTGACAAAATCAAACCAACCACCTTCCACAACACACAGTCTGCTGTAGTTGTTTTTGATTTTATACAGTGACAACAAAGTAAGTTTGTAAAAAATATGTGCACCTCATTTACATACATATATAAACATATACATACATATAAATTCCAGTACTATGAGTAGCCATGAATGGAAGCAAGCCAACTTGACAATTAGCCAATATAAAGAGAGCTAAAAGAAATTTTAGCTCATACACCTATCCCGACTTTCCCTGCCAAAATGTGGTTTAGCCATCAATTTTTCCTATTAACAAAAAAAAAAAAAAAAAGAGAGTAAATGTTTCCTCTACTCCTGTGTTAAAACATGTAGAAATAGGAGCAGTTACTAACACAGTGACTGTATGGACAAAACTTCCTAACTTCTACACCCAAAGGGTAACATTGTGGTATTATTGCGGTTGACAATACTCAGAAATCAGCAGAGCCAAGATTCCTCCCCCAAGCAATTCAAATGCACAAATTAAATAAAATATAGAAAAAGAGAAAGATGTAACATGCTTGATCTCATGCAGTCATTAACCTCAAGTATGCCTGCCTTTAGCACAACACCTCTAGAGTCCTGTAGCTCCTCATGCTTAGAAATTTCAGTCTTAGGAGAGAAGGCTCTCAATCTGAAAAAAGTTTTAAGTCATGCAGCAATGAAGCTGCAGAAGGGTTTAAGTGGCTTGGTGAAACTTAAGAGAAAAGAGAGAGTCATCATCAGAGCTGAGAGCAGCACAGCCTGATCCTGCTGTAAACCCTTCCAATCACTCTGCAGGCTTGATGCTTCAAAAACTCAAAACGCTGCTCAGGTTAGGAGCATCTTTTTCAGGAACCTACTGTTTACAGCATAAATTCCCTGAAAAAAAAAATAGGCAAACCAAAAAGTAACAAATAAAAAAGGAGCCTAGCTCAGAAAGCTATTTCATACCTTTAAGTGCTTTGACAGTTGTAAGTGTTTTCTTCCTTCTCAGGAGGTTTGTTGGCAGCCTTAGCCGACCTGCAGCCTGCTATGTCTTTAATCATGGGCTTCTGGCCATGCTTCATCTGGGAGCTGCTTCTACGTTCCTGGTTAATTTTAGCCTTCCCCATTAGCATTAGGGGAGATGTGATGTCTGGCATGGAGGTAGAGGGAGCACTGGCTTTCAGGCTTGGGGGTAACATAGAAATCTTACTGTGGTTCTGACAGGCTTCAGCTTATGCAGAGAGAGGGGCAGTTCTTTCACCAACACACAGGAGCCAGGTAACACGAGGCCAAGGGGCCGAGGGGGCAAGGGCTGCCTTGCTGCTCACTTCCCCCTCCTCAACACTATTTAAAGATGAGAGCAAAAGGAAGAGCTTTACTGCACTCTTTGGGGCTGCCTGCTTCCTGTGGCCCAAGGAGAGAGGTGTACATGGGCATATGTTCCTCACAAACGTCCCCAAACAAGTCACACAGCCCAAAGAGCTGCCAGCAACTCTCTTCTTGCCCCAGGCAGAAAGCTGGGCAGCCTCTGGCCAAGAATCATGAGAAGAAAAGTCAGAAGGACTTTAACTTTTGAAATCTAGCTTAAATGGCAAAGGCAAGAAACACCATAAAGGAAAAGGTTCTGGATGTCTCTATGGTTACTTTAAGAAGACACTGATATCTTCAGAAGATTTTTCCCCTCTGGACACCATAATTCAAGAGACATAGCCCATGTTTATGGGCAGCA
Organism: Haemorhous mexicanus; assembly: GCF_027477595.1. NCBI lineage: Eukaryota > Metazoa > Chordata > Aves > Passeriformes > Fringillidae > Haemorhous > Haemorhous mexicanus. The sequence continues at coordinate 50,404,574 of NC_082344.1, read as the reverse complement.
AATGTATGAACTCTTTCCCAGGACCATCACAGTAGGAGCAGGATCTTTATGGTGCACTAATTACGGGGAATGGTGAGGATGAACAAAGTGCACTCCAAAACTCCCCGCAGATGCATTAAAGATGACATCTCTGCTCAGAGGCTCTCCCAGAGCATCCCATCAGACTCTACTCGTCATGTCACTTCATATTATTTGATGTGATGCCACACACGGCTGATAAAACCAGACAGACATACATAACAGTAATGCAATCGTGCCTCCAGAAAATGGCAAAATTAGTCCCCCGTGACATTGTGACCAAGTAAATTACAGCCAGCGTGGAAAAAATATGTTTCACATGTATTTTTTTGTGACATAGTATGAAATTATTCATTTAGTTTTACTCTCCAAAACTTCTTGCAAGCAGCTGGCCCTGTAAAATAGGGACAGTCCTACAGAGGGAATATAAACTGCCCTTTTGTATGTGTAAACGAAGACCAGCCACAAAATACATCCTGTTGACAAAAAGAGATAAAAACCACTGGAGTGGAGTGGAAGGAGTAAGTCAGGTATGCTGCAACAAGGCATTCGTTACTTCTTCACATCTTTCAGGAAAAATGATGATGCTTGCCATCATGTCAAATTAGAAGGCACGTTCCTTTCAATTTAACACTGTTCTCCCAGTCCAGGCCTCTGGCCTCCAGGATTTTAGGTCCTGAGCTGTGAGTCAGCAGAGCTACTGCATTGCTGAACTGATTCAAGCCTCACTCATCCAGCCTTTATCAAAAGGACTGTAGTGCCATTACCTCTCTCCTTGGCTGTTACCCCACCTTCAAGCAGCTGAAGCTTTCTGTCTATTCTTGTTTGCTTCATCAAAATCTCCCTTTTGTTCAGGCTGCCATACTGGATCAGACAAAAAGTCCATTTCTGGGGTCTAACAGCCCTCCATGGCCCCCAGTATGCTCTCAAGGGAAGCACTGTCCTAACATCTCTCACCCACTGTACTTTCTCTGCTATCCTTGATTAATACATAGGTTGTAGCAATCATAGAGTATAAATATTTTTGGCATGAAATGGAACTATTATTGATGTTAAATCATCCTATAAAAGCACTTATGGTAGATTTCACAGATACTGGATAGCATATAAATGCTTTCTGCTGTCAAGCACTGTTTGGGGAAATATAAACACCTTAAGTTCTTTACGTATATAGAACACACACTGCATGATTAGCCTGACCTGTCTGCAGTGCTTCTCAGTCCCTTCCCAATTCTACAGTTGCCCATTTTCCCCTCTAAGACAGTAACAACAAACACCAGAAGCAGGACTGAAGGAAACCAAGCCTAAATTCTTCTTAAAACACATTTTTTAAGTTTGGGCCAAATATTTCAGTTCTTTCTGAGAACAAAGCCTGAGGAAAATTCAGTTTTTTTAGCTCACATTAAAAAACCCACCATACACTTACGAGAAAAACACTCAAGCCTTCTTCCTCTGAGGGTGGGACTTGGGATTTGGCTGCAGGAGCACAGGAACACAGGGACTGTGACAGCCAAGGCATGACTGCAAGAGTGGGAAATCTCAGAGGGGAGAGAGCAGAGGGACAGAGAAGAATGCAGCAAATGGGCAGAAGTGGCAGGAATCAGCGGGCAGAGGTGAGAAACAGCCACATACAGAGGCACAGCTTACCAGAGCATCTCCCCATCCTGAGGCCGAGACTGAGCCCGGCTCTTCTGATGTTCACCATCCCTCTGTGCAAGGAGATGGTGACCAGTGGCCTCTCTCTCTGCCCTTACCTAGGTCCCTATGGATAAGCAGCAATTATGGATGGCCAGTAACTACGTTGTTTAAAGTGCCAGAGGTCTGTGTAATACTTTTTAAGGCCTCAGGTGCAGTTCAGGTGACAAATACATGCCTTAACAATGTTGTGTAGCAAAATATTTGGGGGCAGAAATAGTGTTTTGAAAGCAAACTGGGAAGTTGTACACAGGGAAACAGCAAAGACTAGTACATATAAAACTAAGTTTGGTAATATCAGCTAAAGACTGAAGCAAGGCTGTGTCTACATGCCTAAAGCAGTTCCTTTTATGCTTGTTTGTTGGGATACTGTCTTGCAATTCCACGAGTACTTAAAATTTTTTCCATAGAATCCCTTACCAGAGTTAGTGGAAAGGGAAGGGAAGCTTCAGAAACACAATAGACTTAGATACAATATAAAACTGTTGATATAGTCCAGATTCTGTGGAAAACAACTAATTTTAGGAGACGAGGCTGGAGACCGCAGATGAAAAAAGTTAGTTTCACATGTAATGCAGCAGAATATGGCCAGCAAATAAGATTTATTATTCACTTCTTTCTAGATAATACTAGAGTAGATGAACTAAGCTCTTCACTGGCCTTCTGCATATTCCTCTTTTTTTTAGGAACCTGAGCTGATCTGCTCTGGGTTGTTTGCTGAATTTCATGGGCATTCACAGAGTGGACCCCTCTACCAGAAGATTCCCAAATCCCAGATTTTTCTCTTTTACCTTTCTTAGGCTACCTTCCCATGCACAAAATCACCATGATGTACACTTATTTCAATGAAAAATAACTGTGGTAATGTTTGTGAAACACCAAGTCACCATAATGACAAGCATCAGACTAAGCCAGGAACAAACAGTTTTATCTAAAATATCACACGCAAATAAGACAGAATGCTAAGTACTGAATGAGAAAAAGCTGTAATATTACTTGAGAAACAATGATCCACTGTGAACAAGCAGGAGGAGAGACTGCATTAATGTGGTTAAACACTGCCATTAAAGCAATGGAGACGAGTCAAGAGTGCACTGCAGTTCAACTCTGGTATTTCTTGAGTGTCTAAATTTACAAGCTTTATGACATTTTTCTAATGTTTCTCCCAGCTATTTGATACAAATATCATGGCTTTTAAAACAAAACCAAAACAAAGCAAAACTCAAACAGGCAAATTCTTTGGTGTTAGGGATAATAGCCCATCGCTCGATAAACGTCTGTCTTTGAAAAAATGCCTGGTAGAGTTTTTAAGTAGTTCAGTGAACCAGCCCAAATACCTTCCTGTAAGTAAGCACTGCTTAACACTGAACTAGCACATTGCTCTTGCAGTGCTTTCTCAAACTGCTGGGCTACAGTCCCTGCTTGGACCTGATCAGATGCAATCATGCAGCAAGTCTGGGAAAATGCACCCACTTGGGCAGGAAGAACAGATAACTTCTTTTTACTTCTAGAGGATCTAGCAGAGCCCCAAGACATGCTGATAGGAAAGTGGCTGGCTCAGAGCACAGCTGTGTAACATATGCATTTTACTAGGGGTGATGATTCATGATCTCTATCTAGCAGTTTCATCTGGTTATTGTATGAGGCAGAGTAAGGAGATTCCATAATGTGTGCTCTGGCAAAGGCAGCAGCCACTCTTTTCTTCCCAGCACCCTCACATGGGAATGTACCAACACCTGAGCTCACCCACCAGCACAACTCGCTGCAGAGCTGGCCTGTTTCTCTCCTCTTTTCTGGAAGCAGCCTATATAAACATGGATATGGGTGTGTGGGATTTACTCTGCAGCACCCCACACCAGATGAGCCAGACTATGCCCGCACTTAATTTCCTTGAGTGCTGCTTTGCTGAGAGTTGGCTGATTCCCATTCACTCCTGACCCCAGTGGGAGCCCACCTTGCCCCTTCATGTCCTGTCCTGAGCCAGGAGCCCAGCCCCAGTGCCAGAGCTTCCTCCTTCCTCCCAGCTTCCATGGGGCAGGCAGGATGGTGGGTAATGCTGCCTGCCCAAGCAGCTGACTGAATCGCTTCTCCTTCTTCTTCAGGGGCTGGTTCCTCTGCACTGGTTGACTTAGAGAGCAGGACAGCTTCTTGTCTGTATGTATAACCAGTTTGCATCAGGGCAAAATAGTTCCCTCTGTCAGGCAATTGCTCCCCTGCCTGTGGGAAACCTAGCAGAAAAAAGTGGGAACAGCAAAAATTCTTTTAAAAAGCTCCCTAAATCTCTTCCACCTACTGAGAGGGTACCTATTTGGGCTGTGAGAGCAGTTCACAGTCTCTCTGGTTCCTCAGTGGCATTGGATTGTCAAATATCTGAGCTGCAGAAATCCCTTCTTCCTTTTGTGTGTGGCCATGTAAAGAGCCCTGCTCTGGCAGAGGCTGGGATCCCATCAGATACAGGTTTGGCAATGGTCATGCAAGCAATGGAAGCACCCTGCCCTTCCCTTTCTGCTTGGAGGCAGCCACGACACCAACACATAAGGATTTATTTACTGTGCTTGTTGAGCAGCACTGGTCTACTACAAAACTACAGCAGGGTAAACACAACACTTTAGAGTCAGACTAGCACTGCAAAGATTCTTTCTTGTCTTAGACCACCCAATTTCCAAACGCTGGTCAAGGAAGACTCACCCATTTAGGAGCTTCTAGATTTGAAAGAGTTGCTTACACTAGGCTGTATGCATTTTGTCTCCGTAAAAAGGCAATTTGACTTGGCAATAGTTTACTAAAGGCTGTTACTTGAAAATACAAATGGAAATAATATTTCTATTCTCTGTTTGTTTGAATGATTTTCCATTTCATAGCTTAAGGGAAACCATCATTTAGAAGACATATTCATCAGTTATGAAGAATTCACAACCTCCTTTGTGGTAACAAAGCTAAGCATGAACCATGACTGTACATGTATCAGTCTTGCGTGGACTTTTTACTTTTGGATGCTAGTACTCTTTAAAGTACTGTGTCAATGAAAAGTTTTGAGAAAAGTCACAGATGATAAGCCTGACATAGTTACTCTGTGATCCAGGCTGCAAGCCAGCAGGCATGTAGCCCTGGAATGGACCTCAAGTCTAGTCCATCCTCCTGAATTGTACCCAGAGAAAGGATGATCCAACCATTCTCAGCAGACCTAGGCTAACCTGTTTTTGAAAAAATATTCCAGAGGAGGTGATTCTTCTCAACTTGCAATTATGCTGAGAACACACTAATCTTTGCAAAACTATAATCAGGAGAAATTTAATATTTTCCTGAAGGTCATTAAAGACCTCAGTAGGTAGCAGTGTATTTGAAACACTGATCCCTGAGACACCACAGAACCATCCCTGGTCCATTTAGTTGCATCTCTCTTTTGATGACCCAATCAAAATGTCAGCTAGCCATACCTTAAGTCACTTGTTAAGTGTCTTGCTAGACACACAAAAGCACTGCTTTATAATCAGGGTGCTACGTGTTGTTAGTGCACCACGGAAGTCACCACTTCTGCCAGCTACCTGCCCCATTCACCCTTGCCTCTAGAGCTCTGACATCAGGAGCATTTAGCAAGTACCATTTACTTTCTGAAACCACATTGACTTAGCTGTAAGTATGGTCCTTTTGTTGTCTTTGCCTCTTACTTAAGCTCATAAATAGGCAGCTGACACAAGTGATATCGAGTTAACCAATCTACAATTAGTTGCCAAGCATGACAGAATTCTGCTTCTGTGATGGTATTTCCAAAACACAGCAGAATTGCAGTCAGTGGGATTTAAATCCCTGCAGACATTTGTTTATGCAAGTGAAACAAGACAATAGCAGCAGAAGGGATGAAACCAAAATTGTGTCCTTCTTCACCTTTCCACCCCAGGCTCCTTTTTCTGGAGTACAAGTGTGTGAATGTGGCTGGCCATGTGAAAACCTGAGGCTGTGGGCATCTGGCCAAGATATACCTGGCAGGCTTGGCAACAGCTGTCTGCAGTCAAACAGCACGGAGAGCAGTTTTCCTTCATGGACTGAAGCGTTAATGGGGCCTTTCTCCCCTGCCCAGATGTTGATTTTCACAAAGTTTGCGGGGGCTGATATCTGTGAAAAATCTCCTCTGCTGAATTGGTAAGAATTAGTCTGTGGGTTTGGAGTTATTTGGACAGGATCTTGCAGACTGAGATCCTTTTTTGCCTCATTTCTGTAGGAAACCAAACTGAAAACTCTTCTTCTGCCTAAATGGTCTTTTTTTTTGTATCCACTCAGGCGCTGAGAAAACAGAAAGCACTTCATTCTCATGAGGTCCAGAGACAGCCTGTCTACTACTTTTAAAATAAGGCAAATACTTTTTGAATCCCTTTTCGTATCATTAGCACTTAACCATCATGAGTGATTCTGGACAAAAATAATGTCTTGGTACTTCTTCAATTCAAAATCACTTTATGTCCAAGCTCTCATAAAGTGATTGTCCTCTGTGGCTTATCTCCTGGGGACAGCTTGGGATTAATAAATTTGAAGACAAGTGAAACACTCAGATCACTTAGAGGTAAGAGCTCAAGCCCTGCTCCTCTCCTCAGCGCTGCCAGGTGCTCAGCCTCAACTCCATGTGCTTGCCTCTGTCTCTCCACATAAGCACCAACATTCCCATTCCCTTTGTGGGCAGCCCAGCCAGGACACATGGAGATCCAGGGAGATGCCTTAAAGAGGGGCACAGCAGAGCCTCCATCCTTTGTAGATTTACTGTGAGGCATCTTAGAAAAATTGGCCCCAAATATGAACAACAGCAAACAGTTTATTGCAACAAAATGCTTTTTAATGAGTCATGATGGGGCTTTGGGAGAGTGAGGAATACAAAAGACATTTGCTGACACATAAATATGTGAAATCCTGGCGATAAATGAAGATTTCCTTTCTTGTGCAACAGAATTAGTCTTTTAAATTTTAACAAGGCCTTTCGAAATATTGTGAACTCCCCTCCCAACCTGCTGTGCTGCCACAATTACAACAGAATATAACTGGGGAGAAAATTACTGGGACATTGCTGAGACTGCTTCTTTCTTAGCATGCTTTTCTGCCTTTTTTTCCCTATTAGCAGCACCAGCTGAAAATGTTAGGTGCATGACCTTGAAGGCTCTTTTCCCATAGTAAATTCAAGACATATCATTCTCACATGAAATGTGCGTAGATATGACTGTCAGACCTTGGTGTGGCAGCACCAAAAGATTTTTTCTGAAAACGTTGTGGCTTCTACAAAGAAACTCCTTAAGGAAAATAGGTGGTGTAATATATTTTTGGTAGGGAGAAAAGGCATTACCTTCTTGACCTTGCAGATAGGCAAACATGCATAGATCCATATTGTCCCTTCATGATAGGCTGCCCTGCCTGAAAGAGTGCTGAACCAAAGCACACCTCAGCTCTGAAAACCATCTTTTCAACCTTTTTATTTAGAAAGATCTTTTTAGAGCCCAAAGTCTGAAAGTCTAGGATTCAGGGAATGAAGAACATGCCACGTGAAGGTTTAATACAATGGCAGAAACCTGCACTTTGCCAAGTATATGTTGTGTGTTACCTGTGAATTTCCAGCCCTTTTTAATAGTGAGATGGAGGAAGGACTTGTATTAAAATCTCTTTAAAAGTCACTTGATGCAGAGACATAATGGCCTGTTTTCTAAGCAACTGTGCAAATCCCTCTTACATATCTTCTGATTGTACCAAAAGTGCACAGTGACATTTTAGTGATGTAAAACATGCTCTTGAAGTGTTCCAGATATCCCCCCACATGAAATTACAGGAGCATTATATTCAAACACCGGTCATGAATGTTAAGCTTCTGAATTAATGTTTATGTTCCTAGATATGAATTACAGAAAGATCAATTTATAATCCTAATTTTAAGTACCTACTCTGCACTCAACAAAATTATTTGTACTCGTTATTAAATCCTAAACCGAATTATTTTTTAAATAACAAAATGGGAAGTTCTTTACTAGTATTAACGACCATAGCACCCTTCACAGTGAGAAGGGCCAGCAGAATACCAAGGAACTTCTTTCTGCATTTGCAGAGGAAGAAATTAATGTACCATCCAACTCAGGTGATAGAATTCATTACACCCATTGCCTGCCCCTAGGAGTTCTGTGACAGGGAGATCAGAGCTGTGCTGGAAAAGATGTGGTATAACTGACTATTAAAATAGGCATCCTGAGCCCAGTCTCAAAACCCACACGAGGAAGCACTGCTGCTCTTTCCCCTGGGAACCTACTGGCCTGTTCTCAGGTCATCAAAAGATGGTCCTTCTCTCTCCCTTCTTGCTTTGGCTTTGACCCAATAAACTACAGTCCCTAATCCCTCTTTCAGACCAGCACCACTGATGCAGTTTCTTCTTTTCCAAAACTAAAAAATAAAAAATTGAGGAAGGATGAAGCAAAAAGAGTAATCTGAAGGAACATGCAATCTTTGTCATGGTCTCAGCACTGAATTTAAGGGCAGAGACTCTCCTGTCACAATGTCCTAGCAGGCACAGTTAAAATAAATGTTGCTGCTTGATGTAAAAATGAGAAAAATTTTACAAACATTGGGATTATTATAAATCTGCTTTAGTGGAGTCCAAATAAGAGCTTGGAGGCTCTTTCTTTTAGAGAGCTATCAGAGAACTCAAAACATTTTAAAAGAAGAGGCAACTTCCCTTCTTTCCATCTCCAGATATGAGCACCATGTCAGAGGTGATGGTTGTCTACCACCCCAGGGGCACAGCTGAAGGAGAAGGAGCAGGGGCCACACCAGCTGCCCGTCTGAGACACTTGACCACTGGGCTGAGGGAGAAAAAGGCTGTGGGAGATTTGGGATATGACTAGAGGAAGCAGTTTAGCACGTTCAGAAACACAAGATCAGAGCTTTATTAAAGATAAATGGTACTTTGAAACCTTTAAGTCAATATATATATTAAACTAACCAACTGATTAGTGTTGGAGCTGGTAAGGATTTTTTTTACCAAAAAGATTGTAACATCTGATCCAAGTGGAGTGTGAGAAAATGGCAGTGACTGGTTTCTCCTCCCTTCACTGGTCTGATACACAGCAACTTCTCTTCTAACCCAGACTCATGAGAGAAGAAGAAGAAAGAACCCTGATGTGAGATACCAAACCCCATCTCATTGACCTGGGACCTCTATCCATGAATCTGTCCTATGCCAGCAAGTTGGAGGGCATAAATTTTCTGTCAGGATGAATCAAGGCAGGACAACATGTGAGCATTTTAAGCTATTATACAACCACTTACAGATACATACAGACCTTACTCATTCCCCTGGAGTATTTTCTGCACACACATAATAGTAATAATAATCATAAAAATCTCCAGAATCTGTTGGGTCCAAAAGAAATAATTTTTAACTCTTCCAGTCTTCAATTATCCTCTTATTCCTAGGCATAAACCACCCTGTGCTGGTGGGAAAGATAGGACATTTCAATAACAGTGTGCCCTGCCAAGGCTGATATAAATTCTCATTCACAGATCAGCTTGTTTCTGTGTAAACCCGTGGGCTTTTTTCCATTATGGGCTGCCTTCCAACATCAGGCTGTTGCACTAGCTAGCAAGGAGCTGAATTCCATGACAAGGAACATGTCAATGCCCATGTGTACTGATACCAAGCAGATCTCATTACTTTTTAAGCAGAACATGCTTTCTGGAAAGCCTGTTGGAACAGATGGAGCTATTTGCTATTTGATGCTGGGCACTGTGGCCAAGGACCCGAACCCCTTCATCCCCAAGCTAATCATCCAACAATCTAATGACTTCAGCAGATACAAAAGGGTTCCAGAGGCCATATATCTACTCTTGGACACACATAAGCAATCCCTGATGATTTCCATGGCATATTGCTATGTTTTACATCCTCTTCATTTTTCAAGTGTGAAGAGAAGTTATCTAAGAGGCCAACAAAGTGTGACTAAAGGATCCATTTCACACAGATTTTTGCAGCATGAGATGCATTTGTATGAAGACCTGGCATTATATCCTGACATCTCTCTGGAGACTCATCTACAAATGCTCCTGAGCAACACCTTTTCCTGAAACATTTTGTAGAGTTTTACTGTACAGCTAAAAACCGCCTGGAACAAATCACATTCTGTCCCTTCCCTATAGCTATAACTGGACTCAGCAGCCTATAGAACCCCCAAGAATTTCTACATCTCACTTTTGGATCTTTTAATCTCTACACCAACCCACCCCTCTTTTGCTGGCCCAGGCAGCTTAAGTATCCCTGGATTTTTTCTGTCCCCTATCTCACTTTCTTGTGGGCTCTTTGTGCATGAGTGCTCCTCTCACATACCCTGTGGCTACAGCTGCATTCGCCCGTGTCACCCCTCACCAAGTACCCTCAGGATACAGCTATTATTAATTGTTTGCCATGCCTTGGACAAGGAACCTTTCTTTGAGGACAAACCCCATACTGAACCTGGACAAGACAAAGGAGGACACCAACTCCTCCCTGAGTTAGTGTCTTAAAGATAAAGAGTGGGCTCCTGCAAAGAGGTTCCTCTGTACACCACTCAAAGAGTGAAAAAGTCTGGGAGGGTTTTGCAAGATGTGAAGGAATTTGGAATGCCTCAAACAATAAAGTGGAAATGCAGCTAGTATTTTGGATTTCAGTCCTTGTGTTTGAATTATTTCATGTTTTCATCTAACATATGATGACTTCATTAAAACACGAAAAAAATATATGAGTGTAACATCCATAGTAGAAAAACAGAATATTTCAATGTGGTCTAATGCCAAGGGGAGGATTAACCAACAAGCAAAAAGTCATGCTGTTGCCAAATGGCTGGTCCTATAAGTCAACCCAATTCAACTAACATGAAAGGCTCTTTTTACACTCTTTTCTCCAATGTAAAAATAACTTATAGTTTGAAATACATTTATTCCAAATGTTTCTAGGAGGCTGAATGTATGGCAGGATCCACAGCATTTACTGGCAGCAAGAGTGATAACTGCAAAAAGCTGTGTAACCACCTTTTACTTCCTGAGATTTGAGGCCAAACTCTACCACAAAATGAAGTGAAATGGCATGCCAGACACTAGAGAATCAAACAGTATTTGGACTGACATAGGCATCATACTCTGCAGGAAAACCTCAAAACAACTCCCCTAGCTCAGCGTCCTGCATTGCTCATAAGTTGTAATTCATACAATTAACAATTCTGCTGTTGCTGCTTTAAAAAAACCCAAACTGCACTTCTGAGAGGATCTATTTATCATACCTGGGGTTTGGCAAAATAAAGTATTATTCACTCTAAGGTTTATAAATTCTCTGAGATAATTTCAATGTGCAAAGCAAAACCTTTTTCCAATATAGACATTTATTCTATTTACATTTCTGTCAGCCGTAGAATTCCACAAAGCAGAATACAGTTTCCCTGGAGTACTGCCCAGTGAAGAATTGGTGAATAGTTTATATTTTATAACAGTGCCTTAAATCTCTCTTATTAGCTAAGTATTTGGAATAGGACATTTCCTGAGTCTTCATTTACTGCCATGGTATTATAACATTAAACCAAGATTTAGGTTTTTGTTTGCTTGTTGCTTTGGCAATTTTACTCATTTAAAGGTGTATTGCTTTGCTACATGTAGAGGAGGAAAGAACAAAAGACTCTTGTTATGAAGAAGGAATTATGGAATTAGATTTTGCATTACATGTACAAGTGTAATAGAAAAATGCATAGAATATGTACAACATAGCATGTGTAATTTAATTTGTATGAGGATTTTCTATTCTCAAAAATTAATAATATTATTCCCTTTAGTGTTCTATTAAAGAATCAACAATAATTTAAAATCATTAAAATCACTATTATTGTAGATGTGCGTGCAGAGAGTTGCACAGAACCTTTTTAGCAGAAATAAATACTGTGTCAATCAAAGTAAATTTCTCCCTTGATATTTTAATTTAAACACAACATTTGGGAGGGTTTGGATTTAAGCATGTTGGATTTCTTTTATTTTGGATGGATTCATTTTTTTTTCTTCCTTTTTCTGTAGCCTGCATTCTTTTGGAGTGTCAGGAGCTGCAATTTGTTTCACTAAAGCCAAAAATGTGGTTTTGCTTTGTATACTTAGCACTAGTTTCTATGTAAGATACACACTGGACAAATCTCAAGTAAAGGTCCCTTCCTGCAGAAGGTCAGACGCTTGGTGCCTTTTCCATATGTTCTGAACTGTGTGGCTGGCTGGCTTCGTGTTGAAAAGGAGCTTTGAGAAAGAAATCAGTCCTCCTTGCACATCTGGAAATGTTGATGGTCAGTTAGATTTTAAAGCATTATGGTCATTCTCCACAGCAAAGATTCAACATACCTTCAAGGCAAAAGCAGCGATTTCCAAATGCTCATGACATTCCGGTGGTCATTTGAAAGGAAGAGAGAATGGATTTTAGAAACATAACAAGTGACCTTACACCCCTCAGGGTGCTCCTGCCAGTGTCTAAACTTTTACACTGCTATTGCAGTAAGACAAAACACTTCTGTTGTTGTTTTTTAGAGTGAATTCAAATTGTCAGTATTATTTACATCACAAGACTCATCCTGAAAATGATTAAGGAAAAAAGAAGACAGGAAAACATTCTCAGGGAAGAAGTGAGCCCTGTTTTCCTTAAGAAAAGGAACAAACAAATTGCGCTCTATGTTCCTAGCTAAATAGAAAGATACCATGTTTTTAAAAATAAGACTATCTATGGAGACAAAACACCTCTTATTCATGAGTTTTATTTATATGGCTCTTGAAAAATCTTTCTTCTCAAAAAAGCATTGTATGTCTCCTGGAATATAGAGAAGGGACATATGGTGAGCATTTTTGGACCATCAATCAGATTCTAGTTCATCAGTCAGATTTGTGCAATGGAAACACCTAAAGCACAAGGTTGTTTTATTTTATAAGTGTAATTTGTAATACTATTTGTAATACTATTTACTTACTATTATTTACTTTTTACTACTATGTTGGAAGTATTTTAAATTTCTCAGTGTGAGAGTTTTACCATCTGACATCCCTGCAAGAATCGTTTTCCTGAAAAGAATGGATAAACACCTCTAATAATCAAGCTCCCCTACATCTGAAGGCATAATTGCAGAGATAGTCAAAACAACTTGTCACCTTAGTTAACTGTTGGTTGACTAAAGACTTTCTGGACTCTCCCAAATACTTTGTATTTCACATCAGGATTGGTGATTCTTACTTCCTTTTCCTCGGCCTGCTTGTTGGGCTCTTTTGTTTTTGATATCTAAGTGATATTCCTGAAAAGATTTTTTTTCTTAGTCTGAATCTCTTTGCAGTAAATTTGTTCATCTGATTCCTCAGTATCAAGAGACCTACAAACGAGTATGGAGCTGCCATGGAGCTCCATGTTACAGGAGATCAATGGCTATAATTTGCAGTCAAAGCAAGTGAGATAACTGCAACACAACCAGGTGTTTTGGCAGTGAGCTAAACCCCCCACCCTAGAGGGGAGGTGGGAGGTGTTTGCTCACACTGCCTCTGCTTGGTACCAGTATTATATTCCCCATATGTAAGATAAACTCTCTTAAACCCTTACAATTCAGATATGGGCAGGTCTTGCTGGCTTGAGGTCAAATTCAGAATTTGACTTGTGAAAATGTTGTTGTATTGGATTAAACGCTGCTGACTTGCCACACTGTGGAGAATTTTATAATGCTCTTTATAAGGTTTATCTTCCACTCTAAGTTTAACAGGTACCATGGAACTGAAGACATGGAGGCTCTCCTACCTGCCCATAGCTGCAAACAGTGGAGCAGAACCCTTCTGTGTAGGCAATCTCTTTGGCTTCAGCATTAACACATGAATAGTTGACTCGAAAAGCACCAGAACTCTATAGTCTTCCATTTGTGCCACTTCCAGGGGACATATATTCCAGGTGCAGGTTTCCTAAAGCACAGTGTTTCTTTGGATCTTGGAGCAGAAAGGTAATGCCAGCTCCAGACTCAAAAGAGTAACTCCCTCCTGTTTTTCAAACACCCTGGTTTAAGGGTCAGGCTTTCTTGTTCCTCTCTCCATTTCCATTTTTATATATGAAATAATTACCCATTAAAAATAGTTTACAGAATGTTAAAAAATCTCTAAAGATAACCCTTAAATTATGAAATAAACTGTGCAAACACTGTGTAAGCTATATTTTGAAGTTACCAGTTGTGGTAAATAATTTGGAAAATAGATAAACAGGATGGGTATTTTTTCAGCATGCTAGGCCAATTGTTTGTGAAACATTCTTCAAAACCTCTTGAGAAAATGCTGAGAGGCATCATGGAGCAGCAAGGAAGCATGAGGCTCCACAGGGCAGGCAGAGTGGAAGATGACACCAGCAAGATTCTCTGGAGCAGTGGCTTTGGGGTCTGAGCCCAGACCACAAATTGCAAAAGAAACCTCTGGGAAGTCAAAGGGAAAAAGCCCAGTAAATTCATCCGAGAGCAAATCTTTCCCAATGCTAAAACTAGCTATGTAGGGTATGGCTTGGGTGGTGGTGAGGTAGCAAGAAGCTCACTCTGAGCCTCAATGACCAGCTTTGGCCTGTGTGACACTCAGAGCTGGTGTGTTGAGTCTAGATGTGCCTACAACAGAAGCCATGGGGTAGGGATGGTCATGGCATCCTGTAGATATTCCCAGAGGCTTGTATTTCAGGTGATCTCTTCCTTTGCAAGCTATGGATTGATTTTAAGGGGCTTTAGTGTAATAGGCTTAGCTCTGGCCATGTTTAATCCATTAATCTTTTCAACATGCATTAGTTTGCTAAGAGGCAAGGCAAATTCAGGACGACAGTGAAAAGGAGACCACATTCAAGTAATAATTGTTTCCATGTCAAAGACTGAGCAAGAAGCTAATCTGCATAAAGCTAAGGGATTCCTTTCCTTTTAATTCCTTTTAACTTTAGCATAACCAGGAACACTGTTAATATCTCAGGCATTACTTTATTTCAGATATGGCACATAGATGAGAGTGAATTAAAAGCAATTAATTTTTAGTTCTGATTCACCTCTGGGATTTCCTAAGTGTCCAGCATCTCTAGCCAGACTAGCCTTGCCACTGGCCACCCTGGTGCCAGAGCCATTGTTACTGCCAGGCAAGGTGAAGGGTCAGCAGGTGAATTCTTGAGGGATGGATGGTATTTCCAAATATAACTCTGGGAAATTTCCTATTATCAAGGATCTAACCATTAAACAAAGAGCAGCTGACTGATATTAATCACACTGTAAACAGGCGATGTTCTTGATTGCAGTGCAGCGCCTGTACTGACTCAGGGCTTGTAAACGTGTTTTGCTCAGACCATGTTCCTTCAGCTGCACTTTACACTTCTCCTGCTGCCAGTAAAGCCCAGTTCCCTCGAGTGACATCAGCATTCATGCTAGCAAAATTGATTTTAAATGAAATTTTGTGACACAAACAGACAAAAGGAAGAGCACTAGAAGACAGAGGGCAAGACTGAATTCTTTATCCTGGAGGTGTCTGTTGGGCACTTGAGACTTCTAGTCCCATGCCTCCAGAGCAGGGATTGCGTGTAGGACAGGTTGGCTTCTTCATCAGGCTGTGCTCTGTGCTGCCCAGGACATGCCTGCTACCCCACCATGAATTCCATCCCATGCACAAGCTCCCATCAGAGCCTTGATCACTTTGGTGCTTGTGCATCAGCGTGACAAGGTGGGTACGAGCTGAAAAGTGAGACAGGAGTCAGGTTTCTCAGTAGAGCAGACTGAGGGTAGGAGTCTGTTCAGCTGACAAGACCAGAGGATTTCAGTTCCTTCAAACTGAGGAGAGAGCCAGATCTCAAGGGAAAGGGGGAACAGAAAGTGGCATGGCTTTTGCTTGTCTCTTGCCATCCTTGAAAAGATGGAAGCAGCTTTGCAAAGGGTTGTCATGCCCATGGCTCTCAGGAGCACAACGTGAGCCTCAGCATACTTGGTATCCCTGGGGACTTCATCAGGGGAACTTCTAGTTTTGGGTCTAAGTTCAGCCAAAGCCCTGGGCACTACTGGAAAGCACAGTAGCTCTAAGTGCAGGGACAACCTAAAGAAAAGGCCTGTGTCATTTGGATGCTTCTAGGTTGGGACACTAGCTGAGCAGGATCTTTGTCATATTGGACTTGGGCTTCCCATAAATGTCCCATATCCTACTCAAGTTGTAAGAGCTCCTCCACTGATCTGATCATAAGAGACTTGTCTAAGACAAAACAAGCAACTCCTGCCTCATCTGGTCCTGTGATGCCCAGCACAGCTGATGGTCCTTTCTCTCTGGGCTGAGTGGGACAAGTTGCTGTGGCTGGGTATTGTAAGAGGCACACAACTCACTCATGGAGGCATCACACAACAATCCCCAGCACCACACTGAGGGGCAGAAAAAGCTAACTTACACATCTCAGTCCAGCTCAAGAACAGGCAACAATGTCCCAGCAAGCCAATGGAGAGGAGCATTATCACCTCATACCTGAGGCCCGTTCCTGTATCCTGACGATAGCACAGTCCATCCTTGCAGACAACCACCTCTGCACTCCAGTGCGTAAGAAAAAGGCACTACATGGCTAACATTGTGTTTCTGCTTTGTCAGGAGAACAAACACCTCCAAAGCATGGTAAAAACTCCAGGATCAGCACTGCTTCTTTCTGTGAGCTGGGAAGAAGACCGCATGCCTCACGCTCAATCCTTGTCAAACAAAACTTGATGAACAGCAATGCAACATCATTTCTTGTTTGTCCCAGTGCAAGAAGGGTCCTATTTGCTTTATTATCAGACATTATTTCTTGGCTTTGATTCTGTTCCCAGTTAAGTCAAAGGGATTTTTGTCTTTAACTCTGGTGTAGCAGCATTATACCCATTTCACACTTGCACTCTTCAAGAGAGATGTCTTATAACTCTTAGGGGACAATGTGCCTGGAGAATTGTGGCTGCTCAGATTTTTGGTTTGTCAGTGTTATATATCCATTTAGTTTAGCTATGTTTCAGACACCTCATACAAAACCCACAGGCATTTGATTATTGAAACACCTACAGAATTCAAAAGTTGTAACACCTTCTTGAAAAAATGCATCACCGAATTTTGTCAGAGCTTGACTATTAGCCATTTATTTTCCAGCTGGATGTCAAAAATTTAAAGATCATATCATATCAACAAATTAATCTGGAAGTAATTTTAAATAGTCATTAGTTCAATGTTTCATAGACAAAGCACTGAAAAAATGATGAGACATTCCATCAGTAGTTGCAAAAACATTTATCCTTTAACAAGGACACATTAGTTAGCAAGCCTGCTTTGAAAATAGACTGACCTGTAGCTGGTTTTTAAAACAGTTCTGAAAAGACTGTGAGCACATCTGCTGCATGTTAAACTGGAAAAATCTGGCACCTGAAGAACTGTTACACACAACATAGGGACTGTCAGACCCTGCAATATATCCCACACCAAGAACTCTGTGCGATGGAAAGCAGGTGATGTCAGACTCAAGGAGCAATGGTGGGCTCTGGATACAGCACGCAGTAGAGACTTGACATGCTGTTTAGGGGGAATAAAACAGCTTGCTCAAGCTGTGACTTCTGATGCAGGAATTAAGATTTAGAAAAAATCTGTGACCCATTAACTTATGCCAGTGGGAAAAAGGGCCTACTGTCCCCTGTTCCTGCTTTGCACTGACTGCTGTATATGCCTCTGCACCTCCTTCTGCAGGCAGTGTGGGTGGGGAGCTGGCTCCTGGGTGGGGAGCAGGACCAGCAAGCCTGCAGGTCCTCTTGCAAGTCATGCAGGGAGCTGGCAGGGCTGCCTTCCCCTAGAGGAGGGGATCCGGGAAGCAGATATGATTCAGCTGCCAATGACTGAGCTGTACCTAAAACAGAGCTTGTAGAAGAGCTGCATTTTAACCCTTGGGTTTCTGGTCTCCTAAAACATTCATGTACATCACCTGCTTCTCCCTGTAAGGGTAGAACAGTCTCTGCTGTCCCCTGGGACGCTGGAAGTAGGAAGGATTCTGACAAAAGCAGGGAGCATTTTAGCCTGATCTGACCAGCAGCAGCCCAGAGCAGCTCCAGATGCCCTGCCTCTGCACCCCAGGGACAGAGCTTCGCATCTAATATCTGGGCAGCTGGTGTCTGAGCAGACCCTAACTCTTGCTGGCTTCTCACCCAGTGCACACATTTGGAGACACTGTAGATGACAGCCCTGAGCATCTCAGGCTGTGCATGTCCCCTCCAGCAGGCAGGCAGGCAGGCAGCAGAGGAGCAGAGTTCTCTCTCTGGATGGCACAGAAGGAACAAAGAGATGTGCATGACAAGGGGTGAGCCTCAGGTCACAATAGCGAGACAAGAGTGGGGGGAGAGAAACAGGATGGAGGTCTGGGAAAATCCAGGTTTCCCTTGTTGATTTCTAAGCTGCAGCTGCTCATCACCAACAAATCCTGCAGCATCCAATAAAATGAGTTCCCATAAGAAATTTAGGAGGGAGAGAAGAAAGGGAATGGAGTTTTCTGAGGGTAGCCCAACTTTGTTCTGAGTTTACTGAAGTGCATTTTGGGACAAGCAGGCTTGTCCCTGCTTGAAAAGGGGACAGAGCCTTGACCACAAAATAGCTAAAAGCCCTTTCACAGATTTTACAAAGGGAGTGGTCTGGGAAAGTTTTAGAACATGAGAAAATTATGCAACTTTCTCTTAGAGCTGGAAAATACTAAAATATATGTATAATGTGTATTGACTATAATGATTGTTGGTTGTGACTCATCAGCCACATAAACTTCTGTTACCTCGAATCTTCCATGAAATGGAGGGAAAGAGAAACAGGGAAAGTCATCAAAAAAGACTTGTTTTCTGTGTATTTTGTTTCTTCTGCCTTCTCCAGTCTTTCTGCTCTAGGTTCTGTACACAGAACTGTATAATTAAATGGAAATGCTTATCATAAAAACACTACAGTGGGCTAGAAGCCATCTACTGCAATGTCTAAAGACCTCTTAGAGGATTAAAGGTAGGACAGGGAAGCACAGCTTTGTTTAGCTCTGTTTTCATTGTGTGCAAAATATAATTTGTGTCTGTATTTTTTTCTTGATTTTTCTTCATTTGGGTGGTTTGTTCCTACTACATCCTGGGGCTTTTTGCTTCCCCTAAGTAACACCTGCTGTTGAGAAATCTCTGTAAAACATACATGGTACACTCCTGTGTTTAAGTACTCATTAAGTCTAATGGAAATCATTTGCTTTGGGTGGTCCTCACTGCATACACTAATTTCCATACAGTACTCTACAAGAAGCCAAGAATAGAGCAGGCCCCACAAAATGTGCTCTGCCAAGCAAGCCTGTTAACTGGCTTTTGAACAAGCCAATGCTCTGTTAAGATCAATGGTTTGATTCACAGGAATATCTTATGCATGTTCCTGCCAGTCACAGATTGCTGTGTGTAGATCTTAACCCAGTAAGAAAGAGTGCAGTCTGCCAGGATATTGGATGCAGAAAAGCCATCGTGGGGCTGTGCTACTCTGGCACCAGGAGGTAGTGAGCAGCCCACACCGAGCCAAGTGGGTTGGAACATGCTGATAGCACAAGTGCCAAACCTCTTAACAGAGAGAAACTCTGGGGAAGCTGAGCCTCTCCAACACAGCTTCCTTCCCTCCCCAATGTTACTTTCAGTCTTATCTGGCTCAGATTCAGGAACTGGTTTTCATTCAGTTGTTATTTCAAGTAGGCCCAAGAGAACTTCCCAGGCATCTTAGCCATCTGTGAGTGAGCGCCCTGGGAAGGCGATGCGGAACCAAAGCACCGCGGGCATGGTTCTGTGCCACACCCCAGCTCAGGAGCTCTCCTGGAAGAGTCCTGCCCCACAGGAGCTGGATCAGGCAGGGAGGAGCTGGCTGCCCCTGCAAACGTGCTGTGTGTCAGCAAACCCTTTCCCATCAGGGGGCTGAGGGAAAGGGCTGACACTGCCTCAACATTATCTCACTGATCTGCCGGCCCACGAGCTGCGTGGGATTTACCAGTGCACAGAGCTGAGCAAAATCAGACCATGCTTAGCCAACTCAGCAAGAACACAGGAAGTTTCCAAGAGCAGAAGCCTTTTCTAAAAAAATATTATAGCATGAAATCTTAAAAATCGAAAATTACTATACATGATAGTGCTGGTGACTACACAATTACCCCTAAACTTTCCTGTCTAAGCTCAGCTTCACCAAGGACATGAAAAACCTGTCCTGTCTGGGTGATTTGTGCTGAACTGAAGCACTCCCCCTTCACAGTGCCCTGTGGATTTGATGCAGGTATTTGCATTTTCTCAACAGGCTGCCTGTCACTAGTGCCGTCTTGCTGTCATGCCCCAGCCAAAACAGGGAAGCCATGGTCTCTTTGTGGTCACACGGTCTCATCAGTACGGCCAGCGAAGTAGATGTGACCTCATCATTTTCTTCTGCTCTTGCCATTATGGAAAGTAATTGTGCCAAAATTGTGGTACACTCCTGTGGCCACACTGAACCACTCCTCACTTCTGATTTCTCTTCTCTGAGCAGATAAGAATGACCTAGGGCCTCTTAGTGTGTTTTACATCAAAGACTGATGAAGAGTCCTGACAGCCTTGATGTCACTGCTGTAAATAAACCATTAATCACACTGCCATTCCAGGGAACAGCCTTCTCCCAGAGGGCATGAACCTCCTTCAGGTCACTAATATAAACCACATCTCCACTAATCCGGCGGGGTGGAGGTAATGTCAGGGCTTTCAAGGTGGGCTGGCTCCGTGTCAGGGGGACACTCCATTACTCTCATTGCAGTGCACAGGTCATTGTTATGGTTCCAGTGAATTGCAAATGGTCAACTAATGGAGAAAAAGCTATAATGAATTGCATAATGTGCATTGCAGAAGGATGCAGCAGTAAGAGCTGGGAAGAATAGAAGGCTTGGTGTTCTGTAAAACTTCAGCACTGCATGAAAACTTAATATAGAGGGGAAAGAGGAGCAATAAGGTCAGTGATCTAGCAGACAACCAGAGCAGTGTGGGCCTAGTACATACTGCAGAGCCTAATACCATGAATAACAAAAATTATAAAAAATTGATCTAATTTTAAAATCCATGCCAGGCCACTGTCTTGTCAGCATTACTCTTCAATAAGATTGTCAGTGGAAATAGCATATTTTATACATATAAACAAGCATTAAAGGTACATAAAATGCATGCTACTATATATAATACATTATAGGTATTATATATTTACACACACATATACATATATATCAAATAGCATTATTAGTGAGGTTTTAAAATACAACTAAGACCAAAGTCAGTCAAACCTGTGCTCTGCAGCTGGATTGTTCAGCTGTCATGGGTGAGCTGCAAACAGAAATTTGGCCTTCTGACAGAGTAGCTTTTGCAATGGGAACTGCCTCATTAAGCATGGCCGTCTACATGTCCCAGTGGAAAAGCAGCATAAAAATAATGATACAACAGAGCTGATTGCTGCCTCCCTGCTTTAGAGACTCCTGAGGGAAGTCTGTAATTCCCAGAAGTTATTCAAAGTGCCCTAAATCAGAGAGCTCAGGGCTACTTTAAACTATAGTAATATAATTTTTTCATACAATAAATTATATTTCTAAAAAGTGATCCCCAGGGCATGCGAGCCAGATAGCACTGGCCACTTTCACACACTCCCTCCACACCACAGCCTGGCACAGAGACTGCTAACACAGCTTTCTGTGGCCAAAAGAAACCCCCACACTTTCCCTCTGGAGGCTGAGCCTAAGCTTTAGGGCTGTGTGCTGTGGTTTATGTGTTCAGTCCAGCCAGCAGGGCTTTGAAGCCACACTCAAAAACCTCAGCAGAGCAGCGATGGCAGTGAGGGGCTGCAGGGAGAGCAGGCACTTCACATCCCTCCTCCTGGAAGGAGCTCTGGGGTATGGCCAAGAGGGGGTTCACACCATCCCCCAGGCCTCCCCCAGCTTCACCACCTGTGCTGGATTTAGGAGTCCCGAATAAAATGCAATATCTCACAACTTGACTTCTCTAAATACTTTAAAACCTGACAGTTGCCAGCCCAGGTGACATAAAGGTAGATCTTCACAAGGCAGGCTACTCTCCTAAGGCAGATTCCTTACAAGGAAACCACCCCACTGGTCTGCTCTGCATGGCAGACCAGGTGCCACAAAAGCTCAAGCTCTCATCAGCACCACAAATACAGCTAATAAACTACTAACACCTCAGGCAACTAAATCACAGCTCTGCTGGGCTGCATCTGTTTGAAACACAGTCAGGGCCAGGACTAAAATTGTGAACTTCCCCTGCTAAAAATTTGGGTGACCCTCACTCGCCTTCTAACAAAACAAACCAGAGTGTGTAGGGGTGTCTGTGTTAGCATAAGCCTGTCTGTAAAAGCCTGACTCCCTTGCTTGATGCCTTAACCAGGACCAGAAGATGAGATTGCTGACTTGGAGTGGAGTTTCTTAAGAGAAAAATGAACTAAAGAAATGTTTTACTCTGCCGAAGCACGGATTGTCTTTGGAGTCCAAAACACTGCTGTTTAAAAATGTCTTTTGCAAACCAAGGGTCATGAGTTTCCAAGCTGTCAAAAGAATCCCTCTCATTGTAACCATACGTAGGTCAGGATTCAGCACTGTCCAACACGGAGATTCATGAGCTGGGCCTCCCACAAGCATCCCTGGGGGGATGAGCACAAGGTAAGCTGCCTTCCACTGCTGTCAACAGAAGCTCAGCTCTGTTCTCCCAAGCCTCATGCCACAGTCTGCACATGTAGTTTTTCAATACAATTTTCATTTCAATTTTGATTTGTAAGTTTGTTTATATACCTACTTTGAGTCTTTTCTATGCACCTCCAGCATAATCTTCTGTACTTAAACTCAATGTACAGGACTGAACCCCTCTTCAGCAACATTTTTTAAGTAGCAACAGTAAGACAAAGGTATAAAATTTTTAATTTTGGCTTTTTGCACTTTCTTAAGGAATATTTGTTTTGAAGGATATAGTGTATAACATAAGGAATGAAAATACGTATTTAAACCATGTTTCATGTAATTAAGAGGACTTTAGAAGTCCATTTGTTACAAATAAAAACACATGGCTGATCTGCCCAATACATAGATTTAAAGCTATTATGACAGCCTGGGACAATAAAAAGTATTAGCTTTATTACCGCCTACATTAGACTGAAGTAAAGTTTCAGAGTGTACCTGTGAGCTGGACAGAAGATACCCATGAAGTCTTGAGAAGCAGAGATAAGCACATATTAGTGCTTCTTCTGACAGAGTCTGACATTTATGTGTGCATTTTTGGAGTTGCCAATGAGCACTTTGGTAAAAATAAGCCTAAAAATACACACATGGTCCATACACAAAGTCCTCAACTCCTGTGTGGAGTGAGACCCCCTGTGTCTCACCACACCTACCAGTGCAGGCTTGCCACCACCCCTGCTATCATGCCCACTGCCCTGCACCCTGTCACAGCCTGGAGAGAGGCACCAGGGGGTCTGCAGCTAAGGGGAGGCTGGGTTTGCTGCCCTTCAGCTCTCCTGCACATCCTTCCTTATTGCTGGGCCTGGACACAAGCAGCTGCTTCCCTTTTACCTCTTCCCTTTCCTGAAGAAAATGCAACAGCTCAGCATGGGACAAATAGGCAGCAGGACCTCCAGGTGATCCTAAGCTGCTACCAGCAGCCTGATGCCCTCCTCACCCTGGCTGATCTTTCATGGTGCCTGAACTGGTCCCAACACACTTGGCTTTCCTCTCCAAGCTACCAAATAGTTTACAGGCCTGAAGTAGCCTGAAATTTAAGAGGCTGTTTCAGATGATGTAGCCAGCCATGGTCACCAGGAAGGCTCCACAGTTCCCTTCCAGCCCAGGGAAGAGAAATTGCTTATAAACAAATGAATATTGTTTAGCATTAACTAAGAAAGCCTCAGTCTGATGTGTTTTATACAGTGTGTCTGATGTGTATTCTACAGTGTATCAGAAAAAAGCTTTCTTCTAAACAAAAGGGAAACAAAGTATAACCAATAAATTTCAATACCTTTAAAATATAACGCTGTTCTGCAGAGGCTAGTTGGGTACTCAGCCTTAAAGATTAACATTATTTTATGAGCAGGACTTCTTATGTCATATGCAAGGAAATATGTATTTCTCAAAATTATAATTTATTTCCAGTCTACATTCTACATAATGTGGGAAAATGCTGCATGTAAAGCACAGGGGTAAGGGGAAACCCCATGTGGAAGTACACAGGACTGAAGCCTAAGTCTGCAAAATTTCAGAGACACAAAAGCAGCGCATGTTGACATAATTTTTTTTCTGATGCTCGCAAGTGTAATAGATATTTAGCTTTACTGATGAGCAAAACTGTGCACAGAAACTTGAAACTGTTTCAGAATTATTGTTAATTGCAAAGCCCTTGAAAATGCCTATGAGCAAACCAGGTCCTTTTATTTATTTATCTTTTGTCATACAATGTGTGTTATCAGGAACAGTAACAGTTCCCCCAAAACAGAATTTCTGCTAGTTGAAATATACAGCCTCTCTTTCCAACCTACAATTTGTATTAAAGAACAGACATATTTTAAATTAATCAGGCCACTTTTTGCATCTATTTCTGTAAGTGCTGCTGGCTATTGCATTGCTGTAACACATCATCAAGGAAATGGCCAGTGGGAACAAGAGTTCTGCAGATTGACAAGACAAGCAACTTTCATTAAATGCAAACTGTCAACTTTTGTACTTGAGATAAATGCTTTGATTTAGGAGGGTCAGAGACAGGCAGAAGGTGTCAGCAGACAGATTGGAAGGTCTCTGGGACTTCTCAAGAGATTTATAAGTTGACTTTTGTTTAACTGCTTGGTTTTTAAGCATTTTGGTTTATTTGAGGTATTAAAACCCAAGCTGACATACCTTCTAATTTTGTGTGTGCTGACTATGAAAATTTAATAAAAACACTGCACATTTTCACTGTTCTCAGTGATTTAGCAGGAAATCTCAATAATCCTATTGGTAAAATGACCTAGAAATAGCCTTTGATCTGCAGTCTATGTATGCATCATAAAAACACAGAAAACAGCACAAAGTGCTGCAACAAAGACCTGGGGTTTTTGAGTCAACAGGCTGCAGTACATTTTGTGTGTAATGAAATGATCATTGCTCTTCCACCTTAATAAAGCAGTTGGATCAAACTTCTCCTCACCTGTAGGTAGGGGGAGAGGCTGCTGTTCTCTGCTCAAACACATTTACTCTGTTGGCCCCAGATCTGGTTTTAGCTCTAGGGAGAGCCTGTGCCAACAAAGCAGTTCTTACTCTGTCACCTGTGTGAGAGATGTGGTCAGCCAACGGGTGCTGAGGGAAAGGCAAACGCCTGGGGTGCAGAAACATCTCTGTCTATCCACACTCAGCTTTCCTTGTCCTTCCTCCTGCAGTGTCTCCTGTGCAAGGACGTAGGTGCCAGGGCTCATCCTGAGGGAAGGAAAATCATCTCTCCTGGTGTTGCTCAGAGGCCTTAGGGCAGTGTGGGAACTCTGCTGCCAAACAGCCTCCTTACAAATGGGAACAGCTTTTCATGTACTTCATGGAGGATCTGCTGGTAGGTAAGGAGACCTGCTCCCAAGGGCACCATCAGCATTTCTGATCTGGGCTCTGTGCGTGTCCCCAAAGCTGCCATTAGACCACTTGTGATGGAAAAGTCATGGTGGAATTTTCTATTGAAAGATCACTTTTAAAAACAGCAGCAGGGAAAGCAGTTCTTTGCTTTGACTTATTATGGAAAATGCATGTGAGTAGAAGGTAGTGGGACCCACCTCCTAGAATATCATGCCCAGTGCAATATCCTATTCTTTGCTGTTGGAACTCATTTAAAAGAACATTTTCAACTTTTCCAAACTGCTAGCCAGATTAAAAAGGAGATTGCTAGTGATGTTATAATAGCTGCTTGCTTTTATTCATGGTGTCTTCTTTGCTGTATGTGTTTTCCTGCTGTTTTTGTAGAAGGTTATTTCCTTGACCTTCACATGGTTTGGGAAAAAGGTTTGCATTTAGATTTTCATTTTAATTTTGTTCTAGTGTTTAAAGAACAGAAATGAGACTGTAAGCTCCCTGGAGGACATTTAAGGTACGAGCTGTGAGCCAGATGCAAGCTATAAAATTCCTCAGCTGAGACTCCTTGTAGGCAGCTGTAGTCACCAGTCCTTGGAGAATTCAGGTCCCAGTGTGTATTGAAGCCAAGCCTCTGGGGTCAAGGAAGAATACTTAATGCTCTGACCCAGGACCTTGGTGGTCATGCTTCTCTTAAAAGCACAGATTTTTATCCATTTGATTTTTATGCAAATTAATGTTTCCCTCCAGAACACCTGGCCAGAGAAGACTTTCATGAGATACCATAAGCTTCTACACATAAAACAATTATGATTAGGTCTTTCTTCAAATAAATTCAGCACAGAGATGAATTTGCACATTTACTAATATTGTTGCTTTCCATCTTACATGGACTGAAATTATGTGCTTTTTTACTTCATTAATCCCATGATCCATGAAAGAGATAAACCTGCTGCAATATTGCTGGAAAGTTCCCAGCCACCCCAGTATATCCAAACCACAGACAAGTCCAGCAAGCTCCCCATTGCAAAGTTAACATAGCAAATGATTTAAGTACCCAGCTCTGTGTCAGGAGCAATAAACAAAGTCCTTGGCCCAAAATGTAAATTTTAACTGTGCTCACACATATCATTAACTGCTCAACACATACACTAAAAGAATTATAATCTGGGTATGCTCTCTGCTGTAAACCAGTTTGACAGAGGGCCTCCCTGGGTTATAAACAGCCACATCCAGAGCCCTCAAGCTGCAGGAATTCATCACCACCCCAATCAAAGGTGAGTTACACATCTTACATCTGCCCAGGAACGGAGGAGAAGCCTGATGGGGCCCTGATATGTTTTGTGTGAGGGTAGGTGTTTATGAAAACAAGAAAAAGAAATAGCAGGAAATGTAAAGAGTAACACAAAGAGAGACTGAAGACTCTCAGGTACAGAAAAGTATTGACAGGACAGCTCTTGGTTCTTGGGTCAGGTGCTGGGTCAATAAAGTTTGGGCTGTTTCATCCCATGTGTCTGCAGGACTTCCGTGAATGCCTCAGAAATCAAAAGGACTGTGGTTAAGACATCCATGTCCATCATCACCATCATGACCACAACCTGGAATACCCTGAATTTTTGGTTACTGAGATTGAAAGCAACACCACGTCAAGAGACAAAGTTAATTTATGTCGGGTCCTTGTCATAATTCCAGAAGTCTGCAATAACTACTGGATACATTAAAAATTATTTCTTCATTCAGGATACTTTGGTACAGGTTATAGATGTGTAACTGAAGTGTTACAAGGAGTCATGACTTGCATTTTAAATTGAAGCACTGGAGCCATCTCAGCTCACAATTATTTTCAGAGATAACTGACCTAAAATAACATCTTAAGTTAGTCCATAGGTCATTTCAAAGCACTGTGCTGTACAGAAATAGCAATGAGTGAGTTTTGGATGTCTAATTCATTTAAGTGCTTTTCTTGCAAGTCTGTTGGTGTGAGTCCTATTGGACCTATTGCTGAGGAAAAATTATCTGTGCTCATTTAAATGTTAAGAGGCTCAGTGCTGAAAAATGTATAATTGCATTACACAGATGATACCAATTAGAATTTATACAAAAATCAGAGGCAGAGTTAAATTCAAAAATTAACAGACTTTGTTTAGATGGCTGTGACCATGTTTCTGCTTACTACAAGAGGAGGGGTTTTTTCCTTAAAAAATTTTATTTGTTTGTACTGGCACAATGTGTTCAGCACAGGATCTATCACTATATCCAACTCATCTGTTAACTTCATCCACTTTCTCAGATGTTTATAGTTCCCTATCCTATATTGAGTGAAAAATGGACACCAAAGCCACAGGGTGACCTGAACAGACCTAATGTTTGATTGCCTCCATCCCAATTTGTGGGTGAGAGATGGTGTTGACTTCCAGAGTCTTATGCACAGCTTGTAATTGATTTCCATTTGACCTGCAGTGTTTAATTTTGTTCATCAACGAGTTCCTGGATCATCTTTGTTGTTTGTTTGTTAGTGGGTGAGGTCAGTGCACCATATGTAGGCCTGGGTCCACAGGAGGTCACTGGCAACTGTCACCTACTGGGGGACCACCAAGGTCCATTTTAGATGCAGAAAGAACCCTTTCATCCACAAGCACTGGGAAACACCACACAATTCAAAAGATGCCAAAATTAAAAAAAAAAAATCCTAATAAAAACGAACAAATTTGTCTTCACTGTTTTATTTGACAAGTATTTTTGAACATGCAGAGACTTTGGTTTTCAGAGGGAAGTCTGGGAAGACTTCATGCTGGCGATATAGCAGTTCTGGTATCCATATGTGTCCTTAAATAATGGCACAAACATAGTATTAACAACAGATATGATTATGCCTTTAGTAATAAATCCTAGGAATAAAAGATTTCTGAGCAAGCACAACAGTGTGCTCACAGGAGCCTGTCCTATCACCTACACTGTCCTCCCCTGTGCAGTGTTGAAGGTTCATTCATATGGCCAAGGTAGATAATATCAAGGTGAAATTACCTCAGTCCATCAGGCAAAGCAGTGATCATCTCTCCCGAAGGTATGACAGTGTCAGTAACCCAGAGAAATTCCCTACACTCCACTTCAGAGCTCACCTTTTTGTTTGTGTGTTTGTGTGTGTCTGTGTGTGTGCAAACATGGCCATCTCATGTGTTGCTTAATCCTGTTAATAGAAGAAATGCTTCTATTTCCAAACAAGCATTTCAAAACTGGTTGCATCCTGCAGGAAGATGTAGTTACTGGATGATGTGGAGCATCACCCTTATTTACATGAAGGTGCTTCCTGTTAGCATGGTATTCTCCATTCCCTGGCCTCATATTTTGTCTGGTGCATGTGGCTAATCACTCTATAAACAGGAAGGACACTTGAAAGATCATCTAAATAAACCCTGGTGTGTATAATTCTCTGGTAGGTTAATGAGGAAGAAGTTGAGCAAAAAAAGAAAATTGTTATATGCAAGACAGCAGTTCTTACAGAAGTAAAAATGC
The DNA here is from genome assembly GCF_027477595.1 of Haemorhous mexicanus. Classification (NCBI taxonomy): domain Eukaryota; kingdom Metazoa; phylum Chordata; class Aves; order Passeriformes; family Fringillidae; genus Haemorhous; species Haemorhous mexicanus. The sequence continues at coordinate 50,375,746 of NC_082344.1, read as the reverse complement.
TTTTACATATGAGACCTCCATACTGACTAGAGCCACTCTATAAGTAAAAGTCTAAACGAAAGGAAAACCTAAACTTGGCTGTTATGCATGTTTTCTTACAGGTAAAAGCACACACATATGTTCAGTCCCCATGTGGCCCCAGGTGAAGCCAGAGAAGTCACACAGAAGGGATCATCTTGCCACCTCTGCTCCCTTGTCAGCTGGCTTTACAACTCCTCCTGTGGACTTTTCACCTCCAAGACACCCAAAGCTGACAGACAGTGTGGGCACATCATAAGAAAATGCTAAAAAACTATGTAGCTTAAGATGGACAGTAGAGCAGCTGAAAACTCTGCATCATTTGTCAACTTTTTGTCCCTCTTCCAAAAACTCCCAGAGACTCTTGTTCTTCATATTAACTTCTATTTTCTAACACTGAAATTGTTCAAATAAGCAACACTATTTTACTTTAACTCTCAGATTGGTCTTTATTCCAGCCAGATGTTACTGCTCATACTCCTGTCTTCATTTAGAGCAACACTTTGTAGAATACCTAATCTTTAAGTCACTTTTACTTTAATTCACCGCTATATTTTTTAAATGACTGCGTTTGACATAAACCACTGGCTGGTTTCACAACTGTGGCGTCTCCACCTTTGGCAAACTGTTCACTTAGTTGTTCCATCCACATTTAATGGAATTGCTGGAACCCCTTAAAATCCATTAATATACTACAAATTACAAGCACAACTCATATTTGGTGTATTAGTGCAGTTGAGAAGACTGAATAACTTCTACTCATAAGAAATCAAGTTGCAAATGTGTAACTATAGTTTCCAAAAATGTTAAAGATTTTCCACAAATATTCAGAATTAAATCTGTATTTTGAAATATTTATCCACTTTTGAATCTCTCTTTTTTAGTTTTTAGTTTTCATTTGCCAACACATTCTACGGGCTTTATGCAGCAAATTTGTTGTCACTAACTTTCAGCTACAAATGCATCTTTACATACTATATTAAGCAATTATAATGCTTTTTTTTTGTGTACACTTGCCTACCTATTATTCCCATCCATTCCACATAATAAAACGTTCCTCAGGGACTAGATTGTCTGCTTGCTGATGCCCCTTATTGGATTCCATGTTGATGTGCCAGACAGGAACAATTTCTTGGCTTTAGCCAGCCAAAGAAAAACTAACATCACCTCACAGCCAGCGCCAAAAGTTCAGCTGTTCAAAATGAAACTCCCTTGAAACAACCTCAAAGTTTTCAGTCAGTGTCTTCAAATGCATTTTTTGAGAACTTATAGGATTCAAGAATGTAGATTCTTGCATTAGACTAAGTCAATAAATTTAAGTAGTAAGGAAGGTTTGGACTAAAATGCTTTGGAAGCCAATTTTAAATTTATAGAAATTGTAATTTTATCATGAAAACACATTATAATTTTAAAAAATAACACAAGCACTTAGAGGAAGTAAATAGCTGGTACCCCTGCTTACAGAGCCAAGTCACAGTAGGGTTTATTCCCGTGCTAAGCAAGGGGGAGTGCCTTGGTGTGGCACTAAATGAACCAACCCACTGCCTGTCAGGGCTGTTGCAGCAGTCTCCTAATGCATTCCGCAGCTCTGGCCAAATTCTGACCCTGATTTACTAGAAGGGCTGTTCTGGAGTTTCTCCCAAGTAGCCGAGACAGAAATTTATTCTGGTGTATTCAGGTCTCTCAGTCTTATTGCTGGTTTTGGGGGAGGTAAAGGAAAAAGCAATATGGTCTGCCTCAACCATAAAACCACCCTGCATCACTGAGATTTTCCATCCCATCTTAACACTCTTAACATATTTGCACATCTTCCACTCACCCTTTATTCCCCAAGAAAACAAGCAATGCTGAAACCAAACACAACAGCTGTGGCTACCTCAAAAATACACCCTGCCTTGAATCTTCCAATTCTTTCCTCCTCCCAAAACATGGCCTGCAGAGAATTTTGCTGTAGAAACACTTCGTAGTTGCAATATCTTTGCTCATTTTCTCCTCCATTTTCCCTTTTCCTGTGCTTCTTTCCTAGGAGAAAGTTACTTGCTGGAAAGCTAAATGCCTTTGGACTTGTGCTGGAAAGAAGTCAATTGCTGCAGGTGTCCAAACTTGCCAGAACCTGATACTTCCTTGCAAGCCGGGGTGGGGAAGCAGTTTCATATTTCACCTTTTCTGCTGTTGCAATGGGCTCATGCAAATAGTGTCTGTTTGCAACACAAAAAGCATCCAGAGAACTCCCAGCATCTCTCGCTGCTGTTTGGTTTGTGCTAAGAAGCACTAACGCCTCAGACCCCTTGCATCAGCTTCAGCTACAGCGTAAAGAAAGAGTAACACTACTTTTTTCCCTCCCTCCAGAAGGAGCACAAACTCCTTCTAGGAGCTTACTCCCTGCTCCTCTCAGCCATCAATGCAGAGCCACACCATGCAACTCTCACATCCCAAGTCATAAAAAGTCCATGCAGATCTTACCCTGCTCCAATTAATTGTTCTGCTCAGTCTCTCAATCAGTCTTTGAGACTTTTTCTCTCTTTGGAGACTTATGGGACCAGAAAGAAGCCAAACATTCAGACCTCAGGACTCCCCTAAGAAGGATCTGGTTTCCAGAGAGGAATATGGATTACAAGGAGCATTCAGGCAACAATGTGTTGTAGGTTTTGCTCTCAGGCCAGCATGGAACAGAAACAACAGCCCCAGCTTTGTCCCAGCAGCTTTATACTGTCTTGGCTTTTCCAGTGAGCTTTCCTGATTGATGCTGATGTGAAAGAGAGAGAGGAGAAAAAGAGAGATGTGTAAGGGCTCCAGGGTTTTTGTAGTTGACATAGCCAAGAAGCAAGAAGGAAGAAATCCTTCAAAAATCTTCAAAATGGAGCGTAAGACTAAGAAAGGGATTTGATGGCACTGATTTATTGTCAGGGAAAGAGACAAGCATGCACCAGTAGAAACATCTATTTTCACTGCTGTTCTGATAGACAAGATTCAGTTTTAATGACTGGCCCAGACCTTCAACAGTTCTGGTTTGTCCCATGTCACGTTCAGCTCATCTGTCAGAGAGTGGCAGGCAGTGCTGTCTTTATCAAAAGAAAGAAAAATCACGCCAAGAATTCAAACTGAAAGATTTGATCTGCCATAATAAGAAAACAATTAATTTTTTTCCTCTGACTTTTCCCAAAAATGTGAAAGCTCTGCTGTCTCCAAATAAAAAAAGATAAATGAGACTCAAATCTGCATTATGTTAGCAGAAACCACCTGGAGTTAATTACAACTAGATAAAGGGATGACTTGTCTTTCTTTTGGTCCAAATCTTCTGTCTTTGAGGCCCACGTCTGTTCCAAACCACACAAAAGAAAGATTTCAGCTCTGATTTATTCTGTGATAGGTGATGGAGGGCACTCATGCCCTTTCCACTCCTCACTCCTCCTGTGTGCTCCCATAGCTGCAGCCCTTGGTACTACATGATTTTCCTTACCTTCATGATTTAAGGGATTTTGGCAGGGGTGAACTGCACAACTTAATTAAAATGTTTATCCCAACAAATAAAGTGTGTATACCCATTTGTACTGGTTTTCATTCTTCATTCTTCAAGGGCTTCTTGCCTGCAGGAAATAATTTTTTAAATCAAAGTAAAGGATACACTTTTTCTCTTGGCCACTAGTGTCAGTATTTGTTGCATATTAAATTATTATAGGAGTCCAGAAATTATATTTTTTAACTATCAAACTCATCCTTGGAGATCTTCCCTTTCAGACAAATCTACTGTTCTGATTCACATTAGAGGTGGGACAACACAAAGAATGGTCTGACAGCACATTTTTAAAGGAAACACTTTTTTTAAGGTAGCAGAAATCTTTGGGGTTTTATACTGATGTATCCTAGCTTGGGCAATTTTTGTGTGTGCACCCCAGACCTGATGGCTGCATTACTTGCCAGAAATGTGTTACCCAGCTAAAGCAAAGTACATCACATCGACTGTAGCTATCTCCTAATGGTTCCTAAGCAGTGACTTCATCAGGGCTCTGACACACAGTTAGCAGTTCATGCAGACTAAATAACATTATGCAGAACTTCCTTTGTTTTAAAGCCTGCTTTTCATGTAGAGAAGGGATCCAAGGCTTATCCCAGACTAGGTCCCTTTGATTAAACACAATGTAATTCTATTTTTCTGCTGTGTGCCAGCAATAATCACCCTATCTCAGCCTCATAACTGTCAAATTTAGATGCTGCATTTACTTTTCTAAAGCCATTATCAACAAGATTTGTTCAGCTAATTTCAGGGTAGTTGCAAGACAGGGCCATACTATGGACTTCTTGAGCTACTGTCACGTCTAATTTAATCATTTTCTGCTGAGTTAAAGTCTAACCTGCCAGATTTTCACAAATCAGAAAACCATTTCACTCTTTCTTTAATCTCTCATCTCACACAAGGGTTTGTGAACAGACAAGTTCTCTGAGTGATCCACTTCATTACTGCTGTAACAGAGAGGGAAAAAATATATGAGCCTGTGTTCTCTAGACAGCAGTGTGAGAGCTGTGACCACATGCAAAGAGCCAAAAAACTGCATCCAAATGGTACCAAATCACCTAAGTATTTAAACATGTTGGTTTTATTCATAATCAAGTCCTTCCCTTGTCACTGGGTGAGTCTCCACAGCCTGAGGCAGAGAGCTGCCAGGAAGTTTTCTTGGGGGGCATAGCACCCCACAGAAGAGCTTTGCTGCCAACAACAGTTTCTTTATTTTACTGTTTAAGTGTTGTTTAACAGTTTTCTGCTAGTGTGCCTGAAAGTCTGAAACTGGCTTTTACCCAGCCATGTAGCCATAGAGTTTGTTCATTTAAACTCCAAAGCTCTGTTACCCCTCTTTTCCATCATTTGTCCCTTGCTCCTATACCCCCTTTGCTGCAGTTTCCTGGCCAGCACAGCAGTGAACAGCAGCAAGGTCGTGGTGTGGCTCCAGGGTCCCTGCAACCACAACAAAAAGAGGCAGAACATCCCTGTAGCATGTGTTGGTAATCCACTGCTGCTCCTCAGGGCACGGGGAGCCAGGTGAGTTCCAGCCACCTCTCAGGAGAGGATAGGAAGAGGTGGCAGCAATGGGTTTGACGGGAGGTTTTGAGTAGATTGAGGATCAGCGTGAGAACTGTGCTTGGCTGTGGAGGAAGAATTCAAAATGCAGAGGTGGGCAAGTTGTGCAGAGACATGCTGGGAAAATACTCTGAGCATCAGCCCTGAGTGGACATGAAACCCAGCAATCTTCACAGCATGATGAATATCTGCCACTTTGACAGGAAATGCCAAATGCCTTGAATTAATTATGTCTCTAACCTTTTCCTGCTGGAGAGAGTGCATTGGCCCATTTGAAATAATGAAGCCTGGACAAACAAACAAGAACTGAAAAGGGTAAAGTCATTGCTGGTAATCAGTCTTCAGTGAAATTAATGGATATTTCCACTCTTTCTGCACCTTTACCCCTGCTCCAGTTTACTTCCACAGAGCAGAGCCCATATTTCAAATGATTGTGCAGTAGCCTCACCACATAAAAGCCCCAGAAAATGAAAGAAATGGGAATTCAACCACAATAGTTAATATTGCTGAATATTGTGAAGTGGCAAGTTTAAGGTGCCTTATAAAACCACACCAGATAAGGAAGCAAGGCTGCTGCTGGGGAAGTGCTGTCACAGTGGTACCACACAGGGACAAGCACATCATGGTGGTACTCTCAAACTGTTGGAACAAATGTTGGAACAAATCACAGCAGCCAAATGGAAAACTAATAAATAAATGCATTTTTAAGCAGAGAGATGCTTACACGGGAGGGCCATGAAAGGCCAGAAAAAGCACAGAAGGAAACTAGTAGCAAACGTCCAAATGGTTCATTGCCATTCAGAAACACTGGGAAACATTCAGCAGAAATTACTGTTCTCAGGTTCCCTGAAGGGAAAAGATACCTAGATTAGACACGCTTCATGAAGGAATTATCACATGGACCTTCAAATCAAGTGCTGATATGTTCTTTACAGGCAGGACTTCCAGTGCAAAGACTGAGCATTGGCTCTAGTGTTGGGTTTGTTTCTTTTATACACAGCTGGGAGAAAATAACATTGATTAAATCCTCAACTGTTATTTTAAAAAAACTGAGCTTAGCTGTGCAGAATGATCAAGTAAAACTTGAAAAGATTTAGAAATTTTGTGAGAGAAGGAACTAATGCCAAGTCCACTACTCCCTCCCAAATTACAGCTGATTTATAGAAGTTTATTATAAGAAGTAGTTTTGTCTGAGACAAAGTACCTACCACTACTCTTATGGGCAAACTAGAAGAGTTTTAAAGGATTACCCTTTGAGAATGATCTCTACCCAGATATAAATCAAATTCTAAACTGAATAAATCAAGTCTTCCATTGAGGTGATTATTTGAAGCACGATTTTGGCTGTGTTCTTGATAGCTGTATTTTCACTTTTTTTTTTTTTCCAGAATCTTTTTCAAAGTTTGGCTTGGACTAAGTTTTGCATATAAAAGAACCTGTTTACACGATTGCATGTAAATATACAGAATGTCTTACATTTAACAGTTATTTACACTGAACCACAAATTCCAGGGCAATACAGCTCTTCATTTAAGAAGGATATATATTCCCAGATTCAAATTTCTTTGCAAGCTTCCAGCCAATATTCACTTTTCCAGCAAAGGGGAAAAGTGACATAGAATAAAGGATCAACTGGTAATCCTCCTTTCTTTTATCTGTCCCCAGCTTCATAGCAGAATCTGAGGAAATTGTATTCACACTGGAACCTCTTGGGGCAGTGAAGAAAAGTAGAGTGATGTCTGGCTGTGCTGAAAATTACTTTGTGATATAGGAAAGCTCCCTGTGATGTTTCCCAGAAAATCTAGCCCGAATTGCTCTTCTGAAAGATGTTTTCAGCACACAAACTGGCATTTGTGCAAAGCCCAGCTTTGCCCAGGAGGCTCTCTGTCTCGTTCTATCAAAATAGCAGGTAGGATTTCAGAATGTATACTGTATAAGCACAGACATATGTTTAAACACACTTAGTTTATTTATTCATCTGTATCCACAGATGCCACCAGCCAGGCAACCACTGGGCTTATGCAACTGTTACTCCCTGATTTAAAAAAGCTGATCACCAACTTGCACAGGCCACAAGCACACTGAGACAGGTCCACAGCATGGACTTCATTTTGATATCTGACAAGCACGCTAATGTTCATTAATTAATGCCTGGGTTCAGAGGAAAAATTATTTGCTTTAAGGTTGTTTCTTAGAACTAAATATCAGAGTAGAAGAAAGATAGCAAAAAGTCCAAAGTCAAAAAAAAGTCCAAACAGTTACTTTTCCCCAGGAATAAAACTGACCATATCTTTGGGCTATTGGACGGTTGTTTGTACCATCAGTGAAGAAATAGTTATCAACATTGACCTGTAAGAACATCATTACAGTTCAGGTCTACACTCTTAAACTAGCTGATTTCTAGAGTTTGGAGAATCCTTTATGGGTGACTTCCACTCATTGACTCAAGATTTATTTTGCAATTAGATTTATACTTCTACTTTGGAGAAAGAAAGCTGGAATCTTTCAGAAACAGAGAGCTGACAAACTGTATTAATTATAGTAGTGAGTCCCTCAGATCAAGACCTGCCAAAGGCCAGCAAAGTGGGTAAAATACTCCAGAAGCATAAAATAACATTTTCTGCAACAAGTCACTGCCCTTTCATCATAAATCTCAAAGATCTTTTAACCTTTAGGATATATTCCTTTCACAAAAACTAGAAATAGAGCTGCTTACCTAACTTCTCAGAGAATTAAGGGTGAGTATGGAGACATCTTTTTCCAAGAACTTCACGCAAAATATGTTACAGAATACTTTTCCTAGTTCCTATTCCTAAATTATTGCAAATGCAGCAGTCTGTCAATTGCAATTACTGAGAGTGAGAGATGACCAGTAGGTCACTGTTGCCAGATATCCTAAACATGTCAGCTTTTATTATTGTATCTTAATATCATCCCTTCTCCAATTGTTATCTGCATTCTACCACAAACTGGTGCCTGTTGCATTTTTGGGTGAAACTCCCAGTGATTGAGCAGGACTAATTTATAGCTAGGCATGAAAACACATTCTTGAAAGCAGTGGGGTGATTGTTAAAAGCTATTGTTTGGGTTAAAGCATCAATGAATGTCTAAGCTACGTTAGACTTGCCCCTTATTTCTCAAAGCCTTGATCTGCCCAGTCCCTCCCAGTACTTCTATGATTTGGGATCCAGTGCCAAAGGCTGATGTTACGTTGCTGTGTTCTTACAAACTGGTACAGAAAGCAGAAGTCCTCTGGCCCAAGATTTTGCTGAAGTTTTCACAAAGAGATTATTCTTTCAGGAAGTGTGAATCCATGCGCCCAGTGGTGACCTCTCACTGCAGCTGCTGTGTGTCTCGGGGACAACAGGAGTCAAATGAGGCAAACTCCTGTCCTTCCTCCCCCTGCCACAGCTCCCTGGCTCAGCACATTGCCAGGATGCACAGCTGGGGTCAGATAGGGAGAGCAACTGAGGTCCAAGGTCAGACTACAGAGCTAGTGGGAGACGTTTGCTGGGGCCTGCAGGGGAGAGGAGATGGGGAATGTAATGAGCTCAGAGAATGGGGATCTTGACAGAAAAAGGCACTGAGGGCAAGGAGATGAATGAACATGGGGTCTCAAAGAACAGGGGAGTTTTCTTTTTTCTGCAGAAGCCAGACCCATTTCACTATCAAGCTACACAAACATAAGCTAGAAGTAGAGTGAAAATGCATTTACCTAGTGCAAGCAACTGAATTAGAGAATACAATGGAAATTAATCCACCAGCAGCTGTCTTAAAATCACCAGAAGTCAGTTTATCTTTGCCACAGGTCATCACATGGAAAAACTTCCTGTCTGGTTTCTAAAATATTGTACTATGAGGGGAAAAAAAAAAAAAAAAATATGCAACCACTGGGTTTTTGGAGTTTCTGATGTTTTATACCAGACCAAGTGTGACTACACCCAGTGTCCCCATTTCCCATTAGTCAGCTTTGAGGGAATGCAGGTCAGTTGTCCCTTTCCTACCTCAGGATGGGAAAGCTGGCCAAAGAAGTCTCTGAACTGGGAAGAAAACTTCAGATATCTTCTGTGGCAGGAAAAGTATCAAGCAAGCATGGGTAAGAGCTATTTCTAATAAAAGATGTACCAGGAAGCGTAAACAGAAAGGTTCTTTGGATTACTGCAAGACCTTAATTGATAACACAGCTAACAAAGAGACGACTCCACAGGGATGCTCAGATGCAGTCAAGATGGGCTTCTCACAAAGTTAAGTCAACATGGCACAGAAAAAAGCAGTCCCCAAGCCCTGGGGCCGAGGCCATTCCAGGCCACCGCACTCTCCACAGGGAATCCTTTTGCAGTGGCATTTTGCCATGTGTCAGCCCTTTGTTTCACCATCTTCCAGTAGCCTCTGTGCTACCCACTTGCTCTGCCTGCACATCTACCTACAGCAGTGTTTCCTAAGCAAAGGCCAGCGGTGAGAATGGCAGTCAGGATGTGGACAAGGGGAAAAGAAAAAACGTGGATACAGGTTGGGAGCTAAGGGAGGTGCTGTGATCAAAAACCAGAGAAACCACAGGAAGGGCAGGCTCACTGCAAGAAAAAACTTGAAATGCAAGGTGGCATCCCTAAGTGGGACCTGCCCCTTGTTGAGAGAGGCCCAGGGACCTGGCCAAGAGAAGAAAGAAAGACTGAAAGACAGGAGGCAGGAAAAGGGATGTGTGAGCACAAGACTCAGCAGCACACACTGGGCAAGGCATCACCTCGGGCACCTGTGCCTAATAAGCTGAAGGAGCTGCCCACCCTTGGCCAGAGTAGGGTGCTGTGGTGTGGAGGGCACTATTGCTTGCAGTCTCTCAGGACACAGAGTGGTGGCTGCCTGCACCTTGATTGCCTGAGGGAGCCAAGAGGGGACAACTGCACCTTAGACACCTTTCTGGGAAGTGCGTTTGCTGCTATGGAATCCAGCAGTTCTTCTTGAAAAGCAGTATAATCCCCTATTTGCTACAGGCATGAGAAGAAATGGTCTTAGCACCACTCCCTGCTTAGCTTTGGGCTAAGAGAAAAGAAGGAATTGTCAAAAAGCACATTTGAAGCCTGTTTTTTTCCCACCTCTGGCCCCATATGGAGCAGTTCTGCATCTGCTGGGCAGTTGCAAGTGTGCCCTCCGTTTGCACAGCTGTGAGCCCTGCAGTTTAGTGCTCCCACAGAAAGGTTTGCCTCACACAAACAAACAACATACCTTTGGTGTGTTATTAAGGAAGAAAGGCACTTTTGTTTGGTGTAAAGAGGTGAGTCAGGTTTCTTTACTACTTTCTTCTTATGTGATTAGATAGAGTGGCTGACAAAAACCATTTTTCCAGCAAAAAAAAAAATCCCAGTTTCTCCAATTATTTAGCAATTATTTTCTTTCAGGCAATCTCTCCCATATTAACAGTTTTCCTTTTGTGTCTACAGCTGCTGCCCCCAGCCCACACCTCCTTCTTTGAGTTTTGTAATGACTCAACCCCAGGAGGTGGCTGAGGCATGACCATAAGCTCAGTTGATATCTGAGCCGTGTTACTGAAAGCTGCTCCAGAAAGAGGAGGCTCAGAAGAGCAGATCCTCTGAGCCCTTACGTCACCAGGGAAATTACACACTCTGCACTCCTAAAAGCACAGGGGAGATGAGACTTTCAGATGTGTCAAAACAACCAACCTAGCCATCAATCTTTTCCTACAAGGCTTGTACAACAGCCCGTTTGCCAGGCATCCCTGAAGTGTGACTCGCCTGACATTGTAAAACCATCTGAGCTAAAATATGGGCGAGTCAGACAAAATGTTGCGGACAATAACATTCCTTAGTTTTGCAAAATAAACATGTTTTATGAATATGGACATTTTACAGTACAAGGGAAGCAGCAACTCACTGTCTGCACTAGGCCCTTGGAGCTTCTGGAATGCTTTCCCAGCAAAAGCAAGTTAATAACATGCTATGAAGGAAAAAACAGTGGTTGCGTAAGAAAATACTTTGAATTTGGAATTAAATGAAACCTGTGGCAAAACCAGCATTCAAGACACATCCTGAATCATTCACTCTGCTGTCTTTACGACTGAGGAGATCAGCACAGAGCCAGCCCCATGAGTGCCTTCACCAAGCCCTTTTGTACAGCCCACATGCACGAGGCCAGCTCTGTTGCTCAGTGTGGGGAGAGAAAAATCACAGCCCCCCTGCCTGCCCCTGCAAAGGTCCTGGTGTTGTTCTTAGCTGAGGCCTTCCAGGAGGCTGTTAGTCTGTTTGGCCTTTTTGTCTGAGCCTAGAAACTCCTCGTGTCCTCTTTTCCCTGTATAATGCTGCCTTACTCCATCTGAACTGGGCTGGCTCCTTGGCAAGTCTCTTCTACCAGTACACACCATAGGCATTCCAGTAAACCTCTGTGCACTGATAGCTCCTGATAGCTCCTTCCCTTTGATAGACTGAGCTTTACAAGGTCAAAAAGCACAGCACAGAGCTTTCTGCACGGTGCAACCAGTAATACAGACAAATTTGGGCAGAGGAGGGAAAATACAAAAAGCAAAGACCTGTCCCTCTTGAATGAAGAGAGCACCATGATTCTATTTCCTATTGACAGGTAAGAACTGCAAATGGCAGCACAGGTCCTTGTCTGCAGCTCTGCATCACTCCTAGTGCAAAATCACCTGGAAAACTCTGGGAGCCTAAGAAATGAGAAATCCTGAAGGAATGGGAAGAGGAATGCCCCTCATCAGGTGTTCTGGTTGGTGTATGCCCAGTGGAAAACTCAGAGGTAGAAAATATCCATTAACATGACATGGGACTGACCTAGTGAATCCCAGCCCAAGCACTGTCTGCTCTCCTTCCTGCTGGGTGCTTTGGGGCCTGGCTGACCAGTGCCCCCTGAGCAGGTCTTGTACCCATGGATGAAGGCACCTTGAGAGCCCAGTGCAGTGAGGCCCTGCACAAGCAGGTCCTGCCCATACCCTGGAACTGCAGCAGGGAATGGGACTGGGGTACACCTATTCCCCACTGCACCCTCCATGTCTCCCATGGGACCACCACACCACATTTGACACTCTTCCTTTGGAAAAGGGATGCCACTGTCAATGTTAAATCTTACAAGATGGTGCAGAATTTGGTATTTACCAAAATCAACCATGGCAGAGCCTTGTCAGTTCTTTTTCTTTGCTGGCACTCCAGGACATGAGACACATGACCTTGGTGCATCATCCTGCAGATGAGAACACCCCAAGACACCAGTTGTCTCTGCTGTGGGATTTGCTGGCATGTGTGAGGGCTGTGACCAGGTTTTCACAGGGAATGCATGCAGGAAACAGAGCAGCCCTCGGACTGGGGGGGAAAACGGGGCCTGTTTTTAACAGGATGCAGGGAAGCATGACAAATCACTAAGTGTGGTTTTATGGGTTTGTGTGCTTTATTGTGCTATTTTTCCCTAAGCTCCTGTCTTCAGATGTTGGCAGCAGGTGACAAGCTCTCTAGCCAGTTATAAAGAGACAACTGTGTGAGCACCACCATGCAGGGTGGAACTAACCTCTTGCTCATCTTTAAACTGAAATGACAAGGAAACTGAGATATGGGGGCAGAAAGCTCCAAGGTGGAAGGGCCAACATAAGAAATAAGAAATGATAGTGGTTCAGTGGAGGATGCTAACAATTTGGAGTGTTTTCCTTTGGAAGCAGTGAAATGAAGAAGTGATGACAAACAGAGATAAGAGTAACCTATCAACATTCCTTGTAAAGCATATGGCCCTGTAAATGAGAGTTCACTGCCTGATAGCATCCATTATTGTACATTCTGTATGCTGTGGGACTTTTCAGCAGATGCTGCTGGATCTGCCTCTCCTACTCTGTGTTTTATTATATGGATTACAGCCTTCAAAGTTGTGAGCTGGCTTTCTTTAGATTTAAAAAAAAAAAAAAAAGGTAATTGTCTGAGCTGTTTTCAAGTTGAGTTACAACTAGTGTGACCCTGAGATCTTCAGACAAAGCATCCTGCCATTTATTTACTTATGAACTTCTCCCCAAGTTGTTTAAGACCAAACAGGTTTGCAAAAACTGAAAAAGAACCACACTGGAAATCAACATCATGATAGCTTGAAACCTGTGCAACATTTCCAGAAAATTCCTGTGCTATTAGCCATGGTTAGCTGGAAAATACACAACAAAGCCTGGCAGGGGCTGGGGGTCTCCACCTCACAGAGCCCTTTCCCCAACCTTTCTGCCTGCTGACATTAAGTTGGAAGGCAGGTCTCTGGGAGACCTGTTTTGTCAGATGGGGAGGGTGTCTGCTGCGTGTGTGTTGGCCCCGTGCACAGCACCATGGAATGCTCTGGAATTGGACAGCACAGCCTTCTACTCCTTATTTATTTACACAGTAGCTCATGGAGATTTAAATGAAAAAAAGAAAGTTTCTTCAGGTGCCAAGAGCACAATGCCACCAAAAGTGTTCTCATGCCAAAAAAGACTGAGTAGTTAAGCCTGCCAGATTCTGGATTTCTGTGCGCAGGTCAACTAAAAAAGTTTCTTTTTTTTCCAGTTTGTAAAGCAGGCATCTGTTCTAGTTTTGTTATTATTTTTCACTTGATTTACCAGCAAGCTACCCAAAGTGCTAAAACCTATACAAAATAGTAGCCAGCAATCTGCCAGGGCTACCACCTTCAACATGCTAGGTGTCACTTTCAAAATAAATACTGTACTTTTGAAGTAAAACTGAGTTTCCTGGTAGTAAGCCACATTTCCCAGCCATCTCTTGCTGTTCCCAGGAGTTAGTAATTGAGATTTGGAGCAGCCATACCCTGCTGGGGCTGAGATGCAGCCAAACAATCACAGAGGGGAAGATGGGGTAGAGAGGACAGGCAGAAGGGGTCCAGGAAGGATCCATCTCCCCTTATCATCTCTGGTACGGATGGCTCACAGCAGCACATGCCATCACTGAGGGGAGGGAAATGTATCCCATTTCACCTGAAGGTTTGCTTCCTCCTTGGGGGACCTAGCTATTAAATTAACTAGGCTGTTCTCTGTAATTTATTCCTAGCCTGCTACAGAATATATCTCCATTATGTTACATCCCACTTGAGATATACAACAAAATTTCGAGGCCTTAATTAGAAAAAAATCAAATCAACTTGCTTTTAAGAACTTCTGAAAACAAGCATATCAAGAGGTTCCCACTATTTTCTTTGCCAGGCTAAAGTGTTTTTCTTTCTAGGAAAGACTTGCTTTTGTTACTTCTGCATACTCTGTGTTTGCTAAAGTAAGAATTTTTCACTTAGCATACATACAGTTTCCTAGGTTGTACTTCTCTCTCTCCAATCAGTAGGTGAGTCTGCAGAACACTTAAAATCAAGGTAACAATACTCACCAAGTTGTTTGAAAACATGTGAAAGTGTCATCAAAAAATGTGTGATTATGTGATGAAAAGACTGAATGAAATATATAATATGCAGAAAAAAATCCCATTGAAGTAACAAGAAACCTGAAATTGCTAAAGTAACTTTTTCAAATAAGGCAATGAAATTAGCTTTCTGTTGAATCATGAGCTTTTAGTTGAAGGGAAATGTTTCTTTAAGAAGAGCGAGAAACCAAGCTGGGTGGAAGATCTGTTTTCCTTCTTTAATTAATCCCTGTCTCAAACTTTGAAGACCTTTCTGCCCACTGTTTTAAAGAAACATAATTTATCTTGAGTACTAGGGATCCATTTAGTGGTGTCCACAGTCACCCAGCTCTTTCTGCAAAGTCAGTATCCCCCCAGCCTTGATAAGACTGGCAGATTTCAGTCCAAACTATCCCTGTTAAATGTCTTCACAAACATCAGTCTAGCCTTGAGTGAAGGGAAAGCTTTGTAGGAGCTTTTGGGTAGGGCAGCATGGAGCTTAAGAGAGTATTGGAGGCAGATTTACACGCTGCTCAGTTTCTATCTTCTTGCAGGGCAGAATTTGCAAAGCTGTTGCAATGCTGCAAATGCTTTGTCATCTCAGATGAATTAACAAAAGCACTTGGCTGCTCCTAAGGCATAAGAGTGATTTTCTGCAAAGTGTTCAGATGCAAGCTTGTAAGAAAGTTATCTAATTATTTCAGTAGGAAAAAAAATTGACTGGAGTCGTAAAACTGGTAATGCAGTAAATTATGATATTAAATCTCATGTGAGAATGTTTTTCATAAAAGGAAATATATTCCAAATACAGCGAAATTTAGAAGTTCTTCTTAGAAAAAGAAGAACTTCTAAATTTTGCTGTATTTGGAATTTTATTTATTTATTTTTATTCCAAATACAGCAAAATTTAGAAGTTCTTCTTAGTTTAGAAGAAGCACTGTATCATTAAAAAGCCTTCTTAGTATAGCTATTTTCCCATTAATGAAAGATTTTGATTGGAAGACCAAGCAAACAAATGCAGTAACTTGACTTTACAAGGAATGGCAAAAATGAAAGGGAGCATTTAACACTGAACATGCAATTTTTATTATAGTGGTGCCCAGAAAGTCACATTTCATATATACAGGATTGTTAGAACTACCTTGGAAAAGTGACACTTCATAAGTTATTTGCTTCTAGCTTTCCACAGTAATTGACAATTAACAGCTCAATAGCTGTGGTTAAAACATCTTTTCCTTGGACTTACTCTACTACTGGATTAAGCCCAGCTGACCTGACTCTGAGAGTGTGGGTTAAAGAGATTTTTATTTTTACCCAGTATAATGAAGTTTTACTGGGAACTAAAACTGATGAGAAAAATATAATCAGAACCAAGTTTTGTTGAATATTTTATAGATATCATGAGAGACACATCCCCCACTGTGTTTTTAAGGACTTATTTCAGGAGTAGCGTTTCAGCGCTTTATCAAAAACATTTGGATGTTTCACTGGTTTTGGTTTCATTTTTTTCATCTGGGTGTTGAATGCCAACCCTTGCTACTCAGCTTTTTCCAAACATTTGAATTAAATTGATATAAAGCAGAAAACTGCAGATAAACCCTCAGTTCAATGTAATCTAACAGCAGTTTCTCGCTGGTTTTAGCCTGATACTTTAGGGTTGCAGCAAACTGGCCAAAACCAGCAATGGACAAGAGAGGGAGCTCTTTTGCTGCGTCTTCCCTGCAGAAGTGTGCTTGCTTTCCTTAAAATTCAAAACTGTTTCCAGGATTTCATAACACAGGAAGCAGAAGTTATTTGTTCTGCAGAAGATTAAATATTGAGCAATGATGTTACAAAAAAAAAAGTCAAATAAAAAATCCTCACAACAACCCAAGCCTAAACAAAAGCAAACAAACGAGTTCTATTTGCCTTTGCTTCCAAACTGTTACTCTTTTTAAAAAAGTCTCCTTTTCATATTGAGCTGGAGGTTCTTCCCTCCCCCTTTCTAAACTGTGAAGACTAGGGAAAAAATCGTTTTTTAAGGCTTCATTACGAAAAATGAAGAAGTCTGAAGGCTCTTTTCCCTGAACATCCCTGGACTGCCCAGCCGAAAGGTCAACACGTTCCTGCTGCAGCGCTGTGGCCAAGCGTTACCTTCCCTGCTCTCAGAGCAGCAGGTCTGCTGGCAATAAAGACCAAGCTGTGAGCTGAGCGCTTGGCGTGCCAGAGCCGAGGCGCTTCAGCAGCGCTGCCACCGGGACTCGGATGCTCCATGTGCTCCCTAACGAGCCACGTCAGCACATCCCCTGCCCGCACAGCCAGCCGCGACCACGGCTCCGGCGGCCGCAGCATCATCCTCCGGGGAAAGGGCGAGTTCAGGCACTGCTCAGCATCGCTGCTGTGCCAGACCTCGGTTAAAAGACTCTGGCAAGTGTCTGCTGCTGCCTGCCCTTGGGAAGGCACAGCACCACTGCTGCTACCCAAGAGAGGGCAGAGCGGGAGCAGCCGTACCCCACATCTCCCCGCAGCGCCTCCTCAGCTCTGGGAAAGATGGCTATAAATATAAAGAACACAACAAACAAATAAAGGATAGGCGGGCTTGTGAGCAAGCAGAGGGCTGGGGAGGGTCTGAGGGATCGAGCAGTGGGCTTTCCCAAGCCCAGCCACATCACCCAATCGCAAACACAGAGCCCCCTCACTCCCAGCAACAGACTTCAGGCCGGATTGTGGTGAGGAAAGGACCAGGCTCTTGAAGAGACAGATGCAAGGTACAAACCCAGCATTTTGCTGATGCTCAGTACAGCCAGCAGGCCATCTGAACATGAACCTCGTGCTAGGTTTTGGGTGTTTTAGGTTGAGATGTGCTTGCCTAACAGAGACAAACAGCAAATCCCAAGTTCCAAGGGTGGATAGGAATTTTAAAAACATCATTCCACTTTCAGGAAGACTGCAGCAGTTTCCTCACTCGTGTCCATGCCTACTTGAACTCCCTCCTCCAAAACAACCCCACCCAGAGATGGCTGCTATCCCGGGAAGCATTTTACCTCAGCACAGCTTGTATTTGAAGAGGCAGACTGCAAGCTGTACTCACATTTTCTGTTTTTCAGTTTTTTCTTTTCTTTCCTGAGTGTACCATTTGACTCAAAACCAAGAGACACCTATTCCCCAGGAATGAAAAACATCCAGCTATGCTGTAAACAAACTAGGTCTTTGCTGGACTCAAACTCTAATGATGTTTCTTGTGCAACTGTGCAACACAAATGGACTGGTGACCATAATCTACTCTATATTTCTTTCTGTGATATAAATAATGCTCAGATCCCATAAATACTGACCTCTCTCTGCTCTCTGACTAGAACTTGGCAGCTCCATTCCTGGGGAGCGAAGTCAGAGCCAGGAGAACCCCGAGCAACTCATGCTTGCAGGGTGACATTGTTCATCCAGGGACTGCTCGGTGGCCCAGACCCAGGGTCACTCTTCTGAGTCATCTCTGCAGCACCGAGAGAGAGCAAGAGAGCAGCACTGAGTTTAGCATTTAACCACTCTTTTGCATCAGGATTCTGGAAGGGTGGGAAGGGGCAAGAAGGTAGAGCTTTCCTCGGCTGTAAGGAGACCACAGGATGAAGAATTAGAAAGAAGGAACTGCAATAAAAGCAAGATTTTTAAGGTGTTGGAATAATGAAGCTGCTGTTTTAACTTAATCTAGATGCAATGCATACATTCACCATGGTCCTGATCTGCCCAGTACCAAAGCCCCAGTACCAAGCAATTTTAAGTGAACAATTCATGTAGCAGTATGTGTGTAATGCTATGTGGACAGAGCGAGCACATGGGAGCATCCAAAATTCACTTCTCAAGAAAGAAAGCCACTCCTTAAGAGTTGCTTTGGGCAAAACAGAAGAAAATTCCAGAGGCCTGGCAAAACCAAATATGTGTACAGAGAGGTGAGCCCAAACCAAACAACCAGGGATCATGAGCACCGATACAAAGGATATGTACTTCATCACGGCTATTCCCAAAGAGAGATTTTCCTGTTCCTATTTGAGGTCAGTATGTGCACAAAAACAAACTGACAGATGTAACTGATTACAACAAACACAAGGGAAGGGTGTGGGCAGCTACCAAAAGCCAAGAAGTTGTAGTATGTCACAAGCAAATGTACAGCCTGGTGGACCCACAGTGCTCTTCCAAGCAGAGGTGAAAACGCCGAGACAATGGTAATCTTGGACCATTTATTAATGTTAGTCAAAGAATTTGGCATTGCATGAAACACAAGGGAAGTTCCTGCTCCCACAGGCTGAACTCCTAAGTCTTGTGACATGTTTAGGAGGTCAATACAATACAGCACAGATTGGTTATTTATCCAGAATTCCATGACTAGCTCGGAGCAAAGCTAAATGCAGAGCTGAATCCAATAAAATTCTTGACTGACTGCAAACTTGGCCCAACTGACTTTGTTATGCAGATTTTAATCACAGTAGTGCAAAATGGTTCCATTCAGACACAAATGCTTAACGGCACTGTCCTGAGGATGCCAGGAAGTAGGTGGTGAGGGATCCTGGGCACTTCAGGCTGAGGGCATACCTGAATTCTGCACCCCTGGGCAAACTCTCTGATCTGTATATTAGATCTGTATATAACAACTGCCACCTCCTCCTCAGGCTTAGTTCTCAAAGACAAATGGCTAGGTGGACAGGATTTGTACACTGAACACAGAAAAGGAATTTTGAATTCTTGCCTCTTCTGGCAAGTTCCTCCCATCAGCATTTTTTGCCACTTCTTATTCTCCAGCTGTTTTATTTTAAGCTAAGTCATTCTTATTCTTCACAAGGACAAGCCCTAAGAAATGCCAAAGAGCATTTGAACCCCAAGAAGTGCATAGGTTGGAAACGAACACATTATCCTTTCTTTGTGCCATCAGTTGCTGCAAGTCAAAGCAGGTCAAAGGGCAATCTTTTTTCCACCTCCTTCTTGGACTGCTGCTCTGTGGAAAGGACCATCTTCCACTGCCACAGAGGGAGGGAGAAAGATGAAGAGACCCAGTCCTATATGTTGCTGTCTGCAAAGCTCCTGTTCAGTACAGGACACAGCACACGTTGTTCTTCAAGATGTTTGGTGTCTGTAGGTGCTTTATTTTCAATTATTTTCATCAGTGTTGAAACTGAGAGTCTGATGTGTTTACTTGTGTTTTGTGACTAGTTAAAGATTATTTAATTCTCATATTCTTTGCAAATTCTTTCTACATAGATTTTCTGATGCCTATCAACATAGTGCTTCAGTCAGAGCACTTGGAGAAAATGCTCCTTTACTCTTCCACTAACCTACTTCAGTGAAACTTCAAGAACACTGATATCTTCAAGACCCCTGTGTCTGTCAGGTACAGGAGGAGTTGGTACAGGGTCAAAAACACAGAGAGGCAGACCCAGGCAGAGGCTACTCTGCATCTCCCTGAAAGGACTACAAGAGTGCACAACATGTCCCTGCAAAGCAAAACATTTCATAAAGACCACTTCTCCCATCTCTGCCTCTCTCTCTCTGTGTCTTCAAAATCAGTTGCAACAAAGGCACTCACTATTGCCCATGAGGTTTCTCATAATCAGGTTTCTGTCTCTGGAAGGCATCAGTTTTCCACAGAGCACTGGAAGAAATCCAAAGCACAAATTATGAGATCCATATGAGGGAAACAGATGTTTCCAGGCAATGTTTATGGGGAACAGCAAATCTTTGGGGAGACATTGAATTACATTTTCTTTAAAGCAAATACTTAAACTGTACAATAAATATCCAAAATATAAAGTGTAAGAATAGGGAGATAGACACAAAAGTGTAGGTATCTTTGTCCAAAAAAAAAAAAAAAAAAAAGCGTTTGCATAGATCTCATGCATTTTAGTGACTCAATACATTGGACACATGGAGCTCAGGAAGGCCCTTTGGTCAGCAAGACTGCAGTGGGAAACACAGAGCCCTCAGCCATCCTGGAGCTGCACAAGGCTGCCCCAAGTCCTCAGCTGATCATAGAGACCTCACTACCTCATCCCTTCAGCCACTGACTAGTCATTCCCAGGCCAGAAGGGAAGAAACCTCTTACAAGCAGAGCAGCTTATTACCATTTCAGGGAAAGATTTCTTTCTTTGCAGCACTAGTTTGGTGCAATCACAGACAACCTTTGGTACCTCTCAGACAGCCTTTGGAAAACCCTCAGGCAGGCTATCTCCTGAACTCTATCAGGATGGGTTTTTTCTTGCAGTGCAATGCCTGAGGACAGGAACTGAGCCAAGTGAACGAAACAGAGTTCCTTGGACCGTGTTGTAGTTCCCATTATTCTTCTCATTGTTTAAAATCAAACTCTACATCAGCATTTTCTGCCAGGGAAGAAATTAACTGCATGGGAAGAACATTCAGCTTCTGAAACACAGTCAGCCTTTGCCAGCTGAGTAGCAGATGGATGGCACCCATTTGCACAGTAGCCCTGCAGTCTCATTTGAGAGGTCATGTTGGCTTATGAAGCCATTTCTGCCTTGGAGAACTTACTCCTGTATGTAGATACATTTCAAATCATGTATTCATCAGTCTCCACTCAAAAATATCATGTGAAACACTGGCACAGCTTAATGGAAGCAAAGTCTTGGATATGTTGCACTTGAGTCTTCATTTTCTACTCTATTAACTGAATGCTACTTGTACTGGCCTCAGTCTCCTCCTAAGCCTTCTCAAAATAAATAGATGTCATTGCAGACTTGGTTAACTTCACATGTGATAGAGAAGAAATCACTCAGAAATTATCAACTTTTCTGCTCCACATACTAGAAAATATCAGTGTAATATGGGTATTGGAAAGGGACTCACTGCCAGCTGACAGCACAGGGCACTCTCCAGTCCATCCAGCCTTAGAAGCCCAAAAGCAGGGTTGGTCATGCTGGACATGTGGTTGATCTGTTGCACAACTACTTCAGTGTCTCACTATCATTTCCACCTGTGCAAAGAGATGTGATAGTGCCTGAGGCCAGCTCCGAGGCAACTGTGTCCAAACCAGGCAACAGAGTGAGCCCACAACCTGGATAAAATGCTGACAGTCACATCTATGCTGAGTGGTTCTTAAACAAAGTGAAGGGATGACAGACCTTCAAAGTGGTTTGCTTTTCTTCCAGAGTCAAAATGCTTCTTTTAGCAATTAATGTGCTCCAAAATGATTCATAGCTGTTGCAAAGTGGAAGTGCAGAGGTGTTTATGGCATCTCAGATAGAAGACTAGTTAATAGATCAGTGTGTCAGGTAATGTGTTACATGTTAATTAGTCAAGACTGACAAAATCAGGAAAATTGTTAATCAGAAATTATTCAGAATTCAAGCAAGCTGGTTACTCCCAGATACTATGGTAAAAATCTTTCACAGAATAAGTGAAAGGTTTTCACTCTCTTCTATAAGCCCAGGTCAGAAGTCTTACTGCCAGATACCTGTAATGAAGCAGGATCCTTTTTGACTAGTGTTTCTAGCACTATTTCATTTCTTATAACTGATCTAATATATGGTCTTTCTACTCTGGTTAAGGAGAGCTTCACCTGTGCCTGTTGAGGTCTCGCTGGTGAAATATTCTGGTACTGTTCAGGGTCAGCACATTCCTCACAAGCAGTTTTTATACTGCTGTTGCTTGAGACTCACCTGACACAGGTAGGTAGTACCTATTTTGTACAGAGAGCTGTAAATGTAAGGGCAACATAAGGCATAAGGGAAACTGAAAATACTTTGTAATGTACTAGTTCACTGTACAGAGTAGCTATCTTTAGTGTTTTTAAGGCTAGAATATTTTCAAAAGAGTGTACAAATTCTGCTGATTTATTTGACAAACAGTTTCTGAAAGAGGAAGATGTAACCCATTGCCTTTTCACTTGCCTTCTTTACCCACTGCTGCTCCCTCTGCCTTTACACACAGCTTTAGCTTTAGGAAGCAATCAATCTGATCCTAGCATTACAAAAGGAAATAATCTTTTCCCTACCATCACAAAAGTCACCTGTTAACTCAGAGTGCTATGTCTTTCCATTCCTTATTGGTATGCCTTCCTTAACCCTCTGATTCAGCCCTGCTTGGATAGCAGCACCCCTACACTCCCTTCCTCCCCTGCTTCACTTCACTATTCTCTAGAGTGCCACCAATCTGCTTTTAAAATTATTCAGAGGGATTAGCTTCAGATCTCCAGGCTTAGATTCTTACTCTGGGCACCATCTCAAGGGAGTGCTGTGAAAATTAATTTATCCATCACATCTGCAAAGCTGCAGCACACAGACATAAAGTCCACTAAAACTTCTGGGCTAGGATTGCATTTTGTATTCTTGTAGAAATCAGCTACCAATGAAGCTGCTGTAAACCCATGCTATCCCAGTAAATACTGTGTTTCCTAGTAAGCATAGTTCTTCCAACTGGTAAATAATTATTATAAAAATCAAAGCATCATATTTTTTTGGGGGGGATTTTTTTTTTGAGATCATGATTTTTTTTAGTTTGTGCGTGTTAGGGATTCTCTTTAACCTAAAAAAAAAAATTCCAGTTTTCATAGGGAACTTCCAGTCTTCTTGGTGCAGAAACCACCTTAAAAGTATGAATCAGGACAGCTGAGAATCAACGAATATCATGAACAAGAGATGGTATCCTTTACATTGAGGACTAGAAAAGGGCTGAACCAGTTTTTAGATAAATTCACTACAACTGGTAGTTTTGGGAACAGTAAAAAATGTGAAACATTTTTCTCCTTGGCTCCCTGTTATGTTTAGGAAGGGCTTTCAGCAAGGTCCAACAGAAAGAACAAGTGGGCCAAGGCAAAGAGAACAGATTCACAAGCAAAAGTCCACAGAACAAAAACGAACTGCAGAGTCATTAACTGAGAAACTAATACAAAGGTGTGGAAGAAACACACTGTTATTGCTGGAGTGGAACTGGAAGCTGCAGCAGGAGATGGAGTTACCCAGCCACCATTCACAAGCGGGCATCCCCCTTTTCTCCAGGCCCCTGGTAGCAGAGGATTATTTCCAGCATCAGCAAGTCCTACCTTTGAACAAAGGTTGGCTTTGTACACCTCAGAGCACCAGGACAAATGGCACTAAAAGCTCTGTCAGCAATAGCTCCAGCTTGCAGAGAACTGGGAACAACTTCAGCATCAGAGGATCACACACAGGCAGAGGCACATGCTACTGAGCTGGAGAGCAGCTCGTGTGGGCTAGCAGCAGGGAGAGGCAGTAGCCCATTGCTGGCAGTCAGCCTGGGGTCTGCTCTGCTCCCATCTCCCCAGGCACTGCCTGCAAAGGTTTTGTTTTCTGTTCTCGGAGAAAATGACTCCTGCAAGACTGCTGTAAACCTATCCTGCTCAAGGACATCTTGTTTGTGTTAATCCTGTAGATTAGGCACACAGCTCTTCAGTTGTGGCTTTGTGGCTATTGTTACCAGTAAACCCCTTACAAGGCTTGTGGGCCAACTTCAAGGCTGTCAATGAGATAGCTTGAACAAGGAAGAGCCCCCAAGAATCATGAGAACTGACTCACACCAAATACTCTATGTTTCAAAAAAAAAAAAGGTTTGGAAGAGAACTGCCTCCTGTGATCTCTGCGTTGAAGGGTCTCAGCTGTTCCTGGCAGTAGGAGACACCAAAGCTGATGATTGCAGGCTTGTGCGAGTACAATGACCTGGTACACATTGCAAGAGCAGCTCAGCAAGAGCTGGGGCCTCCAGAGACTCTGAGCCAAGTCTGCTGCTTGGGCTTGAGCCCACAGAGGAGTCCAAATGGGGTGGTCACACCGGCTGACATAGAAAAAAATCAGAATTTCCAACAGCATGCAGAGGCACTCTTGCACAATCTCCCCTCCTGTGTTTGGTCGTCACACCAGGTCTTGGCTAAGCTTGCAAGTGTACATTAAGTCATCACTCAAGCACCAGGCATTTGTTGGCTTACTGTTAATTATGAATGGTGTTACCTGTAAAATATTCACAGAAAATTCCAGGTGGGTAGAAAATCATAAATAACTATGTATTAAGGGCTAATTTTATTTTTACAAATATACAGGAAATTAAGAACAGCTGGACCATAAAATATTTCTTTGTATACACTGTTGTTAATATGAGTTCCATCAGTTCCCTGGACTTCTCTGGTACTAAGACTTTGCTGAACAAAGAACTGACTTTTAGGTGGTGTTTTCTTGGAATCAGAGCTAGCTAAAGCATTCAACAGGATTTTTGCAAGCTTTGCTCGTTTTACTTTTCTTAGACAGGTAATTCACTTTACAAATTGCATGTTATATTTTCAGAAGAGCAATAAATCATGCAACAGATGCATGCAAGAACTTGATTTTTATCCTTGATGTTTATCCTTTAGCTTGGGCTTTTGTTGAGGAAGATGCAGAAGGGTCTCACTTTAAATACAGTTAGTCTCAGGCTAACAAATAGAACCTGAAATACTGTTAGTTCAGAACCTCACATTTACTGATCTCAGTGGAACTGTGGGCATCTTTAACACGTCAGAGCACCCTGCCAGCTGGATGCACCTTTAGCAAACCCTGTGCAGAAACGTGCAAAATGATTGTGTCTGGTACAAAGGGGCTTGCTTGCTGTTGTGGTACTGGGGCATCTGCAGTTTCAGCAAGATCACAGTGTGCACTTGGAGAGAACTTCCTTTGTCTGTGTGTTTCAGATTAAAAAGGCTCCTGCAAATATTTCTGGACTTTGAGACAGAGAAGTCCATGTTTTCCTCACAGAAAAAGACAAACTACACCTAAAGAGGACTTAATAGTACAGCTGCCATTCCAGGATCTTCAAACCAAGGTCTGGCCATACTCCAAAAATTTGGGGGGAAAAAAAGTTTGCATGCCATCAACCCAGGGATGTTTTCGATTGTGCTAATATTTCCCAGCAGAAAGTGGCCAGGTTTGGCTCCTAGTGACTAATGAAGCTGTCATACACCATTCCTTCCTGCTGTTTAATAATGCTTTCAAAAAAGCCCTCTATGGAGATGAATAGTATAGTAGTGCTGCAGCTGAGAAACTGGCATGCTGTCAAAGAAAACAGAGGCCAGTTTACTATGCATGGCACTGTATTTTTCATTATACTTCACAAAGACTTGTTATTAACTGAAAATGAATTCATCATTAGGGAAGAGATATTATTTTAGTACATAGTTCAGTATAATTTTGAGGCTTGATTCCAACAGTCAGATTTCATTGTAGTAGCAAAATTACCTGTTACTCTAAATGTTGATACAATATTCACTGTTTTTCAGATCCTGGATTTCAGGAGAGAATATCAGTCCTACCAGAAAAATTAATTGCAATGGAAATGTAGCTCATTCTTTCCACTTTCTCCTCAGTGACATACACATTCACACAAGCCATATTCCACATACACTTAATAAAGGTGGCAATTCAGCCAAGGCAGTGGTGTAACCAGCACTGACTTGACAGTCCCTGCATTCAGATCCAGATCTCAGCATCTGCTCTGTTGGTGGAGTGATATAATCAAGTCACACATGTGATTTTTATACTCCTCAATTGACTTGTCAGTAACATCAGGTAATTGTGGGGCACAGCAATATTATTGTGGGCAGAACACTCGTCTGGAACATGAGTCCCAACCTGTAAAAACCTACACAAATCCACAAGATTTCTACCTCAGTGCTGTGTCCAGGGCTGTCTCAGGCAAGTTCACCTATTTATGGCCTCTTGGGGGCCTTAGGCAGCAGAGCTGACAGGGCGCGAAACACCTCTAGAGCCCTTTACTCTTGCTGTGAAGCATCAGGGAGAATCAAATGCTCTCCATAGCCATGCAAGCACTCTTCACCGCATGTTTCTTTCAGATATAAAGCAGGGAGATAAGACACTGACATATCTTATCAACTCTCCTCACAGAGCTCCATCAACAACAGCCAGATGAGCCCAAACTGATTTGCGGTGCGTTTGTTGGAGCACAGTTGGCTTTCAGAAGCTGCAATCAGAGATCACAAGCCTTATCTGCACAGGGAAGTTCAGATAAATAGTGCCATCAGCTTGCTATAGAGCACTTTGGGTTTGCACAAAATCTACTTTTAACCATTTTGAACATTTGCAACTATCAGATGTGGTACTGCATAGATCTAGCTTATCCTTTATTCTGTGGTGGAAGAAAACACCTCTGACCACTTCCAGTCATATAATCCATGTATTTGAAGAGTTAATTATGGAGCAATGCAGAGAATAAATCCATCCTGCACAAAGCTTCACTCGACAATATTTCTTATTATGCATTCCCTTGTCCTTATTGAAAAGTGCAGAGATAAAGGACTTAAAGTCAGTTAGAAGGCCCATTATTCTCTTGCAAAATACTCATTTTGTCACTGCCATTTTTAAACTGCTGGCTTTGAGGTCCCAGTGTCAGATAACAGACAGCTGTATGTATTTGGAGTCACACAGGCAGATAAATTGGGCCTGGCATTTCATACTTCTTTTGATACTGAAACCAGCGTATTGCAGAGGAATAGCAGTAGAACTGAAATCAGTCAATTGCCTCTGTGAAGCATCTTTCCAGCAACTTCACTCAGCACAGTGTTATTTCTGGCTTCCATCAACTGGCAAATGGCAATTTAGATAGTGGCAATTTAAACGACCTGGTCAACCATTCCAAAAACTGTAGAGTGCTCACACTAGAACTAAGACAATAAAAAAACCTTCAAAGGACACACCTCTTCTTCCAAAAAGCAGAAACCTAAATCCAGGCCTAAGGGATCTCTGAATCTGTTAGAAAGAGACAGGTCTGTGTTTTGTTTTTTTTTTCTTTTAAGCAGGCTTGAATCAAAACACAGGAAAATTTTGCAACCTCCAATATGTGCTGTAGTCTTCATGACTTGAAAAAGCCCAGAAAACAGAAAAATACAAATGTATTGTTTATTGTAAGAAGGCAAAATGCATTGCGCATTAGGAAAAATATTGGCAGAAGTAGCATTTTAATTGAGAGGGCATTTGAGCAGTTCTGTAACTGCTGTAACTGAGTAATCCACAGAGTGGATCATAAAAATCAGTGAGAACCAGTAACAGCAAGCACTGATGGCCAACCAACTGAGTCTAGATATTATTCACCACCATTCCTGCACTACAGTCCATTAAGCCCAGTTTATGTTATAATATGGCCATTCCCCAACATTACATTTTGTTTAAAAAACATCTTCATTAAAAAAACCTGTTTTATAGCATTCTCACATCCCATTTGCACATCTCTATTTATTCATGATCCCAGTACATCGTTTTGGCAACCAGAGCCATGTTTTACACGGATAAGCAGTACTTGGAAGGCATACGTGAATTTTCAATTGTTTCTAATACAACTAACATCTGGAAACATGCAGAGGGGCCAGTTCAACAGAGACCACCAGCAAGTGCTGCCCACCACAGTGCCAGGGCTGTTGACATAATGATCTCAGCGCCCACAAGCGGAACAGGCTGCAGCAGACTTGTGGGCACTGCCAAACACCTCATTTCCCTGGACAAGCATCCTTCTCCAGCTACTAGCAGCAAGTCACCCTGTGCAATGGCTTATGGCACTGCTCTTGAAGGTGCTGCCTTTGGACTGAAAATAACCCTTTGGTTGCTGGAGGCCATGACCCACTGGTTTTCAGGGCACTGAGCTAGGTTCTGTTCTGGCTGAATTTCAATTTTAGTAGTATGATTTAAAGGGAAAACTTCAGGTTAGCAGTATCACAACTGTTCACAACACTCATGCATTATTCTGATACACTACAGAAAGCCCTAATCTGTAGCAAACCTTCACAGAAGGTGCAGCCATTTATTTTTATCTCAGCTTTCTCTTGTGGCGGTCACACTCAACTGATATCAAAATATTTGAATTTCATCTAGGGAAAGCACACTGAGGAATCACAGCATTACACATGTTTTAATGGGAGAGTCTGGAAAACATAATGGCTAAAAGAAAATTTCTTATAATGAAGCTTGGCTGGGAGATTTGAAACAAGATCCATGAACTGCAGAGCATTTGGATTTTTACGAATCTAACAATTTCACTGGTAGTTGTGCAAAGAAAATATTTTTTTTTCATGAATTCCTAAGAGCCACACAACATGGTGTCAACAAATTAACAACCGTATGCAGTCTTGATGGTGAGTTGAAGAAAATAAAAAAATCCAAGGTAGATTTTTGACCAGTATCTCTGCATGAATAGCCACAAGGAATTAAGAAGCAAGGAAATCCTTATTCTGTATTTCTGTCTCAAACCCACTGCCACCACTGCTGTTAGTTACTCTCCTGAGGAAAAAGACCCAAGAATTCCACCTGAACTGCTCCCCTGCTTGCCTTACAAAGTAGTGGAGATGGTAACAGAAGCATCACACATTTCACTGTGAGGTTTCCAAGACTCTTGAACTGTAAATTTAAGACCAGAGAACTCAGATTCATGCAGGAGCAAGACTGAAGCACTGAGAGGTTTCAGCCCATGTTATTAAGGAAGTTTTTACATGCAAGTTTGAGGTATCTAGAATCTTTTTGACCTTATTTCATAGAGATTAAATTTCAGAAACTTTCAGGTAATTTTTTTCCTAAGTTGTTTTTAAGTTCCTCCAAGAGCTTGATAAAACAAAATGGAAATAAGCACGCAAAAAAAGTGAATTTCAACTTCACATTTGAGTCAATTTGGTCAGAATTACAAGCAGAGTTCAAAAGTTGTCTGCCTGATGGGAGGAGGCAATATATCCCTTGCTTCAGGAGCAACAAGGGTCACCATCCCCTTTCCCATCCAAGAATGAGTTATGTATTCGTTCAGTCTCTCATCAAATGAGGATGCTGTTAGCAAGGGTGGTACAGCACTATTAGAAAGATGAAACTTGCCCTCAGCCCATGCCAGACTCACATTTATTAGTAGTAGGCTGTGGTGGCATAACTTGGCAGTGCAGCTGGAAGCCCAGAGCCCTGTTACACCCCAGGGGGACTCACTCAGTGTGAGGGGAGCACGTGCACGGGCAGCGCTCAGCGGAGCAGCCGGACGCGCTCTCTGCCCAGAGGAGCCTTGTTATGCTTTCCTAGAAGATCATTGCTTTCAACTCTAGACCTTCCTAATCCCCCGACAGATGCTTTAACCACAAGTTTGCTCTCATGCCTCAAGACATGCAAGTGACCACCAAATTCAGTCTCATCCCCAGAGTTTACATTATGGGCTGTTTGCCCATGTTGGAAAGAGTGCCTGACATCAGGATTAAATCAGCTTCAAGGACTTTGGTAGCTGGGAAGTCAGTTATGTTTCCCTTTTCCACCGTTTTTCAGAAACTGAAAATTTCTGGCTGAAATCCCTCCCTCTTCCCTCTAGGAATCATATCCTGACCATAGGTATGCTTACAAGGTGTCTATTTTTTAAAACTTGAGCACCACTTAGTTTTATATCAAGATAGTTCTTCATTTCCAAAGGATAGAACTGTGATCCTACTGAACAGCCACAGGGCTAACATCATGGCTTTACTGATTTCAGGGACCACACAACAAAAGGTTACAATAACACTGAACCACCCTACCCATCACACTTAGAGAAGATCAGTAAATGGATGAAAGTGCAAGTATCAAAGAGCTGATAAAAGAATAAACACTGAGTAGCAGTTCATCACAGGGTTTCCATCCCAGCGATCCAAGATTACTTAAAGCAACAGTTTACCCATGTACAGACCTAAGAATGCAGCTGTGATGCTGCAGCTCTGGAGATAAACTGGGTTCACATATAACTTTCCAAAGGTTACCAGTCCACAGGATAATGTAACTTCAGTGCAAAAGAATATAGTTGGATTTAGAGAGAAACATAAAAGCTAGATGGACTGGGATGTGGAAATATGTTGTGCAAATGAATCATAATTACTTCACTTAGAAGACTTGTTCATGTCTGTAAGTGAAAATAAAAATAGGAAGACTGGTTTTATTAATGAAAATGTTTACTTGGGAAGAAATTCTATAGTCAGGATTAGCCACTTAGCGCCCATAAACTGAAGGACTGATTCCATGGGACATCAATCCCAGAATGGCTAACATCTGTATTGAGAGTATTGAGCCTTTCTAAAAAATATCTCCCCATAACACATTGTCTAGACATATCAAAGCACTGAACTGCTCTAATTAGCCTAATTATCCTTAGGCACCTCTTACTTCCCACAGGTGCTTCAAGCAAGGGCATTCAAGCCAGAGTGCTGGCACGTGAAATATGTCCCAGCACAGAGTGCTCAATGCCACTGAGGGCATGAACATTAACTTCCACCGCAGACTCAAAAAGCTGAATTCTCTCAGGGGTGGCTGAGGATGTTCAGCCTCTCAGAGGAGAGGCCAAAGACTTCAGCAAGGCACTAAGCCCAATGTTACCCAGAAAACTCAACACCTCATTAGATATGCTCTTTAGTTTAAATCCCCAGGCTGACAAGACAGCTGGGGCAGGGATGAAAATCCAGAAGGGGCTGTTCATCACTGCACGGAGCCTTCTTCAGATTAAAGTCTGTGGGAATATTCAGCTGTATTGAAATAGCCATTCCTCCATACAAACACACCAACTCCTTACAAGTGTTTTGATTGGAAACTACTTCGCAGTGCCTTCTCTGCAGCAGATAATTTTTACGTTTGTTCCCAAGGAATCCATCCTTGTTCTACACAAACTACATCATCAACTAAGAGCAGTTGCTTGAATCAGTTTAGGCAACTGTAAGAAATGGGTCTGGGGAAAAGCAAGTGCTGTCTGCCATATTATCTCCTTTTTCAGTGGAGCTGACAGGACAGCTGCCTGTTATTACAGTGCACCCCAGGAAATGTTTAGCTGCCAAAAATGTCCAGAGCCAGCAAGGGATTAGCAGACAAACAGAATTCATGCACCTGGAAGTCATGCAGCTAGATATGCCATCTTTGTAAGGTATACTTCAATCTCATTTGCAAAGAAACAAGAACAAACAGAAATGACTCAATGTCATTACAATTATGATAAATCTAAGAATTACTATACAGTTTTGTGACTAGATTAAGTGGCAGTAGCTTTCATTTAACTGCAGTAATCTGTTGAAGGACTTCCATAACTGCCATAAATACAATGCTCTCTCTTTTATGTTTGAGCTGTTCCTTATTAATGCAGCATTATTACCATGTTAAGTGACCAGAACCCCAGTGGCTCTAGAGATGAATAATGCATATGGTGCATAGGATTTAATGACTTCATGTAACCTGTGTAATAGAAAACTTTCATTTCCTTCACCAATATATTTTTAACAGCAAAAGTTCTGCTAGACAGCCCTCTCCTCCTCCCAGTGCCGCGTTTGTCCTTCACAGGCATGCTCTCACAAGCCCCTGGATCTATGTGTGCTGGGTTCAGGTAATGCCTAGTGCCACCCCCATGTTCCCAGCCTGTGTGGGAAGGACTGGACAGCAGCTGCCACACAGAGCTGAGCTGTGTTCTAAGCAACTCCTTCACTGCATCCCCACAGATCCTCATGCTCACAGCCAGCAGTTTTAAGTGGAATCTGCTTGTATCCTTACCTACACAAAAACAGCAGCAGCAATACTGACAGCCTAAAGTGTCTTTTCTGACATCAGGATGGATGACACATATGCAGCCCAGTGTCAATGAACTTCTAACAAAGCTGCTGCACAGTCCACTGAGAAGTATTATACAAGCCTCAGAGTGCTCTGGGGCTCAGACAGCCCAGGACAGTTCAGATGGGGACTTTTTCTTACAGTTATGCATATATTTATCATGCCAACAGAAACAAGTTAGTATAAGAGTCACTGAAATATTTAAGAAGCCAATAAATGCATTCTGCCCTTATTTTAGAAATACTTTCTCAGCAGACTTATGGACAGAAGTGAGAAATTATTTAAGAAGTCTCAGGAATCAAAATTCAGAAGAGCTGTCACACCCTAGGATACTGTAGCAGAAAATAGCTGGAGAGCACCAGAGTTATCCCAATTGTGGCTGGAGAGTGGCTTTCAAAAATGAGCCACCACCAACCTGTCAAGGTAGTAGCTAAATCACCAGTAGTGAGATTATGAATTATGGAAATTCCTGGGAACAAACCTGTAGGAGTAAGCACAGTGCATTTCAACAAAATACAAGCTTTTTCTAACACAGCTACCAATATTTCAGTCACTGATTTGAGCATCAGAAGCAGAAAACAGACTCTGATGGATCTACCATAATTGTTTACAGGATTGTTTTGAGAACAGTGCCTGTGCAATTGCAGTAATAGCTCAAGGTTTGGAAATGGAAGTTAACAAACAATTCTTTCCTCATTTTTCTCTATAAATTACCTGTAAAATCTTTCTTGTATTGGTGTAATTTCAAGCTTACTGTTGTTATAAACTAAGAACTGTATCTACTGGATCCAATTGCTCACTACACTACTGAAAAGCTAGGGTTAGAAATAAAAGTCTGCACTTTCCTATATTCTGCCATCTGCTCTCTCGACCTCTTTTTAATCCATAACCTGAAAGACGCCCCATCTGCTCCTGTCTATTTTACATGATAGCTGAAAAGAGAAATCTGCCAGGGAACACTGTTCTGGAGTTGCATGGATCAGCTAGCTCAGAGGGAACCAACTCCCTGCTACGGGGGTGGGAGACCTTCAGGTCATATGTGCAGAGGGGGTAACAGCAGTGGAGAGCTGCAACCAATTAAAAGTTCCTTCACATCCATTGACCTTCCCTGGAAACTCAAACAAGTAAAATGAGTGGCAGCAATTTACAAACTTCATCAGTCCCATGAGGATGTTACAGGCAGCCTCTTCGCTTCATGAATCCCTAGTGTTCAATTTGTTTCCAGTTTTCTTGCCCAGATAAAATATTGAAAAAACAGAAAACTTGAGTCTAAAAATAACTTTCCTAGTTCCTTAATTCCACTAAACAATCTCCCAACTGCAACTTCCTCTTCCTTATGCAGTAGCATGACTAATGTAAATGCGCTCCAATCTTCACAGATAAAACAAAAAGACCCCTAGTTTTATTCCTAAATCAAACTTAGTTTCAATGTAACATAGTTGCAATAAACAACTTTCTCAAGGTACCTATTGCTCCACTCTTTAAAACCAGAAACGACCACAAATCAGTGAAAATAATAAATCAGTGGATGGTCTATATAAGCAATTTTTTTCCTATCAAAATAATAGTAAAAAGTCAAAGTAGATGACTATTCTGGATGTAGACCATGTAACGCAGTCACTGTGTCAGTTTCTCTTGTCACCATTTTCAAAGTGTAATCACAAGCCATGCCATTAATCAGCAGATAAAAGCCCTCACACATGTGAGGTGACTTCTGTCCTGGCCCCCTCCCTGGTTTCACTTTGTAAAGTCTCTCTTGAAAACTTGTGGAAGCAGCAGATTGACAGAAACACATCAGAAATCAGCTCAAACAGTGATTATAGGGTGCTGTTCTGCCCACTAGCTTTCTACTCATTTTTCCATTTCCAGCAACCAGCCTCCTGCATGATGCCTTCAGGAAAGAGCTCCAGACTGCATCAGTAATCTGTTTGCATAACGAGTGCTGATGAAGAAAAGATTTACCTCTTCTGAACCCATCACTCCTCTGCACTATTCTGACAGAAATAATCTGGAGTAAAAACTCCCTCTGTGACAAAAAAAAAAAAAAAAAAAAAAACCAAAAACAACAAAACCCAACAAAAACTACCTACATAGGCTTCTTTGTTAAGTAGTAAATCCAATGGTAAATAAAAGATCACCTTTCTCAAATTATTCATGTAACAAAATACCAAAATAGTCATAAAAGTAGGCATGAAACACAAGCCTTTTGACATTGCAGGACAAATGTACGGCTCCATGTCTTGCCTCATGAACTTTACCCATGTTGCCTGGGGAAACCTGGATAGTGTAAAATGTTGTCAAGTGAATATATAGGGTGTGGCACACAGACAGGCACCTGTAGCACTCTCTGTGCAAGTGGGATACCCTGATTTCAACATGTACTATGTAGATGTGCATACAAGGTTTGAACCTTGGTTTCCAGACATTTATTCTAGCTTGTAAAATGAAATTGGAAAAGTGGGATATTAACAGCAGTCCACAAGAAGCAAAAGTGGCCCTGGGGGTTAAAAAGTCATCTACAAAGGGGAGCCATTATCCACAAGAGAAACATGTAGCCACAGAAGAAACCGCAGCTGTCTTGCATTTTGGAGAGAAAGGAGGCCTTTGCATTATTTACATACACACTCTCCCCCTCCACCCCACACCCTTATCTTCTTTTATTGTTTCTGTGGCCATAAAATGCCTTGGTCTGGATTTTCGAGGACTCTCAGCATGCCTCCATTCGGGGAGAAGCATGCAAGGCAGCCTAGAGTAACTTCACTTGGGTTCTGGCAGCTGATGAACCACCACAAGTGGTGATTTAGTCCTGAAGCTACGGAGCCACCCAAGAGCCCACAGCACTGTTGGTGAGGTGAGCACCCAAGGGACTGACACTGAGACCAAAGCCTCCATGTACCCAGTCACTTATTGCTGATTCCTCACCTAGTAATCCTTGTCTCCCCTCTCACATCCTGCTTTGGCAATTGCATCTGCAGAGGATGCTGGCCCCCCCCTAAAGCTGCTGAAAATCAAAATCTTTAGTCCTGAAGCTGCTTGGAGAGAATATCATAGCAACTGCAATCCTGGATGTCCGTCCAACACACTAACTCACTTCATGCTACTAGGCAGGAAACATCTGTTTCTCTTTGCTCAACCAAGTTTTCCTTATAAAGTGGTCCTGAATGTGCAATTCTGGGTCAGTTTGGACATATACTAGCAGATGAGATATTTTTACTCTATTATATAAGTTGGAAGTGAATTATACTGGAATAGCTTCAGGAGGTCCACCTAGAAATGGTAGAACACACATGGAAGCAATTTATTGCAAAAATAGGAGAGGCTGAGTAAATTTGCACAGTTCATAGGAGTTTTTTTGAAAGGCCTTTTTCTGCACTATTCCCAAGTAGGCATTTACCTAAAAATTACTCAGTAGACAGATGTACATTGTGCTTGAGAGTACATCTACTGATGTTTTGGTATTGGAGTTTAATTCCCTTTTCTCCCCAGTGGTGAATTTGCATATGTCTAGAGAGAGAAAGCTTTTGACTTCAAGCAGAGTGATTCACACAGATGCATGGACACTAGGTGACAAGTTGCCCTATAAATTTACTTTTCCCTGTGCTTATAAGTAAGACTAATACATGATCACTTGTTGTTTCTAATATTGATACTCATGTAAAGTTTCAAACAGTGTAAAACTAGACTGATTGTTTGAAAAGTAACTTTTAAGACCTGAAAGTAGCTAGAGTCTTTAAAAATAATCAAATAGAAGGGAAACTTGAGCACTAAATTATACTGTGATCTAGATTGTTTATATATCTATAAAATGAAATGACCATTTTTTGCACCAAATTTTACACATAAATTACAAAGCTTTGCTTAAATTACCTAGAAATGAAAGCAACTTTTCATAGATTTACTTCATAGAGGACACCCATTCACCTACTGTAGAATTCCTTTTCCTTTATCTGTTAAAGTATCTGAAGCAGCAAACTCACAGACAGTGACTAAGACACTGCCAGATTATGTTCCCAGCTACCACAGGGGAAAAATAAAAAAAACATGAGGGATGTGAAAGTTAAAAAGATGCTATCCTATAACCAGACAGTAAATAAAGTCCCTTTTTTCCTCAAATAATAGAGGGTAAGGCACCAGCCCACAATGCTAGTCAGACCATTTTTGGATCAATTAAAAAATCAAGTAGTTGTTATCCTTTCCAGAAATGCTTAAGCTGACACAAGCATGGTTCCTGGAAAACTTTCCAGTACAAAAAGGTACCAATATCAGGAGTTCAATATCAATTTCATTTTCTGTTGTGAAAAGACAACAAAATTGCACAGTCACAAGCCCCTGAGAAGTAAAAGATCTGCAGAAAATATTCCTTTCTAAGCCACAGGAGTCCATGCAAAGAAAATTGATGATAATAATAATTTAAAGTCAATAGAAGTATTTAAGAGAAACTACATTTACAAACATGCATTTTACCCTTCTGTTTTTCCAAAGCAGACAAACCAATACACAGAACTATTAAGAGAGGAAGACATCACAAGGCAAGAGACTTAGGTATTTTAAAAGAGGAAAAAAAACCCACCTTCTCTTACCAGAATTTCTCAGTAAATTCACTGCACTTCTCTATCAGGGTTTATTTCTCAGGCTGGTAGAATCAGCAGCCAGATGACCTGTTGGATATTTAAACTCCTGCCCACTTTCATCCTGTCAGTGCCACAAAAACTGAGTATATAAAACACCTTTCAGTTAACACAAAAGGGGGCAAGCAGGTCTTCAGTGTACCTTTCTGATTTCCTCTGAGCCTTTGCATTTGTGACTGAGAATGGCCTATCAATTTTCCCCAAAACCATCCATGGTAACTCTCTGTTTTAGTATTCAACCTGAAACCATTTCTCAGGCCACGCTTCCCTTGCAGTTAACACCAACAATCAAACATGCCCTGCCTGTTTGTTTGTTTTTTTAATAACAAGGACAGAAGAGCGTGAGAACTGAAATAACAAAGGTTCACAGTTGATTCTCCCTGTGTCAGAAGACTGAACCACGGGAGCATTGCTCTTCATGGGTCTCCCCCTTCCCAGCCCCAAGGCAGGCAGACACCAGCCTGTACCTAAGACTGGGCACACTTGTACTTTTTTCAAGTGTGCAAAAACTTGACAAAAGTTTTTTCTGACTATGGCTCTTACACTGTGACATTCCTGGTATCTAGACTTCTAGAATGAAAGACTCAGGGAAGGTCTTTCATGTCTTTGCAGATGAAGGTTAACTTATCTTTATTTTTACAAAGCTGAAAAGACAAAACCAGCAGCTGCAGATGTACATGCAGTTCTGAGAAAGCAAAGCTTTTTCACACAGCCTGGCCTGCAGTAGCCCTTGTCCTGGCCAAGATTTCTGCTGAGCAAGGATGCAGAGGCATACAACAGATCTGCCCATATTCTAAATCAGCAGAGCACAAGCCATTTCTAATACAGGATCATTCAGAAGCTTTTACCTTCCCGTCGCAGTCAATCTATATTTGCAGTCTTTATTTTTAATCCACAGGACCCTGCCCTTCCTCTAGGGCATAGGATGCACTTTCTAGCAGTGCCAGAGTCCCAAGGTAAAGTAGCTCTTAGAAGCAAGAAAAGTGCAAGAGCAAAGACAGTTGTACAGTTGAAGTTATTGAATATTTCTGGGAACACCAGGTACTGTCTCTAAAGTTCTGACATGAAACAAGATTTTATGCTAAACAGACTAAAGAATTTTTTTAGAGTGTTCTGAGCAAGGATGAAGAAAAGACTGAACAGTATGGAACAATAAATCACTAGAGACCACCAGAACAAGTATGCACTTAGAAGCCCTATTATGTAATTTTAAGTCAATCTTTAGATTGCTTGGCTTTGCAGTGTTGATGTAATTCTTTCAGTGTATTTTATGCAACTTAAACTACACAGTATACATTGATAATCAGGGAGCAATTTCCCCAATGTTATTCAGGTAAAATTTGATTGCTTTTTCTGTTTCCAGATGGTGACCAAAAGCCTGCTGAAACGCTTGCCAGTTAACCTGCTGAAGAAACATGGCATATGTGTCTGATTACAAGCCACCATATACACCTCAAAACAAAACCTTAACCTGTACCTTTTCTTCTGCAGATGTGATGAATCCTTTCCTGCTTTGAGAAAAATCTTGCTTAGGACCAAGGCACTTTCACAACATCAGTGAGGTGTTCATCTCTTTGCCAGCAGCTATCAGTGTACAAGGTCAGAAACTAAGCACAAGGGAAAAAGAAAAACCACCCCAGCCACTTAAAACCTCAACCCATCCCTGAAGCAGCTGTGGAAACGCTGGCAATTACCTCAGAAACAAGAAGCAGCTGGGTTCAGTTGCTGATCTTTACAAAGCAAACAAGGAGAGGGAGGGTCTTAAATAATGAAGTGGGTTGGGAGTGGTGGAAGAACAAGGGATGCTTGGGGAAAGTGTAGGGTTGACAGCCTGTTAATGTGCAGTTGGACAAGCTGCCTGAAGGGCCCTGTGGTTACTTACTGATGGTGCGGGGGAGAGTATAGCCTCAATTAAAAAGAAAATGTGTTATCTGAGTAGAGATACTGAATGTGGATGTGTGGGTTAGTCAGGGTTTCTTTACGAAGCATCTGTAAGAGCCTGGTGGTAGTCATGACTGAGGAAAGACAATCTGGAGGTGGATCTGTGTACTTTGTTTATTTCATCTGCTTCTTCCAGGGCACCCTGCAGATGGAAGGGGAAAAAAAGATCAGAGGAATTTTTTCTACCTGCCCTTTATCTTCCAAGCACACGGTCATATATCTGTAGTTGCCATGTGTATGGCTAA